>NC_083436.1:8840356-9465356 GCF_020745735.1 Hemiscyllium ocellatum
TAAATGCTGTATTCTGTCTATTTGTATAATGTATCCGTGCTTTAAATGGCATTATCTGTGCATTTATTGTGTTGCACATTTTAAACTTTTATCAAGAACAGTATTAACATTTGAAAAAAATTTGGACTGAGTTAGTTATGTTGCTCCATGTAAAGGACAAGTATATTAGAAATGTGGAACACAGTTTGTTTATAGAAAGTCATTGCAATATGTTGCTAAAGCTTGACTTTGTACAATGTTGCATATAGCTTTCATTTTATTCCAACTCCAACGTCTAAGTGAATGTGTGGTTTGTACAGGCTGCATCCCTTAAAGATAAATGGGGTCTAGGCTATAAGCCTAGCTACAACAGATCAAAAAGTATTTCTGCCTCTGGAAGACCACCTTTGAGAAGACTGGAAAGGACAAGGTGAAACATGTTTTACTATTACAGTTGTGGTATTTATACAATTGTAAAATTTAAGAAGGACTATGATATTTATGTAGTACCTTCTATCCTATCCAATTCTACCTCAAAATGCAATCACTGGCTTTGGCAGGTAAGCAGAACATGTTATACCCCACAAACAACAGTTTGATGAATGAGCTGAAAGAAAACACACACTTTGTCAAAAGTTTTTATCTCTTAATTATTCAGAAATACACAAGAATCCCAATATTTGTCTTTGAGAGGAGAGTGCTGATTGATTGGCAGGTAGATAATGATTGCTATTGGCATTGACATGGCAAATGTACCAATTAATGCTGATTGACAGTTTACTGGCAAGTTTTGTTTAAATTTTAAGCCAGATGAAGAACGAGGCCCTGTGTATTAATATACATAGCTTTCAGTGTGTGTAAATGCAATTCTAAATTATTTACATGCAAGAAAGAACATATACATACACTGCATCTGTTTCAACTCAATAAAACAGGTACCAGACATTGTGTTTATTTCTCAGGGCAGTGCATTGACCAATCACAGTCAATCTGGCTGGTTTAAAATATAAAAGCTTGGCTGTCAAACTGTCGATCATCATTAACTGCTACTTTCCCATGATAGCACCTGTACCAATCAAAATCCATTTGTCAAACAATCAGCACTTCACTGTCATACAGAGTCAATTTTGTTTTACCTCCCTAAATTATTATTCTTGTGAATTTTCCTGATGAATGCAAGACAAAAAAGCTTTGGCAAAATGGTTCTTTCTTCAGCAATACTCAAGTTCTGTACTGTTAAACGATTATTGGTGGATATTTGTTGGTATGGTTGGACTGCTCATTCCTCAAGAAACAATGTAGCTAGGAAATTGAGGTATATCCCTAATTTCCAACTAATACTTTAGTCTGTTTATTGTGATTTACCTGCCAGGGAAGGCATATTTTTAACATCTGAAACACAATAGTTGACAATAAATTGCTGCTTTGAAAATATTGCAGTCAGGTAATGTAGCAGGGCCTTGACCTCACCACATTCTGACTGGGAACCAAGGTTGTTTCCAACTAAACAAAATATGCCTCTATTGTACTTACAAGAATAATGTATTTCTTTAAAGATTTATAATTAAAACAGTAGCTTTGCCCACATTAAACTGATATTCATTAATTCACTGATGCTATTAATATAATCTGGGGTTATTTATAACATAAGCATCCTTTAAATATGGTCTGCCACAGATATGCTCTTTCAGGTCAGTGGAACATCTTGGATTCACAAACTGCCAGATCTGAACCATGATGGACTGATTAGATTTGAGATTAGGTTAGATTTCCTACATATGGAAACAAGCCCTTTGGCCCAACAAGTCCACACCGACCCTCCAAAGAGTAACCCACCCAGATCCAATCCCCTACCTAATGTTTACCCCTGACTAATGCATCTAACAGTAGGGGCAATTTAGTATGGCCAGTTCACCTGACCTGCACATCTTTGGATTGTGGGAGGAAACTTGAGCACCCAGAGGAAACCCACATAAACACTGAGGGAATGTGAAAACTCCACACAGTCACCAGAGATGGGAATCGAACCTGGGTCCCTGGTGCTGAGAGACAGCAGTGCTAACCACTGAGCCACTGTGCTGACTGAAATAACACTGATTGAAGGAAAAGCACATTCTTATTAACTTAAAAGTGGACAGTTGCATAGTAATGTGTTTCTCTTAGTGACCCTCAAATGAACCACTGCACAGCATTATCTCTCACATTTGAAAAGGTCAGCAAAAGTCTTATCAAAAGCTGAAATGCTCCTTTTGGAGAAGTACTTAAAGCTTATTAGATTGTAACTTTGAAATAATAACTTTATTGTGTCTATTGTAATAGTATAGAAAGAAATTTTATGACAGCTTGTTAAGTACTTATGTGTAAATGTTGCATACTGTAATTTCAAAACCTGTACTTCAAAATAATGTAATTAGAAATCCTAATGCAGAATGTCTAGCGGCATAGCCCTGGGTGTATGAAGGTTCTGGCCTGGTTTAAGATTGAAATATTCTTTGTTTAAAAATATAAACTCTAATTTTGTGTTAATCTGTTCAATAATTTCTGAAAAATTGATGAATTTGTATTGATTTATGGAAAATACTTATTATCCTTATTTTAAATTATTTTCAATTTGAACATGTAATGTCTGCATTCACTACATCATTGGTCATGTTCACGGGAGTTTTTCTTCAGTTCCAGAGTAGGTGAGCCAGAAGAGCCGAATGAAATCCAAACTTCAGAACAACCTATACATGGATCAGGCACTGGAACAAGAGTGACTTTCAAGGTACAAGAAACGGTAAGAGTCTCATAAAAATTAACCATCAGCCATGACATCAAATAATAATATCAGGAGCGAAACCATATTAGAGAAACTTACAGACAAGGGTCTGGAAATCCTAAGGTCCTGATGATCTATGTTCTCGGGTTCTGAAAGAAATGGCTGCAGAGATAGTGAATGAACTGGTTTTAATTTTCAAAATTCTATATATTCTGGAATGATCCCAACAACCTGAAACTTAGCAAATTAAAATTTGTGGTATGGCAACACAAAATCAATATAGTTTTAAGGAAGAGTAATAATGTTTGATAAATGTGTTAGAGTTTCTTGAGGATGTACACTTGTAGGGTAAGTAAAGAGAAGCCAGAAATATGATATACTTGGACTTCCAAAAGACTTTTGAAAGGTTCCACACAAATGTTTCAACTTATGGAGTTGAGTTTAATGAATTAGCATAGATAGAAGATTTGATAACAAACAGGAAGGAAATGATAGGAATAAAAGTGGTATAGCAGCTAAAGGCAATAAGTCTAAGCTTGTTGTTGATACAAAGCCCAAGTGGGAAAGAGAGGATGTGATACGTAGATATAGAAAAGCTAATCAAGTGAACAATTAGGTATAATAAGGGTAAGTGTGAAGTTATTCACTTTCTCAGTAAGAATAGAAAAATGGAATATTTCTTGAAAGCTGTGAAACCTGTGAATGTTGATGTTCAGAAACACTCTAGTATTCTCAGACATGGAATGCACAAAAACAACATGCTGAAGCAGCAAGCAATTATACAGGAAACTTGCATGCTTGTCTTTATTACAGCAGAGTACAGGAATATACAAACCTTGTTATAATTGTACAGAGCATTGAGGCAACATCTGAAATAGGGTGTGGAATTTTGGTCTTCATATTTAGGAATAGCATTGCAACGATTATAAGAAATTGCATTGAATGTTGTACAGAGAAGATTCACTCATGAGGTGGGATGCCCACTGATGAGAGACTGAGTGAATTGGGCTTATACAGTACTCTGTGATGTTTGAAGGACTGAGAGAAGGTCCCATTGAAACAAGATTCTGAAGGAACTTGAGAGGGTAGACCAGTGCTTTACAAACCATTTCCCCCATTGCAATTCCATTTTCATGCACTCAACCATAGATTAAGATGAGGGAGGTTTTGTGGAGTTTTGGATTGCTTGGGAAAGACGTGTAAATGCCCCATAGAGGCATAGACGAGATCTCTGTATTCACATGTCCAAACAACAGCAGGATAAAAATGTGGGCAAGTCATGGGCACTTGAATTGGTCCTAAGGCTGTCCTGCCAGAACCTCCAATACAGTCACCAATGCTAACCTAAGCTTGTGACTCAACTGATGAGGTTACAACCCTCCCAATGATTTGAAATCCCCTGGTCTAGATATTGAAAGGTTGTATTTTTCTGGGTGGGGAATCTAAATGGCTGGGCCATGGTGCCTCAATAAGAGGCCAGTGATTTCAGACTGAAATATAGGGAAACCTCTTCACTCAAAGGGTTGTGAATCTTCAGAACTATATATTCCTGAAAGCTGTGGATGTTTCATCATTGAATATATTTAAGGCTAAAATAGATATTTGTTCCTCAGGGAACCTAGGGAAAAATGGAGTGGTAGAAAAGAGAAGTTGACGCTGATCATCAGCCAAGGTTGTATTGAATAGTAGAGCAGATTTGAAATTTTATATGATGGATGCCTCCTATTTCTTATGTTCTGTGAGATTTCGTACAGTGCTTTATTTGAGATTGGGATTAAACAATATAGAGCTGAAAATGTGTTGCTGGAAAAACGCAGCAGGTCAGGCAGCATCCAAGGAACAGGAGAATCGATGTTTCGGGCATGAGCCCTTCTTCCTGACCTGCCCCTTGGATACTGCCTGACCTGCTGCACTTTTCCAGCAACACATTTTCAGCTCTGATCTCCAGCATCTGCAGTCCTCACTTTCTCATTAAACAATATAGGCGAGATTAGTGTTATTAATATTGCCCATCTTTCCTTAAGCTCTCTGGAGTTGCTTAATACGTGACAGAGCTTCCATTTCTTAACAACGATATCTGTTGACTTCATAGATGCAAGTTAAGATTAGATTAGATTAGATTACTTACAGTGTGGAAACAGGCCCAACAAGTCCACACCGACCCGCCGAAGCGCAACCCACCCATACCCCTACATATACCCCTTACCTAACACTACGGGCAATTTAGCATGGCCAATTCACCTAACCCGCACATCTTTGGACTGTGGGAGGAAACCGGAGCACCCGGAGGAAACCCACGCAGACACGGGGAGAATGTACAAACTCCACACAGTCAGACGCCTGAGGCAGGAATTGAACCCGGGTCTCTGGCGCTGTGAGGCAGCAGTGCTAACCACTGTGCCACCGTGCCGCCCACTAGTATTGACCAAAAAGGCCTGTCTTTATTTGAGCTTTCAAGTGTTCCAAAGTAATTTTGAAATGAATCAATGTGAAGATGGCAAGATAACTAAAGACAGTTAGATGATCTGATTCCTCGGTCATATTGTAGCTAAATAGTGTGGCGATCTCCAAGGAAGAAATGTAAATGCATTCCCATGTTAAACCAAGTTTAAGTAATTGCCATGCACTCTAAAATGTTTCAAAGCCTTTTTTCTTTGATCATGCTTGGAGGTCCAGTTTCTGAATTTCTCGTGCCTTTTTTCTCGTCATTGATCATCTCAAGGCATTGTATTGGTTATAAGATGCTATACCAAAGCAATCTCTTGTAAAGCTATTAATTTTCCAAATGAAAGTATGAGCAGGTATTTCGCTGTCTTCATGCACTTTCAAAAATGAAATGCCAGTTGCCTCCCAAAAAACTTCACAATTAGTTCTAGGAATGTAAGCTAAAACTAAAGAAAATGCAAATTGTATTATTTATCATTTCTATTTTAAGAATATTTGTGTTGTTTGCTTTTATTTGTGTTGAAAAATGTTATTAGAGAAATGTGAGATTTAAAAAGTTAATTTTTTGTTAGGCAATTTTATTATTATTTTGCTATAATTCTTTTCCTCCCTGTGAAGGAACAGTACACTTTTTTTCTCTCTCTCTCTCTTTTACAAGCCAAGAACAGATTCCTAGGCCTTAGCTAATTTTCCTTTTGATTGTCTGCAAGGAGCTGCACAAGAGGAATGTGGCTCTTACTGTGTTACTGAAGACACCCTGTGCATTTGACTCAACACATGCATGTTGTAATTGATTTGATATTAGCACTTTTGTACTGAACTGTAGTTGCAAATTAACTTATCACCGTCTGTCTTGTATTGACGCTAAAAGTTTAGAATCATGATGACCAAATTTTACTGACTGGTTATCATTAATTGAAACTTTTAGTTGATCATGTTCTGAGTACAGAGAAAAAAAATTATTGCACATTGTTTTCCAATAATGTTAAAAGGCCCTTGTATTATTTATGTGTGACAGCAAGGGCCGTTAGTGTAACATGCCTTGCAATTTTTTTAGTAGTGTTATAGTTATCTAATGGGAATGTTGCTTCCTATAAGCTATTATTATATAATTACATTTTCCTTTTTACTTCATTAAAGTTGAATGATACAGCTTTGGGCCTTACAAAACAAGTCAGCACTCCAAAAGAAGGGTATTTTCAGGTACTGGTTAAAAATTTGCTCTGCAACAAAATTAATTGCTTCATGGGAAAATCATCTTCACATTCTATCAACTTTTAAACTATGCAAGTTTAATATAATAGCATTTATGTGGTGTGATTTCAAAGTTTTACACTGAATGTAATTTTTTATTGGATAATCAACATATACAGTAACACATATTGCTTTTGCATCGTAACAAATATGTTGCAAATATAGTGTGCAAGTCTCTGAAAACTTTGTCATGCTATTGTTAGAAAACCGCTCATACTTTAAAAGGGTATATAGTCTTTAAAATGCAGTTGCAAGGGAACCACTTCAACTGTAAATGAGACTAAAGTTTTAGTGAAATATTGATAGTATCATTCCATTTAGAAGTGAAATATTTCATGCTTCATAAATGCTCATGAACTTGCATGTAACTTGCTTATTAATTAACTCTTTTGCTCTACAGGCAATTTTGATTATTACTGAATTTAATCTTAATCTCCATCCTCCATGGTCTATATAGAGTAAAGGCAAAATTCCTAACTCTCTCTTTATAATCAAAGTTGAGAACTATAAACATAGTAATGGTTAGGAAATGTATTTCACTTAATGCTTTGCTTTCATTGTATGCTAACACCATTTTCTTATATTATTGTCTGATGAAGATTCTTTGTATATTATTGTTACTTGAGATCTTAGGTTCTATATTGGAGGAAAATGGATTTAGTTTTCAGTTCTGTGAAGGTCTAACTTTTTTTTAAACAGGTCAGAAAATCATTTTGAAAAGTGAGTTCAAAACAGCATTTAGAGAAAGTCATTTGATTTAAGCTGAATGCCCAGCAAGCCTCTTGGGAGATAATTGAAATGTATTTGTGTTTGCAGAGATGCTGTTAGTACCAGTCTCCAATCAGAGGGGGCTGGGCAGAAGTAGTGAGTTGTTCAGATGTCAGTGAAGTTCCAGAAGCAGAGGATGTGCAAGTGTCAGAAAGAAATACATCTTAGAAAGCTATTGAAGACAAGTGTAGGGAATCCTTGTTCACCAATATGTGTGCTGCATTTGTAGTTTGCTTTGAGGGTCTCTGAGAGAGACATTAAATAAAGAAAATAGCACTTAATGAATGCACAGCAGAAATTTACCAAAAGAAAATCAGTTGCAGCAGAGCATGGACATAGGGATGACTATTCACTGAAGTACCTGTAAAGCTGTTGCTAAGGTAAAAGGCCTGAATTTTTTTTTGACATTTGCAATGAGAGTATTCTAGTCATCTGATATAGTTGTGATTTTTCCTTGTGTAGTACATCTTTATGTTCTTTTGTTAAAAGAATATTGGTCGCCTCTTGTGACCGTAACTCAGTCAATGATTTCACTAGTAAATAATAAGAAATGGTTTATGAAGCCAGTTTTCACTCTGAGGTATTACTTGTCAAATATTACTATCAGCTGGGATCATAAATATCTGTCCACTCAAATAATTGTTAATGCTGTTTGTAAACAAAGTGCTGTTCTGCATTTCTACTGGAATCAGAATCCAGTGCATATCTTTAGTGATGGTGGGGTTTCTGTAGTTGTCCTCAATGTGTAAAGTACAGAGGAAGAAAGAATGAGTTGTGGATCCCGTATTGATTGATCCTTACTGAATAGTGTTTACATTTCGCAGATTAGACAAAACCTAAAACTGGCCTATCCATACATGATCATCACGCAGCAAATTTAATTTTTTCAGCACCGATACGTATGCTGAGTATGTAAGTTGAGCTTTGTTTTCAGATGTTTCGTCACCATACTAGGTAACATCAGTGAGAGTCTCTGGTGAAGCGCTTGTGGTATGTCCCGTCTCTCTATTTATAGGTCTTGGTTTCTTAAGGTGGGTGATGTCATTTCCGGTTCTTTTTTTCAAGGGAAGGTGGATAGAATCTAAATCAAAGTGTTTATTGTTGGTTCTGGTTAGAATGCCATGCACAAGAATTCTTAGAGGCATGGCATTCTAACCAGAACTCCCATCAATAAACACCACCAGCACTTCATCAGACACATTCACTGATGATATTACCTAGAATGGTGACAAAACGTCTGAAAATAAATCTTCAAGCTCATAAAGCTAACTTACATACTTACCATCAACCTGAGCTACAAATCTTCTCAAAAATTGCTTTTACATCTGTTGATTTGCCCAACAGGATGTTTGCCATTACCCAAAGAATTTTAACCTAATATATCGTCCTTTTTAAAACAGGAGGAATATTTTGCGTTGATCAAATTGTACCTTAAAATATGCAATTATTCACATTTTTCACCTTGTTCTTAAGTCCCTCATTAGCTTAATAAGCAAAATATTGATGTTGTCTTTATTCAACTTCCATGCTTGTAGGACAGTTACAGGCACTATAGGGAAGGAAGAACTTTTTTCTTAAATGAACCTGTAGCTCTTTTCATCTTGTTGACATTTCTTTGCTATCATTATATGCTCAAAATCTTTTTACTTGTTGGGAGTTATTTATTGAACATCAATGCAATTATAAACATTTGAATAGCAATCCCATTTTCTCTGGCCTTCAGATAACTGAAGTCTTTCAAGCATGGGATCATTCTCTATCATCTCTATCATTTGACTAAGGGTTTGACATTCTTCCTAAATAATGGTTTCCAGAATTAGTAACAGCCTAATTTGTGTTTTAAAATATATTAATTAAAAAAACTAATCCTATCCCTGATTTATTTGTGGACACCACTGTATACTTCCCTCCAATGTCGAAAAGAGGTATTTCTTATTCTCTGCTTTCAGTCAAAAGCTGAGTTGATATTCTTGAAGGTATTGTTCATTAAATCCCATTAGCTTCAATTTTTCTGTTCTGAATCTGTTATGTAGTAATTTGCCAAATCTCTTTTAAAACTCCTTATACATAACTTCAATTCCATGATGCTGATCAACCTTCTATCCTTTTCTCTCTTTGACCAAGTATCAATTAATTTTATCTCCGGTCGATGTCTCTGAGAGTTTCTCCATGAGCAACCCTGGTTTGACTAACCAGTAGTGCCAGGTTTATGCCTTCTCGCGTATTGTTTGAATGGGGATATACCATTTCATTTGTTTACTTCTCTGCACCATCCCTATAATGAAGGAAGAAGTTGTAGCCAGAATTTTCATGATTACTTTTCCTCAGCAACATTGGGTGTATCCCATTTGAATGAGAGTACATTTTCAACTTCAAAAATAAATCAAAGCTTTTATTTCCTACATTATGCTACTTGCACTGTAAGGAACTTTGTTGAGGCATTAATTCTGTGGGAAATAATCATACACTTTCAATGCTCAAATGATCTGTAGAATGTTTTTCCAAGATGTTTCCCAACGAGAAGTACATATCTCGGCAGTGCAGACTGTGTTCTACTGCTCGATTATCTCTTGTCTTGGATCCATATGCATACATAAATTCATTTTATGTTAAATCCAAGGTTTTGAACCGCAAATGCTTCAATGTTGCAAAGAGCACCAAGTAAATTTGCAGTTCCTTGTTACCACAATGCCAATTCCTGTATTTTACTGGCATACTACTTTTTGAATATGGGGATGTAGAAAAGAAATTGGAATACTTCTTTACATACTGTTGGTTCAGTATTTATCTCTTAAAAACACCACTCAACTAACCTTTTGATATTTTCTCCAATGTGATTCAACTTGAATCAACTTTTACAACTTGGAGCAATCTTTTGGTTTTGTATACTTGCTCTTAATGTTGTTTTATCTGGTCAAGAAACTAAAAGTTATTTTGCTAATTAGCTATGAAAGATTAGAGATTACCTGACAAAGAATTTTGTAAATGGTAATAGATCTGAAGGCTTTGATGGTCTTGTTACACTAAACTCCACCCATGCTGGTGATGTCACGCACAGTATGTGAGTGAAGGCATGAAGTTTTACACTAGCTTTCATTAGGACTAGATGTATTTTGTACAGCTCCTGCAAATTCTAGTAATTAAGCCTGAGTAGTGTAGTTGTAGTTACTGCCATCATCTAATAAATTAGCTTGTTAATTAAGAAGAGTACTCCCCTGTAAGGACTCGGCGATTCAACTACCACTGATCATTAGACAAAATATGTACAAAGGATGATGGCAACCACTCTACCTCAAACAAACCTTACTCATAACCACAAACAGGCAATAGTAGCGCACACCATGGGATATCAGTAGTGGAAATCAGGTTAATACCACCAAGAGGATAATGCAGCCTCCCAAAGGTTACCTTTAGAAGTCAAATGCTTAAATGACTTATTTTTTCCCCAACCATCATTTGCTGTTGTTGATATTTAGTTTTTCAGCGAAATTGAACTTTTTCTTGTTAACAGCTTTGCCCATCATGAAAAGGGAGTTTGTGCTGTGGAACGCAACATGTTTCTTCTGAATCAGAGCAAGGTTTTCTCTTCCCTCCTGCACAACCTACCTTAGATGTACAAAGTTAAAAATCACACAACACCGGGTTATAGTCCAACAGGTTTAATTGGAAGTACTAGCTTTTGGAGTGCCCCTCCTTCATCAGTCTAACATTAGCATCTCTAAATCATGCCTTAGATATGCATTTCTTTTATGTTACATTTTACTTGATTTGTGTACTTATTATTATGTGACCTCTGAGTAAAATTAGTATTTAGTAAGGAATTATAAACAACTTTCTGATTTAGACTGATGGTAAGGCACATTTGCAATGAAACTGCTCAAATTCATTTCACTCAAGCTTGTTATATGTGACTTTTTTGAAAGAATAATCATATGAGTAAGTACCCCCATTCTAGATAATGTGACACTTTCTACCTTGCTGAAAAACAAACTGAGCAAGAGGATTTTATAATCTGAAGTGTTGAGTCAGAAAATAAATTTTGACTGATAGCATTGCTGTTTGCAAAATAGAATTTGTTGATTGTCCAACAATAAGCAGTGACTAATGAAGTAATAAGGACAATAATGTTGATAAAAGATTTAAACTTACACCAACTTTGTAGAGGTAATTTAGATTCGCAGAAGAATAACCCACATAAGATTTCACCCAGTCTCTGTTACAGATTTTAGAAAATATCTAGGCCGGTGAATAAATTGTCAAATGTATCAATGCTCATTCCATATTACAAAACCATTCTGTCTGCTCAAGTAAAGCATGGATTGAGATTGGGTTCTAATTTAAACTAACCTGAGATTGCTACCGCATACATAGGAGTAAAAGTAATTTTGAACTTCTCAATTTTTTATGGCATCAGTTCCCTGAGGAGACAGAATTGGATCTGTTATCAATCACTGCCGATAGTCCATCTCATTACTCACCCATCAGTGAACGTTCAGTGTTTAGTTCACCCAGAACCCCACATGTCGTTCAACAAAGAATTGCCTTCCAGCTTGATGATGCAAAGCGAGACGACAGTTTGTCATCTTCTAGTGAAGAGTCTGACCGCGATGAAGAATATGAGAAAGAAAAACCTCAATACATCAGGAGGACACCGTGAGTACACTTTGTCTTTTTCTTTCCAAAATTCTTGAATAATTGTCTCCAAGATATATTGAAAATAAAATTTGAAAGCGTGATGTCAAACTGTAAAATTTCATGTGAACTACACAATAGGATTGTCATTTTTTTCTGGTCCACTTCTCCCACCCACATCTGCCTCCCTCACCCTTTGTCCGCAGTGTCTGATTCTTCCCTCCACCCGCCATGGAGCCTTTTTCTTCACCTGACCTCCCCACCCCAACCCACCCCACCCCATCCCACCCCACCCCATCCCACCCCACCCCATCAACCATCATCCCTCTTGCAGCTTTTTCTTTCACCTCAGTCTGCCATTCTCAGATTTTCTTTCTTTGCCACCCCACTCCCCTTGCCGTCATTTTCTTCCCCTTTCCAACCCTTTTTACAGCTTCTTTCTTTACAGAAGTTCAGAATGCCGAGAGGGATAAGTGAGAACAGTTACTAAAGGTCAATATTGTGTGTGCTGTGTTTCTGAGACTATTTGCGTTATCTATCCTGCAGACATAACATACGTAAAAAAAATGCAGGGCTTGCTGCAGTCCAACAACTTTTTACTGATCGTTGGCCTTCAACATCAATAAATAGAAATTCCCTAAATACTGCAACAGAACGGAACATTGATTTCGAGCTTGATGTTCGTGTGGAGATTGAGAGTGGAAAATGTGTACTACATCCAACTACACAGCAGCTGCAGCAAGCAGAACATGATGAATTCAACATTAAAAGGTATGAAAATCCTTTATTTGCTGTTCTTGTCTTTGTGTGTAAATACTTGCACTACAAATATAATACTTGGCTTCAAGAATATGCACTTAAGTTAATTAGACATTTCTCCGTCACCTTTCAGTTCTGTCATGTTTTGACTGAAAATTGTAACAAGTGACAATGGAAAATCTGGTAACTTAGTGAATGACAGGGCTGATGGTCTGTTTCATTAGTAAGTAACAGTTCTGAGGAATGACAGTGTAGGAAATCATAGAATAGAGTTGAATCAGAAACAAGTTAAATAAACAACAGGAAAGAAAGAATGCAGTCAGACAAAGAGGCAAAGAAAAATCAAAACAAATTAAATTTTAAAAGATCGCAGGAGCAATTTATGTCATGCAGGCATGTCCATGGTTTTGGTTCCCAAGCTTTAACTTTTAGGAGCACATTTAATTGGGAATTAATTGAGAAATTCAATAATTACTTCAAAATCACCAGGACATTAACAGCGATCAATTGTTTTCTTGAAAATTAACAGTGGAATAGAGTAAGGTGTCCAGTAATTTGTAGTGATTCTTAACTGATGGGATATCTTGTCCTCACTGCAACTTGCTAGATGATTTATTCCCTAAGATTAAATTGTGTATTAAATTTACTTACTCTCCAAGCAATTCTGCGCCAATATCCATTTTTTTGTTTACAAAATTCAGTTCAATATTTGAGGATTAAAAATACTCCCAAACTCTAACATAATACGATGTGAAAAAGTAGATGATTTCTGAGGACTTAAACAGAAATATTTATGGCCTCTTGATTCCTCCTTGGTTATAAAATAAATAATTACTCTTAAATTTATTTACTCTGTTGCCTATTTGTATTCCCTGACATATTACTTAGAATTAGACTAAGAAGAATTTGCAGTTAATAATGCAATCGTAGGTGTATTCAAGTCAGACTATCAGCACACAATTGAGCAACTCCAAAACAATTTTTCAGTTGTATACCTGCATTAGTTTCCAGATTCCACGCCTTCTATGAAGACACACCAGTGAACAAAAATAAATCCCCATTTTGTAAACTCACATGGAGTTGCGAAATCTGATTAGCTGCATCACTGGAAGTTTTGTCAGGTGACAATCTAATCATATGATGTTCCAACTGGACAATATTCTGATTAACAAGTACGACAACTGCATTTCAATTGCGATAACACCTTTAATGGTTCATATCCAAATCAGCCAAAATTTGACCTTGAGCCAAAGGAGATATGGGGTCAGTGGGCCAAAGCCTTAGTCAAAGGGCTGTATTTTAGGGAAGGCGTTAAAACGGAGAGGACGTGGAAAGGTTCATTGAGCAAATTCCACACCTTAGAATCTGGAAAACTAAAGGCAAAACTACCACTTAAAGGGTGACAGAAGAGGACAAGAGGCCAGAGTAGGATAAACACTGGCCGCAAATTTGTTTCAATAGTGCCACAAGAAACAGAAATTGGAACAGCTGAACATTGTGGCAGCATTGCTTATCCACGTGGCAACCCATGCTTGAAGAGTCTAAGGGTAATTTGACATACCAATTTAGATAGATCAAGTTAACATCCTTTTATCATAATAATGTGCTCAACCTACATTATTTAGCCATCCAATTTGCAGGTGTGATGCTTTTGTCAGACTTGTTGTAGTATTTGTAGAAGAACCACAATGTGTTCTTGGAAGGGTTTTAATGACTTGTTGTGTTTTTATGGCAATGTTTTTGCAATTGAAGAAGTAATTGAGAATGAGATTCCACAAAAATTCCCATCTTCAGTCAGGGCAGAGCCCAACACATGAATTTTAAATACAAGGTTAAAGCTGCTTCAAATGATTATTAGTCGGCAATGGCAAGTGGGTGATTCATCTTGGCCTCCATCTAAGATCCGTGGCCATCTTGTATATCAGCATCAGTTGACTTATTTCACTGCTTGTGATACCAAGAACCACCCGAACGCAGTTGGGAGAAGCAAGGGCTATTGGATTTAGGCTTGAAGACTTGTTCTACAGCACTAGCTTTGCTGCTAGCCAGGTCCAATACATCTAAACATTGGCTGCTACCGGACAATGTGAAAAATTACCAGATGTGCCCTGTCCACAAAAAGCAGGAGGAGTGCAATTTGTTGAATTACCGTCCCATTACTGTATTTTCAGTGGTCAACCAAGTGGCGCAGGTTGTTGACAGTTGCTTTAAGCAGCTCCTAATAGCAATAACCTGCTCGTTGCTACTTGTGTTGGGTTTACTAGGGCCATTTGTCTCCTGATCACATTCACGCTTTGGTCAAAATACGAACAAACAGCTAAGTTCCAGAGGTGAGGTGAGAGTGACAATGTTGGCATAATTTGACAGTGTGTGGCATCAAGGACTCCTCATAAAATTGAAGTCAGTGGTAATCTGGGATACAATTTTCATGGGGTAAAGTCATGGTTAGCAAGATGGTTGTGGTTGTTGAAAGCCAATCACCTCATCCCCTGCATATCACTATAACGTTCCTTTAGGCCAGTGTCCCATCAAACCATCTTCAGTTGTTTTCTCAATAATTTTCCTTCATCATAAGGTCCAAAGTGGATGTGCCCACTGAAGATGAGACTGTGAATGTGCATTGATAATGGAGCAGTCCTGCTTGCATATAACATAACCTGAACAGTATTCAGAACTTGGACATTATATAGCAAGTATCAGTCATGCCACACAATTGCCAGGCAATGAATATCTTCAACAAAAAAAATGTCTGAGCACTTCCTCATGGTCATTCAATGGCTTTTCACTGTCAACGTCCCGGAGGTTGCCATTGATTGCACGTTCAACTGGGGCAGCTGTTGTTGGAAAAAGCATTGGAAAAAGCAAGTCAAAGACTGGGAATTCCACAGCAATTCACCACCTGACTCCACAAAGCCTGTTTGCCATCCACAAAGATGCAAGCCAAGAAATACTTTAAGCTCCCACCTCCTCACCCCAGGTAGCAGACACATTGCAACTCTATTGTCTGCAAGTTACTTTCCAAGTCACGATTATGACTTAGAGAGAAATGCCTTCCATGGTTACTGTGGTTCCAAATTGTTTTACAGCCAATTAAGTAGTCTTGAAATGCAGTAACTGGGAACAGTACTGCCAATTTGAGCATATTAAGTTCCCAAAAATATCAGTGATATTGACTAAATATTCTGATTTGCGCTTTATTTGAGCGATAAATATCTAATGTTCCAAGCATAACTTGCCTTTTCTCTACTGTAGGATTTTTCATGCTGACCTGGGAGATTGAAGTGTTTTAATTTAAGATCTTATCCAAAAGAATACACTTCCAACAGAGCACCACTCATTTGGTACTGTGCTGGAGTGTTGATGTTTATGCTCAAATCCTGGAGTGGGATAGACTGTGTAGTCCATAATCATGTAGCTTAGACTGAATTACTATTTGTAGGAGATACAAACTATTTTCTGGTAAACCTGTTCAGAGATATTATTAAGGTGAGACTTGCCCCAGGTTTCCTGGCTCAGTGGTAGGGATACTACCACTGTGTCACAACATAGATATCTAGTCTTATTCTCCTGTAACTTGCTTTTTCACAAATGGATAACAAACCTTTTTGTTACTCCAAGAATATATCTTTTCGGCCAAGGCTTCCACATGGTTACCCTTTACTGTTTAGTCAGCAGGAAATTAAGGAGCAAATATGCAGGGAGATCGCAAATAGCTGTCAGAATAATAGGGTTGTAATAGTAAGGGATTTTAATTTTCTAAACACAGACTGGAACTAATATAGTAATAAGGGGTTGGATGGGGAGGAATTTGTGTGTTCAAAAAAAATGTAGATGGCCCTACCAGAGAAGGGGCAAAACTTGACCCTTGGGAAATAAGGCAGGGCACTGAGGTGTTTGGAGTGGAACAGTTTGGAACAAGTGACTAGTTCTATTAGTTTTAAAATAGTTATGGAAAAGAATATGCCTGGTCCACAAGTTAACATTGTAAATTGGGACATGGCCAATTTTGATGGTACTAGACAGGAACTTTCAAAAGTTGTTAGGGGGAGGCTGTTTGCAAGTAGAGGGACATCTGGCAAGTAGAAAGCTTTCAAAACTGATAACAAGAGTTCAGGGACAGCATGTTCCAGTTAATTGTGAAAGGCAAGGCTGGCAGGAGTAGGGGACACTGAATGACCAGAGGTATTGAGAGTTTGGTCCAAAAAAGGAGTCATATTGTCAGATAACTAGAATCAAGTGAATCCCTTGAGGAGCATAGGGAGTGCAGGCAGGGGTACACTTAAGAGGGAAACTAACGGGGTAAAAAGTGAACATTCTACTTAAGCTTATTTGCTTCAATAAATAAGTTTGAGAAAATTCCCAAGAAATTCTGCAAGTACATTAAGGGGCAAAAGAGCAACGAGGAAGAGAATAGGACCCCTTAAAGATCAACAAGGCTATCTATATGTTGGACCACAGGAGATGAGGGAGATCCTAAGTGAATATTTCGCATCAGTTTCCCTGCTAAAATCACGAGAGTCATTGTTAAATGAATAACCAATTTTTTTCCCCAAGTTAGGGATCCAAAGCTAGAGGGCATAGTATGAAGGTGAGAGTGGAAAGATTTAAAAGGGACCTGAGGGGCAACTTTTTCTTACAGTTGGTACATATATGGAACGAGCTGCCAGAGGAAGTGGTGGAGATGGGTACAATTACAACATTTAAAAGCCAAGTTGTCGAGCGCATGGATAGGAGATGGGCCAAATGCCAGCAAATGGCACTAGTTCAATTTAGGAAACCTGGTCAGTATGGATGAGATGGGCCAAAAGGGCTGTTTCCATGCTGTGTAACTCTATGACTGAATAAGCCTTATATTGTACTAGAATTTGGATTGGTTGCAGCTTTCAACCCAAAAACCTTTGAGGTTAACATCTAGCACACTTACCATTTACAATAAGATGTCAGCTGCAAGCATGAGTTCTAGCATGAACAACATGAAAGCTCAGATTTGTAACATAGAAACCACACATAAGATGCTACATTCTGTACACCTTCCAGTATAAGTCAAAAACCCAGAAAATAACTATAAATCTCTTGGAAAAAAATAGAGGCCTTTAAATTGTGGATCTCAGACATGTGCTAAAATTTCAATGTATAGGCTGTAAGGCAAAGGAAACAGTATTTGAAATTGTAAGAGCAAAATGAACTCTACAGTGGCATCCAGAAAGGAAGAATATGTCAGTATTTCGGCCAATTGATTTGAACTGAAAACCTACAGAGGCCTCTTCTAGAGGGCAAAGCAGAGAGCAGCAGAAGGTAATGTCAACCTCGGCACTGTTGAATGGTGGATGTCCCAGAGCGGTTGTGGATAAGTTTCAGTGAATGTCGGAAGATGGCTCAAGACAAGTTATCTAGAACACGTCTTTTTATTTCCTTCAGTTTTTGTCTTATTATAAAGATGGTTGTACTTGCATTGGAAGCAGTTCAAAGAACACTCCTTGGGATAAAGGGGCTGTCTTATGAGGAAAGATTAAATACGTTGGGCCTATGCTCATTGGAATTTAGAAGGATGAGAAGTAATTGTATTGAAACCTACAACACAATGAGAGGGTTTAACACTTTAACAGGGTATATGCTAAGAGGATGTTTCTCATCGTGGGAAACATATAGAATTAGAGAATGCACTTTCAAAGTAAGTTGTCTCCCATTTAAGAAAGTTGTGAGTTGGAATATCTTCTCTCTTAGCATGTTTTTTCTTTGGAATTCTTTACTTCAGAGAGCTGTGGAGTTTTGGTTGGAGAGATTGTTTGATCAGGAAATTGGAGTTTGCACAACAATTGGATCAACTGTTATTTTGTTGAATTGTGGGGGCGGGGTGTGCAGGCTACAGAGTCAAAGATTCAAATGGCTTACACCTCTTTCTTTTATTCTTACATTTGACACAGATGTTCTATTATGCAGTGCAATTTATGAACTTAAAGAGGAAGTCCAAATAACTCAATGTATACAACAATAAGTTCAGGATATTGTGGCTGTAGTGCAGATGGATGATTTTAAGGAAATAATGAAATGTAATTGTTGCAGTAATTTCAGATGATTGAATACTACACTTTCTTTACGAACAAACTTTTGTTTCTGGAACCTTGAAAAATCAGAAAACAATAGATTGATTTTCTTTTGGGTACTCTATGCTAACACTGTTCAAATCAAATGGACAGTTACTTTAATGTTACTGTAGAATTTGTTTCATTACAATATAATGTTTATTTGGATGTGCATATTTATGTAGTTTAGAGCTCTGAAATTGGCAATGTTAAAATAAATTGTATTACTGTGCAGGAGTATTGAGAAGAGTTTAAAAAATTTGGATCAAGATACTCCAGCAAAAAGGAGAAAAACACATCAGAATTATCAATCAACTTCACACTTAATAGGTGGAAAAAAAGTGCCGCATACTCTACAAACTAAAACGACGGAGTTCGAGAACACAGTATTTTACATTCCAGGAGTAGATGTAAAGGTAATAAGAGGAAGCTTATAAACTGTGTTTAAAAGAAGTAATAATGATTTGCTCTGCATTTTTTAAAAAAAAGGTTATTTGATATTAATATTACTTTTAAGATTTGCAATACAAAATCATTGTTGTTGATATTACATCTCCATTATTTTACTTCGTATGTAGGTAACATTGGTGAGGAAGGCAATCTGTTTAAAACCTTTTTTTCTTTGAGAGCAAGCTGGATTTATTGTTCATTTAAGATGCAGCTAATTATTTACTTCAAACACAGTTAAAGGTTTTCAAACAACTCTACTTTTAATGCAGGTTTTTTTTTAATGCACTTGCATTATGCTGGCTTTATTGAGCCTATAATTTCTTATGCCATTTTCCAGGTTTAGAGAGGATTGGAATGCAGTCAGAAAATGGGCTGGAATTTCAGAGCCATGAAGGCTCCTTTACAAATAGTGGGTGGGATACTGACCTGGAGGTCAAACTTCAATGTCAGACAGATTTTCATAACAATGATGCTTGGCTTTTCTACAGTCTAACATCATTAAAGTTTGGGGATTAGGAAACAGGAGGTGTTGTTGCAAATTAATTGACAGGGAATTGATGTGCGCTTCTGAGGACAAATGATTTTCAGAGATAATCTTGAGGGGATTTACACAAGTTGAATGGTCTTTCATGAATGAGACTGTTTTTCTGTAGTGAAATTTATAATAGATGCTTAGAATGTTTTTCATCTCAGCATGGTTCCTGAGGTCTGACTGAACTGGTTACTAGCCGCTTTGAACTGATGAAGGAACAGCGCACCGAAAGCTAGTGCTTCCAAATAAACCTGTTGGACGAGAACCTGGTGTTGTGTAATTTTTAACTTTGTACACTGCAGTCCAATACCAGCATCTCCAAATTATGACTAGCCACTTTGTTATGGTAGTTGGAAATGCAAAGGTAGTAGGTGACTGGGGCACTAAGTTCATGTAGGGGTTCTCAGGGGCCATGGGGATGAGCAAGGGTTATAAATTGGTATTAACCTGGACTGAAGAGGGTTGGTAGGCTGTAGTTGCAGTTTGCCATCCTATTTCCTGCAGGGAATAAAAAAAAAGAGAAACAGCTACATGGATTGTCCTAGCATATCTGTTCGATTCCTTTTCTAGTTGATATTTATAAGAAAACATTGACAATTTTTTGACTGGGTCTCAGTAAACGATTACTGAAAAATTTAGTTTGATTAAAAAGTCATAAGTGATCATTTTATTTTAACAGTTGCATTACAACTCCAAAACACTGAAGGCAGATTCTCCAAATACCTCCAGAGGATCATCTTTGCCAAGAACTCTGTCTAAAGAATCCAAACTGTATGGTATGAAAGATAGCGGTCCTCCCCCTGCATCCACTACTAATTACAGCAAGGCTAACTTCCTGCTTCCTCCCCCTCCCCCACCATTACCATCAGGTATACAATTTATGGATTTCTGTTTTTGTAGAAATAGAACCTTACAATTTTATGTTTTGCATAGAACAGCATATAATGTGTTGAGGATATTTAATTTCAGGAGAACAGAATGCAATCAATATTGTAGCTAATTTGCCTTGTTTTACAATTTAAATTGTTTATCAAACAACACAAATATCATCGAAGTAACCTTCAAGAAGCTTACCAACATCTGTGCTTCTATATAATGAAATGCGTTGATGTTTAAATGTTAATTCAGCCTTTTCTGAGCTTTTTTTTCATTTTGGTAATGAGATATAATTATAATGTTCTTATTTGTGATTTGTTCTCCAAAGTTTAGCAACATTTATTTATGCTGCAGATTGTATGGACAGCAGGATGAGGAGAATAAAGAGTGCAAAAGACTTGCTAAAGTTGTAATAATAAATAAGTTTCAAGCAATTGTATTTAAATTGTTTTGTTTTAGAATGCTGTAAACTAATCTCATCTAATTTTTCAAAATTTTATGATACGTGGTTAATTTCTCACATCATGCGCACTGAATTTTTTGGATACTGTGGGCAGAGGGTAGAATGCTGTGCCCTCACCAGTAAATCCACACCCAGTCCATCTATGCTGCCCAGTTCATGTTTTTGCAGGCAACATGAGAGCCATCATATGGGTTGCCAGTCTTTGGCCCAATTGAGGCCCAAACACACTGCCCGATTAAAGGCCTTATCATATCACCATTTTTATATAGTTGGCTGCAGGAATGGCCTTCATCTCTCATGTAGCTTGACATCTTTAAACCTGTGTTTTGCTGATCAGTGGCCAATATTGCATCTTTCCTTGAGCCCCCTATGTCATTTACTGGGCTCTGATACTGCCGTTTTGATTTGCCATGTCCATTCTAACTCTGTCATCATGACCCAAGTGGGATCTTGAATGTTCTTGAATAACTAAGATTGTTGCTGAACTCCAACTCCTTGGCCTATCTGCAACACTGGCAGTAATCATTGCTTTGGCATGATGATGCCACTATGCTCCAGGACTCCAATTGACCAGCAGCTCTGTGAGATGGGTCATCCTCCTATTGATGCCTCGTACTAATTAATGGACCATTGTCAAGCAGGGCAACTAGCTAAGTGAAGCAGGATTTGTCTGCAGGGAGCCCACGCTCCGTGTGAATTCCAGTCCCTTTCAATTTCTATCAAAATATAGTTCCAGTTAAAGTGATGATTTGTTACAACTTGCGTTTCTCACATTATCTCAAATATTCCACAGTTAACATGTGGTGACTGGATCAAGTATTTCTTTAATTATAATAGTGGACAATATTTTAAATTTTAATTTGTATCTTACTTGGTCTAAACTATCAAAGAGCAAAATTAGATTTTTTTCACTAGTGGTTTCCAAATTCACTGCTATTATCGGAATTCTAATTAATTTTTTGTGTCTCAAATGAAAGAAAATCATATTTCAGGTTATCTTTACAATAATGCATAATTCTTGCAGCCAAAGGAAAAGGAAGTGGAGGTGTGAAAACAGCGAAACTGTATGCTTGGGTTGCTTTACAATCTCTTCCTGAAGAAATGGTGATCAGTCCTGGCCTGCTGGACTTCCTAGAAAAAGCTCTGGAAACAATTCCTATAACTCCAATTGAAAGACATTATACAGGTATCTCATAATTCGAGAAACTTTCTTCTCTCTTGGCACATGTTAATATTAATGAACAGTCCAATGAGTCTGTCTGACATCTAACTTGAATTTTAGCTATTTGTATTTATGTTCTCTAGAGTCATGTGGTATGGAAACAGACCCTTTGGTCCAACTCATTCATGCCAAAAAGGTTCCCAAACTAAACTAGTCCCATATGCCTGCATTTGGCCCATATTCCACTAAACCTTCGTATTTACGTACCTGTCCAGATGTCTTTTAAATGTTGTAACTGTACCTGTATCTCCTACTACCTCATGTTGACCCACAGGTCTCTTAAATCTTTCTCTTAAAAATATGCCCTTTAGTTCTGAACTCCCTTATCCTCTGGAAAAGACCTTTGCAATTCACCTTATCTATGCCTCTCATGATTTTATTAACTTCTAGAAGGTTTCTACTGTTAAAATGCTTTAGAACAAAGAACAAAGAAAATTTACAGCCCAGGAACAGGCCCTTTGGTTGTCCAAGCCTGAGCCAATCCAAACTGACTGTCTAAATGTGTTGCTTAATTCCTAAGCATCTGTATCCCTCTGCTCCCCACCTACTCATGCATCTGTCCAGACCCATCTTAAATGAATCTACCGTGCCTGCCTCTATTTTCTCTGCTGGCAATATGTTTCAGGCACTTACCACCCTCTGTGTAAAGTACTTGCCACGTATGTCCCCCTTATACTTTTCACCTCTCACCATGAACACGTGACCTTTCATTATTGATTTCCTTACCCTGGGAAAAAGCCGATCTCTATCTACCTTGTCTATACCCTTCATGATTTTGTAGACCTCAATCAGGCCCCTGCCTCAATCTCCTTTTTTCTAATGAAAACAATCCTAACCTACTCAACCTCTCTTAACTCAAGTCTGCACCCTGTTGATCATGAAATAGTTTCAGGGTACCATTTCTTTCTGATCATAAGCTTTACTTATAAATCTTGGTGACTAGTCAAGGGTCACCCCAAAATTGTTTTTAACAGGCATCCGAATATGGAATATGCGCCTTGAGTTTCTTAAATCCATGTACACAGATAAACATTTCTCCACTATCAGCTGGATAAGAAAGTAGTCGACTGAATTATCAAATTAACCTGACATCTAAAAATTACTTTACACCAAACATTGGAATATGTTCTGATAATATTTACGTATTTGAAAGTAGAGGTTCATTTTGTTTTAATTGGAATTTTAAAGTAGCCACCTGAAAACTGAAGGGTGATCATTATCATTGCTTTTCAATCATCTATTCCAAAGTAGCTTGGTAGAATGTAAATATGAAGGACATTACCAGCATGTATGGGTATCTTTCCGAGCATTGGTACAGATATAGTATCTCAAAGCGAGGTCATCCTAATATTTGAACTACTTTGGATTGGTAGAAATCAAGTGTGCACTCAGGCTACAGTTATGAAATATAGGAAACAGGAGCAAAAATTAATTTACCATCCTTTTCCTTCTTCCTTCATTTGAGGGTTTATTTTGCTCTATTTGTAAGTGCTAGTACACATTAAAGGGTAAAAATGTTGTTAGTGTTGACATGTTATGAGCATCTGTTTGTCTCTGCTAATAAGCGTATTCTTGAGTAAATATTTTGTCCATAACCTGTTTAGGGTTTGTCCTGGAATAGCTGTGTTTTAAGCCTAGCTGCTTATTACTCAGCAGTTCAGGTGGAGCATTAAAATTCATTCAAGCTTTAATCCCTTTCAACATGTTAATTTCTACCATGTAACAATTCCTTTGGAGAGAGTTGACAAATTTCCGATGAGTAGGCACAGTAGCTTATCAAGCTAACAAATGAGTGTTATGGTTAATTCTGTAGCATTAAATAAGATCTCTCAGTCATGGATAATTTGGAAAAATAATTGCATAACAGTAGCAGTCCACAGAACTTAGAGGAGTGCCCATTGTGACTTTGTGCAAAAAACTGATTGCCAGAAATCTGAAATAAGAACAAAGAGTCCTGGAATAACTTAGAAGTCAGGCAGCATCTGTGGCGAGAAACAATTAATGGACAGAATCTTATAGTAGAGGTCATTATAGTTAACCAGACTATAGAGCTGCTTGCTCATGAGAGAGAGATGAGTAGTGGTGGTCTAACCCACCTCAGGTGAGAGGACAGTTTGAGAAGGAAGAGTCCTTCATAGTAAACCAGTCAATGGTGGAATTGAATCCACACTATTGGCTTAACTCTGTGTCACAAGCCAGGTATCCTTGAGCAATGTGGGCTATGGCAAAATAGGTGACTGAATCTGACAAGAAGCCTGCAAGGCCCAAATTGTTGGGAGTAATTCACACCATTTTTTATGCTATTCACAAGTCGTATGGGTTTCCTGGTAGGCAGCAGTGAGTCACCAATTAATGGGGATTATTACTCCTTAAACACTTGAAGGCCATCACACTCCTGTTGCTGGTGGAAAGGCTTCATGGAGTCTGGAGGTGAATTATTTCCTGCAGAACAGAGGAACCTTAATTATCCGAATAACACGGGCGGGGAATATTTTGTTTGGATAATCTAATGCTGGATCTTCAAGGTTCCTCTGTATTCCTAGCCTCTAACCTACTTTTATAGCCACCCTATTTGTAAGACAAATTTTTCAAGGTTGGATAAAAGTTTTCCTCTGGTCACATACAACTTAACATTGATTGACTAGAATGCCCAAAGAAACCTGAGGGTGTTCATTCTGACTGACATCATTAGTAGCAAAGTAAGCGTACATGGTAGTTCTGAAAAACTTGGCATCATTTAGATGGGGGATATATTTATGGGCAGCAGATTATGAAATTGAACACATTTTATCAGCGGATATGAATGAGCTAGAGGCAACGAAATTCAGGGTCGCAGTGGTTGGCAGCCACTGACAATGTAGGCCAACCTGATCCATTGGGAAGGAATCAGTGATCACTCGACATAAAACAACATAAAGTTGTTGTTTAGCCATGTCAAGAAAACCAATCTTCTGGCGATACCTGTGGGTACTGCCTCTACAACTGGAACTTTGTGTGCAGCCCTTCTGGCCTGTGAAATGGCAGGCAGCTGAGGAATAAGCCACTGCTGCTTGTTAGTGTTGCTTACACTTCTGTAGTTCTGTTGGTATTTCTGGTGTTGTTGTTCCTGGAATCACTTTATGTCCCTCATCAAAATGTCCAAGATAGAATTTCAAAAACTGCTACCATACTGCAGTGAAAGCTGACAGAGGGAAATGCAAATGAAAATTAATAAAGTCCAAGATAACCAGTCTGATTTCCTATGATTCACAGTGATCATTATTATTTATCATTATATTTTCCTTATGGATATTAAAATTCACAATGAACCATCTATTGCTGCCTTGCATGCAGGGCATTTTGTTTAATGGTGGACAGTCCTTCCATCCTGAAAAACTCCTTTCTTTCTTCATACTCACAGCATGCAATAATTCAGTAGACTTCATTAATAAACTGACTCTTTCTGCATCGTTGTTCTTCCATCATTGTTTTATTTCTGCACTTGAGATCTGGATTGATATGCTGAGGATTATTTATGACATCTATTGTACCATCTAATATAAATAACATAGTACATAGCAACAATTTATAATAAATTGTAATTTTTCATCAATATTGTACCTAATTTCTTTGTATTTTACATGAAAGATCAAAAGAAACCAACATTTTAAATTGGTATTCTGTGATCAAATAAATTATAGAGGTCAGTTATCTCAGTTGGCATGATGACTAGAATAAAACAAACAGTGCACCCATTCTGGCTGTGGTAGTTCCTAGAGTCTCTGCCTCCTTGCCCATACTTGGAATTGTTATCCTCAAGTTATTCATAATGAATTATTTTTCTCAATTGGAGAGATATTTCTATAGTCCATTGCTGACAATGGGTCCATCACATTACATGGGTTTGTTGAAAAGAGAGGGATGTTATTGCTAATGTTTTTCATGTTGCATCATTAGGGTACACACAATTTGAAAAGATTGTAACAATTTATACTAAATGAGAAAAACTGGCAAATCAACTCTGATTAGTTGAGACTTTAACATAGAGAAAGCATGCCTCTTTTCAGAAATGTTCAAGTTCTTTACTGTTGAAATAATAATTTCTCCCAAGGTAAGATTCAAAACAGTAATATCGTCTTTACTGCTGACTAATTAAATTCCCTATTACAGCCCTCAGCTCCCAAGATGAAGATGTGGGTCAGTTTGACGTTCCTGAACCATTGGAAGAATCAACAACATCTTTAGTATCATCATCTACCTCATCGTATTCTTCTTTTCCAGTAGATGTTGTAGTTTATGTGAGGGTGCAGGTAAGCAACCAATCGCTTTCACTTGGAATGACTCTAAAGATTGATCATGATTTAAAAATTTGGTAAAATTAAATCTGACTATTAAATTGTACTTTAATAGCAGAAGATAATAGACTATAGGTGAATTTGTAATCTGTAAGTAAACACCTTGGCCAAAGTAAATCAAATCATTGGCTCAAGGAAGCATGTAAGTATATTGTGTTATTAAAATAAAGATTGCCAAAGATCATATAAGCACCAATGGCTTCAATTAAGGCATTTCATAAGAATTTAATTTTTTTTAAAACTTGTTCCAGATGCCATTTTTATTTATAACTCAACTGGAATTAATATTGTACAATATGAGGATAAAATTATTTTATGACAATGCGATATTCTATGATAGCGACAAAAATAAACGTTTTCTCGCCATGTCTGCAGTTGACTACATTTTCCTTTCCACTGTATGGATGGGTGAGGCTACAATCTCACAGAACCATTTTTAGCTATTTAATTGCAGCCAGAGTATCACTTTCAATGGCTTCTCTTCTTTACTCCAATGAAAACAGCCCCAAGTGCCTCAGCCTTTCCTCATACGATTTTCCTACCATACCAGGCAACATCCTGGTAAACCTCCTCTGCACCCGTTCCAGTGCCTCCACATCCTTCCTATAGTATGGCGACCAAAACTGCACACAATACTCCAGATGCGGCCGCACCAGAGTCTTATACAACTGCAACATGACTCCGGAACTCAATTCCTCTACCAATAAAAGCCAGTACGCCATATGCCTCCTTCACAGCACTATTTACCTGGGTGGCAACTTTCAGAGATCTGTGTACATGGACCCCAAGATCCCCCTGCTCATCCACACTACCAAGCATCCAACCATTAGCCCAGTACTCCATCTTCTTGTTACTCTTACCAAAGTGAATCACTTCACACTTACCTACATTGAACTCCATTTGCCACCTTTCTGCCCAGTTCTGCAGCTTATCTATATCCCGCTGTAACCTGCCCCATCCTTCCTCACTGTCAACAACTCCACCGACTTTCGTATCATCCGCAAACTTGCTCACCCAACCTTCTAGCCCCTCCTCCAGGTCATTTATAAAAATGACAAACAGCAATGGTCCCAAAACAGATCCTTGCAGAACACCGCTAGTAACTGCACTCCAAGATGAACCTTTACCATCAACTACTACCCTCTGTCTTCTTCCAGCCAGCCAATTCCTAATCCAAACTTCTAATGCACCCTCAATGCCATACCTCCATATTTTTTGCAGTAGCCTGCCATGGGGAACCTTATCAAATGCCTTACTAAAATCCATATACACCACATCTATTGCTTTACCCTCGTCCACCTCCTTAGTCACCTTCTCAAAGAATTCAATAAGGTTTGTGAGGCACGACCTGCCCTTCACAAAACCATGCTGAATATCCATGATCACATTATTCCTATCCAGATGTTCATAAATCCTATCCCTTACAATTCTCTCTAATACTTTGCCAACAACAGAGGTAAGACTCACCGGCCTATAGTTACTAGAGTTATCCCTACTCCCCTTCTTGAACAAGGGAACCACATTTGCTATCCTCCAGTCTTTTGGCACTATTCTTGTAGACAACGAGGACATAAAAATCAAGGCCAATGGCTCTGCAATCTCCTCCCTTGCTTCCCAGAGAATCCTGGGATAAATGCCATCAGGCCCAGGGGACTTATCTATTTTCACCTTTTCCAGAATTTCCAACACCTCTTCCCTACATATCTCAAAGCCATCCATTCTAATTAATTGTGACTCAATATTCACATCGGCAACAATGTCCTATTCCTGAGTGAATACTGACGAAAAGTATTCATTCAGTGTCTCTCCAATCTCTTCAGCCTCCACGCACAATTTCCCACTAATATCCTTGACTGGACCTATTCCTACCCTAGTCATTCTTTTATTCCTGACATACCTATAGAAAGCCTTTGGGTTTTCCCTAATCCTACCAACCAAGGACTTTTCATGTCCCCTCCTTGCTGCTCTTTCTTTAGATCCTTCCTGGCTACCTTATAACTCTCAATCGCCCCAATTGAACCTTCACGCCTCATCTGTACATAGGCCACCCTCTTCCTTTAAACAAGGGATTCTAATTCCTTATTAAACCATGGCTCCCTCACACGACCCTTTCCTCCCTGCCTGACAGGTGCATACTTATCAAGGACACTCAATAGTTGCTCCTTGAACAAGCACCACATATTGACTGTGCCCTTCCCTTGAAGCCTACTTTTCCAAGCCACGCATCCTAAGCCATGCCTCACCACATCATAATTTCCCTGCCCCCAGTTATAACTCTTGCCCTGCAGTGCACACTTATCCCTCTCCATCACTAGAGTAAAAGTCACCGAATTGTGGTCACTGTCCCCAAAGTGCTCACCTACCTCCAATTCTCTAACACTTGGCCTGGTTCGTTACCCAAAGCCAAATCCAGTGTGGCCTCACCTCTTGTTGGCGTGTCTACATATTGTGTCAGGAAACCCTCCTGCACACATTGGACAAACACCGACCCGTCTAATATACTCGAGCTATAGCTTTCCCAGTCAATATCTGGAAAGTTAAAGTCCTCTATAACAACCACCCTATTACTTTCACTCTTCTCCTGAATCACCCTCGCAATCCTTTCTTCTATGTCTCTAGGACCTATTAGGAGGCCTATAGAAAACTCCTAACAGGGTGACCTCACCTTTCCTATTTCTAGCCTCAGCCCAAACTACCTCAGATGATGAGTCTTCATCCATCGTCCTTTCCACTGCTGTAATATTATCTTTGACAAGCAATGCCACACCTCCCCCTCTTTTACCCCCACCTCGGACCCTACTAAAACATTTAAACCCTGGAACCTGCAACAGCCAATCTTTTCCCTGTTCTACCCATATCTCTGTAATAGCCACAACATTGAAATCCCAGGTACCAACCCACGCTGCAAGTTCACCTACCTTATTTCGTAAACAATGAGAATCTTTTCCCACGTATGGAGTCACCTATTACAAGGGACATAGCTTTAAATTAAGGGGATGTAGGTATAGGACAGTTGTTAGGGGTAGATTCTTTACTCAGCGAGTCATGAGTTCATGGAATGCCCTGCCAGTAGCAGTGGTAGACTCTCCCTCTTTATGGGCATTTAAATGGGCATTGGATAGGCATATGGAGGATAGTGGGCTAGTGTAGGTTAGGTGGGTTTGGGTCGGCGCAACGTCAAGGGTCAAAGGGCCTGTACTACGCTGTATTTTTCTATGTTCTATGTTCTAGTCTATCAACCTTATTTATGGTAATAATAAGGATCTGTCCTTAGCTGCCCTCTTGTCAAAATGCTATCCCTGATTCTAAGGATGATTATGCTTTGACTTAAACCCTGGAAGTCTTTCCAGTCTTTCATCCTTCTACTTTAATGTCTATCTACCCCTCAAGCCTTGGTATCACTTTTGTGGTGAAAATGTGTTGCTGGAAAAGCGCAGCAGGTCAGGCAGCATCTAAGAAACAGGAGATTCGACATTTCGGGCATAAGCCCTTCTTTAGGAATGAGGAAAGTGTGTCCAGAGGCTAAAATAAAAGGGAGGGAGGAGGGACTTGGGGGAGGGGCGATGGAGATGTGATAGGTGGAAGGAGGTCAAGGTGAAGGTGATAGGCCGGATCTGTGTTTGAGAACTGCCATGAGGGATGGAAATCCCATCTGTTATAAGTGACTGGTTCTCCCACTGGGTAAGCTCCTAGCAGGCATTTTAGACAGGGTAGGGGTTAGGGGCAGTGACCACTGCACCTTGTATAACTTAACCCCTTGGCTTCTTCACCAAGTTCTTAGGAGTTAGTATCTGTGGTACTGTTTAAACAATCCAATATCAAATTTATGAATTATGGTGAGCTTTAAAGAACTGGAATAACTTAATTTTATTTTCACTTTTTTTTGGCATTCAATTTAAATGCTGAATTCGATGTTGAGTGAGCTGAGGATGTATAATAAGAGGACTGATTTGTGCTGAAGTTAGGGGGTGTGTAGCTGTTTCTATGGGATAGTTAGGAAGCACTTTGCTGAGCACAAACCATATAGCCTGATGAATAATAACCTGCATGTTTGACCCCATGTTGTAATAATGATGGTGGAGCTGTCAGTATTTGCCATCATTATTCATATGAATATGAGAGCAATTTTTGGAACCCATATAGATGCAGTTAAACCTGAAAATCTTGAAGTGATTGTCAATTATTTTATGCTTCTCTAGAGGGTACTCTGTTGAGATTCCCAGCTCCCATGTACCCAGAATATAATCAGTGGGAAGTCTTTGAACTGATCAGATCTTATGTACTTGGTTTTGCTCCTTGAAGTTTCCACTTTGGTACATGAGATGTAACTGCCTTTTTAATGGTATACTATGCTCAAACTGCCATTTTTATTGCCTTCATGGGATGTGGGCATTGCTAGCAAGGCTAGACTTTGTTGTCCCTATCTAATTACTCTTGAACCAAATGGCTTATTCAGTCAATCCAGAAGGCAGTTCGAAGCTAATCACATTACTGTGGACTGTAGGCCAGACTAGGTAAAAATGGCAGTTTACTGCCTTAAAGGATATTAATTAACTAGATTAGTTTTTGCAACAATCATCAATAGTTCTTTGGTCACTGTTACTAAGACTAATTAATTGAATTTAAATTCCACTATCACTGTGTTTGGATTTGAACCAGTATCATCAGAGCATTAGTGTGTCCCTCTGAATTGCCATTTGACTGACTGTTTCAAGGTCAGTCCTGCAGTTTAACTTACTCTATTCAGTCGGGGAGGGAATAAATCAGGAGATAACATGCACACGTGAATAAGGCAGTGCAATAATTATGCATGACTTTAACCTTCACGTAGATTAGGAAAGTCAAAGCAATCGATCAAGGTAACCATAAGAGAGAATTTAAAGGGCGGTTTCCTAGAACAGTATGCTATGAATCCATCTAGGGATCACATTATTTTGGATCTGATGATGTGTAATAAGATAGTTTAATCAATAATTTCAGAATAAAAGATCCCCAGTGACCATAACATAGTAGAATTCAGTGAGAGAGAGAGAAGCTTGGTCACTAACAACTGAACTTAAATAAGGGTAATTACAAAGGAATTAGGGCAGAGCAAGCTGGATGGTTGAGGCAGATGTTTAAGAACGTAGTTACTGACTTACAATAAAGATATATCCTAGTAAGAAAGAAGTATTCTGGGAAGCGGATAGGACAGCCGTGGTTAACCAGCGAAGTTAAGGCTAGCATAACATTGAAAGAAAAAGCACATGATGTGGAAAAGATTATTGGTAATTGAGGATTAAGAAAGTTTTAAACACCAACGAAAGATTACCCAAAAATTACCAATATAACCGTTCTGTTCAAAAAGGGAAGATGACAATAAATAGTAACTATAGGGCAATTAGCTTAACATCCATATTAGAAAAATGTTTAAGTCAATTGCGAAGAATGTAATAACAGAGCATTTAAACATACATAATATAATCAAGCAGAGTCCACATGAAGCAGTGGATGTAAACAACTTGAATTTTCAGAAGACGTTTGATGAGGTTAGGCTACTTAATAAGTTAAGAGCCCAACATAATGATGGTAGTAGGATAAAGGATTGGCCAACTGTTAGGAGACAGTAGGGCATTTCCAGGGTGGCAACCTATAACTAGTGGAGTGCCACAAGGATCAATGAGAGACCACAATTATTTACAATGTACATTCATGACCAGGATTAAAGGAGTGAAAATACTATGCACATGTTAAGGATGAAATGCAAGCAGGTGGAAAGGCAAGTGGTGAGGATAACACAATGTGTCTGCAGAGGGATATAGACAAATTAACAAATGGGCAATGATTTGGCTGATGGACATAATGTGGAAATGTGAGGTTATGTACTTTAGCAGGAAGAATAGAGGCGCAGAATGGTGTTACATGGATACAAACTGCAGAAAGCTGCAGCACAGTCATTTTGCATACAGTACACTACAAAATGCTACCATACAAGTTCAGCAAGGAATGGGGATGGTAAGTGGACTTTATTTCAAAGGGAAAATAGTATAAGAATAGACAGGTCTTGCTAAAACCTTGTAAGGCACTAGTTAGACCACACCTGAAATACTGTGAAAATCTTAGACACTATATATAAGGATAGATATGCTGGCATTGATATTGTCCAGAGAAGATTCTCTATATTGGTCCTAGCTATAGAGGTAAGATTATAGAGGGTTAGGCTTGTATTCACTAGAGGTTAGAAGAATCAGAGGAGACCTTATAGAAGATTAGTATCCAGCTTGAAAGGTTAAGTGCAGAGAGATTGTTTCCCCTTGCAGGCAAGTCTAGCACCAGAAGGCATAATCTGACAGTCAGGAGTTTGCTTGGTTAGGACAGAAATGAGAAGGAATTTCTTTTATCAGACATTAGTCAGTCTATGGAATTCTTTAGTATAGAGGGCAGAAGAAGCATTATGCTTAAGTCTATTAAGGCTGAGATAGACATATTTATGATCAGTAAGTGCAGCAAGGAATATTGGGGTAAGGTAGACAAGTGGAGTTGAGGATTATCAGATCAGCCATGACCTCATTAAATGACAGAGCAGATTTCATGGGCTAAATGGCCTACTTCTGCTCCTATGTCTTATGGAAATAATTTGTCAAATTTCCATATTAGAATAAATGCCACACTTGTAATTATTTTAAAGTTCAATATTCTAGCTTCATTCAATATGTCCCATTTATTTATTTCACTGTAAAATTTATAAGTCAAATGATTCACAGTGGTTTTTGGCCTGCTATCTTGTTCACAGTGAGAATACATCAATATGCCTGGCTACTTATCCTGCTTGATGATATTGTTACTAGACACTTGGATATCCCTTGGTTGAGTGTCATGTTTAACTGATGTCAGGAAAAGGGAATTCTACCCTCTAGAAATCACTATATATTTTGTTCTCTTACTGACTGCAAAGTTCTGAAATATGTGGTCTTTTGATGCTGACAATTACATTAGAAGCCACAAACTATATTTGTTATAATCAGTTCGTTTGTTGCAATAATCGGTGAACCACTTTTGCTTTTGGTTGCTGCACTACTATGCTGAGTATCAGGGAATATACTTCAGATTCTGAATTATCCATAAGCAGCACCACTTGGACCCTATAAATTAATCAGTATATTTATCTTTAATAGTATAATTTGGAGAGATTTATGTTCTAGTCTTACTCTGTATGAATTGAATTGCTTTAACATTGATTCATACGCTCCAAAACATTTTCTTGTATTCTGCAGCCTTCACAGATTAAGTTCAGTTGTTTACCTGTATCAAGAGTTGAATGTATGTTAAAGCTACCTTCACTGGACTTGGTGTTCTCATCAAATCGAAGCGATCTAGAAAGTTTGGGTTTCTCACATGCTTTCGACGGATCTCAAATGTCTGCCACTGCCACATCACTACTCGCTCAAACCGTATTAAAAACTGCTGCTAACAAAACAGGTATGTAGGTAAAGTAGCACAAGAATGAGTACTCCTCTTTATTTCAACTCTGCATTTTTTTAGAGGAAGTCAGAAATGAAGAAACTATATGACATCCTTAGTTCACATTTTGAGACTTTTCCTTATTTTCTTTATACAAAAGAGGACCTCATACTTTGGTTGTTTACGGTGTTGTTTCTTCTACTGTTGATATTGTTTGCTTTTACTACTTTTTGAGAATGTGACATTATAATTCAACAACAAAATGTATATATTTTCAAACTTGTGATATACATAACTCATGATATATACTCATAATCTGAAAGTATTGCAAGTACAATGTGATTTGCTAACACTTTTATGAAGAGAACAGTTTATTTGCAGATATCAGTAAGGTGGATTACATACTTCACATCACAAAGTCCTTGTTGTGGTTAATAATGATACATATAAATCGTTCTCTATGTAGAGGGACCTGTATTCTTATAATTCATGAAGCTGTCAAACTCTGCACAGTCCTGATCAAGGATCTCCCATGGCAGGCTAACTGCTGTTTGCTTCAAGATTATCAAAAGCAGATGGTTTTATTTCACACTTAAGTAGTGAATTTAAACTTATGACAGTCCAGGCTGGTCCAAGATCTCTTGCTGGCATCTTTGAATGTCCTGTATTACAAAGCAAATATTTTTCTACAGCCTCAGCACATTTTTGTGTTTATTTTCCTTTTCACTTTTATATTCAAAAAAGCATACCAACAGAATTTTCTCATGTTCCTTTATATTTTAGTCCGAGTTTTGCTTCAATAACTAGTTTAAGTTATGCCATCAAAAGAGAAAATGCTGGAAAATCACAGCAGGTCTGGCAGCATCTGTAAGGAGGGAAAGAGCTGATGTTTAGAGTCTAACTGAGCCTTTGTCAAGGCTGTTGACAAAGTTATGAGATAGTTTGCTAATTCTTTTCAAGCTAAATGACAGTCACTATTTTCCAGTATTAAATAATTGACCAATTCCAGAATTATTTATGCACAAAATTTCAAACCAGTTGTTGCAATCTTCATCTGTAGCTGAGGTAGTTATCTTTTTGCCAACGTCACAACTTGTAGCATTAGCCAAAGCTCCTATCTCAATTTATGCTGCTTGATTATATGATTTTAGTTTAGGTCAGATTTGATGGTGGGTTTCATTGAGCACACCAAATCAGCTCCAGTATTCGGTTAGTAACTAATGAGTTATTACTTCATAAGATCATAAGAAATAGGAAAAGAAGTGGACCATTGGGCCCTTCCAGCCTAATCTATCATTCAATAAGAACAAGTCTGATCCAATATTCCTCATGTCTGCTTTCCTGCCCTTTCCCCATCACCTTGATTCCCCTACTGATCAAGAATCTATCTCCGCCTTAAGCATGCACAAGTGTCTATTGTCGCAGCTCATGGGAACAATAGAAATCGTAGAAACCCTACAGCATGGAAACAGGCCATTTGGCCCAATAAGTCCACACTGCCCCTCCAAAGAGTAATCAGATCCATTCCCCTACCCTATTGGTTTAGATTTACCCTTGACTAATGCAACTACCCTACACATCCCTGAACACTGGGAGAATGTGCAAACTCCGCACAGTTGCCCGAGGCTGGAATCAAACCCCGGGTCCCTGGCGCTGTGAGGCAGCAGTGCTAACCACTGAGCCGCTCTCTGTGGCAAGGAATTCAATAGACTCTACCCTGTGAGAGAAGAAATTTCTCCTCATCTCAGTCTGAAATTGGCACCCCTTTATTCTGAGACAATGCCCGCTCATCCGAGACTCCAATGAGAGGGGAACATCTTTTTAGCGTTTACCCAGTCAAGCACCTTAAGAATCTTGTGTTTCAATGAGATCACCTTTCTTTCTTCTAAACTCCAAACTGTTTAGCCTTTGCTTCCAAGACAATTCCTCCAAATCAGAAATCATCCACGTGAATATTTTCTGATCAGCCTCCAAAGAAATAATACCTTTCCTTAAATAAGAGAACCAAAACAGCTCACAGCCCTCCAGATGTCTCATCAGCCTATTTTACAGTTGCAGTAAGACATCCCTTCTGTTATGGTTAATCACCTTGAAATAAGGGCCAGCAAGCATTCTATTAGCCTTCCTGATTACTTTCTGAATGTGTATGCTAGCTTCTATGTTTCATGCATAAGAAGTCCCAATTCCCTTTGTTTTGCAGCTTTTTCCCACTTTTCTCCATTTAGATAATATTCTGTTCTTTTGTTCTCCCTTCCAAAATGTACAACTTACAATTTTTCCACATAATGCTCCATCTGTCAACATTTTGTCCATTTACTTAAGTTATCAATATCTCACTGTAAATAATTTCTATCTCTCTCACAACTTGCTGATGAATCCATTTAGGACAGGGATGATTGTGTCATCTAATGTACAAAATGTCTTCCGTCATGCATTGCTTTTGACCATCCTCATTCTGTGATAGTGACATCATCATAGGTAACTGATTGTAACTATTCATGTACATGCTTTGATTTTCTTTTTAACTTCTAATCAACCTGTTCAAAGATGCTATCACATACCTATGGATCAAGTGAGACCAAGGATCACCTGGTGCAGAGGTATGGACATTATCAATGTGCCACAAGAATCCTTGCATCCTTTGATATATTGACTTTTTTTTTCTATATCCAAAAGTGTTCTTTCACACAACTGAGCTTTATTTTTCATCACCAAATCACCCGTGGTACTTTTTCATCTATTAACTGCCACCAGCAAATCACCTGTGTTTTCCAGTTAATTAATTTAACATACAATAAGCCCATTGAGAACATTGCAAACAATCAAATGTGAGGAAATGTAGGGAGAGAGGAAGAGGGCTAAGCTAAAATGGAGTTTGGACAGGTACGTGCTTAGATTTATTTTTAATCAACCTGTTCACTGATGTCATGTCACTTGAACTTGATACTTGAACCCTGGCCTCCTGTGCAGAATCAGGGACACTACCATTGCATCACAAGAACCCCTTACAAGTGTTTTCTTTTTAGTTTTATATTCAGAAGTGTTCTTACAAATAAGTTGTTCTTTCCCATCACCAAATACGAGATGCTTTCATTCTGGATATCCAGGATGAACCTGTTCAGAGATATTATCTCAGACCTTTGGAGCATTTTGGACTTGGACTTGAACCTGGGATACAGACATTGTATAATAAGAATCTCCCCTATATGCTTTGAGTTTTTTTAAATTGCATGCTATGATTAAGATAGTACAGTAACTCATTTGTTTAGTATCCACAGTTATTTAGCCTAATTATTTAAAAAGTGTAAGTTATCATTATTATTTCTTAACTGATGAGATTGAGGGACAGAACTATGCTCCTTTGTCAGAACTCCGTATGAACTGAGAGAATTGTGGCCAAAACTATATTGGATATGATTCATTTTGTAGAATCAAGACTTGGGCTGGGTTGGTTGGGCTTCAAAACCACACTTTATAATGAATGAGATTGAATACTATAGGAGCTGAAAATGTGTTGCTGGTTAAAGCGCAGCAGGTCAGGCAGCATCCAAGGAACAGGAAATTCGACGTTTCGGGCATAAGCCTGATGAAGGGCTTGTGCCCAAAACGTCGAATTTTCTGTTCCTTGGATGCTGCCTGACCTGCTGCGCTTTAACCAGCAACACGTTTTCAGCTCTGATCTCCAGCATCTGCCGACCTCACTTTTTACTTGAATACTATAGGAGGCCTGGACCTCTGAAAATGGATGATGTGATGGAATTAGAAGTTTTTTTCTCTGAGGTGAACATAATTTTGTATTTTAACTTGAATGTTTTGGAGTCACAAGAAAACTGGGAAAGCAGGTTTGCAGTTGATTCCAAACCTTGGAGCTTTAAATTTATTTAAGTAGAATAATTGATCATACGTTACTCCATAACATAATAGAAAAGCCGGTAGGCATGTCTAGTTTAGATAGAATACATCCACAATATTAATCAAATGACGACCTCTACTACAATACTGAAAAAGCCTTTCTCATCGTCATGAATAGCATTCTCATAACTGTGACCATAGTAAATAATCATTCCTCATCCTTCCCAACTAGTCTGCAATCTTTGACATTGTTTATCACACCATCCTTTTTCATTACACTAGCTTAGTTCAAAGAACTACGTCTTGGTGTCACGCTGTCAGCTCTAGAGTCCATCAACAATCTATCCTTCACCACCTTCACTCTGTAATTTGTCCAATTTTATGATGAGCTACGCTCTCAATACTCCATGAACATAATCTGAAACAGGGTACTGTGTTTCACAAGTACCTGACAATATCCATCTGTACCTTTACCATCAAATCTTTCAGCTCTTCCATGACAATGACTTATCAGACTTTTAGGCTAGCATCCAGTATTTATTGAGCCAAAATGTTCCTGTCCTCCAATAGTGACAAAACTATTGTGTGACCAATGGAACCCAAATAACATGCCAGAAAGAGACACTGATTCAGAGTTCATCCATATAAAGCATGGACAGATAGCATATGTATGATTTATGCTGTCATACCATTGCTATCACTAAGGAAGTAGTATGAGACAAACTAATGGGGCTAAAGGCATGTAAGTTCCCTTGCCCTGATCCTTTGCATCTTGGGATCCTAAAAGTGGTAGCTACAAAGATAGTGGATGGATTAGTTGTAATTTTCTAAAGACCTTTGACTTCTGGAAAAGTAACAAAGGGTTGGAAAACTACTAATGTGATACCTCTATTCAAAAAAAGACGGAGGCAAAAAACAGAACTATCAGCTGATTAGCCTAATATCTGTTGTTGGAAAAGTATTGGAATTAGTCATAACGAAATAATAGCATAAGATTTGGAAAGTCGTAATCCAATCAAGCAGAGTCACCATGCCTTCATGAAAAAGAAATTGTGTCTGATAAATTTGAGAGTTTGTTGAGGAAGTCTCAACCAGAGTGGATATAGAGAAAACAGAAGAAGTATTGTATTTGGACTGCCACAAGGTGTTCAAAAGGGTAACTCACAAGTACCCTTAAGTCATAAGAGCACATGGTGTTGGAGGTAACGTATTGGTATAGATAGAACATTAACTAATAGGCAGGAAATAGCAACAACAGGGATTAGTGCTGGAACTGGAACTGTTAACCATACAAACTAATGACTTGGAGGAAGTAATCTGTCAGATTTGCAGATGACACTAAAATAGCTGGAAAGGCAGATTGAGAGGGACATAAACTGTTTACAGAGAGAGAGATATTGGCCGGTTAAGTAAATGGGCAATGAGTTGGCAACTGGAGTATATTATGAAAAAATGCAAAGCTGTTCAGATTGGAAGGGAGAACAAAAGAACAGAATGCTATTTAAATGGAGAAAACCTGCAGAAAGCTACAACACAAACAGACTCGAGAGATACTTTGCACAAAACACAAATCTAGCACACAGGTGCAACAGGTAATCAGAAAGATAAATTGAATGTTGGCCCTTATTTCAAGGTGGTTGGAGTGTAAAAACAAGGAAGTCTTACCGTAACTGTACAGTGTGCTAGTGAGACCACATCTGGAGTACTATGAGCAGTTTTAGTCCCGTTATTTAAGATATTATTTCAAAAGGGGCTGCCTGGAGAAGGTTCACAAGGATGATCCCTCATTTAGGGAACTGTGTTATGAGGAAAGTGAAACTCTAATCACTGGACTTTAGATGAATGAGAGGTGAGTAGAATTACAGCATTTAAAAGACTTCTGGTTGGATATATAAATAGGAAGGGTTTAGAGGGATATAGGTCAAATAAGGCAAATGGGACTAGATCAGATTAGGATGACTGGTCAGCACAGACATGTTGAACTGAAGTGTTTGTTTCCATGTTGTATGACTCTATAACTACACTCCAAATTTTCAAAAGCAAAGCAAGACGCTGTGAACCATGAAATTCAATTCTTTGACCTATATATTATCTACTGTGTCCATTGAAATTCATTTCTTCCACTGTGATACATCCTACAGTTTGAGGTCAGGGTTAGTTCTGCAACTAGATTCTTTATAACAGATCATTCATTAACCTTTACTCTTGTTAGCAGAGGTGACCAGATGTGATTGGTACTTTCCATTCCACCCCAATAGGTGATAATCCAATATTCAGGAAGAAGAACTCTGGCCTCCTGCCTGCTGGAGCTATGCGGAGCAATTGCCTTTATCAGACACAAGTATATAAAGGGGGTTAACCCAGGATTCAATAACTAGAACTTTCATCTCTATTTGCTGAGCCTACCTACAGTGGCTCTCGACCCTCTGACCTTCTGATAGGCTGTAATGCTTTCACTGAATCAGCATGATCTATAGCTACTTCAAACTTAGCGATATAAATATATGCCCTTTTCATAGTAAAGGGCGTTTGGCTATAACGTGTGTTTCGTCAACGTGAATTTGCTGTAACATGATTGACGAATTGGAGTCTCTGTCTCTAAAGTGCAAACTTTTAAAACGTGTTGACTGTAACACGATTACATCGCCAACATTCTAAACACTGTTTCTAAAGTGCAATTTTTCTATAACATGGGGTTACACAAGAACATAACCATCATGCTATAAAATAACTGACTGTACAGCAAAAATTAGTATCATCCTGTTCAATGAATTTTCTTTTAAAATAAAGTTTGCACAACTGGAAACAGTCCCAAGTCAAAGCTTGAAGAGAAATCTTGCTACTTATTGGTGTCATACCTGACTCAAAGGAAGGTTCTAGGAGAATGTGAGGATTGCAGATGCTGGAGAGTCAGTCAAAAAGTGTGGTGCTGGAAAAGCACAGCAGATTGAGCAGGAGAGTCGACGTTTTGGCCATAAGCCCTTCATCAGGAATCTTGTGGTCAAAGGAATCAAAATAAAGTTGTGGTCATTGGAAACTAATCTTAGCTGCAGGACATTAATGCAGGATCTGAGCAACATTCAGGTTTGAATTGGAGTGGCAAGTAACATTTCATGCCGTACAAGAACCAGGCAACGCTATCTCGAGTGAGAGTTCCTGATCATTTGCCTTTGGTGTTTAATGGCATTACTATTACTAAATTCCCCATTATTGACATTGACTAAAAACATAAATTTATCAACCGTATAAGTATCGTGGTCACAAGAACATCTTAAAGGCTCAGAATCCTATAATGAATAACAAACGACCCAACTCCATGAAACCTATCACCATATACAGGTCATGAATGTAATAAATACACTCCACTTGACTGTAATCTGATTATTATTTACATTCTTGTGTTAACCAATTAATTTCTCTTTTGAAGGTACACCAACTGGATTTGGAAGCCCTCTTGGAAGAAGCCGACATAACAGCAGTCAGTCTGATCTCTCTTACTCCAGCACTACTGCATCAGGCTTGAGTTTTACAGCTTGCATGTCCGATTTCTCCCTGTATGTATTCCACCCATATGGAACTGGTAAACAGAAAACAGTTACTGGCCTGACTCCTGGATCAAGTGCCCCTGGTAAAAGAATCCAAGATTGTTTTATTTTTGCTGTGTGATATATTACTAATGAAAATATCTTTTTTGCTGTACTTTGTAAAAGTTTTCAGTTTTTTTAACTCGTTATGTAAATTTCATTCTAATTCTAAATGGGTTTTCGTTACAATTAATACTTCTCTATGTTTATGCTATTATTGAAAGAAATACCCAAGTGGTATAATTTGATATATTATGATATAATTATGAGATGGTTTATGTAAATACTTGTTATCAACTTAACAATTTGTCAAATGTGTACATTTGTTATCTGCAAACTATCAGAATCTGAATCTAATCTAAAGATGGAGTGCTGTGGAATCCAAACACACAATGTAGAAATTGAAATCAACATTTTTATTAATTTCTTTTTATTATAATAGGCTGTAGTGAGTTGATGCACACTGAATATTTTGATGTAACAGCTTGAACTCTCATCTATGATTTTTCACACATTATGTTGCCGATTTTAGCAAAATAATTCTGGCTAAGGTTATAAAAGAGCAAAGAATAATGATGTCGGCATGGATAGGTTGGACCGAAGGGTCTGTTTCCATGCTGTACATCTCTATTACTCTATGACAACCCTAATATACGATGAGCCAGGTTAGACTACTATGACAACCTAAAGTAGCAAAAGTGAATAACATTTTTTTAACAAGTAGAAAGAATACATTGAATAGTCCTGTTGATTAATTTCTCATTCTGTAGGTGCTGTTGATGAAGAAGCCAGTTCTGTCACCGGTCGTAAGGATTCTCTGAGTATTAATCTTGAATTTGTGAAAGTCAGCTTGTCTAGAATGAGACGGTCTGGAGGGGGTACATTGTTTGATAATCAAATACCAATCAAAATTAATAACAAAATGGAAACCACCTTAATTAATATCTCTGGTATGAAAAACAAGTTTCTGTTCAATAGAATAATTTTAAATGTCTTTTATGAATTTATGAATTATTAAGTATAGAGATATTCAACAAATCATTTAAGGAATGCAGTTATGCATTTATTTCAAATAATTTTAAAAATTGTAATGGAGATTCTAATGGAACTTGGGATAGACCAATTGGAATGCTTCAGTGAGCGTCATTGGATTTTCTAAAAATTTGAAGATAGTTATATTTAACGTTGAGTATCAAATGAAAATTATTAGAAATGTGCTTTAATCCTATCATTTTATGAAATGAATTGTTCTTTTTTTCACATGCAGTTTACTATTGTTAAATTCTTGAATTATGAACACTAAATTTACGTACGGTTTTACCCACAAGTGAATCATTAAGCTAGTTTTTTAAAAAAATTATTTTGCACATTAAAAATCAATAAACTTAATTTATTGGCATTTATGGATTTGGATGATCTAAGAAATTCAGATCTTAACTCTTCTGCATGCTAGGCTACCTATGATGGCTAGTTTCTGTAGTGGAGAAAGGGGCAAATATAGTTTCGATGCTATCAAGATACATAATTATTTTTGTGGAAATAGCTTCTTGCTTATAAAATATCATAAAGTGACAATGCAGTTGAATGTAGTGCACACATGGGAAGGTAGTACAAGGATGTTTATGCATGGTTTTAATTTTCTGACTGACCTAAACTTTGGTTCATCAAAGTTTATTTTAATATTTCAAAACATACAAGGAATTGGAGGTATTTGAGCAATTGCTCCAGAGTGAAATAGTTTTTTAATTGAAAAGCAATTTACCTCTTTAGTCTACAATGAAGAAAAGTTATCTTTCTCAAAGTTAGCATGTTTTCAGTAGTAAGTCAATCTAAGTTTGTGATTTTAAGAAGTACACACTTGTTTGTCTGCAGCTGTTTGTGACATTGGATCTGCTTCCTTCAAGTATGATATGCGCAGACTTAGTGAAATTCTAGCATTCCCAAGAGCCTGGTACAGGAGAAGTATTGCTCGGCGCCTCTTCCTTGGTGATCAGACAATTAACTTACCAGGTAAGATTATGCCAAAGTGAATGTAAATTTAAAATACTTGAAGGAAAATTGATTTAGAAACTTCACATTGATGATTAACTGTCATCAGTTAATGTTCATTCTTGTATTAATGCAGATCTTAATTGTAAAGATTAATTACTTTTGTCTTTGTTTTTATTGGATTTATTTTGTTCAAATTTTATCTCTCTTTTCTATTACGAAGTTAGCCAACATTTTGCTTCACTCTTTAGTGTTATCTGTTCACTCAAACAATTGCCTTTTTTTTGTGAACGCACAAGAGGGGAAAGGAAAGTGTAGGAATGGCAGAACCTTTAATCTGTTGAGAATAAATGGGCAATACAGTACATCATCAACATTATGTGACTGACTGAGACAATCCATTCTAGTCAACTGAAAATATTCAGTCACTACCAAGTAGTAAATGCAGCGTGCTGAATGATACAACCAAAATATTCGAGATGATGTTGGAGGAATTGTACAATGGCTTATCCTGATCATGTTGTATCTGATCAGCTATTATCATCAAGACCATGGAAACAATATAGATTCACTCATGTCAGAGACTGAATTATTAAGAAAGACTAGAATATCATACTTTTCAACTGTGATATAATTATGAGAATGTTTGAAGGTATATTTACAAGTAATTTGTCTGCAATGCAAATGAACCACAATGGTTAACTGAAGCAACATGAGTCAAATTGTTACAACATAAACTGAAGATAGATGTCATATAGTTCTTCATGTGACAAGACCAATGGCAAATGCTTTCTAGTCTGGAAAATTGGGAGATAAACATTAAGTTCTTTCAGAAGCAGTCGAATGCTATGATTAGAAAATGCTAAGATCATTTTGATTGAATGAGCCATTAAGCTTTCTTCATTTGAGCCGATCTTGCGATGTCATTCCCTAGAGATGGTCTAGTTAAAGCTATATACAATTGCAATGAAATAATTATTATAGTAAATAACCTTAATAAATTACTTAATCGCAAAACACAAAAAAAGGCTGAATTTTCCCATTCTTTGACAAAAGGTTTCTTTGGCAAAGATTTCTGGCAGGCATTCCACCATGGCCCATGTTAGATGCTCTTGAGCAATCTTTCATTATTTAATTATGCAAGTCAGCTCTAGAGCACCATCTCAAGGAACTATGAAGTGCTTCCTGCCGCCAGATTCTTTGTTCATGTCAGGGTGGTGTATTTTAAACCCAACTCCATGGTAGCTCAGTGGTTAACACTACTGCCCCTCAGCGCCAGGGTTTGATTGCACCTTCAGGTGAATGTCTACGTGGATTTTCTCCGAGTGCTGCAGTTTCTTCCCACAGTTTAAAGATTGTGCGTTAGGTGGATTGACCATGCTAAATTGCTCATAGTGTTCAGGGATGTGCAGGCTAGGTGGATGAGTCATGGGAAATGCAGAGTTCCAGTGATAAAGTGGACTGTTCTTTGGTGGGTCTGCGGACTCGATGGGCTGAATGGTCTGCTTCCACTCTGTAGAGATTCTATGATCCCACAGAACTTCAGGCAATAAGATCATGGGTGATGTGATTTTAGCCTCAACTCTATACCCCTGAATGAGCCTGATAAACCTTTATCCCCTTTGTAATCAAGAATCCATCTACCTCGGCCTTTATTTTAAAATTCTGCATTCACTATCTTTTGGAGAAAGGATGTCCAAAGGCACTCCACCCTCTGGGAGGGAAAGTTTTATTCCTCATCTCTGTCTTAAATGAGCGACCCCTTTTTTCTTAAATTTATTGTTATGGACTAGACCAGACCCCCCTCAAAGTATTTTAAGCAGATAGCCTAGACCCATTTTTTTTTCTTATTTTAAAGGCAAATTTAAAGTGTCTGTTGTCGATACAATGAGACTGGTCAAACTACTCAATGTTAAACAAAACACACTTTATTTAAACAGTTAAAATATAACTAAAGAGTAACAACGCTACTGGACAACTTAACAGAGTAATAGATACAGTAACTAATACCAATTAACTGTTCCAATAGAGTAATGTCCTGTAAACACATCCCTCAGCAAAAAAAAATTCTCACATGCAATTCTCCAATCTACAAGGAAAAACACATGAAAAGAAAATTCAAGGAAAGTAACAACCAGGAGATTCACTGAAGCTTCCAACTCTCTTGAGACATCAATTGCTTCGGATGCTACTAACAAATCAAAACCCTGAAATCCACATACATTCAGGTATTTTTACAAAAAATCTAAGGCCTCCCAAACTGTTTACTCCAGTGTTCTTAACTAGGCAGCTCGCTCCCCCTGCCTCATAACCTCTCTTCAAAACAAAAACCAGGACACAATTACCTCTTAAAATGAAAGCATTGTCACACAGTTATACATTCTCTCACAAGAAGCAACATTCTTTTCACATTCATCCAGCCAAGTCCCCTCAGGATCTTTTGTGTTTCAGTTAAATTGCCTCTGACTTTTCAAAACTCCAGAGCTTGGAGCCTTTCACTTGTAACTTCTATTTCTGGATTAGACTCAGGGCCACAGTCTCACGAGCACATCATTGACACATCTCCACAGCTGGATATGGAAGAACTGCCCCACTTCTATGTGCCACAGAGGACTGCCAGAGATCAGGTGCTTGCTAAGCCTCAGACAGAAGACGTTCCCATAGTCTTGAACATTAATTATATTGTCAAGATGAACAGGATTGTCAGAGGCATTCAGTCGGTTGGATTGAAAGGTGGAGGAGCCCACCAAATTATAAGTATTGCGAATGCATGCTATGGCTGCCTCCATGGAGAACTAGGTCTGGCACATTTAGTGTCTGCCAGATATGCTTATAGACCTGCACTCAATCACAGTGCGCACCAATAACTACTATCATTGAAATGGCAAGACAGGGACAAAAGACTTGGATCTCACTCGAGTTACCACTTCCTGTCTGGGAAATGAAGTTGTGCTGGCACAAACTCATTGGGAGGAGGAGGGACACTCAGAACACTAAGATGCTTTCTCTCAAGTCACCCCAGAGATGCCCAGTCCATTCATCACCCCACAGGTGGTGACTGCCAAGACCTGGGCTCAACCGCCCCAGAGGACAAGCAAATCTTCCAGGGCAACTACAGAGAAGGCTTCCTGCAACCCAGCAGTGGAATTCAGGTCTCCATTTAGATATTGTCATAGTCATATAGCATGGAAACAGACTCTTTGATCCAACTCATCCATGCCAACCAAGTTTGTGAGAGAGAAAACCTACTGTGTACAAGTGTCCCCAATTCCCTTTATGTTACAGCTTTCTGCAATTTTTCTCCATTTAAGTAATATTCTGTTCTTTTGATTTCCCTTCCAAAACAGCAATTTCATGTTTTCCATATAATACTCCAAATGCCAACCTTTTGTCCATTTACTTAAATTATCAGTGCCTCTTTGTAAACTTTTCTGTATCCCTCTCGCAACCTGCCTTTCACCTATTTTAATGTCATCTGCAAATTTGGTGACAGGCATTCACTTCCTTCCACCAAGTTTCTTCCCACATTAATATATATTGTAAGCAGTTGCAGTCCCAGTACGGATCCTTATGGCACTCTACTGATCACAGGTCACCAACCTGAAAAAGAACCTGACATCCTTACTCGCTGTTTCGTGTCCGTGAGCTAATTCTCTATCCATGCCAATATTCTACCTCCAATAGCTAGGGCTTTGTTTTATGACTTAACCTTTTGTGAGGAGCTTTGTCAACTGCCTTGTGGAAGTCCAGCTGCTGGTTCCCCTCTATCCACTCTGGTTGGGACTTCCTTGAAAAACTCTAGCAAAATAGTCAGACATAATTTCCCTTTCAAGAAACCATGCTGACTCTGCTTGATTAAATTATGACTTTCCAAGTGTTCTACTATTACTTTAATAACTGATTCCAATACTTATCCAGCAATAGATAACAGGCTAATTGGTTTATAGTTATCTGCTTTTGGCCTACCTCCCTTTTTGAATAGAGGTGTCACATGAGTAGTTTTCCAGTCCTTTGTTACTTCTCCATAATATAAGGATTTTTGGAAAATTACAGCCAGTACATCTGCCAAGTCCATAGTTAAGAATCCAACAATCATTTCTTTAGTGATGATGAAGGCACTTAGTTCCTCCATTATATTCTTTGGTATTAATGGTTGTACAGTTGTTCCACCGTAAGGACTGATGCAAAATATCTGTTTACTTCCTCTGTGATTTTCCTGCTGACCATAACCTTCTCCCTGGATTCATTTTCTTAGGGGCCTACAAGATACTGATGCTTTTCAGGACAATTTAACAGTCTATGCAAGCTCAGAAATGTTGAAAGTAATCAATGATGGAAGTGTGAAAAGGTGTTTCAGGACTGCCCATTGTTAGGAAATGAACTGCACAACATTTGGATATCATAGGCTGACTGAACTGTTTAAAAAAAACCTAGCTTTAATGCCTGTCACAATACTACTCAATCTCAACGACTACTGGTTTCTCCCAAATGACAAAATGGTGATAGCACCCCCTCCCAAACAAAAAAAAATCCTTGAACAATACAGACCACGACCTTGTATACTTAAAGTTCAGTGTGAGAATGTGGCAGCTGTAAAGCATGGTCTTCCAGTATCAGGTATAAAAGGCAGTGCAGACATGGCAAACCCAAGTAAAACCCAAATGCAAATCTGTGTATATCTAGCATGACAGGAGGCAAATTGATGTGAAATATGTACTGATTATAATTGCTTGAGGTTATAAATTATAATGTATGTATGCAAAAAGCATGATTTGTCATTGGAATTGAATTTGATGCCAGTTGGGTGTTATGAGTCCATCAGCAATGTGTGATTAGTATAATTGTCTGCAACAGCGTCTCACATTCAAAGAATTATACACTGACTCCCCCCCCCCCCCCCCCCCCCCCCCAACCCTGATTAAAAACATTAATTTACTCCGCATGTCGTAGCAGCCATTTTGCCTTGTTATTGTGTTGTTGAGTATGGAATGAAGATGACAAGGCTTCAGTTGTTTTATCTTGCAGGAAATATTGCTGCCAAAGTCTTTGTGGCAAAGTAAAGGAACCAACACCAACCTAACTGTTACAGACTATATTAACCTTAGTAGAGACCTTGTCTCCGTTATGAGGATACCTTTCATCATGTAATGTAGCAGTACCGTACTGGGAGGAAGAAACTGGCCTTCAGTAGGTGCCGTAAGCCGTCAATAGAATTATATACCACCAACATCATGAGTCAATATACACAGCATTCCTTCTTCACAAGTAAACCTAGAGGTCAAAGCTGGACATTAAATGGATATTTCAAAAGGAACAGCACTATTATAAGAACCAGGAGTAGGCCATCTGGCCCTTTGAGCCAGCTCTGCCATTCAATAAAATAATGGCTGATCTTTTCGTAGCCTCAATTCTATTTACCCAGCTCTCATCATAACTCTTAATTTTTTGAAGAGTAAAGGAATTATCTATCTTAAAACCATTCAGATGAAGCCTCAACGACATCATGGAGTGGGGAATTTCACAGATTCACAACATTTGGCTGAAGATATTCCTCCTCAATTCAGTCCTAAATCTGCTCCCTCTAATTTTGAGGCTATATCTTCTTGTTCTAATTTCACCCACCAGTGGAAACATGCTTCCTGCTTCTACCTTATTTGTTCCCTTCATAATTTTATGTGTATCTATAAGATTCCTCCTCATTCTTCTTAAATTCCAGTGAATATATTTTGCAGGCTATTCATAAGCCAACCCTCTCAACTTCAGAATCAACCTAATAAATCTCCTCTGCACCTCCTGCAGTGCCAATACATCCTTTCTCAAGTAAGGAGACCAAAACTGTACACAGTACTCCAGGCATGGCCACACTAGCACCATATACAGCTGTAACATAACCTTACTGCTTTTAAACTCAATCCCTCTGGCAATGAAGGACAATATTTCATTTGCCTTCTTAATTACCTATTGCATTGCAAACCAACCTTCTGTGATTCATGCTACAATTTATTACCATTTAAATAATAGTCCTTTTTACTGTTATTCCTACCAAAGTGGATGACTTCACATTTATCAACATTGTACTCCATCTGCCAGACCTTTGCCCACTCATTTAACTTATCTATATCCCTCTACAAACTTTGCTCCATTACTCATCTTCGTGTCATCTGCAAACTTTGACACATTACACGTGGTCCCCAACTCCAAATCATCTATGTAAATTGTAAACAATTGCAGTCCCAACACTGATCTCTGAGACACTCCACTAGTCACTGATGGATTTCCAACCAGAAGAGTGCTCATTTATCCCCACTCTTTGCTTCCTGTTGGTTAACCAATCCTCTATCCAATGCATTGCCTGTAACGTTGTACAATTCCTCATCCCTGATGAAGGGCTTTTGCCCGAAATGTCGCTTTTCCTGCTCCTCAGATGCTGCCTGACCTGCTGTGCTTTTCTGGCACCACTCTAATCTCCAGCATCTGCAGTCCTCACTTTCGTAACATTGTACACCTTTATCTTATGCAGCAGCTTTTTGTTTGGCCCCTTGTCGAATGCCTTTTGGAAATCTAGATACACCACGTCTACTGGGTCCCCATTGTCCACCGCGCTCTTAATGTCTTCATAGAATTCAAGTAAATTAATTAAACACGATCTGCCTTTCATGAACCCATACTGCATCTGCCCAATGGGACAATTTCTATTTTAATGTCTTGCTACTTCTGCCTTGATCGATTCAAGTATTTTCCCCATGCAAGAAGCTAACCAGTCTATAGTTCCCCATCTTTTGTCTACCTCCTTTCTTATACAGTGGCATCACATTTGCTGTTTTCCAATCTGCTGGAACTGCCGCGAAGCCCAGCGAATTTTGGAAAATTACGAGTGCATTTTTCGACACTCTTCTGATAATTAAAACTGAAACGAGCAGGGAAGTTTGCCTTGCTTCGTAATCTGATAAGGAACTGTGACGAGTGGCATAACCTAATAGTCAACCCCCAATCTGTTATAAAGGGATGGTTAAATGAACTGAAATCCTTTCACTCTACAATCAATGTTAAAAATCACACATTACCAGGTTATAGTCCAACAGATTTATTTGGAAGCATTAGCCTTTGGAGTACTGCTCCTTCTTCAGTTGGTTCCAATGCATTTCTCTCTATTGACCTCTTATGATAAGACAGTTCTCTCAGTGAATTTTGCTGTCTGGAATTTAGCTTAATGTGACAACCACCTGATGAAGGAGGGGCGCTCCGAAAGTTAGTGCTTCCATATAAACCTGTTGGATTATAACCTGGTGTTGTGTGATTTTTAACTTTGTCCATCCCAGTCCAACACCAGCACCTCCAAGTCTACAATCAACAAGTAACAATTTATTTATCTAACTCCAATATTGAACAAATTAACAGAATTACGAACAAACCAAAGAATTTCTCCCTAACTACTCTCTAAACTGAACTAAATTCTACTGGTATGCTGTTTTAATAGCACAGTCCCACTGATATAAATCCCAAGTAGTAAGAAATCAATAAATTAACACTTAGTTTCTTGAAGTTCACACAGAATTTGTCTTTCAGATTGCTCCTGCCGTCTCCGCTGATCATCTTTCCAAAGCATCTCTCTCCATCGACTTTTTGTGATAGGACAGTTCTCTCTGTGAATTTTGCTGTCTGGAATTGTAGCTTAATGTGCCAAGCTACCTTTTATGGATAGATGATGCTTTTTCTGAGAGCTGGAAGTTATCATCTCTTGGCAGTTGGCTTGCTTTTTCCTTTTCTTTATCTTCTAACTCCAATTGTCTAATTTTCAAGTTAATTTTCTCCAACTCCACTGCACTTGGCTGATTCTCCATATATCTTCAATGCTGCATTCTTATTATTCCTAAATAAACCCAGTTCTACTCAGTTTGCTAATTCTAAACGTATATCCTTCCTCTTTCATTGTATACTTGGCAAATTTGGGGAAGCATCTTAAATCCCAAAACCTATTTAGCAATGTTAAGAGCCATTTCCCACGCTTTTAATTTAACCAATCACAAGTAACCAAAATTAAACAGATTTTTCACTTCTCCCCTAGGTTTTATTTAAAGATCTAGGACACTAATCTCTGCATCTGTTTAAATCTGTCAAGATCTGTTCAGATCATGTTCTTGAATCAGCCAAATCTTGCACTTGAGCTGTCCAGATCGTGGACTCAAGCCTTCCCGCCATATCTTTTGATACCCTGTGATGGGCCAGGAAACTTGTCTACCTTTAGCTTCATTAGCTTGCCCAACACTTCTACTTTCATGATAATGATCGTTTATCGGTCCTCACTTACTTTAGTCTCATTGTCAATTACTGGCATGTTATTCATGTCCTCCACTGTGTACACCGACACAAAATACTTGTTCAATGCCTCGGCTATTTCCTCATTTTCCATTATTAAATCCCCCTTCTCATTCTCATTGTGCATTGGAAGTGCCTTCAATATTGGCAACTTGCATTCTAAACACATGACTTTAACAGAGCTATGACATTCTTTAACCAGTTGATCAAATCAAAGCTCTTTAATCCAACATATGAACATCAGAACGGTTATGGGGGGCAATTAGAAGATCTAAATTAGGAACTGTTTTAGTTGTAGATGGAATAAAGGATAAATGAGTGATAAAGATATAATTGAATTTATGGAGGGTGGTGTGTATTTGGAATGTGCTGCCAGAGGAAGTGGTAGAGGAGAATACAATTACAACATTTGAAAGGTACATGGATAGGAAAGGTTTAGAGGAATATGGGCCAGATGTGGGTAAGTGGAACTAGTTCAGTTTAGGAAACCCGGTCAGCATGGTTGCGTTGGGCTGAAGGGTCTGTTTCCATGCTTTATGGCTCTATGACTTTATGACTAAGATAATAGGATTTAGGATTTATAAATTCTAAATGAATAGGATAATATTCATAATAAATGAATAGGATTTAGCAGACTAGGATATAAAAATAAATTCAATTACTACTTTATCACTCATTCCAACCTTCCGGCGTTTGCATTGATGGAAGTATTAAACTACAATTGGTAGACATTGAAGGCCCCCTCCCAAAGTGAATTCTGTTTTCTGGCTTCATGTTAGTCGTATACAACAAACAACCTGGAGGGTGGAAACAAAAGCAGAAATGCTTTTTATAGCTGGTTATCATCAATTTACGTGTTTGTGGATGATTTCAAGGCAAAGTGGGGATGAGAATTAGGAGCAGGTGACGGATAGATTCTTGACTCCATACTGTAGGAACAGGAGTAGAAGCCATGTAAGGTGACTCTTTGGCTACAGCCATTTGTTAAAAATGTAACTATATCCTCGTTTCCTCCTTCCCTCCTTCACTTACATACTAATATTATTTGAAATGCACCACTGCTGTTCAACCAAAGTACTCTATGAAATAGAAAATCCCACATTTTGGTTCAGGAAGCTTTTCTGAATTTCTTATTGGATTTATTAGTAACTGTCTCAAAGTATCACCATACTTGGAGTCTTGTGTACAGCATACTATAGAAATGACTTGATCAATTGCGGAACTCGGTTTAAAAAGAAATTATGCTGAACTTTCAGGACAATTGCACACCTACTTAAAAATATTAGAATGATTATGTTTGAAAAAAATGTGCAGGGCATAGGGTTAATTTTCAGTTGCTTTAAAAGATTTACAAAGATGCAGCCAGGGTTGGAGGGTTGCAGGGAGAGGCCAAGTAAGCTGGGAGTGTTTTCCCTAGAGAGTCAGAGGCTGAGTGATGACCTTAAGAGGTTTATAAAATCATGAGGGGCATGGTTGGGAAAAATAGACAAGGTGGTGGGGGAGTCCATAATTAGAAGACATAGATTAAAGTTGAGAGGAAAAAGATTTAAAAGGGACCTGTAGGGCAGCGTTTTCACACAGAGGGTGATGCATGTATGGAATGAGCTGCCAGAGGAAGTGGTGGAGGCTCGTACAATTACATTTTAAAGACATCTGGATGGATATATGAATAGGAAGGGATTAGAGGGCTATGTGGCAAGTACTGGCAAATGGGACTAGATAAATTTAGGGTATCTGGTCGGCATGGGCGAATTGGACCGAAGGGTCTGTTTCTGTGCTGTACAGCTCTATGACTCTGAAAGTAAAACTAGCATGATGGGCCGTTGTGCTTTTATATTATAAGTTAACAATGATTCTTTGATCCTGAAATCTGCCCATAATGAATATTGGGTGAGTGGACATGATAGATGTTAGGGGAAAGGGGAGTCAAATACTGGAGGTTGCATTTGGTTTTATGTGGGTTGGAACTAACTTAGCATAGAGGCTATAAAAAGTCACGGGTAGCAGGACATGGCTTGGCATGGGTTGTAGGTAGCATGGTGGCTCAGTGTTTAGTACAGCTGCTTCTAAGCACTAGGCACTTATGTTTGATTCCAGCCTGTGGCAACTGTCAGTGCGGAGTTTGTATATTCTCTCATTGTTTGTGTGAGTTTCTTCAGGGTGCTCTGGTTTCCTCTTACAGTCCAAAGGTGTGCAGGTTAGGTGGATTGGCCATGCTAAATTGTCCATAGTGTCCAGAGTTGTGCAGGCTAGGCGGACCAGCTATGGTAAAATTGGGGTAACAGGGATAGCATAGGGGACTTGGTCTGGGTAGATGCTCTTTGGAGGGTCAGTACAGTCTTAATAGGCTGAATGGCCTCTTCAGCACTGTTGGGATTCTGTGGTAGTAAGGGAGTGTCTGGGTGGGATTGAGGGCTGGAGACCTTTTTATTTTAGTTGCTTTGATGTAGTGCTGGTGCAGAGAGGCAGTCCTTTTGTCGGCTTGCCTCTGCACTCATTCAGGGGTTACCTGCCATGATTCCCATAACACCCATCCTCCCTAAACAACTAAAGTTCAGAGTTCTGGGCTACTTTATTTCAGGGTGGGCTTGTAAACTCAGGAATTGTACCAACTCTTACTTTACACTTGGCAAAAATTCAGACTGCAAATTATAAACTTTCAATTAAACTATCTAATTTTTTTTAATATTGGAATTTTTAGTTTCTGGACCTGTGACTCCAGATTCCATTGAAAACCAGCAGCTTTCACCTGAATCAACACGCAAGGCTTATTGGCGTACCTGGGAGCAATCAGCACAGTCTTCTAATTATTCACACTTAACTCAGACATCAAATGTCTTCAATGACATGTCTTCAGCAGCAACTAATAGTACATCGCCAGCTGGCCTGATTCATAGTGTGAAATCTCCTTCAGCTGTCCGAGCTAGAACGATTTCAGATTCATCTACTCCAAGAAGAGGTATAAACAAGGTTTATAGTGATGTCAAATGCTGTGTGATCTTATGTTATATAACTATTGCAAAACTATAGTCACTAGTATATATGGCAAATTTAGCATATATATTATGAAGCAGACATGCAAACAAAATTTGTTGCATTGATTGGAAACTATGCTGCTTGTGTGATATGGAAGTAGAGGTAGTATTATGCTTTGTCTGCCAAATAGTAAATTTTAAAGTAAGAATATAAATAATCAACATGATTATAAACAATCCTGTACAGTGCATCTTGTATTAAATGATCAAATGGTACATTGCATTTACCTGCCACAGTACTTGAAGCTCATTCATTGGTTCAGATAAGTACATCCTAATTTATCTGATTTCTGAACTGTAGATTAACAAAGAATCCTTTGAAAAACTACAATTTTAACCAATTAGATTATGTGTTTTGGACTAGACCAGAGCCCCTCAGAATATTTAAAGACAGCAGCCCAAACCCTAACTTTGCTAGCTATTTTAAGCGAGTGTAATGCAGATAGTGCAGGATGGATGCAGTTTGTCAAACCACTAAGTTTTAAACAGAACAGAATTTATTTACAAGATTACTGAATGAAACACAAACCACAAAGAACAGAATACAGAATAGCTTAAGCTCTCTGAAAACCCAATATATTATCCCAGTTTAATGATGCTGTTCCAAATACTTTCAACAACCCCCATGAACACTCCTTGACACAACAGGAAAAATCAAACGCGGTCTTATAGAAGAGATGTCAGAGAGAGTACCAGCACGGACCTGCTTCTTTGGGTCCAGCAGCTTTTCAACACTACTGTGCGAAAACCAAACTAAACCAGAGAAAAGCTGAGCTGGGAGAACTGGCCATTCCCCTTTCATTGTACAAGGGTTTTTTTTAAAAGCTCGAATGCATATTGCTGAGGCAGTATCTGTTGGCTATAATCAAACTGGCCCAAAAACCCTTCAACTTAAGACTTTTCAGAGTCTATGTCTTTTACAACCTCTGTGCATAAAGAAAACCAAGGACAGCATAACCTTGTTAAAGGAACAACATTGTCACATACTGAATCAGTTTTTTTCCTAGTTTGTTGTTAACAGTTGTATTGTCTTGAACTTTGATATCATGGAAGCCTCATTCTTATGATGTAGATGTGCCTCAGGAGCAAAAGAGACATGAAAAGGAGGAAGAGCAGGCAAGGCATTGACCACCTCGTGTCCAGAGCTGCTAATATTCTCAGGAAGCACTTTATCTAAACCATCCTCAATACATCATGTCCCAGAATTCTTATCTCGCACGTTATGTGCAAACTCCACGCAGACAGTCACCCAAGGCTGAAATTGAACCTGGATTCCTGGTGCTGTGAGCCACCGTGTGGAGAACAGCGGATTGCCTGACCACCAAGACAATATCATGCATATATTGGCAATACTCTTCAATGTTCATGTTCTTTTGTGTGAGAGTAGATTGCTTAAGTGGTGTTGCTATACGAGCCCCTCTCAACTGTGTCTTCTCAAACCAAGCTGAGAGCTATTTGAGCTGCTGTGGGAGCTTTGAAAGCTCTCAGGGCAAACTCAGTAGGTGGGCACCTCTATTCCAATTAATGGAGCTGAAAACTCGATCTGCTTTGAACAGAATAAATTCTAGTCTCCAAAAATGCAGATTACAAGTTGAAGATGTATTCTTCCATGCTTAACAGCTTCATGCATAAATTCATCGGTGTTGATCTTTCAACCATGTCACAATGCCCATCACTGCTGTCAGTTCACCAGTGTTCCAATACTGCCTCCGCTCGGTATCCACAAAGGCACAGACACAAAGCAAGCATGGGTGGTACAAACAGAAGCAGGAACAGTACTGGTGGCACACTAGAAAAGCTGGACTTACTTTAATTCTATATTTAATTTAGCCTAAACCAGAGTAAGCAACAACACATTTGTTTCTATATTCCACTTAAAGGAATAAAGCAAATACATTGCATGTTTTCATTATCCTTTACCCTTCTATTAGTTATGCAGTATTCTCCTGTTGTTGTTAGATTCCATTACTAAGCTCAGTACACCGTCATTCAATAAGAATGGAAAGGCAGCAAACCAACAAACAGCACCCTGGGAGACATTGGTTGTTTTTGCAATTAACCTGAAGCAGCTAAATGTTCAAATGAATATGAGTAATGTCATGGGGAATACCACGTAAGTTTCAGAATTTTACATTATGCTTCCAATTCTCGTTAATTTTTCTAGGGCTGTCTGTATTATAAATCTACAGTAAATTTTATTCTGCAATAATAAATATTTGAGAATGTGTTAAAATATTGTGTGTGAACACTAAAATAAAACAAAGAACTGCAGGTACTGAAGATCTGAAAAGCAAACAAAGATTGCTGGAGAAACTCAGCCGGTCTAACAGCATCTGTGGAGAGAAAGCAAAGTTAATGTTTCGAGTCCAGTGGCCCTTCTTCAGATCTGGGCAGAGAAGGGAAAGTTGATAATAAGCCAGGAAAGGATGAAAATGAGTAATGGGCACCGTGAGTAAATGAAAATACATTGGCTGTGCTGAAAGCAGCTCATGTCATTGGCAGGGCCTGGGGTGTGGGGGTGGTTAAAGGACATGGAAAGAGGTGTTCAGATCTGAAATTATAAACTCAATAGTCAACCCTAACAGCTGCAGGGTCCCAAGCTGAAAACAAGACGCTGCTCTTTCTACTTGCGCCGAGCCTCACTACAGCACTGTAGCAAGACAAGACAGAAATGTTGGCTAGAGAACACATTGAAGTGACAGGCAACTGGAAGTTCAGGGTTATTCCGACAGACAGAAGATAAGTGTTCTTCAAAATGATTTCTGCAGCACAGAGGAGACCACATTGTGAGCAACAAATACAGTAGACTCGATTGAGTGAAGTGAAGTTGAACCACTGCTTCACCAGGAAGCTGTGTCTGGCATCTTGGCTAATGAGGGAGGAAGTAAATGGACTGAAGAAGGGTTACTGGATTCGACATTAATTCTGCTTTCTCTCCATCGATGCTGCCAGAACTGCTGAGTTTCTGTAGCGATTTTACACAAATTTCAAGTCTGGCATCAATAACTTCAGCCGTTTAGTTGCGTTGTTTGCTGTCTGAGCACTTAGTGTTAATTGACTCACTCTTTCCCTCAAAACCTGCTTTGTGGAAAACTCTATAGGGAAAGACATTGCATTTATCCCAGGAGTGTGAAAGTTTGTAGGCAGTGCTTGTTGCACCAATTTTCTAAAAAGGCTATACTTTGATATTATACTTGTACTGAACTGTTTCTGTGCAATGTAATTTACATAAATATCTCATTCTCAGTGCAGCTCATACATTTCCCAACATTTACTATTACTGCTTTATTCTGTTTTAGGTGGACGACTAGTGGATTAAAAAGCCAGGGGCGATTATCAGTGGGTAGCAACAGAGACCGAGAAATATCAATGTCTGTTGGTCTGGGGAGATCTCAACTAGATTCAAAGGGAGGAGTGGTTGGTGGTACTATTGATGTAAACACGTTGGAGATGGTTTGTAAGTTTCACAACATTAATAACTTGCAATTGCCTAGAATAATCCAGGAACATTTTAAATTATTCTGGTGCATCCTTCTAGACCATTGGTCTCAGTGGTCCAAAATTTGCTGTGCACAACATCAGACAACATCTACTGTTGTATGTTCCCCCACATTCTTCAGATGAAAATACTTCAACCATTTTGAAAGTGTGAGTTGGGGTGCACAGCAAGGGCATCGTGGGTCTGAGTGAATAGAGTAACCAACAGGGTCAGCTCTTCACCCGTGAGAATTAAGGATTGAGAAATAGCACAGTAGATAACTGAAGGTGGGATCATTTATTGTCAAGTCAGGCAAAAAAATGAAATAGGAAAGATTTTAAAACATCATAAAGGAAAAGTAAAAATAAAGCTAAATTTTAAGATTGATATCTTTAAAGCTTACAAAAACAAAAGATTTGAGTAATAAGGCTATACAATTATGATTTTCTACTAACAGAGAAGTTAATTGCCATTTAAATGTGTTAAATATGACGAGCCCTAAATTCCCATGGGTTTAGTTCATATCTGCTGCATTGATACACAAACTCATGATATTCAATGAAAATTAGTGATGCCAATGCAAAAATGAAATGAAATTTTCATAAAGTTTATAGTGGAGCAAGGCAACTCCATTGGTGACTTTTGGATATTGTTGTACACTTAATGTAAAAATATCAGTGAGTTCTAACTCCACCAATTTTGACAGCAAAATTTGGCCCCATTTAACTTTGTTTTCTTTCCCACTCCCCCTCACCCAAATAGCTTAATATATTATTTATTTGCAAAGCAAGTTTCTGCCAGCCGTCAACATGCTGCAAATCAAATTATTGATGCAGGAGTATTGTGTTGGTTAATGATATGTTAAAAATAATAAACAGGAAATTTAAGATTATATGATTATACTCAGTTGCTGCTTCAACTCAACACTCATCAAAAAAGGTTACAGACTGGATTAAATATTTAAGGCAGTTTATTGTATTGCAAAATATGAAAACTAGGTCCTCTTAAATTGGCAATTGCATTATTTCCCAAGTACAAATTAGAAGTCTGATTGTATTGAGTTCTTAACATAGTATATGTTCTTTTGTTTACATAGCATAGTTATTAGACTTGTGGAACAAAGTATCAACGTTAAACCTTGGTCTGTTCTTTTGAATTAGTCATTTTTTATGCATTGTTTTTAAGTTGACAATTTCTGTTTTAAACTATCATGACGACTTGTGATATTTGGCACTTTTCATATAATAAAGGTGTAACAAAGTTTAAAATCACAAAACAAAACTTGGGGATAAAGTTATATTTGTGGTTTTTGAGTGATCTTCAAAGCAATTTGGTAAATGCTAATTTTTAAAGCTCAGCTTATGTTAATTGTTCAGCTGTTCCAATTTGGCCAAGCAATTATATATAACATTGTGAAAGAAAGTGTGGAGAGGTAGCAAAAGTAGTAAATTGATGTTTTCTAATGCAATATAACCATTTGTACCTCAGAAGGAATTTGCAATGTTGTTGATACTGATTTCTTAAAATTAGTGAAAACAAGCTACCTTTTTTATTTGAAGCTCATATCTCCGAACACCCAAATCACCAACCCAGCCACAAAATCCAGATTACACTGGGCTCTACTGATGCACGAGTTGATTATATGGGATCCAGTATCTTGATGGGAATTTTCAGCAATGCAGATTTGCAACTACAAGATGAATGGAAAGTGAATCTTCATAATACAGTGGACTTAAGTATGACTGAGAAAAGGTACATGAACTTCTTTGTTATGGGGACAATCATACATGCTGTAGTTGAATATGGGAAGGCTTTTCAACTATGATTTGTCCTACTTTTGAAAATGATTTGAGCTACATTACAATTCCATTTCATTCATATGATGTTCCTGCGCAACAAGGTATTTTGTAACCTCTTTGAACATGACACGCATAGATTTTGGGGCATTGGATATTTTAACTGTTGACTAAGCCAATAAAAATGTAGAGTTAGCTGGGATATTTGAAGCAACCCAGTTTGTGTGAATATCCTATAAACATTTAAGTGCATTCTTAATTTGAAACTTTGCAGACAGACAAAACATGTACATGCATGTTTCAACTCAATAAAATTGGTGACAGCCATTCCCCTACCTTGATTTTTCAGTTAAAAATCTCACACAACTAGATTATAATCCAACAGGTTTAATTGGAAGCACGTTAGCTTTCGGAGCGACGCTCCTTCATCAGGTGATAATCTATCACCTGATGAAGGAACGTCGCTCCAAAAGTTAGCGTGCTTCCAATTAAACCTGTTGGACTATAACTTGGTGTTGTGAGATTTTTAAATTTGTACACCCCAGTCTAACACCAGCATCTCCAAATCTTGATTTTTCAGGGCAATCAGTGTCAACCTTCCCTGGTTCGAAATTAAACAAAGTTAATTGTCTGTCTTCATTGCATTCTCCATAGCAATGCTTCTACCAATCAGCGTCCAATTGGTAGGCAAAGAGCATATTCCTCTCATACTGTATAAACAGTTGGTATTTCCGTTAAATTGGTACTCTTGCCAATTGTCCTGATGAGTGAAAGATTAAAAGCTTTGACAAAAAGTTTTCTTTTGGCAATAATTAACATATAGAATTATCCACATTGTTCATTTTATTTGTATTTACATGTTGTGATTTCTCTCTAGTGAAGTCTTTGTTCATGGAGATCTACAATGGGACATCTTCCAGGTCATGATCTCACGATCAACCACACCAGACCTAATTAAAATTGGAATGAAACTGCAGGAATTTTTCACTCAGCAATTTGATACTAGCAAAAGAGCCCTTTCTACCTGGGGACCTGTCCAGTACCTACCTCCAAAAACACCAGTAATAAATGTAGAGCGGAGTTCCAGTGAACATTGTGAGAATTACTAATTTAATTTTTTTCAAGTAAATTTACGAATGTTAGAATATGAACTTTCTTCAAATAAATTTATGAATGTAAAAATATGAACAATGGTTAAGCTATAATGAACATTTCCTTGCTGTTGGCAGTGCTAGATGCAGCACATCATCGGCATTGGCCAGAAGTGCTAAAAGTGATTGCTGGATGCCAGATCTCCCTCTTCCAGATGCCTTTGCCCGAAGATGCAGTACAGCTAGGTGGATCTATGAGTTTGCATGGAAATCATATGACTCTGGCATGCTTTCATGGACCAAATTTCCGGTCAAAGTCTTGGGCATTATTTCACCTTGAGGAGCCCAACATTGCTTTCTGGACCGAAGCTCAGAAAATCTGGGAAGACGGTAAATAAGAAATAACTATGGGTCAGAAATGCATGCATTTTGTAATGGTTGTAAGAAGAATTTTCATCTATTATTATAATAATATTCCAGATCTGTGTATGCATTTTAACCTGCAGTTAAATTGTATTTTCCTATTAAAGCAAAATGGATTTAGATGATGGTTGACACGCAAGTTGAATAGTAAGATCGCAGTCTAACTTCTGAGTACACTAAAGACAAGTAATGTAAGCCCCTACCAAAAAAGGACAATTCAAAATTTGAGTTTAATTCCATCAATTGTGGAGTTGAGTTTGAAAAATGTTTTGCTCTCAGGTCGCCTGTTCTCTTGTAAAATTAGTATTGAATCCTTGAATACCATAGAACAGCTCCGTCACCAAAACTGAAGTATATCTTCTAGGGAACAAGATCTTTTATATTAGTTTTTTTTTAGAATTAGAATCCCTACAGTGTGGAAACAGGCCCTTCGGCCCAACAAGTCCACACCGATCCTCAGAAGGCTAACCTACCCAGGCCCATTTCCCTACCCTCTTACTCTACATTTCCCCTGACTAATGCACCTAACCTACAAACCACTGAACACTATGGGCAATTTAGCTTGGCCAGTTCCCCTAACTTGGACATCTTTGGACTGTGGGAAGAAACCCATGCAGACACAGGGAGAATGTGCAAACTCCACACGGACTGTCACCCAAAGCTGGAATCAAACCTGGGTCCCTAGTACTGTGAGGCAGCAGTGCTAACCATTGAGCCACTGTGCCACCCAGACCAGAGAAACAGCACAACTGGACTGCAGTAGAAGCACAAAACTGGTTATAAAACAAAGAACAGTAGATTAGATTAGATTCTCTACAGTGTGGAAACAGGCCCTTCGGCCCAACAAGTCCACACCGACCGCCCGAAGAGTAACCCACCCATGACCCATTCCCCTACTAATGCACCTATCACTTTGGGCAATTTAGCATGGCCAATTCACTTGACCTGCACATCGATGCTGGAGATCTGAAAGAAAACCACAAGTTGTTGACAAAACTCAGCAGGTCTGGCAATATCTAGGGGAAGAAAGCAGAGTTAACATTTCAAAACATTAACTTGCTTTCTTCCCACAAATGCTGCTACACTTACTGAATTTCTGTTTTTGACCCAAACTGGTAGCTACACTGCAGTTTAGATTGCCATTTGATTGTGATCACATGATGGGTTGAATGAAATCTTTTTAAAAATCAAGGTGCCAAGGAAAATTAGTGTTGCAAAATATAGCCATATATTACTTTACTACTATAGTATCAGATGTGTCTTATCATCTAGAAGTAAATTACAAGAAGCACAATAAATTGATTGGGGCTGGAATTTCTGTTATGTGCATAATTGGGCACTGGCATTTAAAATGATGTTTTAATTATGCTATATAAAAGCAAATTACTGCGGATGCTGGAATCTGAAACCAAAAGAGAAAATGCTGAAAATTTTCAGGTCTGGCAGCATCTTTAAGGAGAGAAAAGGCCTGACCTTTCGAGTCTAACTGACCCTTTGTCAAAGCCCACAAGAGCTTACCGATGCTGCCAGACCTGCTGAGATTTTCCAGCATTTTCTCTTTTGGTTTTAATTATGCTAGTTAGGGTACAGTTTAAGTTCACAACTTTTGCATAACCATACATTGACATTTTTTAAAGAATCAGGCACTTGAGTGGCTTAATGGAAAATAATCCAGAAAATTGAATCATAAATCAGTTTAAAACACCATGGAACAAACAAATATAAGTATTTTAGATGTAAGTCACATTTAAAATTTCCTGATCTTTGCACCAGGTTGGACGATTATTCCCATAACACAGAAATCTACTGGTCTGAAGTATCCCTTTGTATTTTGAAGAGATTGTACGGTATTAACTTATTAAACATATGTCAAAATGACAAATGTTTATTATACTGTATTGCTAAATTTGCATGATGAGAATACAATTATTTTAATACCACAAATGTTGGTCCAGAATTTTTCAATGGCAGATAGTAATTACCTTCTACCCACATGGCACTCTACCCAGCTGGTACCTTATCCGCCCACCCATCTGTTAGTACCATCTGATGGTACCATACCATCCCACCACCAAAGCCTCTGACTTTTCTTATGGATTTACTGTTTAAGTGCAGCTGTCAAAGTTGCTGTCTGTCATTCTGGACCTTTAAATTTCAGAACGTGGCAGCTGAGTGCGGTGAAAATGGCTTGCACTGTGAGAGAACAGTCAGAATGGAAGTATTAGGAGCCCTGATAGGAATTTCCTGTCAGGAATGTGATGTGCTCTTCTTTCACAAAAGAAAGCAACCAAGTGGCAATTTGTGTGATCAATTCTCAGAGTTTAGCCCATTGTTTCCACTCTTAGGATTTTTTGTTAATGTGTGAAAATAGTTTTTTTCAATCTTTTACTGCCCATTGAATGATTTTTGGAAGTATTACTATACATTTTTGTATCCAATCCTTGCTCAACATTTGTCTGTTAAAACGACAGGAAAATTCATCTCTTCAATAATTCAGATTAACTGTAGTCCAAGATGTACTGTGCAGTTTAATAAAATATATCACTACTTGACATTTTCAGTGTGAAAGTAAGGCTGTTAAACTAAACTGATTTAATTTAGCAAAGCTATGTCACTTAGTATAATTGATATAAAGGTTGGTGGAGTTGTGGATAATGTGGAAGGCTGTTCCAGGATGCAGAACTAGGCTGATAAGTAGCAGATGCAGTTCAACCTGGAAAATTGTGAAGTCGTTCGCTTTTGAAAGTTGAATTTGAATGCAGAATTCAGGATTAAGAATTCTTGGCAGTGTGGAGGAACAGAGGGATCTTGGGGTCCATGTCCATAGATCCTCGAAGGTGCCACCTAAGTTGATAGGGTTGTTAAGAAGGTGTATGGTGTGATGGCTTTCATTAGCAGGGGAATTGAATTTAACAGGCGCGAGATTATGCTGCAGCTCTATAGAGCTCTGGTTAGGCCACACTGGAATATTGTGTTCAGTTTTGGTCACCTCATTATAGAAAATATGTGTGAGTTTTAGAGAGGATGCAGAGGAGATTTACCAGGATGCTGCCTGGACTGGAGGGCATGTCTTATGAAGAAAGGTTGAGGGAGCTAGGGCTTTTCTCATTGGAGTGAAGAAGGATGAGAGGTGACTTGATAGAGATGTACAAGATGTTGAGAGGCATAGATAGAGTGGATAGCGAGAGTGAATAGCGATATCGTGGAAATGTCTATCACGAGGGGACATAATTTTAAGGTGATTGGAGGAAGTTTTAGGGGAGATGTCAGAGGTCAGCTCGTTACAGAGTCGTGGGTGTGGAGAAGGCGCTGACAGCGGTGGTAGTAGAGTCAGATACATTAGAGACATCTAAGCGACTGTTGGATAGGCACATGAAAGATAGTACTATGGAAGGCATGTAGGTTAGTCTGATGTTAGAGTAGGATAACAGACTGGCACAACAATGAGGGCTGAAGGGTCTACACTATTCTATGATCTATGCACACCTTGATCCCAATATTAGTTAGAATTTGAGTGATATTTCTTTGTAATCCCCAGTCTTTCATATCTCATAATTAATCACATTCACTAATTTGATGGTAATTTTTGTTGTTGTGGTTCTGTTCGCCGAGCTGGAAGTTTTTGCTGCAAACGTTTCGTTCCCTGGCTAGGGAATATCATCAGTGCTATTGGAGCCTCCTGTGAAGCGCTGCTTTGATGTTTCTTCCGGTATTTATAGTGGTTTGTTCTTGCCGCTTCCAGGTGTCAGTTTCAGCTGTAGTAGTTTGTATGTGGGGTCCAGGTCGATGTGTCTGTTGATGGATGTTCTTGCCGCTTCCGGGTGTCAGTTTCAGCTGTAGTGGTTTGTATATGGGGTCCAGGTCCATGTGTCTGTTAATGGAGTTTGTGGATGAATGCCATGCCTCTAGGAATTCCCTGGCTGTTCTCTGTCTGGCTTGTCCTATGATGGTAGTGTTTTCCCAGTCAAATTCATGTTCCTGGTTGTCTGAGTGTATGGCTACTAGGGATAGCTGGTCGTGTCGTTTTGTGGCTAGCTGATGTTCATGTATGCGGATTGTTAGCTGTCTTCCTGTTTGTCCTATATAGTGTTTTGTGCAGTCCTTGCATGGTATTTTGTAAACTACGTTAGTTTGGCTCGTGCTGGCTATTGGGTCCTTTGTTCTAGTGAGTTGTTGTCTGAGTGTGGAAGTTGGCTTGTTATGAGTCCTAAGGGTCGCAGTAGTCTGGCTGTCAGTTCTGAGACGCTCCTGACGTATGGTAGTGTGGCTAGTCCTTTTGGTTGTGGCATGTCCTCGTTCCGTGGTCTATCTCTTAGGCATCTGGTGATAAAGTTGCGTGGGTATCCGTTTTTGGCGAATACCTTGTATAGGTGTTCCTCTTCATCTTTTCGCAGTTCTGGTGTACTGCAGTGTGTTGTGGCTCTTTTGAATAGTGTCCTGATGCAGCTTCGTTTGTGTGTGTTGGGGTGGTTACTTTCATAGTTCAGGACTTGGTCTGTGTGTGTTGGTTTCCTGTGTACCCTTGTGGTGAATTCTCCGTTGGGTGTTCTCTCTACTAACACGTCTAGGAATGGGAGTTGGCTATCCTTTTCCTCTTCTCTCGTGATACCGGCAGATAAAGGCAGAATGACGGTCATCTTAGATAAATCAGACTACATCAATAAAGCACAACAACTACTCGCAGACACCAACACCTACCAAATGAAGGATTCCGACCCCACACCACAACTCACCAATAGAATAATCAACACACTAAGAAATCTACAAAAAAACGGACAGATAACCAAAGCGGACCAGCAAAGAATGAAACCTGAAAGCAACAACACCCCCAGATTCTACGGACTACCCAAAGTACACAAACCAGACATCCCACTCAGACCCATAGTATCACTACCAGGGACACCAGCATACAAACTGGCCGAAGAACTACAACAAAAACTGAAACACCTAGTCAGCGGATCCAAACACTCCATACAATCAACACAGGAATTCTTGGACATCATCAGAAATACACACATAGACAAAGAAGAAACCATGGTATCATTCGACGTGACGGCACTGTTCACATCAATTGACAAAACCCTAGCCAGAGAAACAATAGCCAACCTACTGGACATACATAACAGAACACAGGAGGCCGAACCTATCAACAAGGATGGCATACTTAAACTACTAGACCTGTGCCTCACCACACACTTTACATTCAACAATCAGATATACGAACAAATCAATGGAACACCCATGGGATCACCAATCTCGGGACTCATAGCAGAGGCAGTTATGCAAAGGTTAGAACATACAGCCCTACCACAAATCCAACCCAAACTCTGGATCAGATACGTCGATGACACCTTTGTAATCATCAAAAACACAGACATAGAAAAAACACACCGAATCATCAACGCCACACTCACAGGAATACGATTCATGAGAGAAGAGGAAAAGGATAGCCAACTCCCATTCCTAGACGTGTTAGTAGAGAGAACACCCAACGGAGAATTCACCACAAGGGTACACAGGAAACCAACACACACAGACCAAGTCCTAAACTATGAAAGTAACCACCCCAACACACACAAACGAAGCTGCATCAGGACACTATTCAAAAGAGCCACAACACACTGCAGTACACCAGAACTGCGAAAAGAGGAAGAGGAACACCTATACAAGGTATTCGCCAAAAACGGATACCCACGCAACTTTATCACCAGATGCCTAAGAGATAGACCACGGAATGAGGACATGCCACAACCAAAAGGACTAGCCACACTACCATACGTCAGGAGCATCTCAGAACTGACAGCCAGACTACTGCGACCCTTAGGACTCATAACAGCACACAAGCCAACTTCCACACTCGGACAACAACTCACTAGAACAAAGGACCCAATAGCCAGCACGAGCCAAACTAACGTAATTTACAAAATACCATGCAAGGACTGCACAAAACACTATATAGGACAAACAGGAAGACAGCTAACGATCCGCATCCATGAACATCAGCTAGTCACAAAACGACACGACCAGCTATCCCTAGTAGCCATACACTCAGACAACCAGGAACATGAATTTGACTGGGAAAACACTACCATCATAGGACAAGCCAGACAGAGAACAGCCAGGGAATTCCTAGAGGCATGGCATTCATCCACAAACTCCATTAACAGACACATGGACCTGGACCCCATATACAAACCACTACAGCTGAAACTGACACCCGGAAGCGGCAAGAACATCCATCAACAGACACATCGACCTGGACCCCACATACAAACTACTACAGCTGAAACTGACACCCGGAAGCGGCAAGAACAAACCACTATAAATGCTGGAAGAAACATCAAAGCAGCGCTTCACAGGAGGCTCCAATAGCACTGATGATGTTCCCTAGCCAGGGAACGAAATGTTTGCAGCAAAAACTTCCAGCTCGGCGAACAGAACCACAACAACGGACACCTGAGTTACAAACCTTCAACCAGACTTTAGGTAATTTTTGTGCGATTGTCTCCTTTTTCTAGTTGGATCACAGGTCACTGTCCTCAACTAATCAGCTGTTGTAGTGATCACAGTCCACTAGTCGACCGACTATTCCTGACGCAACTTTATCCGATTACTTGCTAGCCATGAGTAAAACCTCCAGTTTTTACTTCATATCAAACAAGCAAATCCTGACTACACGATCAAAAATGTCTTAGATGTCCTGAAGATCTAATGGCATTTTCTTTCAAATTAACCCAGCAAAGCTCCTTCTTGACTAGAATTCACCTTTTAGCGACCTGGAGTTTGCACTTTTCTAACAAAAAAAAGTAACAAAAAAGGTTAACATGCAGGAGGCATGCAAATGTTTTGGGATTGATAGGAAAGATGTAGAATGTTTTCCCTAAAGTTTAGAATCGGGGACAAGGGGACACAATCACAGAATGATGATAGGCCATTTAGGATTGAGGTTTTTGATTTGGTGTCAGACATTTAATCATTGAGTATGTTCAAGTCAGAGATCAAAAGGTTCCTAGCTATTAAAGACATTAAAACGTGCAGGAATAGAGCATGAAAATAATATTGAGGTACAAGCTCAGCCATGGTCTGGTTGAAGAGAGGGGCTCATGGGGCTGAATAGCGTACTGCTGCTACTATTTCCTATGTTCCCGTGCAAATACTCATTTAATTTTACTTAATAAGTGTAGAGGAAAATGCTAACTAAACAATTTTATACACAGAAAAATGCTATTTATTATTTCCACGAGGAACAAAAGTAATATACAGTGCATAAAGTAAAGCTGCCTGTGTATTTTATCAACTGGTCTAAATATATTGACATGTTAATTTCTTGAGAATGTAAGTTATTAACCAGAATTTCTGTTAATTCTAAAACCTAAGCTTGTTCCTCTGAACTCTACTTAGCCACTATCATTATTTTAATCTACTTAAAGGTGCTAGTGATCATTCAACGTACATTGTACAAACACTGGATTTTCATTTGGGACACAATACAATGGTTACAAAGCCTGGTGGTGCTTTAGAAAGTCCCATGGCAACAATTACAAAAATAACGAGACGCCGTCATGAAAACCCACCACATGGTGTTGCAACTGTTCAGGAATGGTTCAACTATGTTACTGCCATGCGAAATGAAGGTAAGAAAGTTTAATAACTTACTCCTTTCACTTTTAGTTCTTCATATTCCATCAATTTACTTTCAAATACTCATAGCAGAAGACTGTTCCTTTTAAGATTATGTTTTAAGCACTGCTTTAAGCTGTGCATTGCCAAACTGTTCTGTGTAATTTTTTTCATTGACTGCACTTTGGTCTGATACATAGTGCAGTCTGATACTTTGGTCTAAACAATATTCAAGGAACAGGAAATTCGACATTTCGAGCATAACCGAAACATCGAATTTCCTGTTCCTTGGATGCTGCCTGACCTGCTGTGCTTTTCCAGCAACACATTTCCAGCTCTGATCTCCAGCATCTGCAGACCTCACTTTCTCCTCTGAACAATATTCCACATACACTCAGACCACAGTTTTGTACAGCCTCAGCTGTAAATCTCTGCTCTTCGATTCCAGCACTCTCAAAATGAATGCTAACAATGCATTTGCTTTCCTAACTGCCAACCGAACCTGCATATTAACCTTAAGAGAATCCTGACCAAGGATTCCAAATCCCTTTGTGTTTCAGGTTTTCGAAGTCTTTCCCCATATTCTTCTGACCAAAGTGCATAAGCTCTCACACTCCCACGTTGTACTCAATCTGCCACTTCTTTACCCACTCTCCTGGCAGTCCTTCTGTCTCCCAACATTACCTGTCTCTCTACCTGTCTTTGATGCTTCATTTGCAGATGATGCAATATCCTCAATTCCTTCATCCGTTAATGTATAACTGAGTAGTTGTGGTCCCAAGACTGCCATCCTGAAAAAGACCCCTTTCTACCCACTCTCTGCCTTCTGCCAGTCAGCTAATCCTCTTTCCATGCCAGTATCTTATTTATTGCAATTTCATGAGCATCTTGTGCATAATTTTTCTTTAAAACCAGAGAAAGATCTGAATAAATCCTCTTAAATCAAAAACTTGTAAAATGACTTGTACGTATTTTCATCTAGAGCTAAACCTTCTTCGAAATGTTGATGCTAACACCCGAGACAGTAAAGCAACTATTAAAAGTTCCAATCTTCTGAGTGGCTTCCGTGGAACTGCCAACTACAATCATGAGACAGAAACGATCTTTGCTTTGCCAAGGATGCAGCTGGATTTTAAATCAATACACATGCAGGAACCTCAAGAACCTTCACTGCAAGGTAAAATTTTTGAGAAAGTATATAATAAATCCCTTTACTGTTTAATTTAAAAAAAATAAAGTTGATGGAAATATTGAGCAAGTCAGGCAGCAACTTCAGAGAGAAACAATCAATATTTCAGGTCAGGTGATTTTTAATCAGAAATAAATTTTGAAGAGTCATTGACCTGAAATGTCAAACTTGTTTGTCTCAATTAATGCCTTGTTTAAGGGTTTTAGTACAGCTTTTCTGATGCTTTACTGCTCAATGTCGAATTCTTATAATTTAAAAATATATTTATTACCCTGGTATTTTCTGTAGAATCTTTTTTTGTAGTCGATATTTTGCAGTACTTTCTCTTTTCCTCTGGAAAGTTGTTACAATAGAATCCATTATGGATATTTGGTGATCCTTCAATTTAGAAACCTTTTCTCGTTGCTAATCAGGAGAAGTTCAATCATAAATTTTCAGTATTAAGTAGTTATGCATAATCTATTATAATACATTATTATAACATTCATAAATTGTTGTTGAAATTGATTTTTTAAATAATTTGTTAAAATTACTATTCAACTTTTTGTTTTTAAACATGAACAACATACATAAATAAATTTATACACAATTCCGGAGAACTGCATTGAGTTTTTTTTTTCCTGTCCATTAGATCCGAACAGTAAGCCAAAGGTAGAATGTAGTGTTGTGACAGAGTTCACTGATCATATTTGTGTGACCATGGATGCTGAACTGATTATGTTCTTGCATGACCTTGTATCTGCTTACCTCAAAGAAAAAGAGAAAGGTAAGATAAACTTAATAATAATTCAGGGTCTGCTGATTTTAAAAAAAACAATCTCATGGATTGTTATGTTTTGCTGAAAAATTGATACATGGCTCCTCAGTTCTGATCTTTTTATACCTTGAATTTTGGAATACGGATCTTAAGATGGAGGTGATGGATGTTAATTTTGTCTGTGAAGTGTTTGCTTTTCAAAATAAACAAAGTCAGAGAATTCTGTTGGAACAATGATTAAATCCAGCAATTTGTTAAAAAGCTGATGACTGCAAATTCTGTGGTATGAGTGGAAAGATATTTATATTATTGAGGTTATAAAACTTAGCGTATACATGTTAGGTTTGTTTCCAGTTCAGCAGATCTCTGATTACACAAGTTTTTTTTTCAATTTGATCCAGAAGATACCACGATTGTGTATAAAAGTAAGTTTAGCTTCTCTCTTCGGAGTTCAGAACAGTTCAAAGCCACGTTAGAAAAGTGTGGTTTGTGAAACTTTCAAACAAGGAGTGTTGGATTAAAAATTTGCAGGTTGTTAGAACTGAGAAATCCTAAGCTCTCAGATTGTGAAATGTTAATGTCTGCCCTACAAGGACTGCATGACTATCTCTACAATCCATAGCAAAGAATCTGAAAGGAGTCACTTAAGTAGAAATCTAAGATTTGAGATAAGACTGTAATTTCTCTGGACCACCAAAAATCAATTTATAAATAAACTAGGATGTTGTTGCTCAATATCTGATATAAGTTATCACAAATATCATATTTTTGCTGCAGTTATCTGTGCAAATAGAATGTGATGGTGCACAAGTTAATTGTTCTTTTATTGAGTTGAACTGCAAACCCCATATCCATTGAGATATTTTTCTAATCAACCTGTTTGGGAACTTGAACCCACTTTTCCACGGCACAGAGGTAGGGAAACCACCACTCTGCCAGAAAGGTCATATGGGTTTGCTTTATTTTAATCAACCTGATCAGGGTGGTTGTGACACACCTCTGGAACAGGTGAAATTTGAACCCAGTCTCCTGACTCAGATGTAGAAACACTACCATTTTGTCACAAGGTCCCTTGAGTCTAGTTGTTTTTCTAATCAGCCTGCTCAGAGATAGGGACACTACCACTACACCATACCCCATTTCCATTTCGATATACTATAATTGGCTTCTTCAAAGATGTTATTACACACCTCAAGCAGGTGAGATTCGAACTCAGGCCTCCTGACTCTGAAGTAGGGACGCTACTACTGTACCAAAAGAATCCTTGAATTCTGGAATACTGAGATGTTATGTCCCAGTGGTAGTCATTAATAATGTAGTTATTTTAATCAAGCTGTTCGGCCACGTTGTGACACACCTACTGGGTAGGATGAACTTGAGCTCAGGTCTTCTGAGATATTACCACTGTACCACAAGAGCTCTTGTTCTAATCAAGCTGTCTTGTATATTCTGGAGCAGGTGGGACTTAAACTTGCACTAAGCAATACTGTACACAGCACTTCACATGCGATCTCATGAATATAACTGAAGCTTTTTAAATAATTTATTCATGGGATGTGGGCATCACTAGCTCAGTTGACATTTATTGTACATCCTTAATTGCCTAAAGGGTAGTTCAGTTAATCACATTGGTATATGGATCTGAAATCACATGTAGGCCAGAACAGGTAAGGATGATAAATTTCTTTTCCAAAAGAATATTAATGAGTCAGATGGGAGTTTACAATAAACAGGCTAGTTTATTGGATGATTATAAAATTGTACTTGTGTAATTGTAAAACTTTGAGGCCCAGCACTGATCACTGTGGCACATGACTGATTCATCCTGTCAGCCAGAATATGGCACAATTATGCTTACTCGCTGTTTCCTATTAGAGAACCAGTATTCTGTGCATGCCAATATGTTGTCCCCTACTTATAGCTTTTATTTTCTAGAATAACTTTTATCACAGCACCTTTGCAAATACATTCTAGAAATCCAAGTACAACAAATCCAAGTTCCCCTGTATCTATAGAACATGTTACTACTTTAGAAGAACTTCAATAAATCTGTCAGAGATGATTTCCTTTTCATAAAACTATGCCTGATTATCTTGAATGTTTCAAGTTAGATTTCTAATAAAAGCTTCTGGCATTTTACCTGTTACAGGTATTTGACAAACTGGCCCTTGGTTTCCTGCTTCTATCTCAATTTTTGAAAAGAGGAGTTACATTTGCTGTTTTCCAACTTGATGGAACCTTACCCAAATTTAGGAAATTTTAGTAAAGTTAGAACTACCATCACTACTATGAGTTTTAAAACCCTAATATGAAGTCCATTAGGGTCTAGATACTTACCACTCCAGAGATTCAATAATTTTTCAATTACTTCCCTGATCATTCTAATGTCTTTGAGATCCTCCTTTCTATTTCTTTATTTATTGCTATTTCTGGGATGTGGTTACTCTTTTCCTTTATAGTGAAGACCATTGCAAAAGTACCTATTGAATACATGTGACATCTCCTTATTTTTCACTAATAATTCTCAAGACTTACTTTCTATAGGACCAACACTTAGTTTAATTATTTTTGTTTTTAACTATGTACAGCAATTCTGACAATCTGCTTTTATATTTCTAGCTAGTTTTCTACTTTAATTCTCTCCTCATCTTATTCTTTTAGGTTTTTTTGCTGTTTTTGGTTATATATCGTATAGCCATCTTTGTGTAATTACATGCTTTTCTTCATTTCCTACTACTTCTAACCTTTTTAGTTATCCATGAATGGTAGGCCCTCCACTAGACATTTTGTTTTCTCTCACTGGTATTTATGTATACTATGTATTCTGTAATTATGTCTGCCACTACACCTTTTTTAACCTACCTCTTAACTCTATTTGCCATTTCAATTCAGAAACACGAAATTGTTTTTACATGGTGTTTAGAATGACAGGACAAGTGATATTTCTGAAGTCTATTATATTTTTGAACTCGTACAGATTGATTTCAGAATTGCTGAGAAAAGGAGAGCCACTTTCCCTAAACTAGGGAAAACTGAATGTGTAAATAAGAGATTGTTGAACAATGATCATTGAATTACATCTGCATGACACATCAAGGATCTAGATGAGACACATGTTGGAGATACTATTCAGCCCATTGGCCAATCTACTTTACACTCAGTATTAATATCAGTTCTTTAGTCTCACTGCCTCACCTTGGAATAAAGCAACATTTTTTGTTTATCTTATCAAGACCATTTAATACACATTCTTTCTACGTTGAAAAGCTGCTGTCTCCCTCTAACGTTTTCCATCCCTCTTTTCCTTTTAATTTAGGATTAATCTTGCCATTGTTTCATACATGTCAGAGCAAATCTGACTTTTCAACCACAATGGCAAAAATTGTTCATAATACTTTACTTTAAGTATGATCTAACCAGTACATTTAAAGAAAAACTCAGCATATCTATAGTTTATACACTGTATTTCCTGTCAGACTACTTCCTTGACATCTAATCTTAGTACTGTATTAGGTAGGCCACAAAGCCTATACTTAATTTCTTAATCCAACAAAGGTTTACATTTGAAAGCACCTCATCATGCCTTAACCCATCTGTGTTTCATGTAAAATTAATTACTTTTCATGTAACATGGTTAATATGTAGAGAAATCTATCATTTCCAACAGTGAGGGGATTAGTTTATCTGTGTTTGGTGATAAGGAAGTGATATTAATTAAGCCACATGGAAAATGTACTGTTCTTTGAAAAATGTTCTGGCATCTTTACATTTGATTACAACACTGAAATTGTCAGATAACTAACCAAAGAATAGAGGGTCTAATAATATCACATCCCATCATCTCATATTCTAAAGTGTCAGCCTGAATTATATGCTGAAGAGGAGGACAAATCAAAACCTTTAGACTTTGAAATGAGATAAATGTAGCCAAGCTGGCTTATATATATTGCAACGAGGGCTGTGTACTGAACCCAATATATACCTCTTTGCACCTTCCCCCACCAGTTTTAGTACTACATTTTTATGAATACTCTGTTACTTCCATGTTCTAAATAATTCCTGGTCCATTGCCATGTCCTGGCAGGACCTCTACAATTTTTAAATTCAACAATGTCATCTTGGGGTTCTTGAAGTATGTCATAGAGTATCATTTTTTATTTTTAATACAGTCAATCATTTAAAAGTTTTTGCAAGGATTATCAGTCTCTTCTAAATACATGCACGTTCTATTAAACAATGCCGTCATCAGCAATCTAATGGCACAGCAACCACAGATCAATGCTACTCATGGAACAGGCTGACACTATCTCATACATACAACCCCATTCCCTTACTCTAGTCACTGTTTAACTACCGGGCCCCTCGTTACCTGTCTTTAGCTACATTCCACCTAAATACCCTACGTCACTGCTACTGTGTCCCCATGCCCATTGTAGATCCGCGTGTTGTCATTGTCCAATGGGGGAACGTCACATACAAGCTAGGAATTAGACAACTCCAAAATGAGGTTGTACTTAGAACCAACAAAAGTGAATACAAACAAAATGGGTAGAAACTGACCAATGACTATTTTGTATTCCATGATTGTCTGCTGCACTCAACATTCGTTGACTGAACTCAAGTGTCAGTCAGGGCCTTTTTGGCTTGCAGTGCCTGACATCTGAGCTGTACACAGGGGCAACTTCATCTTCCTCCATATCCTCCTCCTCATCCCATTTCCCCAGTTTCTCAGCATTCAGTACTTAGAAGCATGGGATATACCTTCAGGAGTAGGTCATTTATGGTTCATCGAGCTGGAAGTTTTTGTTGCAAACGTTTCGTCCCCTGGCTAGGCAACACCATCAGCGCTCTATACCAACCACTACAGCGGACAGCTGAAAATGACACCCGGAAGCGGCAAGGACAGACCACTATAAATACCGGAAGAAACATCAAAGAAGCGCTTCACAGGAGGCTCCAGAGCACTGATGATGTCGCTTAGCCAGGGGACGAAACGTTTGCAACAAAAACTTCCAGCTCGGCAAACAGAACCACAACAACGAGCACCCGAGCTACAAATCTTCATACAAACCTTGAGTAGGTCATTTACTTTGATTATGGTTGATCATCCAAATCATATCCTGTTTCCCCTTGTCTCCCCATACTCATTGATCTCTTTAGTCCTAAAGACTAAGTTTTTCTTGAAAATGTTGTGTTTTTGTCTCAATCAGTTTCTGTGGCAGAAAATTCCAGAGGCTTACTATTCTTTTCATACGTCAGTCCTGCATACCAAGTGTCCTTGTGGTAGCCTTTAAATGATAGTTGCTGGTGTACCCTAGAATGCAGGTCTGTACTTGCTAAAGTCCTGAAACAGAGATGTGCCATGAGGATCCTGAGGAGTTAGCAAATATCAGATGCCAATTTCTTTGGGTGAGTGGTGTGTGCAGTTGGTATCCGTGGATTGTGCCCTGAGTTGCTGTTGCATGTAAACAATGTGGAACCTCTTGACAGTCACTGGAGATCTGAAGGGGCCCAGGTACCTGCTCAGAGAGTTTGTGGCATCCACCTTGCTCACACCAGGTGATAGGCTGGGGAACTGTATCTTAACAAAGTTATTAATAATCAATAATTCCCCATAAAAGGCAACTCATTGCTGCATTGTGAGAATCTTACCCTATTGTCTAGAACATTGCATGTTTTAACAAAGAGTTGCTGCTGGATCCCTCACATAGTTCTGCCGTATTTCTTGCCATGGACCATGTTGTTCAGCCTCCTTTCAGACTCGGTGAAGATTTTTCATTATGGGCTAAGATTTTGCTGCCATTATTTCTCTGCATATGCAATGTTGCAATTCTTTGTAACATAATTCACATATTTTAAAAGATGACTCAGTTTTCAAAATTAGTGTTAAAGTAGAAACGTGTGATTTAAAAACTAATAAACAACCCCTGAACCAAGTCCAAATTAAACAAGCTTCGGTTAATTATGATTAAAAAAGCTTTATTTTATTAACCAAGTCAGTATTGATAGTGAGTTTTGGATGGAGCAATAATGTTTACAATGATTCCAAAGGGCATAATCTGACTAAGGGGTTACCCATTTAGAATCATAGAATCCCTAAAGTGTGGAAACAGGCCATTTGCCCATCACATCACACTCCCTCTTCCCCCCCCTCCCAAAAAAAAAGAGTGCCTCACACTCCCTACCCTATCCCTGTAACCCTGCATTTCCCATGGCTAATCGACTTGGGCTGCGTTTCCCTGGACATTGGGCACTTTAACATGTAGACACAAGGAGAATGTGCAAACTCCACACAGGCAGTCGCCTGAGGGTGAAATCAAACTCTGGTTCTGTGAGGCAGCAGTGCTATCCACTGATCCTCATCTCTGTCTTAAAGGGAAGTAAGGTGGAGGAATTTTCTTTACTTTGAGGGTGGTAAATCTAGAACTCTTTATGCAAAGGGCAATTGTGGCTGGATTGGTAAGCACAATTTAGTTGAAATAGATTTTTAATCAGTAAGAGAATCAAAAGGCATAGGAATATGGCATGAAAGTAGAGTTGTGGATTATCAGATATGGCATGACCTCATTGAATGGCACACTGATGTAATGGGCTAAATGGCCTAATTCTGCATCTGCTTCTTATGAGCTTTGGTTGAATCCAGAAGTTTTGTGGTCTTAAATGAAAACTGAAGAGTCACTTAGGCAAAGCTTATTTAAGGAAACCCCAAAAAGCTTAGAGAATGGCTGGAATAATGAGACTTAAAGTGAATTCCAGAGAGCTGTGTTAAAGAAATAAAAAGTAGAACTCGATAAGCTGTAGTGTTAATTTAATAATACTCATGTGTATGTGTGTGTATGTATGTACATATACACACATTGTGAAACTTGATTTATCTAAATATATGGCATAGTTCTTTCAGTTACTCACTGGGCATTCAAATTTGTCATCAAACATTAATGTTTTCTGGTAGCATGTAATAACAGCTATTAAGATTTATTGAATAATTGAAGGAGGCAAATGTTCTTTTGACGCATGTTTATTTTGTCTATTCCTAGCTATATTTCCTCCTCGAGTGCTTGCCATTCGCCCAGGCCAAAAAAGTCCTGTTATGGCTCATGATGACAGCTCTACAAATAAAAGTAAAGAGGAGGTGATCTATACAACTGTGGACTGGAGAGAGTTTGTTTGTAATACCTGGCATCTGGAACCCACATTAAGGTAGCATCCAGACAAAATTGCTGATTGATCTGTAGTTTCCAACTGTATTGCTATCTCTTAATAACCTAGATCTTTAAAAATTAAAATTAAATTATTTCAGTTTACACTTTTTCCCAGTTACAATCTTTTGGCACAAGATTACTGTGTTTTCCTTTGGCCTTTCAATGTATGATTGTCTTCTTTTTGCCTATCGACCAAATTCATAAATCTTCCTGATGCAGCAGGCATGGACAGTAGGTTTGCAGCCAGAAGGTTTTATCTTGTATATCTTGAGGTGGTTAGTCTTAACTGCACTGGCAGTAAGGGCAATTGGTTTCTATCTTTCTGGGTTACTAAGGATCTGAGTGGATGGAAGGTTTCAGTCAATATTCAAGCTGCTATTTGGTTATGATTCTTGACCACTAACAATCCTGCCCTTTGACCTTACCTTAGCTTAAAGAGCTTGCCTGTTTTCCTTTACATGAACAACAGACTTGTAGAAAGTAATAAAAAGGATGCCCCAAGTATATAAGTATCTTCAAGGAATGCATGAAGAAATACATGGAGTAGTTGATTCTTTCAACCAGTACTCGCCTTCTGAAATACCTGTGTTCTTTAGAACTTCAATAACTTAATAATATTCATTTTCCCTAGAAATGGTGAAAAAACATCATTGCAACTTGAGTACTAGTATCAAAAGTCAAATTTTCTCTTCATAGCTAATTATGAGGAATTTTCTAATGATATTTTCAACATTGCTGAAGTTATATATTGACCATGGCTGAAAATGTGTTATGGGAAACAATGAGTCTTTAAACTTGGAATGATATGCAAACAGAAAAGCACTACTACACACTTTATGATTCCACCTACCACAAGAACATAGGCGTTTTGTAACAATATAAAATATTTTTGATGATCAAACATTTCTATGGGTCATGGTAGCACTGATATACTTTTCTCAGCATTGAAGCTTCTGCACAACCTGTACCTAAAGATTATAACTCATTTTTAAAATGTGATCTTTGGCAATGATTGACTTTGGTTTATTTTTCTTCCAGATTAATTTCCTGGACTGGAAGGAAGATTGACCCAGTAGGTGTAGACTATATTCTTCAAAAACTGGGATTCCATCATGCCAGAATAACCATTCCAAAATGGGTGCAGCGAGGTGTCATGGATCCACTAGATAAGGTGCTCTCAGTTCTTATTAAAAAGCTTGGAGTGGCACTGCAGGATGAGAAAGAAAAGAAAGGAAAAGACAAGGAGGAACATCAAAAATAAGTGTATTACAAGAGTACAGCAACATTTGCTATTGCTGTAAATTTCATTTGCAGGTCTTGTAGTATTCCAAATATGCATTTCACTAGTACTTCAAATTTTATTTTTGCTAAGTTATTGTTAAGCAAACTTTAACTGGAAATTATTTATATGTTGTCAATTAAACTCTGCACTACTGCTTTCTCAACAAGTAAAGTTGTTTTACTGTGGAACATGGTACCATTCTAAACTGGTTAACTAATTATTGCACAATTACTGTGATGTATGTATGTTTGTATAGATACAGAGTGAAAGTACAGTGAAGTGTCAAGTGCTGTTTGGCATTCTGATTTTTATTGTGATTATGTGCAATGCATTTAATGTTTTTGTATTATAATTACTAAAATAAATAGCAACAGAATTGTCTTACATTTCATTGATCAGAATTAAATACCTGTTGTTATGCATTTGTTGATCTTTATGCTATGTGACTGCATTATTTTGAGAACAAGTGTGCTGTGATTTTGGCTAAAACTTGATCAGTTTTATTGTAAATGAAAAAAATGGTCATGAGTTCATCTGAATTTGTCACAAATAAAATACTGCTGAATTTTAAAACCAAAGTAAAATTGTGGAAAATCTTGAAGACTATAATAACTCAAGAATCCTGACTGGAAAGGAACATCAGAAACAAAAACAGAAATTGCTTGAAAAACACAGCAGGTCTGGCAGTATCTGTGGAGAGCAAGTAAAGTTCATATTTCGGGTCCGGTGATCAGAACAGTTCATTGTGCTGAAAAAGGGTCACTGGACACAAAGCCTTAACCTCTATGATTCAATTGAAACTTCCTTCCCTTCCACTATTCGCTGTTTCTTGATCCAATAATCTGAGTTAAATGAAGGGACAGATCCCTAATTTGGGAAAGGCATCATTCTGATAATTCCAGGTTTAGGGGTGGAATGGTCAGGTTTTCTCCTTACCTTATAAGGATGGAGATTGCCCCATGGAGATATGCTCTATAAGGACTATCTTGAATTATTTGTTTAAAATCACCTTTCCCATCTTGAAATATATATGTTTTACACACAATCTCAACGTACAAAAGATGAAGCCATTAAGGTAAAACAACTCTGATCTGGGTCAGATTAAAATTTAACTACATTACCATATGATCTATTGTATTACCTAACAAAACAAATCTGCAAATTATATTCATACTTGATTATTATTGACACAAAGTTCAATCCATAAATACCCACCTTCGCAATGTCCCACACATGGAGTAAAGTGTAGATCCCCATCTTGAAACACCATTTCCAATGATTGCACGCTGTTCAAAGAAGGATGAAGAACATGTCAAAGTCTCTCAGAACTAGATCTTCTAAGTAAATCTGCAAAAAAAAACCATAAGTAGTGTAAATACAGTGAGTACACTGCGATAAAAACTGCGCATTTGCTTGATGAAATAAAATTGCTGCAGTTTGCTTTATCAACCATAGAACATGACACTTACTGCAATATTTTAGAACAAACATACAAATGTTACAATAACTTTAAAAACTTGTACCATACCTTTACAAATCCTCAGTAGAGAAATGTTTCCATGCCATCACAGACTGAAAATACTATGTTGATGCAAAACTCAGCTGATTTTTTTTTCTCTAGTGACAGTCCAATTTATTAGTTTTGTTTGGTCTGGCTTTTACCAGAAATGTGTATAATTTAGCCTTTTTTTTAATAACTTTTTTGGTTATACGTTTTTATTCACAGACACAATGACCCTTTATTCAGTACTGTTTGAAAATTAGTTTAAATGAGTGATTGTAGAGTTTTCCTGGTATTGTTAAAGAATGAGAATGATGATGAATGGGATTAGGATAACAATGTTCTTAATGACACTAGAAGACCAAATCTTGAATGTTCCACAAGCCAAATTAATGCTTTCCTGGTGGTGGAAATTCTAGAATAATGTTTTTGCACTGTGGTGGTTTTTTACTATGTCACTACACGTTCACACAGCTGCGGAAGATGTGGGGAAAATATAAGCACCACGGCTGAGCCCGTTTTGGGTGCAGTGGTCGTGTGGGAAGAAAGAAAAAAAAGCAGGAGATTAAAAATGAAATAAATAAACAGGAGATTGAGAAGATCTCCTCAGTCTAGGGAATGGCTTTGAGCTGGCTGGGTCAGCTGTGTGGAGTTGCTGTTGATCAGACCTTGTTTGTGACTTAGCTGCTGCTGTATTTTTAAAAAAACCTTGAACTAAACCTGAAAAGACTAAACTCTGACTACACACACAAATGATTAAGCTCATAGCTTGCAAGATCCACATACAGAAGATATATCAAAACTAACAAATATCAACAATAACAGCATTGACAAAGCATCAAACTGAAACTCTTGTATCCTCAGGATGGATATCGATTGGTGGCAGAAACTAAATTAACATAAAACCACTGAAAATACTTCTATGAAGATGATGGTTACTAGTCATAAAAGCATCAAAATAGCCATTATCAAGTGCTAACATAAATATCAGTCGTATGTAGAGGCATGCATCAGAAACAATTAATCTGGAGTATTTTTTGCTGAATAGGAATTGTCTCGTGGAATTTGCCCAACAACTTGTACAGCAAACTGTTCAATCATCTCATTCTTTCCCAAACTTCCGTCTTCTACAACATGGTCATTATCAATTCATCACCTGTTCTCAAATTCACCTCTAGGAAACAATTTTGATCATTTCACAACCAAAATGTTTTCCTAGACCTTTGAGTTAACAAAGTATCAGATGAATGACCTGACTGACCATTTATAGAAGCTTCTGATTGACTTTACGGAGAGAAAGTCAGATAAATAGTCAGTGTCAAAGAACTGGATAAAGAAAATCAAGGTGGGAATTTGAACTGGGAGTTTGGGATCACATATTTCTAACATAACATGATACTGTACTGATGAATACACAACACCATATGCCTTCATTTGATTTATATGAAAGCATTCCATTTTGCCAGAATCAAATAACACCTTATACATTGAAGGACTTTCTTTACGTACAATAGAATGAGTTCTGTAATCTCTATGTGACAAAATATACCTGGTTGAGGAACTCAAAGCATAATTCAAAGTTTGTGCGAAGATTTGTAGCTTGGGTGTTTGATGTAGTGGTTCTGTTTGCCGAGCTGGAAGTTTTTGTTGCAAACGTTTCGTCCCCTGGCTAGGAGACATCATCAGTGCTGTGGAGCCTCCTGCGAAGCGCTTCTTTGATGTTTCTTCCGGCATTTATAGTGGTCTGTCCTTGCCGCTTCCGGGTGTCAGTTTCAGCTCTCCGCTGTAGTGATTGGTATATTGAGTCCAGGTCAATGTGTCTGTTGATGGAATTTGTGGATGAATGCCATGCCTCTAGGAATTCCCTGGCTGTTCTCTGTCTGGCTTGCCCTATGATAGTAGTGTTTTCCCAGTCGAATTCATGTTGCTTGTTGTCTGAGTGTGTGGCTACTAGGGATAGTTGGTCGTGTCGTTTCGTGGCTAGTTGGTGTTCATGTATGCGGATTGTTAGCTGTCTTCCTGTTTGTCCTATATAGTGTTTTGTGCAGTCCTTGCATGGTATTTTATAAACTACATTAGTTTTGCTCATGTTGGGTATTGGCTCCTTTGTTCTAGTAAGTTGTTGTCTGAGCGTGGCTGTTGGTTTGTGTGCCGTTATGAGTCCTAGGGGTCGCAGTAGTCTGGCTGTCAGTTCTGAAACACTCCTGATGTATGGTAGTGTGGCTAGTCCTTTTGGTTGTGGCATGTCCTCGTTCCGTGGTCTATCTCTTAGGCATCTGTTGATAAAGTTGCGCGGGTATCCGTTTTTGGCGAATACCTTGTATAGGTGTTCCTCTTCCTCTTTTCGCAGTTCTGGTGTACTGCAGTGTGTTGTAGCTCTTTTGAAAAGTGTCCTGATGCAGCTTCGTTTGTGTGTGTTGGGGTGGTTACTTTCATAGTTTAGGACTTGGTCTGTGTGTGTTGTTTTCCTGTGTACCCTTGTGGTGAATTCTCCGTTCGGTGTTCTCTGTACTATCACGTCTAGAAATGGGAGTTGGCTATCCTTTTCTACTTCTCTCATGAATCGGATGCCTGTGAGTGTGGCGTTGATGATCTGGTGTGTTTTTTCATCAAATTCCATCAACAGACACATCAACCTGGACTCAATATACCAATCACTACAGCGGAGAGCTGAAACTGACACCCGGAAGCGGCAAGGACAGACCACTATAAATGCCGGAAGAAACATCAAAGAAGCGCTTCGCAGGAGGCTCCACAGCACTGATGATGTCTCCTAGCCAGGGGACGAAACGTTTGCAACAAAAACTTCCAGCTCGGCGAACAGAACCACTACAACAAACACCCGAGCTACAAATCTTCGCACAAACTTTGAACACTTACGGGCGAGAGACGCTGAGACAAGCCAGGAAATGGGAATCCTGCGCTAACCGCCTAAGCGCAACATATGAACAACTCCGGTTTCTACACGAATGCCGAAAGAATCAAATCCTTCCACAATGTGTCAGGTACAGACCACCAGTCAACAATCCACAAGCCAGGGAAACAGCCAAGCAGAACGGACTCAGGATGATCCAGGTAATGATCACAGACGCTCACAACCGACTGCACAAATACAAACAAGAAATTGCGCGCCAAAAGTCGTTAATTTCAAAGACCGCTAATCATGAATGGACCCGGACGATAGAACAGGCTGTCACTATAGGACAGAACAGGACAACACATCGCAAAAAAAACGGCACTAAAAGAAAAACTGGCCAAACTAACACACAAAAAAGAGGACACTACAACACACACCTGGGTTAAAAACCTCTCCCACAGACAGCTCACAGACATGGAAAGAACTATACTGACCAAGGGACTCAACTACAACCACAGGGACGCCAAGACAGCATACTTCCTAGCAGCACTGGAATGCACACTCAGGAACAATGGACTGACTGAAGAGACACAACAAACAGTGAGACAAACGGTCGTACCTATGATGATAAGAAAAAGACAAACACATAACCTCAACACCAAGGAGAGGGAAGCACTGAAAGCACTAAGAAATGATAAGAACATAATCATACTACCAGCAGATAAAGGCAGAATGACTGTCATCCTAGATAAATCAGACTACATCAAAAAAGCACAACACCTACTAGCAGACACCAACACCTACCAAATGAAGGATTCGGACCCCACACCACAACTCACCAATAGAATAAATAACACTCTAAGGAATCTACAAAAAAATGGACAGATAACCAAAGCGGACCTACGAAGAATGAAACCGGAAAGCAACAACACCCCCAGATTCTATGGACTACCCAAAGTACACAAACCAGACATCCCACTCAGACCCATAGTATCACTACCAGGGACACCAGCATACAAACTGGCCAAAGAACTACAACAGAAACTGAAACACCTGGTCAGCGGATCCAAACACTCCATACAATCAACACAGGAATTCTTGGACGCCATCAGGAATACACACATAGACAAAGAAGAAACCATGATCTCATTCGACGTGACGGCACTGTTCACTTCGATTGACAAAACCCTAGCCAGAGAAACAATAGCCAACCTACTGGACATACATAACAGAAAACAGGAGGCCGAACCTATCAACAAAGACGGCATACTTAAACTACTGGACTTATGCCTCACTACACACTTTACATTCAACAATCAGATATACGAACAAATCAACGGAACACCCATGGGATCACCAATCTCGGGACTCATAGCAGAGGCAGTTATGCAAAGGTTAGAACAAACAGCCCTACCACAAATTCAACCCAAACTCTGGGTCAGATATGTCGATGACACTTTCGTAATCATCAAAAACACGGAAATAGAAAAAACACACCGGATCATCAACGCCACACTCACAGGCATCCGATTCACGAGAGAAGTAGAAAAGGATAGCCAACTCCCATTTCTAGACGTGATAGTACAGAGAACACCGAACGGAGAATTCACCACAAGGGTACACAGGAAAACAACACACACAGACCAAGTCCTAAACTATGAAAGTAACCACCCCAACACACACAAATGAAGCTGCATCAGGACACTATTCAAAAGAGCTACAACACACTGCAGTACACCAGAACTGCGAAAAGAGGAAGAGGAACACCTATACAAGGTATTCGCCAAAAACGGATACCCGCGCAACTTTATCAACAGATGCCTAAGCGATAGACCACGGAACGAGGACATGCCACAACCAAAAGGACTAGCCACACTACCATACATCAGGAGCGTTTCAGAACTGACAGCCAGACTACTGCGACCCCTAGGACTCATAACGGCACACAAACCAACAGCCACGCTCAGACAACAACTTACTAGAACAAAGGAGCCAATACCCAACATGAGCAAAACTAATGTAGTTTATAAAATACCATGCAAGGACTGCACAAAACACTATATAGGACAAACAGGAAGACAGCTAACAATCCGCATACATGAACACCAACTAGCCACGAAACGACACGACCAACTATCCCTAGTAGCCACACACTCAGACAACAAGCAACATGAATTCGACTGGGAAAACACTACTATCATAGGGCAAGCCAGACAGAGAACAGCCAGGGAATTCCTAGAGGCATGGCATTCATCCACAAATTCCATCAACAGACACATCGACCTGGACTCAATATACCAATCACTACAGCGGTGAGCTGAAACTGACACCCGGAAGCGGCAAGGACAGACCACTATAAATGCCGGAAGAAACATCAAAGAAGCGCTTCGCAGGAGGCTCCACAGCACTGATGATGTCTCCTAGCCAGGGGACGAAACGTTTGCAACAAAAACTTCCAGCTCGGTGAACAGAACCACTACATCAAAGCATAATCCATTGTCCCACCTCATACTCTGCAGTATTAACTTTACCATCAAAATAAGCCTTGCTCTGTTCCCTTTTGCCTCCCAATTTAAAAGCTGCTAACCTCTGAACTGTTTGAATATTGCCTAGCAATTGCTGTATAGTTCTGTCATGACTAAGAACAGCAATTTCAGGTTCAGAAAACGTTCAACCTAAAAGAGATGCAATTCCTCTCAAGGGATGTCCTGTCATGAAAACATGGGGAGTATATATAATTGAACTACAGACTGTGTTTCAAACTATTATTAGAACAAACAGTAGTACTATATTCATGTAGAATTGCATTATTGAGCAGTAAAATGAGTGGCCTGACCTGATTGAGTACTACGTGGGAGTCCGCAACTAGTAAATATTTGTTGTATGTACAGACATGTACATTATTAGCTGTTGCTTTTGCTGTGTTGCTTTCAGTAGGGAATGACTCAAACCATTTACTGCATGTATCAATTACCACCAAGATATATCGATATCCTCCTTCACATGGTGGCAAAGGACCAACATGCTCTATCTGCAAATTAGTCTATGGGCATTACTGGTCTTGTGTGCCTCAATTCCCCTTTACTTGCATACCCATCATGTCCACATAATGCTTCATATCCTTATTCAAATTAGGCTACCAACATGGCCATTTAATTAAACTAGCAGTTGTTTTGCTAACTGATGCCCCTGAACGTCATGACATTAATACGTGACTGGATTATAGTAATGGGTTGGCACCATCTACAATCTATTGTTGAGAACGAGCCCATCCTGGAGTTGTAAATTAACTTGCCATTTGTCATAGGAAGCAGGATAGGATATGTTTTGTCCTGTAACTGTTTTAAATCATTGTCGCTGTGCTGATCCTATTTGAGATCTCCCACTTTAACCTGAATAATAGTAACAGCATCTGTCTTTTCACATGGTTCTTCCTCTCAAGTAACCTGTTTTGCCAACTCATCTGCTCAAGAATTCCAAATTGGTCAGGATCTATGATGTGATTTAATAATCCCACTTCCCTTGGGTAATTTGAAAAATATGTTTTAACAAAGACACAGACAATGGAGACTTTCCATCTTCTGAAACAAAAACTCTGGCTTTCCACAATGGCAGGAAGTCAGTTGCAGACATAAATCTGTCAGAATATACATTATTAGTGTTGGGAACTTATAAGCCACTACATGAGCCACAACTGCCAATTCAGCTGCTTAAGCACTCATTCCATAGGTAATTTAAGAGCAGTGTATTTTTGTCATCCTCTACATATATTCAACATCTCTAATGCCATCTTTCTAACGTCATCTTCCACCACAGAGGAGCCAGCAACAAAAATATTCAAAAGCCATTTTATGGCTTCTCTCTGTTCAGTTATGCCAGATGTAAATTCAGATCTTGCAGACTTCATGAGTCCTCCCCACTTTTGTTTGGGATCTCTTGTTGCCACAATTTGTTACTCGTGTGGTTCACCACTTTAATTTAAATTGTCAGCTAAAAATGCTGGCAATTTGACCCGATTAACTGTGATATCTCGATCTTGAAGTCTTAACATCCAACACAAAATGTGGATTTGACTGACTGAACCATCTTTAATGCGTCCATTTAAAAACAGTTGATTAGGGATCTGTTCTGAAAGGAAAGTCAATGGATTAAGCCCAATTATGTCGGAAAAATAACATACTTCGCAGAAAATTGCAAGAAGAAATTGCTTTTCACACATTGTAAACCCTTGCTGTACTGGGATTAAAAGTTTAGAAACATAAGACATTGGTTCCATTCTCCTTTGGTGTTCCTCCAAAAGCACTGCAGCAAGTGTTTTAAGTGTGATTGGTTAGTAGGAAAGATGGAGCAGATAGGCAACCACAATAACCCCCTAACTGCATCAGGGACAAAGCAGCAGGTTAACATCTGTAGGGATAGATTCAAATGCTTGGAAAAATAGGAAAGAAATTACAGAGAAGGAGAATTCAGGGTAGGTTATTAAAGTCTCCAGCACAGATACCAATAGGACAGAGTGTTTGGAAAGGGTTAGCAATCAAACTTCAAACACACTGGACAGATGAATAACAATGAGAAGAGGAATGCTTAATACAGGACTGAAGGTGCTATATCTGAATGTACACAAGAAAAGGACAAATGAGCTTGTGGTGCAGATCAAAATTGACACGTATGATGTGATGGGCATCACGGAGACATGGCTGAAGGGGATCAGGATTGGGAGCTGAATATTCAAGGATATATTGAAAAATAGACAGGTGAGCAGAGAGGGTGGGGTTGCCTCATTAGTAAGAAATGAAATTAAATCGATAGTAAGAAACAAAGTAGGATCAGATGGTATAAAATCTGTGTGGGTAGAATTGAGGAACTGCAAAGGGAAAAAAAAACATAGCTGAAGTAATGTACAGGCTTCCAAACTGTAGCCAGGAGTTGGGACACAAGATACACCAGGAAATAGCAAAGATGTGTAAAAAAGGCAAAGTTACTCGGAGGATCACGTGACGGCTGTTTGTCCGGTTTGAAGTCCAGGGTGAGTTCCAGTTCTTAGTTTTTCTTATTTTGTTTTAAAAACTAAAAATTTAAGTTGTAAGTTCCAGTACTTAACTTTTTTTAAACTTTTTTAAACTAAAAATTTAAAAAGTTTTTTTTAAAAAAACGCCGGGTAGACCCGAAGGCTTGTGTTGCTAGGTTACCTGGGTAGGGTTTTTTCTCTATTTAAACGCGCAGGCGAGTAACCCGAGGCACTTCGGCAGAAGAGCCTCCCACCCGCCCTCCTCCTCTAACCTAAATAATAAGACCCGTTGCGGCAAGCAGGTAAGTGCTGCGTTTTGCTTGTTTGGTTTCTTTACATTTAGTTTTTTTTTAAAGAAAGCTAGTTTTTTAGAGGGATGGCAGTGCAGGCAGTGCAATGTTCCTCTTGCAACATGTATGAGGTGAGGGAAGCCATTAGCGTCCCTGCTGAGTACACTTGCAAGAAGTGCACCCATCTCCAGCTCCTCCAAGCCTGTGTTAGGGAACTGGAGCTGGATTTGGATGAACTGCGGATCATTCGGGAGGCAGAGAGGGTCATAGATCAGAGCTTTAGGGAAGTAGTTACTCCGAAAGTTCAAGATAGATGGGTGACAGTGAGGGGGAGTGGGAGGAGGAAGCCAGTGCAGGGACCCCCTGCGGTCATTCCCCTCAAGAACAAGTATACCGTTTTGGATATTTGTGGGGGGGATGACTTACCAGGGGCAAGCAACGAGGTTCAGGCCTTTGGCACGGAGCCTGGCCCCGTTGCTCAGAAGGGAAGGGTGGAGAAAGGTAGAGCGATAGTTCTTGGGGACTCGATAGTGAGGGGTACAGACAGACGGTTTTGTGGGGGCGACAGTGACTCACGTTTGGTATGTTGCCTCCCAGGTGCAAGGGTACGTGATGTCGCTGATCGTGTTTTCCGGGTCCTTAAGGGGGAGGGGGAGCAGCCCCAGATCGTGGTCCACGTTGGCACCAACGATATAGGTAGGAAGAGGGCTGAGGATGTCAGACAGGCTTTCAGGGAGCTAGGTTGGAAGCTCAGAGTTAGAACAGAGTTGTAGTCTCTGGTTTGTTATCCGTGCCATGTGATAGAGAGTCGAGGAATAGGGAGAGAGCAGTTAAATGCGTGGCTACAGGGATGGTGCAGGAGGGAGGGATTCGGGTTTCTGGACAACTGGGGTTCTTTCTGGGGAAGGTGGGACCTCTATAAAAAGGATGGTCTACACCTGAACCTGAGGGGCACCAGTATCCTTGGGGGGAGGTTTGCTAGTGCTCTTTGGGAGGGTTTAAACTAACTCCGCCGGGGCATGGGAACCTGGACTGTAGCTTTAGGGTACAGGACCTTGAGTGTAGGGAGGTTATGAATAATGCAGCGATCTCGAAGGAGGGTGCCTCTAAACAGAAGGGTGGATTGAAGTGTGTATACTTCAATGCCAGAAGTATAAGAAATAAGGTAGGTGAACTTGCAGCGTGGGTTGGTACCTGCGACGTCGATGTTGTGGCCATTACAGAGACGTGGGTAGAACAGGGACAAGAATGGCTGTTGCAGGTTCCAGGGTTTAAATGTTTTAGTAGGATCAGACATGGGGGTAAAAAAGGGGGAGGTGTGGCATTACTTGTCAAAGATAGTATTACAGCAGTGGAATGGACGATGGAAGAGGACTTGCCATCTGAGGTAGTTTGGGCTGAGGTTAGAAATAGGAAAGGTGAGGTCACCCTGTTAGGTGTTTTCTACAGGCCTCCTAATAGTCCTAGAGAAGTAGAGGATAATATTGCGAGGATGATTCAGGAAAAGAGTGAAGGTAGCAGGGTGGTTGTTATGGGGGACTTTAACTTCCCAGATATTGACTGGGAGAGCTATAGCTCGAGTTCATTAGATGGGTCGGTGTTTGTCCAATGTGTGCAGGAGGGTTTCCTGACACAATATGTAGACAGGCCAACAAGAGGTGAGGCTATACTGGATTTGGTTCTAGGTAATGAACCAGGCCAGGTGTTAGACTTGGAGGTAGGTGAGCACTTCGGGGACAGTGACCACAACTCGGTGACTTTTACTTTAGTGATGGAGAGGGATAAGTGTGCGCCGCAGGGCAAGAGTTATAGCTGGGGGCAGGGAAATTATGATGCAGTGAGGCATGACTTAGGATGTGTGGATTGGAAAAACAGGCTTCAAGAGAAGAACACTAATGAGATGTGGGGATTGTTCAAGGAGCAGCTACTACGTGTCCTCGATAAGTATGTACCAGTCAGGCATGGTGTAAAGGGCCTTGTGAGGCAGCCGTGGTTTAGTAAGGAATTGGAATCCCTTGTGAAAGGGAAGAAGGCGGCATATGTAAAGATGAGGCGTGAAGGTTCAGTTGGCGCGATAGAGAGTTATAAGGTAGCCAGGAAGGATCTAAAGAGAGAGCTAAGAGAAGCGAGAAGGGGACATGAAAAGACTTTACTGGTAGGATTAGGGAAAACCCAAAGGCTTTCTATAGGTATGTCAGGAATAAAAGGATGACTAGGGTAGGTATCGGTCCAGTCAAGGATAGTAGTGGGAAGTTGTGTGTGGAGGCGGAGGAGATTGGAGAGACACTAAATCAATACTTTTCATCAGTATTCACTCAGGAACAGGACACTGTTGCTGATGTGAATATGGAGTCACAAATGATTAGAATGGATGGCCTGGAAATATGCAGGGAAGAGGTTCTGGGAATATTGGAGAGGATGAAAATAGATAAGTCTCCTGGGCCTGATGGCATTTACCCTAGGATCCTATGGGAAGCTAGGGAGGAGATAGCAGAGCCATTGGCCTGGATTTTTATGTCGTCATTGTCAACGGGAATAGTACCAGAGGACTGGAGGATAGCGAATGTGGTCCCCTTGTTCAACAAAGGGAGTAGGGATAGCCCTAGTAACTATAGGCCAGTGAGTCTGACTTCAGTGGTGGGCAAAGTCTTAGAGAGAATGGTAAGGGATAAGATTTATGAACATCTGGATAGGAATAACGTGATCAAGGATAGCCAGCATGGTTTTGTGAAGGGCAGGTCGTGCCTCACAAACCTTATTGAGTTCTTTGAGAAGGTGACTAAGGAAGTGGACGAGGGTAAAGCAGTAGATGTTGTGTATATGGATTTTAGTAAGGCGTTCGATAAGGTTCCCCATGGTAGGCTAATGCTAAAACTATGGAGGTATGGCATTGAGGATACATTAGAGGTTTGGATTAGGAATTGGCTGGCTGGAAGGAGACAGAGGGTAGTGTTGATGGACTATGTTCATCTTGGAGTGCAGTTACTAGCGGTGTACCACAAGGATCTGTTTTGGGACCATTGCTTTTTGTTATCTTTATAAATGATCTAGAGGAAGGGCTTGAAAGCTGGGTAAGCAAGTTTGCGGATGACACAAAAGTCGGTGGAGTTGTGGATAGTGAGGAAGGAAGTGGTAGGTTACAGCGGGATATAGATAAGTTGCAGAGCTGGGCAGAAATGTGGCAAATGGAATTCAATGTAGCTAAGTTTGAAGTCATTCACTTTGGTAGGAGTAACAAGAAGATGGATTACTGGGCTAATGGTAGGCTACTTGGGAGTGTGGATGTGCAGAGGGATCTTGGTGTCCATGTACACAGATCTCTGAAAGTTGCCACCCAGGTAAATAGTGCTGTGAGGAAGGCATATGGTGTACTGGGCTTTATTGGTAGAGGAATTGAGTTCCGGAGTCCTGAGGTCATGTTGCAACTGTATAAGACTCTGGTGCGGCCTCATCTGGAGTATTGTGTGCAGTTTTGGTCGCCATACTATAGGAAGGATGTGGAGGCATTGGAACGAGTGCAGAGGAGGTTTACCAGGATGTTGCCTGGAATGGTAGGAAAATCTTATGAGGAAAGGCTGAGGCACTTGGGGCTGTTCTCATTGGAGAAGAGAAGGTTTAGGGGAGATTTGATAGAGGTGTATAAGATGATTAGGGGTTTAGATAGGGTCGACACTGAGAACCTTTTACCGCTAATGGAGTCAGGTGTTACTAGGGGACACAGCTTTAAATTAAGGGGTGGTAGGTATAGGACAGATGTTAGGGGTAGATTCTTTACACAGCGGGTTGTGAGTTCATGGAATGCCCTGCCAGTAGCATTGGTGAACTCTCCTTCTTTATGGTCATTTAAGCGGGCATTGGATAGGCATTTGGAAGTTATTGGGCTAGTGTAGGTTAGGTAGGATTCGGTCGGCGCAACATCGAGGGCCGAAGGGCCTGTACTGCGCTGTATCTTTCTATGTTCTATGTTCTATGTTCTATGTACAGTGATCATGGAGGATTTCAATATGGAGGTGGAAAATCAGGTTGGTAGTAGATTGGAAAAAGGAATTTGTGGAATGTCTATTAAATGGCTTTTTAGAACAGCTTGTGGTGGAGCCCACTAGAGAACAGGCAGTACTGGATTTAGTGTTGTGCAATGAGGCAGACTTGATAAGGGAGCTTAAGATGAAGGAATCCTAAGGAGGCAGTGGTCATAATATGATTGAATTTACTTTGCAATTTGAGAGGGGGAAAATAGAATCAGAGGTAACGGTATTACAGTTGAATAAAGGCAATTACAGAGGCATACGGGAGGAGCTGGGTAGATTTAACTGGGAGTGGATCCTAGCAGGAAAGACAGTGGAACAGCAATGGCACGAGCCTCTGAGAGTAATTCAGGAGACACAGCAGAGACTCATCCCGAGGAAAAAGAAGCAAAATACAGGGAGGATGAAGCAACCGTGGCTCACTAGGGAAGTCAGGGATAACATAAAAGCAAAAGAGAAAGTATGGAATGTGGCGAAGGGCAATGGGAAACCAGAGGATTGGGAAGCTTACAAAGACCAACAGAGGGCAATAAAAATAGAAATATGGAGGGAGAAGATTAAATGAGATGGTAAGCTAGCAACTAATATAAAGGAAAACGAAGAGTTTCTTATAAAGGGCAAAAATGGACATTGGACGACTGGGAAATGACGCTGAAAAGGCAGTGTGGGGAACAAGGAAATAGCTGAGGAACGAATAATTACTTCACATCAGTCTTCACAGTGGAAGACACGAGTAATATCCCAAAAATCCAAGATTGAGCGGGCAGAGCAGAGTATGGTGACCATAGCCAAGGAGAAGGTGCAAGAAAAACTGAATGGCCTGAAGGTGGATAAATCACCTGGACCAGATGGACTACATCCCAGACTTCTAAAGGAGATAGCTGAAGAGATAATGCTATTGTTAGTGGTGATCTTTCGGGAATCGATAGAGTCAAGGAGGATGCTGAATCCACTACTTTTCGTCATTTATATAAATGACTTGGACATGAGCATAAGAGGTATAGTTAGTAAGTTTGCAGATGACACCAAAATTGGAGGTGTAGTGGACAGTGATGAAGGTTACCTTGGATTACAACGGGATCTTGATCAGATGAGCCAATGGGCTGAGGAGTGGCAGATGGAATTTAATTTCGATAAAAGCGAGATGCTGTATTTTGGGAAAGCAAATCTTAGCAGGACTTATACACTTAATGGTAAAGTCCTAGGGAGCGCTGCTGAACAAAGAGACCTTGGAGTGCAGATTCATAGCTCCTTGAAAGTAGAGTCACAGGTAGATAGGATAATGAAGGCAGCATTTGGTATACTTTCTTTTATTGATCAGAGAGAATTGAGTACAGGAGCTAGGAGGTCATGTTGCAGCTGTACAGGACATTGGTTAGGCCACTTTTGGAATATTGCGTGCAATTCTGGTCTTCTTCCTGTTGGAAGGACATTGTGAATCTTGAAAGGGTTCAGAAAAGATTTACAAGGATGTTGCCAGGGTTGGAGGATTTGAGCTGTGGGGAGAGGTTGAATAGGCCAGGGCTGTTTTCTCTGCAGCGTCAGAGGCTGGGGGGTGACCTTATAGAGGTTTATAAAATCATGACAGGCATGGATAAGGTAAATAGACAAGGTCTTTTCCCTGGGGTGGGGACTCCTGAACTAGAGGGCATAGGTTTAGGGTGAGAGGGAAAAGATATAAAAGAAACTTAAGGGGCAACGTTTTCACACAGAGGGTGGTGCATGCGTGGAATGACCTGCCAGAAAATGTGGTGGAGGCTGGTACAATTGCAACATTTAAAAGGCATTTGGATGGTTATATGAATAGGAAAGGGTTTGCATGGATATGGGCCAGGTGCTAGCAGGTAGGACTAGATTGGGTTGGGATATCTAGTTGGCATGGACGAGTTGGACCGAGAGGTCTGTCTCCATACTGTATATCTCTAAGAATCTATGACTTCAAGAAGGCCTTCGACAAGGGGTCACACAGAAGGCTACTAAGTAAAATAAGGGCCCATGATGTCAGAGGCAAGGCACTAGCATGGATGGAAGATTTGCTGTCTGGCAGAAAGCAGAGATTGGATACAAGGGCCCTTCTCAGATTGCAGTTGGTGATGAGTGGTGCAAGGGTCAGTATTGGGACAGCAATTTTTCACTTTATACATTAATGATTCAGATGAAGGAACTGAGGGCACTCTGTCTAAGTTTGCAGACAATACAAAGATTAGGTAGAGGAACAGGTAGAATTGAGAGGCTGCAGAACGGTTTGGACAGGTTATGAGAGTGGGCAAAGATGTGTCAGATAGAGTACAACGTGGGAAAGTGTAAGGTCATGCACTTTGTTAAGAAGAATTCGAACATGGACTATTTTCTAAATGGGAAGAAAATTCAGAAGTGTGAAATAGAAAGAGATGGGAGTTTTAATCCAGGTAAACTTGCAGGTTAAGTCAGTAGTTAAGAAGGCAAATGCAATATTGGCATTTACTTTGAGAGGACTTAAATATAAAATCAGGGATATACTTCTGAGGCTCTAGTCAGACCACATTTGGAATATTGTGCACAGTTTTGCGCCCCATATGTCAGGAAGGGTGTACTGGCGCTGGACTGGATTCAGAGGAAGTTCACGAGAACCGCCCCAAGAATGAAAAGCTTGATATATGAGTAACATTTAAGGACTCTGGGTCTATACTCGATGGAGTTCAGAAGGATGAGGGGAGATCTAACTGAAATTTACAGAATACTGAATGGCCTAGACAGCGTGGATGTTGGAAAAATGTTTCCATTGGTAGGAGAGACTAGGACCTGAGGGCACAGACTTAAAAGGAAGACCTTTTAGAATGGAGATAAGGAGAAACTTCTTCAGCCATAGAGGTGAATCTATGGAATTCATTGCCACAGAAGGCTGTGGAGGCCAGGTCATTGAGTATATTTAAGATGGAGATAGATAGGTTCTTGAGTATCAAGGGGATCAAGGGTTATAGGGAGAAAGTGGGAGAATGGGGTTGAGAAACATATCAGTCATGATTGAACGGTGGAGTAGACTTGATGGGCTGAATGGCCTAATTTTTGCTCCTATGTCTTATGGTCTTATTTTATGGAAAATGGATTGGGAGTTGGGGAACCTTTAGGCTAAACAGGTCCATGTATATTGCTGATCTTGAAACTTAAACGCAAATTAACATTGGCACTGCAATTTTAAGGGAATAAACTAACTCTAATGTCAAGCATAGTAAAATATTTTGCTTCTGGAACTTGCTTCATTATTGTCCTAGGTATAGTTTCTACTGTTAGAGCTGTAAACAGAATCTTTTTATTTAACTCTCTATAACCAATCATCAGTCACCAAGAACCATCTGGTTTTCTAAGTGGCCAAATGGAAGAATTATTTGTAGAAGCTACAAGTTATAAAGCTCTCTATTATAGCAGGTTTGTAATTACCTCTGTTGCTTCTCCTTCAGCTTGTTTAAGGAAATCATACTGTTTTTGAGGGTCAGAGCTGTTTGCAATACTTTCCCTGATATTTAGATACATTGCAAATTCATCTGTATGTTTAGCAATAAACTCTTGTATGATTCAAGTAATGGACGTATCTGTAGGTTTGAGCTAGAATTCTCCAACTGTACAGACCTTGTCTGCATAGGTTGCTGGGCATAACAGTATTGGTGCCTCATTTATATCAGCTATCAGCCAGATGTAACAAAAGACAATTTACATCTATTCATAACATTGAAAGACAAAATACGCTGTACTGTTTGGGGAAGCTGTACTAATATGCCTGGATGATAACAAACCACATTGCCCTACTTAAACTCAATCAGATCTATTTCATGGTAAATGTTTGGCAAATAATTGTCTCTTTCTTGCCCCAAAATAAACAAATATCTCTGGATATAAGGTCCGAGGGAGTGGTGCTGAACAAAGAGACCTTGGAGTGCAGGTTCATAGCTTCTTGAAAGTGGAGTTGCAGGTAGATAGGATAGTGAAGAAGGCGTTTGGTATGTTTTCCTTTATTGGTCAGAGTATTGAGTACAGGAGTTGGGAGGTCATGTTGCGGCTGTACAGGACATTGGTTAGGCTACTGTTGGAATATTGCATGCAATTCTGGTCTCCTTCCTATCGGAAGATGTTGTGAAACTTGAAAAGGCTCAGAAAAGATTTACAAGCATGTTGCCAGGGTTGGACGATTTAAGCTATAGAGAGAGGCTGAACAGGCTGGGGCTGTTTTCCCTGGAGCGTCGGAGGCTGAGGGGTGACCTTATAGAGGTTTACAAAATTATGAGGGGCATGGATAGGATAAATAGGCAAAGTCTTTTCCCTGGGGTCAGGGAGTCCAGAGCTAGAGGGCATAGGTTTAGGGTGAGAGGGGAAAGATATAAAAGAGACCTAAAGGGCAACTTTTTCACGCAAAGAGTGGTACGTGTATGGAATGAGCTGCCAGAGGATGTGGTGGAGGCTGGTACAATTGCAACATTTAAGAGACATTTGGATGGGTATATGGATAGGAAGGGTTTGGAGGGATATGGGCCGGGTGCTAGCAGGTGGGACTAGATTGGATTGGGATATCTGGTTGGCATGGACAGGTTGGACCGAAGGGTCAGTTTCCATGCTGTACATCTCTATGACTCTATGTGTTAAGGGTAGTGTGGGAACACCCTAAGTCTCATAGCGATTTAATGGAGTGGCTTTCTAACTTGCCTTCTACCATGGTTCACTTACACTATCCCACCTAGCATTACACACCCACACCAGATAGGCCTGGTATGGTTAAGTCAAAGAGTGATAGAATCATACAGCATGGATACAGACCCTTTGGTCCAATTTGTCCATGCTGGACAGGCTTCCAAACTAAACTAGTCACTAACCCTAACCCTATCATTTATCCCTCTACATCCTTCTTATTCATATAACTGTACAAATGTTTTTTTAAATCTTGCAATAATACCTGCATCTACCACTTCCTCTGGTAATTCACTCAACATATGAACCATGCTGTGTGTGAAAAGATTGTTTCTCAGGTCCCTTGTAAATCTTTCTCATCTCAGCTTATGTATTGACCCCAGGGAAAAGATTTGCCTATTTATCCTATCCATGCCCCTCATAATTTTGTAAACCTTTATAAGGTCACCCCTCAGCCTCCATGCTCCAGGGAAAACAGCCCCAGCCTGTTCAGCCTCTCCCTATAGCTCAAATCATCCAACCCTGGCAACACATCCTTATAAATCTTTGAACTTATGCCCTCTGATTCGCATTCCATAATGGTGGATAAAAAGAAGCCGCCTCCTCCAATTCCCTTACTGGAGCACGGTCCCCCTAATGGCAGATCTCTGCATCCCTGTCCTGACCCCTGCTGCTGTCCTGGTACTGGCAAGATGTTCTAAATCCTGAATGAAGTGAATCAGTTGGTTGCAATTATAACACTTCTCCGGAGGTCTAGCAGCTGGCCTCTATGTCCACCCACAGGCACTCTATATGGAGATGGAAAACCCCAAGGATTAACACGACCACTTCTTCCTCTACCTTCTCCATTTCTCCACACCGGACCAGCATTAGGACATTTTATGGGAAACGTTTTCCCAAACTTACTCCTTTGCCTTTAGCTACTTCTTGAATTTCCTTTTCTCAAACTCCAACCATTTGCATCATCATGTACATCATCTGTAGGGTAAAAAATTTCACATGCCTTCTTTCTCCTGGTGAAATCTGCACTACTAAGATTCTTAACCAATTAGAAAAATCATGGCCAGTTAATCTGGTATGATCTCTAAAAAACTTGAGTAAAATGAATCCACAACTAACATCTATTGGTAATCAGGTAATCTGGTAATCTATTTGTTTGTCTACACCTATTTCAACTTTCTATTGGATCCCCTCTGTTATAATATTCTTATATCTTCCAATTCCCCTTCCCCTTCACGCCGAGGAGTGGGTACAACAGACCGAATCACAGATTCACACATTAGTACTAATTTTACTTCTCTATCATCAAGCCCATGTAAAGATCTGCTATCAAATGCTTTCAAAATACACAAAGATCTGCAGTGAATTCAAAAGTGGAGATGCTTATAGTGATTTCCTCTAACTGCGCTACCATATACAAGATTGTATAGGTGACTGCCTGTGGGTTGTCACCTTCCATGCAACTAGTAGTCACAGGATTCACTGAGACTGGGTACAATCTGGGGGATTAGATGCCTTCAGAAAGGGAGGTGACGAACCCAGTCATCACCATGTGCAGTATACTACCAGACATTCTCTTGTAGCCACCCCAGTCTACTCCATAATCACCTCAGACTCAACTGTCCCAAATGCACACATCATTACTTTTTGTATCTACAGCTAGGAATGTAGTTTATCAATCTCCCACAGAGCACTTTGAGTTATCAGCCATGGAAATTCTACTTTCTCTGCTTACTTTATACAGAACTTTAGTAACAGCTGCAAACTTGTACATTTTTCATTCAGTACAGTCCCAGCCTGTTGGGCCACATCTCATTCACTTTTGCTTGCTCTACTTCTTGGTAAGCCTCCGCAAATTGAGTCTGAAACTGACCCTTGTGCAACACATTTATCTGACTCCTTTGCTCCTGATCTACCACTTTTCAACGTAGCCTTTCCATCTCTTGAAGTAACTTCTCATTTTTTAACTCTTTTCCCCTTAACTGCTCCAAACAACTGACTATTGCTGTAGACTTACTAAGCTAAGAAGCACACTTTCCTTGCTCTCTGGGAGCTTCTTCTCAACATTTCTGACCTACTAGTCCCAGACCCGGCATTAACTTACTGCCTGTTCAACCCACTGGGCCACTTCTAATTTAGATACTTTTTTAGTTTCTCTTCCCATTCTTGGCAATCTGCCATTCTCTACTCTTAACTCTTAGGTGCTGCCTAAAGGATATGGAAAACAAGTGGGTTTAATTTGCAGCTTTTGCTAATTTCCAACCCAGTCGCCTCTAAAGTGAAAATGTATCAGAAAGCATATTACACTATCTGATGTTCCAGGCAAAAGGTTTTAACCCTTCTCATGGCTGGGTGCAGAGTTTACCCTTGCTCCCTCGACTGACATAGATTCACTTCACAAATTCTGCTGTTTGTCACACTCAGAAAACACCCAATTTACTTTCAATTACTGGTTACTCTGCCTCTATCCTCAGACAGCCACTTGAATTCTGGTTGACAAGGGGCAGCTACTCTCAGGCTCAGGTTGGATTTTTGAGAACATAAGCCTGGTGGGTTCGACTTAGGACCAACTTAAGGTCACTGCTGATTGAAGCCCATCCAGAGACACTGACAAAGTTACCGAAAGGAGTACTTCAAACTTCTCCCAGAAGTTCTTTCCTCGTGCTACAGACAAAATATAAGGAGTCGATTCATAATTTAATTAAACAAAACCTTCTTTATTTAACTTTATGGGAAAGTATTTAGTTGGGGGAAGGGAAACTACAATGCTATTAGGCAGGAACTGAGCCACCTAAATTGGGAACAGATGTTCTCAGGGAAATGCACAACAGAAAACGTGGAGGTTGTTTCAGGAGCACTTGCTGGATGGGTTTGTCCCACTGAGACAAGGAAGGGATGGTAGGGCGAAGGAACCTTGGGTGACAAGGGTTGTGGAACATCTAGTCAAGAGGAAGAAGGTAGCTTAGAACATAAAAGAGGACAGCACAGCACGGGCCCTTCAGCCCTCGATGCTGTGCCGACCTTTAATCCTACTCTAAATCCAAACTAATCTACGTACCCTTCGCTGCACTATCTTCTTTATGCCTGTCCAAGAGTCGCTTAAATGGCCCTAATGTATCTAAATCTACTACCACTGCTGGTAGCGCATTCCAAACACCCACCACTCTCTGTGTAAAGAACAGACCTCTGACATTGCCCCTCAACCTTCCTCCAATCACCTTAAAATTTCGCCCCCTCATGATAGTCATTTCCACCCTAGGAACAGTCTCTGGCTATCCACTTTAACTATGCCTCTCATCATCTTGTACATCTCTATCAAGTCACCTCTCATCCTTCTTCATCCCAATGAGAAAAGCCCTAGCTCCCTCAACCTTTCTTCATAAGACATACCCTCCAGTCTAGGCAACATCCTGGTAAATCTCCTCTGCACCTTCTGTAAAGCTTCTATATCCTTCCTATAATTAGGCCACCAGACCTTAACACAATATTCCAAGTGTGATCTAACCAGAGCTTCACAGAGCTGCAGCAATACCTCACAGCTCTTAAACTCAATTCCTCCTGTGAATGAAGGCCAACACACCATACACCTTCTTAGAAACCCTATCAACTTGGGTGGTAACTTTGAGAGATCTATGGACATGGATCCCAAGATCCCTCTGTTCCTCCACACTGCCAATAATGCTGCCTTTAACCCTTTATTCTGCTTTCAAATTTGACCTCACAAAGTCAATGACTTCACACTTTTCCAGGTTGAACTCTATCTGCCAATTATCAGCCCAGTTCTGCATCTTGTCAATGTCCCACTACAACCTTAAACAGTCCTCCACACTATCTACCACCCTTCGTGTCATCAGCAAACTTACTAACCTACCCTTCCACTTCTTCATCTCAGTCATTTATAAAACTCACAAAGATTTGAGGTCCTAGAACCGATCCCTGTGGCACACCATTGGTCACTGAGCTCCAGCAGAATACTTTCCATCTACTACCACCCTCTGTCTTCTATGAGCCAGTGAATTCTGTATCCAAACAGCCAGATTTCCCTGTATACCATGTCTCCTTACTTTCTGAATGAGCCTACCATGAGTAACCCTATCAATTCCTTGCTAAAACCCATGTACACCACATCCTCTGCCCTACCTTCAATGTGTTTTGTCACATCATCAAAGAATTCAATAAGACTTGTATGACATGACCTTCCCCTCACAAAGCCATGGTGACTACCTCTAATCAAGCTATTGTTTTCCAAGTAATCATAAATCCTGTCTCTCAAACGTTTCTCCAATAATTTGCTCACCAAAGATGTAAGACTGATTGGTCCATAGCTCCTAGGATTATCCCTATTCTCTTTCTTAAACAAGGGAATAACATTTGCCCCCCTTCAATCATCTGGCACTACTCCAGTGGACAGTGAGGATACAAATATCATTGCCAAAGGCACAGCAATCTCTTCCCTCATGTTCTGTAATAATCTTGATTATATCCCATCTGGCCCAGGGGACTTATCTATCCTTATGTTTTTTAAGTTTCAGCACATCATCCATCCTCACATTGACCTGTTCATGCATATCAATCTGTTTAACACTATCTTCACAAACATCAAGGTTCCTCTCAGTAGTGAAAACTAAAACAAGGTAATCATTAAGGACCTCCCCTACCTCCTCTGACTCCAGGCACAAATTCCCTCTACTTCCCCTGAGTGGCCCTACCTTCTCTTTGGCCATCTTCTTGTTTCTCACATAAGTGTGAAATGCCTTAGAGTTTTCCTTAATCCTACCAGCCAGATCTTTTTCATGCCCCTTATAGCTTTCATGAGTCCATTCTTCAGTTCCATCCTGGCTACCTTGTAACCCTCTAGAGCCCTGGCTAATCATTGCCTCCTCAACCTTGACTAGATGTTCTACATCCCTTGTCACCTAAGGTTCTTTCATCTTACCATCCCTTCCCTACCTCGGTGTGACAAATCTGTCCTGCACTATCAACAAATACTCCCTAAACAACCTCTACATTTCTATTGTGCATTTCTTTGAGAACATCTGTTCCCAATTCAAGTGGCCCCCTTACACCTGATAGCATTGTAATTCCCCCTTCCCCAAGTAAATACTTTTCCATAACATCGGCTCCTATCCTCTCCATGACTATAGTAAAGGGAGATCACTGTCTCTAAAATGTTCTTCTATCAAGAGATTGGACACCTGGCCTGGTTCGTTGCTAAGCACCAAATCCAATATGACCTCCCCTCTAGTGAGCCTATCTACATATTGAGTCAGGAACCCTTCCTGGACACACTTGACAAAAATTGCTCCATCCAAACTTTTTGAATTCAGGAGGTTCCAATCGATATTAGGAAAGTTGAAGTCATCATGACAACAACCCTGTTACTTCTGCACCTTTCCAAAATCTTCCTCCCAATCTGCTCCTCTGTATCTCTGTTGCTGTTGGGGGTTCTGTAGAAAACTCCCAACAAAGTGACTGTACCTTCGACCCATACTGACTCTGTAGACAGACCCTCCTCGGTGACCTCCCTTTCTGCAGGGATACTATCAGTGATACTATCCCTGATTAGCAATGCCACTCCCCCACCCCTTTTGCCTGCACCCTCTATTCCTTTTGAAATATCTAAATCCTGGAAAATCCAACAACCATCCCTATCTTGTGATATCTAAGTCTCCATAATGGCCTCAACATCATAGTTCCAAGACGAAAGTGAGGATTACAGCTACTGGAGATTAGAGTCGCGAGTTTGGAAAAACATAGCATGTCAGGCAGCAGCTGAGGAGCAAGAAAGTCGACGTTTCAGGCAAAAGTCCTTAATTATCATAGTTCCAAGTACTGATCCATGCTCTAAGTTCATCACCCATATTCCTGACACTTCTTGCGTTAAAATAGTTAAATAGGTGATCACAATCACCTGATAAGGAACGTCGCTCCGAAAGCTAGTGTGCTTCCAATTAAACCTGTTGGACTATAACCTGGTGTTGTGTGATTTTTAACTGTGTACACCCCAGTCCAACACCGGCATCTCCAAATCATGACTGCGTTAAAATAGACACACTTCAACCCATCATACTGACTGCACCTTTGCCCTATCAATTGTCCAGAGTCCTCAGAGACTCTCTACATGCTGTATCTGGCTGTTCACTGATCCGTAGCTCTGGTTCTCAGCACCAACCTCCCTCCACCCCACCAATCTAGTTCAAACCCTCCCGAAGAGCTCTAGCCAGGATATTGGTGTTCCTCCAGTGCAGGTGTACCTGGCTTTCTTGTACATGTCCCACCTTCCCCAGAAGGTATCCTTACTTTCTGAATGAGCCTACCAAGGGGAACATTATCAAAAGCCTTGCTAAAATCCATGTACAGCACACCCATTGCTCTACCTTCATCAATTTATTTTGTCACATCCTCAAATAATTTAATAAGGCTTGTGAGGCATTACCTGCCCCTCACCTTACTTAAGGTTGAGGAGGCAATGATCACACAGGGCTCTAGAGGGTTATAAGGTAGCCAGGAAGGAACTGAACAATGGATTTATGAGAGCTATAAGGGGGCATGAAAAAGCTTTAGTGGGTAGGATTAAGAAAAACACTAAGGCATTCTACACTTATGTGAGGAACAAAAAGGTGGCCAGAACGAGGGTAGAGCTAATAAGGGATAGTGGAGGGAATATGTCCCTCAAGTTGGAGGAGATCCTTAATGATTACTTTGCTTCAGTATTCACTACTGAGAGGTACCTTGATGTTTGTGAGGACAGCATAAAACAGGCTGATATGCTCAAACAGGTCGATGTGATGATGTGCTGAAAATTTTGAAAAACATAAAGGATAGGTAAGTCCCCAGACCAGATAGGATATACCCAAGATTATTACAAAAAGTGAAGAAAAGATTGCTGCGCCTTTGGCGATAATCTTTGCATCCTTTCTGTCCATTGGAGTAGTGCCAGATGATTGAAGGGTTGCAAATGTTATTCCCTTACTCAAGAAAGGGAATTGGGATAATCCTGGGAATTGTAGACCAGTCAGTCTTACATCTGTGGTGGACCAATTATTGGAGAGGATTCTGAGAGACAGGATTTATATTTACTTGAAAAAGAATAGCTTGATTGGAAATAGTCAACATGGCTTTGTGAGGGTCTCACAAGTCTTATTGAATTCTTTGAGGATGTGACAAAACACATTGATGAAGATAGAGTAGTGGATATGAGGATCTAAAAGATGTGGTATACATGGATTTTAGCAAGGCGTTTGATAAAGTTACTCATGATAAGCTCATTCAGAAAGTAAGGAGACATGGTATACAGGGAAATCTGGCTGTCTGGGCATAGAATTCACTGGCTCATAGAAGACAGACAGTGGTAGTACATGGAAAATGTTCAGCTTGGAGCTTGGTGACCAGTGGTGTATCACAGGGATCGGTTCTGGCACCTCTGCTCTTTGTGATTTTACTAAATGACTTGGATGAGGAAGTGGAAGGGTAGGTTAGTAAGTTTGCTAATGACTCAAAGTTTGGTGGAGTGGATTGCGTGGATGCTGTTTTAGGTTGAAACAGGACATTGACAAGATGCAGAACTGATAATTGGCAAATGGAGTTCAACCTGGAAAAGTGTCAAGTCATTCATTTTGGAAGGTCAAATTTGAATACAGAATAAATGGTTAAAGGCAGGATTATTGGCAGTGTTGAGGAACAGAGGGATCTTGGGGTCCATGTTCATAGATCCCTCAAAGTTGCCATCCAAATCGACAGGGTTGTTAAGAAGGCTTTCATTAGCATGGGGTTTGATCTTAAGAGCCGCAAGGTTATGCTGTAGCTCTTTCGAGCTCTGGTTAGACCACACTTGGAATATTGTGTTCAGTTTTGATCACCTCATTATAGGAAGGATATGAAAGCTTTAGAGCAAGTGCAGACAAGAGTTATCAGGATGCTGCCTAGACTGGAGGACATGTCTTATGAAGAATGTTGAGGGAGGGACCTAGAGCTTTTCTCATTGGAGCGAAGAAGGATGAGATGTGACTTGATAGAGGTGTACAAGATGATGAGAGGCATAGAGTGGATAGTCAGAGACTTTCTCCCAGGGCAGAAGTGGCTATCACAAAGGGGCATAATTTTAAGGTGGTTGAAGAAAGGCTTAGGAGATACGTCAGAGATCAGTCCTTTACACAGAGAGTGGTGGGTACATGGAATGCACTGCCAGTGGTGGTAGTGATACATAAGGGACATTTAAGCAACTCTTGGATAGGCACATGGATGATAGTAAAATGAAGGGTATGTGGGTTAGTTTGATTTTAGAGTCAGATGAAAGGTTGGTACAGATCGAGGGCTGAAGGGTCTGTCCTGTGCTGTACTCTTCTACATTCTGTGTGCTATGTTCTATGTTTAACTCTTTAGGGATCAATATAAAACATATATTCATTGCAACATTTGCTTTATACTTCAACAAACAACTACAACTTTTACTCACATCATTTGACTTCACTTTAATTTAATTTGCATTTATCACTAACGCTATAAGTTTGGCTTGAAACAAATACCACCCTGATTCAAATGAAGCTACCAACTTTTGCTCTCAGTGTAGATCTTGCCTTGTGGTTCTTTGTCTCTCTGAAGTTAACCTCATCGCTCATACATTGTGAATGTAATTCTCTAGAGGCTCGGTCCAGAAAAATCCTTTATGCTGCTGGTTGAATCCCAAAGCATGCTCATTCCTCCAAAAACCTCTCTGGCGCTCAACCAATAAATTAATCAAAACCTGTTGCAAAATTATGAGGGACATGGATAGGATAAATAGACAAAGTCTTTTCCCTGGGATCGGGGAGTCCAGAACTAGAGGGCATAGGTTTAGGGTGAGAGGGAAAAGATATAAAAGAGATCTAAGGGGCAACTTTTTCATGTAGAGGGTGGTACGTGTATGGAATGAGCTGCCAGAGGATGTAGTGGAGGCTTGTACAATTGCAACATTTAAGAGGCATTTGGATGGGTATATGAATAGGAAGGGTTTGGAGGGATATGGGCCGGGTGCTGGCAGGTGGGACTAGATTGGATTGGGATATCTGGTCAGCATGGATGGGTTGGACCGAAGGGTCTGTTTCCATGCTGTACATCTCTATGACTCTATGATAACAATGCTTGAATCCAGTCAACTGGGTTTACTTGGTAAACAACTCCCACATGCTTATTCCAAGTTACAAGCAGTCACATACAATGCTGCGTACAATTGTGGTGCCTAGATATCTAACAGTCCACTATGACACCTCCCTTCTCTAGCAACACAGGAAACTGCAGGTCACAGGTACACAACAGGTCACAACACGTTCTGACTGCAGTTTTAACATAGGTCAGAACTTAAACTTGCTTGACCGAAGTTCCCAGCATATTTGTAGCTCTTAACCAGTTTCATTGCCATTTCTGCTGCTGGCCACCTGACCACAGGTTTGATACCCACCATGGCAGTTGGTAAAATTTAAAGGGTTCTTGTGGTGCAATGGCATGGACACTGCCGCTGAGCTGAAAGGTTCAGATTCAAGTTCTACCTGTGCAGAAGATGTATCATAACATGTCCGAATAGATTGATCAAAATAACTACAAGATCCAACCACATATGGCTGCTTCATCATTGACCTTCTTTCCATCATAAGATGGGAATGTTGTCTGATAAGTGCACAATGTTCAGCACTATTGCCACTCCCCAGATGCTGTAATTGGCCATAACCTTTTTCAGTAAGACCTTTTCAGAATCAAGGATTGGGCTGACAAGTGGCAAGTATCACCCAGGTCAAACAAGTGGCAGGTCTTGACTACCTCAACAGAATTCAACCAACTCTCTTTGACATTCAATTGTATTACCATCTTGGAATTTCCCATGTCAACATTCTAGGGGTTACCATTCACCAGGAAGTGAACTGAATGAGACAAACAAATACTGTGGGTACCAGAGCAGGTCAGAGGCTACAATCACTAAGTAGTTCGATATCATCTAATATAAAACAGCCCACTTAATTGGCACCTTACCCACTACTTCAACATTGATAGTGAAAGCTGTGTGTACAATTCTTAATATGCATTGCAGCAATGCATGATTGTACCTTCCAAATCCTCTGAGAAGACATGGGCAGCAAATGCATTCTCTTCTTTCAGATCCAGCATTTATTACCCATTCTTAACTACCCTGGAAATGAGTGGCTTGATTGGCAATGTTGCCACTTGAAACACATTGCTGGGAGTCTGGAGGCACCTGTTTACCATGTGAGATGACGATATTCTTCTCCAAAGATTGGTAATGAAGCAGATGGAATTTTATGACATTTGATGATAGTTTCATGATCACTATGACTGAAATTAGTCTCCAATTTTAGATTTTACTAATTGATAAAATATAATTTCTAGATTTTACTAATTCTGTTTTAAATTACATTTGCTGCAAAAGTGTGATGTGACTTTATATCCCCAGAAGCCTAACCTGGACCTCTAGATTGCCAGTCCTGCAACATTATCATCATCTTCAAAATAATGGGAGCTACCCTCAAGGCAGTCAGTTTTCTGATTTGGAATTATAAAACAGTTCCTTCACTATTGCTAGGCAAAAACTTTGGAACTCACTTCCTAAAAGTCCTGTGGGTTATTTAACCCACAGTGAGCAGCAGTTGTTCAAAAAAACAATTCACTGGCACTCTCTCGCAGGCTTTTAGGAGTGGGCAATAAATACTGGCCTAGCCAGTGATGCCTACATCCTTTGAACAAATAAAAAAACTTAGTATTTGTAGCATACTTTACCCTCAATTTGCAAAAGGAAAAGACAGGTCAAGACCAATTAGTCCAATTCACCATGGACTAATTCACCAAATGCCTCACCTGCACAATAATCCATCAGCCATACAACATCCTTGGAAAGATGGCAACACCAATAACAAATGTCAGAAAAAAAGCTCAGGAACATTTACTTCCAATTCACAAAACTGATCAAACAAGTTCCAGAAAATGGTGACAAGCAGGTCACAATTATATTTCTACACAGTTAGTGACAGCTATGAACATGTTCTGTCCTCTTTGAATGCTTGCAGCAATTTATACTCAGTACTTATGCTACCAACATCCATTCTTTTGCCTTCCATTGCACAATCATACATCTGCCCCATCCTCAGCTGCGAAAGTGTGGTTGATGGGAAGCTCCAAGTATGCAGACAACCATTTAATTCTTTGAGTAATAAGTACCCTCAGGAGTAGAGAGGACTACAAGGAGATGCTGTCCATAATAAATCAAAAAATTTAAGACTACAGCATAATTGTTTGCACTTGAACTGCTAATAAATATGTACCTTTATGCTGCATTTTGATGGGATAAAATTGAGTCACTTACCTGAAAAATCATCCAATACTCTAAACATAAAAACATAGAAAATAGCAGGAATAGGCCATTTAGCCTTTTGAGCATGCATCACTATTCAATATGATCACGCCTGATCATCTATCTTAGTATCCTGTTCATGGTTTTGTCCCATACTCACTGACCCCTTTATCCTCCTTGAAAACATGCAATGTTTTGGCTTTAAAAGCATTCTGTGGCTGAGAATTTCACATGCTCACCAGTCTCTGGGTGAAGGTATTTCTCCTCATTTCAGTTTTACACAGCCTAGCCTGTACCCTTAAACTGTGACCCCCTGATTCTGGACTCAACTGCCAATACGAATATTCTCCCTGCATTTATCCTATCTAATCCTGTCAGATTTTACAGGTTTCTATGAAATACCCCCTCATTCTTCCAAACCTCAATCAATATAGTCTTAACTGATCTAGTGTTCATGGTACAATAGTTCTATCATCCCAGGAATCAATCTGGTAAAACCTTTGCGCACTCATTCCACTGTGAGAACATCCTTCCTTAGAAGACCAAAATTGCAAACTTTGGACAAAGAAGAATACCTCCAACTGACAAAAGGAATTTGAAAGCACTCACACTCCTGCGGACAGCTGATGTGTTGCTTTGCCAACCCTCCAGGCTTTTGCTTGCAGAAACCAGCAATTCCTAGCATCTTGTAGTCTGACACTTTTCGGGTACCTTTCCCTAAGAGGGTGTGAGCAACCACTGTGGTCTATGGTTATGCTTGGCAAGATATTATCATGGCTCGGTATTGCCTTTGGCATATGATGGGATGGGATCATGCTTTTCAATCATATGTCCCATCAAAATCTTTACCAATTAGCACTCTTCACAGAAATATGTTGGAAGAATTTCTAGTTGATACTCTAGAAATCCTTCCAACATATGCCAGTGATGAGTGCTGAGTAGAAAAGATTCTAGTTTTGGCTGTTTAAGGAACATATATGCCTTGGCAACAAAAACAGAAATTTCTGAAAATATTCAGCAGATACGGCAATATCTACAGATCAAAACCATAGTTAACATTTCAGTGACTTTTCCTCAGAACTGATGATAGGTAGGAAAATGTTTATTTTTTATGCAGAAGTAAAGGTGAGGGAAGGGGGTAAGGAGTGAATGATAGGTGGACGTAGAGCCCAATGAGAGAGAAGTATAGTTGGATAAAAGAGTGGGTGACAATCAGCCGAGGAGAATGAATAGCTACTAATGGGGACAATTAGCAGCTAACAATGTGTTGTCATATGTAATAGGAGACCATGTGTTAATAAGGCCTGGTGTGTGGGGATTGGGAGAAGGTGCCTCAAATCTTAAAACTGTTGAACGCGATACTGAGTCCAGAAGACTGTAGAGTTCTCAAACAGAAAATGAGGGGCTGTTCTTCTAGCTTGCACTGAGCTTCAGTGAAGCACTGCAGCAAGCCAGAGACGCAGAAATCAGCCAGGGAACACAGTGGTGTGAAGTGGCTGGCAACTAGAAGTTCAGGGTCTTTGTGGAAGATGTGTTTGTGCCCTTGTATACTGAGGAGGGAGGAAGTAAACAGTGTTACACCTGTGTTGGGGTTGTCGGGGTGGTAAAGTGGGTGTGAACTGGGTGTATTGGAGGGAATGGTCCTTATGGAAGACTGACAGGGAAGGAGAATGTATCTGGTGGTGGCATCACACTGAAGGCGGTGGAAATGGTGACTAATGATCCTCTTGATGTGGATACTGGTGGGATGATCGGTGAGGACAAAGGGGTCAATATTGCAGTTGTGGGAGTGAAGACAAGAGTGGGCTCCAATGTGGGAGATGGGTCAGACCTGACTAAGGGTCATGTCAACTATACTGCTGAGGAATCCTTGATTGAGAAAGAAGGTTGACATTTCAGAGGCCCCCTTGTCAAAGTTGACATGATGCGGAACAGATGCGATGGAGAAACTTAATGAATGGAATAGAATCTTTACAGGAAACAGGGTGTGAGAATGATGTTAACTCTGATTTCTCTACACAGATGCCATACCTGTTGAGCTTTTACATCAATTTCTGTTTTGGCTTCTGATTTCCAGCATCTGCAGTGTTTTCTATTTTTACATATCCCTTGGCAATTAGGTCCTGAACTGGAACTTTAACACAGAACATCTAATTTAGAGGCATAGCATCTACTCCATTGAGCCACAAAACCTTCCATCATGACAAATTAACACATTTTAAATGACCTGAAAGTTTCCTGCCACTTCCCCTATTTAAAACAAGGGATTTGAGAGACATGGAGACTAAGAGAATTGGGAAAACAGGGGTGCAAGGTAATAAGGATCATAAGGTGGGAACTTAGTGAGAAAAGGAATTAAAAATGGGCAAACTGGAAGGAGAATGAGTTACTTAGAAAGGTTTGTGTAAAACTGAGTTCAGGTTCATGACTCTGTGAGAAGTACCTCAAACAGTAATCCATCTGTCTGTTATCAAGGATGGAGTAACTGAACACCTCAAAAATCTTCAGTGCAGAGAGCCGACAAGGATTCATGAAAGATAGGTTAAGACTGAAAAAACTAATCAAATTCTTTGAAGAGGTGACTAAGATAATGGATAAGGTATGTCAGTGTTGAAGGAATTACAATGTAGATTTACAAAATTATACCTGCACTTCAGAGATATTGTAGTCCTTTTTTCTCTTGAACTTAGAAGTTAAGGGGTGATCTGGGTGATTCTGGAAAAGACAAGGTGGATAAATTATTTCCTCTGGTTGGTGATTCTAGAACTAGGGTGCATTGTCTAAAAATTGGACAAGACCAATCAAGATAGATGTTAGAAAGTCCTTCTACACATTCTCTTCCATCAATGGCAATGGATGCTAGACTACTTGTTAATTTTCAATCTGAGAGAAGTAAATTTTTGTTAAGCCAAGTATTAAGGGACTATAGTTAAAGACATGTATATGGTGTTAGACCACTTATTAGCCATAAACTCACTGAATGGTGGATATTATGGACCAGACTGTATCCCCTCAAAATATTCAGAAGGTAGGGTCTAGACCATAACTTTTTCTTATTTTAAAGGTAAATGTAAGGTGTTGATTCCAGATATAATTTGATTGGTCAAACTACCAGTTGTAAAGCACAACACACTTTATTCATCCACTGTAGTTAAAATACAACAAAATAAAGGAATTGGAATAACTTAACTCTATTGGAAAACTTAAAAGAATAATAGATACAATAACTATTACTAATTAAACTGTTCCAATCTAGTAATATATCATAAACACACCCTTGGCAAAAGGCAAATTCAGAACACAAATTATCACATTGGGAACTCCTGCAGCAGCACGGTGGTTCAGTGGTTAGCACTGCTGCCTCACAGCACCAGGGACCCAAGTTTAATTCCAGCCTTGGGCGACTATCTGCGTGGAGTTTGCACATTCTCCCTATTTCTGCATGGGTTTCTTCCCAGTGCTCTGATTTCCTCCACAATCCAAAGATGTGCAGGTTAAGTGAACATGCCATGCTAAATTGCCCATACTATTCAGGGGTGTGTAGGTTAAGTGCATTAGTTAGACAAATGTAGAGTAATTGGTCTGAGTGGGATACTTTTTGGACAGTCAATATGGACTTGTTGGGCCAAATGACCTGTTTCCACACTGTAGGGATTCTATGAACCCCTTTCTGGCTGGAACCAAGAGAAGGAAAATTAGCCTCTACTTCTTCAAGAGCCCAACAGCAACTGCTGAAAGCTAAACTTAATATCTTGGTTGTGTGAGAACCACACCCATTCAGGCTGTTTCTATTATTCCAACCTTTTAAAAAAAAGAGCTGTTTACTTGAGTGGCTCTATTAAACTGTCAGCGCTTCTGCCTTAAAACCTTTTCTTAAAAAAAACTAGGACAATACAACATCTTAAAACCACAGCATTGACACAGTGGAATAGGCTTGTGGAGCTAAATGTTTGCATGGTCTTGGACAATTTCTTCATTTTGTTCAGACTAATTTTGACATGAGGTTGTTCTGGACCAGGCCAGGCCCTAACTTTGTCAGTTGTTTTAAGCAGATGTAACACCAGAAGGGATGCAGCTGGTCTACCCACTTAATTTTAAACAAAACAGAATTTATTTGCAAGATTACTGAATGAAACACAAACAAAAGAGCACAGAATACAGAATAACCACACCTATCCAAAAACCAACAGATCATCCTAATTTAATGATGCTATTCCCAATACTTGCAACAATCCCCATAAATACCCCTTGACACAAAAGGTAAAATCAAACCCAGGGTCCTACAGGAGAGAAGCCAGAGAGAGGAGAATCAGCCTGGACCTGCCTCTTTAGGGTCCAGTAGCTTTTTCACCTCTCCTGTATTAAAACCTCACCAAAGCACAGAAAACCTGAATGGGGAGAAGTGGCCACTTCCCTTTCATGTGCAAGTTTTTTTTAAGCTTAAAATACTTTTGCCTGAGGCAGTATGTTAGCTATAATCACATTGGCTCCGAAAACCCTTCAACTTAGACTTTTCAGAGTCTGTGTCTTTTCCGACCTCTCTGAAAAAAACCCGAGGACAACATAACCTTGTTAAAGGAGCAGCACAGTAACAAAGTTCAATAACAGACCAATTCTGATTGGGAGGTATTTCCATTTTGACATAAAATGTCAAAGTGAAAGAAAGAGAAATAATGTAAATTTAATGTGGCATCTATTAGGGAGCTTGGCCAAACCTTAGCCACCGCAAGGGATTGGTTTCAGAATTAAGAGTGTACTACACATAACTTAGTAATAGTGATAAAAATCACACAACACCAGTTTATAATCCAACAGGTTTGTTTGAAAGCACATGCTTTCAAAATGCTGCTTCCTCATCAGGTGGTTGTGAAACAGAATCGTAAGACACAATCTATCGCAAAAGGTTAGTGTCCTGCAGCTGAAATAATATTGAACAAACCTAGATTGTTAAATCTTTCAGCTTTTAGAATGGGTTTGCTGGTTTCAGTTCTTTAATATGTAAGTTTCAGAACTTCTTTTAAGGCACATTCTCAAGATAACTTAAGGTTTTATAACAAAAAGTGACATCTCAGCTCAGACAATGCCTTAAAGTGTGAGGTTCGCTTATCTGTATCCCAATCTTGAGTCAGACTGGTTCTACTTCCAAAGTGAAATTTACAAAATATTACACTGATTGACTGTTTGCATTGACTGCCTTCAGGTTCTACATTTTTTTGAGCAAAATAGAATGTATCTGCAAATATAATTCTGCAAATACAAATTCACTCCACAAATTTGTGTGTGTGCACGTGCAGGAGACAGAGACACAGGGTGAGTTTGCGCGCGTGGGTGCACATGAGAGTTGGTTTGCATCTGTGCAAGTTTGGTAAAGTGTGGCTGTGTGATGGGGTATAAGCTTGTGAGAGGGGGTGTGCAAGGATGTGAGTGTTGTGTGTGTGTGTGTGTGTGTGAGAGAGAGAGAACTTGTGTACAAGAGAAGGTCTGTGTGAGTGTGTATCTAAGTGTGTGTGTGTGTGTGTGTGAGAGAGAGAGAGTGTCTAGTGCGGTGGCGGGGAAGGGGGGGTCATCTGTAGTGTGACATGAACCCAAGGCACCGGTTGTGTTACATTGCCTGTTTATAAGGGGGATGTAACTGAAACCTGCACTACTAACATCAGTTAATGTTAGTAAATTTCAACTCTTTCCTGATGACTTATGTTAGACTAACTGGTGTCTAACTATATCTCTCCCCATTTCTTCAATCAACAATTCCACACCTCCAATCCGTTGGGACCTCGCCAGCATCTAGGAAAGTTTGCAAAATCATACACAGAACCATCCACTAATCTGTAGTTATCGCGTCTCAAACCATCATATTGATGCGATAGATATTTATTAGATTATAGTTGAATTTTTCCATACTTTGTCTCAAATTGCTCATCTTATTTGAATCTGAATTACACTCCTTTTCCAGCATACAAATTCTCTCTTTTCTGAAGTCAGACTAAAAATGTTCTCGTCACTCCAGCAACACAGTCGCACTCCAGTTATCAATCAGAGAGTTATGGAAGCGGCTATGAAGGCGCTGGATATGAACAGCGCATGCGGGTCAATCCCTCGAGCCTTTGGGGATAACGGCCTTTTGTAACGGTGGGTGCGCGAGACTAACGGCTAAGTGAGTGACTAATCAGCTTTTTGGAAATGATTATTGTAGTGCAGCTGCTTGCGTGAGTGTGACATGTGCATTCTGAGCACGGTAGTCTTAATCGCATGTCAGGTACACTGCACCTTTGGTGCAAAACCTTTCTGTCTTTGAAACTTTGAGGGAGTGTTTTGTGGAGATACCGTTATGGTGTAGTCCAAGGTTAGGGCAAAAATTATGACCTTTTTACCACGTTCTCAATCTGCAATTTACACCGCGAGGCTGGCAAGCTGCGTCTTATGGTCGGAATCCAGGGGATATCATGGTTAGAAATAAAATCAGTAAACTGGTCATCTCATGTCACGTTTAGAAACAGCTATGACAGACATCGCAAACTAGATTCTCGTTCTTTAAGGACATATGCTCTTCGTGAAAATCAAAACATTTTTGGCACTAAATTTGGTACACTTTTGGGAAATTCGTTTGCACTCAAGTTTTCAGTATCCAAAGCAATTTATGAAGTATATAAAACCGTTTTTCCCTAAAATGCACTACACAATTAAATAACTAAAATATGCCCTGACCAATTAAAAATATCTAATGGTCCTGACTCCTGGCTTTCTTATTTTCACCGGCTCGCACTTTTAACTTTTGTAACACGTTTTCCTTCTGGTATCAGCTTTTTGAAAATCTGCACTCTTAAAATATTCCTTTTGAAAGTCAAGAATTACGAATTCTTTATAAACAAATTTTGGTTGACCTAACCCACAATAGTTGTTTGTTTTAGTGGAAGAGAGAATGTACAAAATTGATGATAGGGTAAATAGCTTCAATGTTGTAAGCAGTGTAGCAATCAAAGGGTCGCCATTTTGCGAATATTAATTAATCTATCAAGAAAGCTATGAAATTCCCAGCCTAACCAATGCCCCTTTAAATTCTAGTGTTTTCATTTGTAGAGTACACTTTATTTACTGATTATGCTTTGAAAATATGTTGAAATCAGACCTGAGCTTAACTTTTGTGGATTTGCATTCAAATGTAATACACTACTTACTTTTTCCACCTCTTAAATCAACTTTTGAAACATACAGGTTCTTTGAGGTTTTATTTGTTAGCTTTTGCCATTTTTAAGGACCTGCACCTCATTAAGTCAAGAAGTTCAGTTTAGTTTAATCAAGTTATGTGTTTTACATTTTGACATGTTAAATTGTAATTATCTGGAGGAAAGAAATTAATTTTTCTTAATTATCTGAATGAATTACCATCTCGTTACCACCCTATTGTTAAAATATTGTGACAAAATTTAGGCCAGCATAAATTCAGCAAGTATGTAGGAATGACAGGAGGAGTCTTAATTGATTCTGCCTTTCCAGGACTTGAATGCCTTTTCTGTATTGTGATGACTAGTACTGATCTGACCAAATCACTGTGGAGATTAGGCATAATTATGACTAGCTTGTTTTCATTGCTTTGGCTATACATTCGGCATTTGGTTTGTTTTATTTACTGACATTTAGCAATAATTGACGATCAAACCTTAGTAGCATTCATGGTGTACTTGTATCTGATGTTTCTTTAGCTTCGTGGTCAATTTGCGTTGAACTCTGATTAAAAGTAAGTTCATGTAAATTAAAAGCTGTAGAGGTTCCGACCAATCTCAGGGACAGAAGTAACACACTCCAGCAGATATCAAACAAGTCTCCTTGCTTACAATAAATTATACATCAAGTATTTGTACTTCAGTGCCAACTCTTCTATATAGACTGTTGTCAAATGTTTGAATATTTGGGTATACCATACTAGATTATTATAAAACACTTAGAATAGCTGGGGCAGCTTTTAATAAAAGGTTTATTGAGAAAACTTTGAAATCCATGTTGAAGCTATTCACTAGCTTATTTAGTTTTGCATGTTGATTTGTCATGTTTCACTGCGTGACACTAACAAAATGTACTGAGTCCATCGTATTGAGAACTATCTTAGATCTTATCAATTTTCCCGTATTAATTGGGAGTAGTGTTATTCTTCCTTGAGGTTTTATTTGTTAGCTTTTGCCTTTTTTAGGACTTGCAGTTCATTAAGTCAAGAATTCTAGTTCTGTTTAGTTTGATCAAGTTATTGTATTTTACATTTGACATGTTAAACCTTAATCACTAGGAGGGAAAAAAATGATTTTCTTAATTATCTGAAAGAACCATCACCTCTTTGCCAACACATTGTTAAAATATTGGAACAAAATTTAGGCAAGGATAAATTCAGCAAATACTTGTAAGTAGAAATACAGTCATAGAGATGTACAGCACGGAAACAGACCTTTCGGTCTAACCCGTCCATGCCAACCAAGTATCCTAACCCAATCTAGTCCCACCTGCCAGCGCTCGGCCCATATCCCTCCAACCCCTTCCTATTCATATACCCATCCTGATGCCTTTTAAATGTTGCAATTGTACTAGCCTCCACCATTTTCTCTGGCAGCTCATTCCATACACATATCACCCTCTGCATGAAAGAGCTGCCCCTTAGGTGTCTTTTATATCTTTCCCCTTTCACCCTAAGCCTATGCCCTCTAGTTCTGGACTCCCCCACCCCAGGGAAAATACTTTGTCTATTTGTGCTATCCATGCCCCTCATGATTTTGTAAACCTCTATAAGGTCACCCCTCAGCCTCCAATGCTCCAGGGAAATCAGCTGCAGCCTGTTCAGCCTCCCCCTATAGCTCAAATACTCCAACCCTGGCAATATCCTTGTATATCTTTTTTGAACCCTTTCAAGTTTCACAACATCTTCTAATAGGAAGGAGACCAAAGTTGCATACAATATTCCAACAGTGGCCTAACCAATGTCCTGTACAGCCGCAACATGACCTCCCAACTCTTGTACTCAATACTCTGACCAATAAAGGAAAGCACACCAAACACCTTCTTCACTATCCTATCTACCTGCGACTCCACTTTCAAGGAGCTATGAACCTGCACTCCAAGGTCTCTTTGTTCAGCAACGCTCCCTAGTACCTTACCATTAAGTGTACAAGTCCTGCTAAGATTTGCTTTCCCAAAATGCAGCACCTCCCATTTATCTGAATTAAACTCCATCTGCCACTTCTCAGACCATTTTCAAATCTGATCAAGATCCTGTTGTAATCTGAGGTAACCTTCTTCGCTGTCCACTACATCTCCAATTTTGGTGTCATCTGCAAACTTACTAACTGTACCTGTTATGCTCACATCCAAACCTTTAATGTAAATGATGAAATGTAGTGGACCCAGCACCGATCCCTGTAGCACTCCACTGGTCACAGGCCTCCAGTCTGAAAAACAACCCCCCACCACCACCCTCTGTCTTCTACCTTTGAGCCAGTTCTGTATCCAAATGGCTAGTTCTCCCTGTATTCCATGAAGTCTAACCTTTTAACCAATCTGCCACGGGGAGCCTTGTCAAACGCTTTACTGAAGTCCTTATAGATCACATCTACCGCTCTGCCCTCATCAATCCTCTTTGTTACGTCTTCATAAAACTCAATCAAATTTGTGAGACATGATTACCCACACACAAAGCCATGTTGACTATCCCTAATCAGTCCTTGCCTTTCCAAATACATGTACATCCTGTCCCTCACAATTCCCTCCAACAATTTGCCCACCACCGACATCAGGCTCACTGATCTATAGTTGTCTGACTCGTCTTTACCACCTTTCTTTAACAGTGGCACCACGTTAGCCACTGCATTGCATAATCGCAGCTATCACTAGAAAATCTAAGAAGTTGTTTCAAAAGAAGATTTTCAGTTTAAAAAATAACTGAACTGAGTCATGTTGCCTAGATGAAAATTATACTAGATCATTGACAGGAGCTAGGATAAAGGCAGCAGAGCTCTTAATATGATCTTTCAATTCCCCTTGGATGCAGGATCTTGATGAAGGACTGGAGGATTCTTTTAAAATTCATTCACAAGATGTGGGCATCACTGACCAGGCCAACATTTATTGCTTCTCCTAGTTATCCTTGAGGTACTGGCATGAGCTACCTTCTTGCTGCAGTCTAGCAGATGTAGGTGCATTCTCAATGCTGTTAATAGAGGAAATTCTGAGATTTTGACCCAGTGACACTGAAGGAATAGTGATTATATTTACAAGTCAGTGTGGTGAGTTTCCTGGAGGGGGACATGCAGGTCTTCCCATGCTTTAGCTGCTATTGTCCTAGTTGGCAATGGTTGTTGGTTTGGAAATGTGCTGTCTAAGGACCCTTGGTGAACTTCTTCAATGCACCTTGTAGATGTTGCACACTGCTGCCATTGAATGGTGATTATGCAGGAGTGAATGTTTGTGGGTGTGATACTAATTGAACAAGTTGCTTTGTTCTGGATGGTGTTAAGCTATCAGGCCTTATGCGTGGACTGCTTTGGTGTCTGAGGAGCTGCAAATGGTGCTGAACATTATGCATTCATCAACAACATCCCACTTTTAATCTGATTGGAGAGAAGACCATAGAAGCAGCTGTAGATGCTTGGACAAAGGGCACTATACTGCAGAGCTCCTGTAAAGATGTCCTGGAGCTGAGATGATTGACCTCCAACTACCACAACCATCTGTGATTGTTGCTGAGCCTTATGTTTTGCACTGATCTGCTGGGCTCTGCCATTATTAAGGATGTTTGAGGAGTTGCCCTCTCTAGTGTGTTCTTTAGTTGTCCTCAACCATTTATAACTAGATGTAGTAGAACTTAAGAACTTGAATCTGATCCAGCAGTTGTAACATTATTTAGCTCTGTCCAAGGCTTGCTGCTTTTGTTTGGCATGCAAATAGTCCTGTTTGTAACTTCACAATGTTGTCACCTAATTTTTAGGTATACCCAGTGCTGTTCCTGACATACCATCCTTCTCTCCTTGTTGAGCCAGAATCCTCTGGTTCTTTTGTAATGGTGGAGAAGGGGGTTATGCCAGCCAATGAGTTACTAGATCTATTCAGTCAATTCCTTTTAGTACAGTGACAGTGCCACACAACGTTGAGTATTTTCTCAATACGAAGATGGGACTTTGTCTCCAGAAGGATTATGCATTGATCACTCCTACCAACACTATTATGAACAGATGCATCTACGGAAGACAGATTGGTGCAATGATGTCAAATATGATTTCCCCCCTTAGGGTCTTACAGCAGACCTTTTAATCCAACTCATCAATGCTGGCCAAGTTTCCCAAACTAAACAAGTCTCGTTTGCTGCATTTGACCCAAATCCCTCTAGATCTTTCCTATTCATGTACCTGTCCAAATGTGTCTTAAATGTGATGACTGTACCTGCATCCATCACGTCCTGTAGCAGTTTATTCCACATGAACCACTCTCCGTGTGACTTTTAAATATTTCTTCTCTTAGCTTAAATATATGCCTCTAGTTTTGAACTATCCCACGCTGGGGAAAATTCTCCAGTCCTGGCAACCACTTGGTAAATCTTTTCTGAATCCTATCCAATTTAATAACATTGTTCCTATAGCAGAGCAACCAGAATTGTACACAATACTCCAAAAGTGGTCTCACGAACATCCTGTATGACCTCAACATGATGTCCCAACTTCTATACTTGATGGTTTGAGCAATAAAGGCAAGCATTCTAAAAGCCTTCTTAACCACCCTGTCTGTGGTAATGCAACATTCAAAGAATTACATACCTTAACCCCAAGGTCTGTCTGAACAACAATATCACCGAAGAACATACCTTTAACTGTATAAGTCCTACCCTTGTTCACTTTACCAAACTTCAATACCTGAAATTTATCCAAATTGAAATCCATCTGCCTCTCTTCAGCCCATTGACCCAATTGATCAAGGTCCCTTTGTAACCTTAGATAATTTTCTTCACTGTCAGCTATACAACTAATTTTGTGTCATCCCCAAGCTTAATAACCATGCATCCTACGTTGTCATCCAGATCCCTCTTATTGGGTCCCAGTATAATGGGAGACGTTTGAAATCAATGTTGGGGAATTCTAAGGCAGCTCCCATCCAACTGTATATCTCTGTGCCATCACCTCTGCTGAGTCTACACTGCTGACAGGAAGGTGACGGTGTTGCCTGGGATATTGAGAGTAAGGTATAATTCCGTGAATATGGAATTACTTAAAGCTGTTGATTGGTGCCCGAGACCACTGTTTACAACTGCCATCTCAGAGGGCAGTTAAGAATCAACCTCATTGCTGTGATTTGGAATCACATATAGGCTAGACCAAGTATGGATGAATCAGGTGGTGTTTTGTGACAATCTAAACTAGTTTCATGATTGTCGCCACCATCAGACATTTGTTTCCAAATATTTGAATTCCACCATCTACTGTGCTGGGAACTTTATTCGCAGCTCTCTGGATTACAAATCCGGCATCAATGCCAAATGCTACCCCAGACTGTAGATAGTGTGTTCTCTTCACAGACAGGAGAAGAATAATAACCACACATTAATTAATGTAACATTAGTGGTGGGAGAAAAATTGTTGATTATCAAGTTTAAAGTTAAGTGGCATGGAGTTGCATAGGAAGTAAAAGATAACCAAGATGTGCCTGTTATAGGTAAATGGTGATTAAGCTAATTGAATTTTCTGAAGTAACTGACTTACAAAAGTAATAAAGTATGGCATTTGCTATCACAAAAAAACTTCTTTTTCTTTTTGAACTGGAAACACATGATATAAACAGTGAAGTTAGAATTGGGTTTAGTATCACACACTCACCTGGATGCAGTGATAACTTTGCAAAGTTGTCATTTAAGGCATCATCTTAGGTACAAAGGTACCTAGGGTACAGGATCTTAGAAATAACTTAGAAAAATAAAGAAAATAAACAGCTCAGTATTATAGTCCCTCAAGCAGACTGCAGTTGCACCGGGACATCACTTCCACAACACTTCCAGGCACCAAGCTCCACCACAGCTGACAGCCCCCACCAAGTTCCTGAGTCCAGGCTCTGTGCCTACTGAAGCCAGGTGTCTTTGATCCCACTATCGCTGCTGTTGCTGGCAACTCTCTGACACTGTTCCAGCTGCCCCACAACATCAGAAGATGAAATAAGCAAAAAGAGAGAAAACAATGAAAAAGGAGAGAGAAACAAAGTGTGCAGTCAGACTGGAGCATTCAGGCTAAGGAGCCTCAACACTCCCTACATTGCTGGCACCGTCATCTTTATATGACCTGTATGTGAAATTGGCTACTAGTTGATTTTATTGCTGCTACATGTACTGAGTTGCCGCGAAAATTGTTGCTTTGCATGCTACAGGCAGATTGCACCATACAAAATGCATCAGGGTAGATGAAAAGAATAATAACCAAAAGAATAGAAATGAACTTTTTTTTCCATCTGAAAAATGCAAGAATCAGTATTAGGACCATTCATTTTCCTGGAATATTTAAATAATGTAGGCCCGATTACATGAAGTACAATTTCAAAGTTTATTGATTATATAGAAAGGGTAATGCACATGGTAAAGTGTAAAGTGATGTGCCTTAACTGATGACATATGTGAAGGTGGTATAATCTACTGGTGAAAGAGCAGTGCTCCGAAAGCTAGTGCTTCCAAATAAACCTGTTGGATTATAACCTGATGTTGTGTGGTTTTTAACTTTGTACACCCCAGTCCAACACTGGCGACTCCAAATCAAAAATAAAGAAGACGTGCAAAATGTTTACACCTTAGGCCTTAACTGTCACCTGGTTTGGACTTGACTGTTCAAAGTTCTGGGAGCCACATTTCAATAAAGTTATCAAGACCCTGAGGTGGGTCAAAGGAGGTTTATAAGGATTACAGCCAGAAAAAAAACTGTTCAGTCATGAGCAGAATTGGACAAAGTGGCACTACAGGTTGTTATGCAATAATACACATTTCTTCAAAGGGAATTGGATGTTGTGTGGATAATGTTAACTTTCTACTGGATGAGTAAAGCAATTTTCTATTAGCTATCTTTTACAGCCCAATTTTCTATAGCACGAGTTGCAGAGGAACACAAATGTCGCATTATAGCAGAACGACCTGAATTCTCCTTGGAGCAGAGATTAAAACAGGGTTTCTAATAACGTTATTCAAAATTGAGGGCTTTAATAAAGAAACTATTTTCTCTGGCAAATGGTAAGACTAACAGAGGGCATTAATTTAAACTTATTGCCAAATGAATTTGAGGGGATATGAAACATTCTTCAAGATTTGGAGGCAGTACTTCAAAGCGTAGTGGAGTTAGGTGTCATCGTAACTTCCAGAAAACAGTCAAAACATGCACCTAAGAATTAATTTGCAAGGGTTTTGGAAAAATCTGGGCTGCGGAATTAAATTGGACCATAACTTGAAAGAGCAAGCACAAGAACAAAAGCTAAATTTCTTCCTCATTGCTGTAAAGTTGTGTTTTCATGATTGTACAGAATGTGCGTTCCAGCATGGAATGGGAGAGGAGCAATTTTTAAATTTTCCATTTTATCTACTATGAAAGTTGCCTAATTTCTCAACATGTAATCTACTGTTACAAGCCATTGCATTTGGACATTAAAAAGTTGAGCTTATCTTTGAAATAACAGCATTCCCAATTTGGGGAATAAGCTTGTTGAGACATCAGAGAAGCTCTTGTTAAATTCTCAAACATCACTATTGTCAATATGCTTCCTTGGGCTAAATACACCCAGCAAGCTTAAATGTTTCCAACACAGATGATAATATAAGCATGCACAAATGATGAAAGGTTGTATACTTTGGTTTCCTTTTCAGTAAGTTATGTGCAAACACTGTTCACAAATGTTGCTATTTATTTAATTCATGCTGTTTTCTTTTATTTCAGAATGTCCAGTGACAGCGCGTGGCGTAAGGGTTCAGGAGAACCTAGTTTTGCTCAAATTTTGAAAAAGAATATTCCTCCAAAACCATCACAGCAAACACTAAATGTGACTTTTACACCACAGGGCGGAACTGCAGAAGATTTAGACTCTGGTGTATCCAGAGTAATTCAAATTTCAGGTGTGGTAAAATAATTAGTTTTCATTTTCTTGTGTACAGTTTTGCCTTCAAATTAAAGGGAAATCATTAATCTTTTTTGTATACCAGCGCACCATCTAAAAGGTTTCTTGCTCTTGTGTTAAGGAAATTTTGAAGGGTGTTTTTTTAAAGTAACGGGCGGCACGGTGGCACAGTGGTTAGCACTGCTGCCTCACAGCGCCAGGGACCTGGGTTCAATTCCCGCCTCAGGCGACTGACTGTGTGGAGTTTGCACGTTCTCCCCGTGTCTGCGTGGGTTTCCTCCGGGTGCTCCGGTTTCCTCCCACAGTCCAAAGATGTGCGGGTCAGGTGAATTGGCCATGCTAAATTGCCCGTAGTGTTAGGTAAGGAGTATATTTAGGGGTATGGGTGGGGTTTGCTTCGGCGGGTCGGTGTGGACTTGTTGGGCCGAAGGGCCTGTTTCCACACTGTAAGTAATCTAATCTAACCAAAGTGAAGGTTCTAGGGCAATCTGAGGGAAAGAATAGAAGAACTGTTATGCTTCAAGCCTGGAAAAGTCATTCTTTATTTCCAGTGTATTGTTTTCAATTTATTTATTTTTGACTAAGCGAGGCATGGGGAAATCATAATACTACATACGTGGGGAGACTTAATAGAAACTTATAAGATAATACATGGCTTGGAAAGGGTGGACGCTAGGAAATTTTTTCCATTAGGTGAGGAGACCAGGACCCGTGGACACAGCCTTAAAATTAGAGGGGATCAATTCAGAACAGAAATGTGGAGACATTTCTTCAGCAGAGAGTGGTGGGCCTGTGGAAGTCATTGCCACAGAGTGCAGTGGAGGCCGGGACGCTAAATGTCTTCAAGGCAAAGATTGATAGATTCTTAATGTCTCGAGGAATTAAGGGCTACAGGGAGAATGCGGGTAAGTGGAGTTGAAATGCCCATCAGCTATGATTGAATGGCGGAGTGGACTCGATGGGCTGAATGGCCTTACTTCCACTCCTATGTCTTATGGCCTTATGGTCTTAATTCACCTGAACACCAGCTGCTATTCTCTATCAATTAGATATTTCATCTAAGCGTTTATTTTCTGGGGGAAAAGAAATCATCCTTCACTATATCTGTAACCAGCAAGATCGTATTTATACCTATTCTTGCTGCCTTTAAAGGTCAGTCATCCGTTTTCCTCGAATAAGTACAGTAACTGTGGCAATGGGACACACAATGCTATTGGTTAGGGAATTCATGGTTTTTGTCTCAGTGATAGAATGGCAGTTAAGCGTTCAAGTCATTGTAATTGGAAGGAGATCTTTCCATGTGCTTGTTGCTGTTGACCACCTATGTTGTGGAGATACTAGATTTGCAAGGTGCGGTCAGTGGGTACTTGGTGACTTGTTGAAAAAAATTCTATAGATTTTTGCATCTAAGTGGGCTAACAATCCAGCCTGTCCTAGGTGGTTCAAATCCCTTGAATGTTGCAGCTGCACTTGCCAGAATAAGTAGAAACTATTCCATTCCATTCCTGATTTGTGTATTGCTCATGCTCAAAGTTTGGGAGAAGATTTGTAGCTCGGGTGCTCGTTGTTGTGGTTCTGTTCGCCAAACTGGGAATTTGTGTTGCAGATGTTTCATCCCCTGTCTAGGTGGGGAATTCCTAGAGGCATGGCACTCATCCACAGATTCAATCAATAAGCACATCGACCTGGACCCAAAATACAGGCCACAGCGGACAGCTGGAACTGACAACCGGAAGCAGCTCATTAGGTCCCTTTTATAGCTTTCCACTCTCACCCTAAACCTATGCCCTCTAGTTCTGGACTCCCCCACCCCAGGGAAAAGACCTTGTCTCTTTACACTATCCGTGCCCTTCATGATTTTATAAACCTCTATAAGGTCACCCCTTAGCCTCCGACGCTCCAGAGAAACCGACCCCAACCTTTTCAGCCTCTCCTTACAGCTCAAATCCTCCAACCCTGGCAACATCCTTATAAACCTTTTCTGAACCCTTTCAAGTTTCACAACATCCTCCAGATGGAATGAGACCAGAATTGCAATGCTTTATTTCAAAAGTGACTTAACAAATGTCCTGTACAGCCACAATATGACCTCCCAACTCCTAAACTCAATGCTCTGACCAATAATGGACAGCATACCAAACGTTGCCTCACTATTCTGTTTACCTGCGACTTTACTTTCAATGAACTATGAATCTGCACTCCAAGGTCTCTTTGTTCCGCAACACTCCCCAAGACCTTACCATTAAGTGTCAAATCTGCTCTGATTTGCTTTTCCAAAATGCAAAGCCTTGCGTTTACCTAAATTAAGCTCCATCTGTCACTCCTCAGTCCGTTGGCCCATCTGATCAAGATCCTGTCGTACTCTGGGGTAACATTCTTCGCTGTCCACAATGCCTCCAATTTTGATGTCATCTGCAAACTTACTACCTATATCTCCTATGTTCACCTCTAAATCATTTTTTATAAATGACAAAAAGTAGTGGACCCAGCACCGATCCATGTGGCACACCACTGGTCACAGGCCTCCAGTCTGAAAGGCACCCTTTCACCACCACCCTTTGTTTTCTACCCTCGAGCCAGTTCTGATTCTAAATGACTAGTTCTCCCTGTGTTCCATGAGATCTGACCTTGTTAACCAGTCTCCCACAAGGAACTTTGTCAAATGCCTTATTGAAGTCCATATAGGTCAAGGTTGCACATTAACAACTATGCACTTATCTGTTCCTGTGCTGTGAGATCTCCTACACAGGTTCTTCCAAGGTCAGCTGTGAATTTCGCTGTTTGTTAATTTTTCCTAGATGCACTCTGATGTCCAGTGATGCATGAACATGGACAGCAAAGTTAGTAACTGTGCAGATTCACTGCTGTGTCAGTTAGCAGTGTAGGTTTGTTTCTCTCTCTCCCTCACTGACCATATGCTTGCTGCCTTTCATCTGTCTATCTTCTGGGGTAGCAGTGACTTGAACAAGAAGGACGGATTACACCTGAATTGGAAGGGGAGTAATATACTGGCAGGAAGACTTGCTAGAGCTGCTGAGGAGGATTTAAACTAGTGAAGTTGGGGGATGTGGGGGACACCAGGAAAATGGTGATGAAAGAGATCAATCGGAGACTGATAAAGTCGGGAAAGGGAGTGAATCAAACAGTCAGGGCAGGCAGGAATAGAGAAGAGAACAGGGTAGGACTGATAAATTAAACTGTATTGATTTCAATGCGAGGCCAAACATGGCAGGTAGATGTACTTGGTTAAGAACACGAGACTAGGTTATCCTAGCAATTACAGAAATGTGACTCAAGGATGGACAGGACTGGCAGCTTAATGTTCCAGCGTACAAATGCTATTGGGATGGGGGTGGGGGGGAAGCGTTTTTGATAAGGGATAGCATTACTGCTGTACTTAGGGAAGATATTTCTGGGAATACATCCAGGGAAGTTATTTGGTGGAATTGAGAATTAAGAAAGGATGATCACCTTATTGGGATTATATTTTAGATCACCCCACCCCCCCAATAGTCAGCAGGAAATTGAGAAGCAAACTTGTAAGGATATTTCCGTTGTCTGTAAGAATAACAGGGTGATCATAGATTTTAACTTTCCAAACATAGACTGAGACTGCCATAGAGTTAAGGACTTAGATGAAGAGGAATTTGTTAAGTGTGTACAAGAACCTTTTTTGATTCAGTATGTGGAAGTACCTACTGGAGAAGATGCAAAACCTCACCTATTCTTAGGAAATAAGGCAGGGCAAATGGCTGAGGTGTCAGTGGGGTACACTTTGGGGCCAGCGATTATAATTCTATTAGTTTTAAAATAGTGATGGAAAAGGATAGACTGAATCTAAAAGTAGAAGTTCTAAATTGGGGGACCTATAGACCAATGAGTCTGACATCAGTGGAGGGCAAGTTGTTGGAGGGAATCCTGAGGGACAGGATTTACATATATTTGGAATGGCAGGGACTGATAACGGATAGTCAGCATGGCTTTGTGCATGGGAAATCATGTCTCACAAACGTGATTGAGTTTTCTGAAGAAGTAACAAAGAGGATTGATAAGGGCAGAGCACTGGATGTGATCTATATGGACTTCAGTAAGGCGCTCCCCCCACATGGCTTCCAACTGAAGTTTCATCCCTTGTGCTTTGAAACTACTCAGGATCACAGGTATCTCCATGATGTTCTTGTTCCACAGACAGCTGCTCTTGCCGTATTCTCAGATTCAGACTCTGCCATCGGTGTCGCATGCACATTCTCGATCTTCCTCTTCAGGTTCATCGCAAAACGCTGGCACAAAACTGCACCACTCCGCAGTTCCACTTCAACCTCCAGCTCATTTGCCGTGCTGACAAGAAACTTTTTTTTTCAGGAATCAAGGCCTGCACGATGCAATAATTTGAGGATACCCATGGCCTTCTGGAACCTTCCTGCCCTCCCCTTCTGTCTGACTCTATTCTGTCCCCCAACCTCATCTCCTGTCGGGTATTCATCATTCCTCCTAACCTTCCGCTGTCAATGCAGAACTTTCTGTACTCAATAAAGGTCTTTGCTTTATCCCCCTGCATCCCCACCTGAATGAATTTTGGGCATGAAGTGATGTTGAACTCTTCTTCCACCATCTTTATTTCTTTGGACAAGAGTCCTGTCCCCTCCCACAGAGCCCTTTGTCCCGATCTAACACTCTCCCTCTCACCTGGTCCCCTCCCTCTAGCATTTTACCTGCACTCGATCTGTTCACTGAGAACTGTCAACATGATATTGGTTGCCTCAATTTCTCTGACCCCCTCATCCAATCCAATCTGTCTCCCTCCAAACTGACTGCACTCTGGATGCTTAGATCCAACCCTGACTTTGTTATTAAGCCTGCCAATAAGGGTGGTGCTGTTTTTGTCTGATACACCGACCTCTAATTTGCAGAGGCTGAGTGCCATCTCAGATACTTCCTCCTATCTTCACCTGGTCCATAACCCCACCATGGTACATCAGGGCATTGTATCAATAACATTCATTGACCTCATTCATGTGGCCACCCCCAACACTCACTTCTATCCCCTTCCAAAAATCCACAAACAGGACTGCCTGGGCAGACCCATTGTTTCTTGCCCCACAGAACCCTTCTCTTCCTACCTGGACTCAGTCTTTTCTCCCCATTCCAGTCCCTGACCATGTACATCTGTGATTCCTCTGACACTTTACCCTGGTTTCAGAATTTCCAGTTTGCAGGCTCGAACTGCCGCCTCTTTACCATGGACGTGCAATCCCTTTACATGTCCATTCCCCACCAAGATGGTCTGAGGGCCCTCTGTTTCTTTCTGGAACAAGGACCTGAACAATCCCCACTCACCACTACCCTCCTCTGCTTGATTGAGCGTGTCCTCACTCTCAACAACTTCTTTTTTAACTCTTCTCATTTTCTTTAGGTCAGAGAGGGTGGCCATGGATATTTGCACGGGCCCCAGTTAATGATTGTCTCTTCATGTGGAACATTCCTTGTCCCAGTCTTATGCTGGCCCCCATTCACAACTCTTTCTCTGATGTATCGATGATCTCATCGGTGCTGCTTCCCTCTTTCATCTCTGTTACCATTTCTGGCCATTAATATATAGTGTAAACCCACCAACTCCCACAGCTACCTGGACTATCACCCTTGTACCCTATTTCCTATAAAGACTCCATTCCATTCTCCCAGTTCCTCTGTTTCTGTTGCATATGTTCCGATGAAGCCAACTTCGACAAGGGAGCTTCCAACATGTCCACCTTCTTTCTCAACCTGAGATTCCCCAGTACCATTATCAACCAGACCATCAACCGGGTCCAACCCATCTCTTGCGCTTCTGCCCTGACTCTCTTTCTTCTTTCCCACAATAGTGATAGGGTTAACTTGTCCTGCCTACCATCCCTGAGCAGAAAAATCGACGGTTCGGGCATAAGCCCTTCTTCAGAAATGAGGAAGGTGTGCCAAGCAGGCAAAGATAAAAGGTAGGGAGGAGGGACTTGGGGGACAGGCATTGGGAATGCGATAGGTGGAAGGAGATTAAGGTGATGGTGATAGGCTGGAGAGGGGTTGGGGGCGGAGAGGTCGGAAAGAAGATTGCAGGTCAAGAAGGTGGTGCTATGTCCGAGGGTTGGGACTGAGATAAGGTGGGGGGAGGGGAAATGAGGAAGCTGGAGAAATCTGCATTCATCCCTTGTGATTGGAGGGTTCCAAGGTGGAAGATGAGGCACCCTTCCTCCAGGCGTCGTGTTGCCATGGTCTGGCGATGGAGGAGGCCAAGGACCTGCATATCCTTGGCGGAGTGGGAGGGGGAGTTAAAGTGTTCAGCCACAGGGCCGTTGGGTTGGTTGGTGCGGGTGTCCCAGAGGTGTTCTCTGAAACGTTCCACAAGTAGGCAGCCCCTCTCCCCAATGTAGAGGAGGCCACATCGGGTGAAGAAAAGGTGGGGGTTGGTGCCAGTGTAGCTGCTGAAGATGGACTGTTCCACATATCAGATGAAGAGGCAGGCTAAGCTGGGGTCCATGTGGGTGCCCATGGCTACTCCTTTGGTTTGGAGGAAATGGGAGGATTGGAAAGAGATGTTGTTCAGAGTGAGAACCAGTTCAGTCAGTCGAAGGAGGGTGTCAGTGGAAGGGTACTGATTGGTTCGGCGGGAAAGGAAGAAGCGGAGGGCTTTGAGGCCTTCGTGATGGGGGATGGAGGTGTTTAGGGACTCGATGTCCACGGTGAAGATAAGGCATTGGGGGCCGGGGAAGCGAAAATCATGGAGGAGGTAGAGGGTGGCAGTGGTGTCCCGAACGTAGGTGGGGAGTTCTTGGACTAAGGGGGACAGGACCGTGTCGAGGTGTGCAGAGATGAGTTTGGTGGGGCAGGAGCAGGCTGAGATAATGGGTCGGCCAGGGCAGTCAGGTTTGTGGAGTTTGGGCAGGAGATAGAAATGGATGGTGCAGGGTTGTGGGACTATGAGGTTGGAGGCGGTGGATGGGAGATCCCCTGAGGTGATGAGGTTATGGATGGTCTGGGAGATGATGGTTTGGAGGTGGGCAGTGAGGTCATGGTCAAGGGGGCAGTAGGAGGAGGTGTCCGCGAGTGTTAAAGTGTTCAGCCACGGGGAGGTTAGGTTGGTTGGTGCACCTAGGAACCCACAGATTTCTCCAGCTTCCTCATTTCCCCTCCCCCCCACCTTATCTCAGTCCCAACCCTTGGACTCAGCACCGCCTTCTTGACCTGCAATCTTCTTCCCGACCACTCCGCCCCCACCCCTCTCTGGCCTATCACCCTCACCATAACCTCCTTCCATCTATCGCATTTCCAACGCCCCTCCCCCAAGTCCCTCCTCCGTACCTTTTACCTTAGCCTGCTTGGCACACCTTCCTCTTTCCTGAAGAAGGGCTTATGCCCGAAACGTTGATTCTCCTGCTCCTTGGATGCTGCCTGACCTGCTGCACTTTTCCAGCAACATATTTTTCAGCTCTGATCTCCAGCATCTGCAGTCCTCACTTTCTTCTGCCTACCATCTCACCAGCATCCACATCCAGAAGATCAGCAGCATCCATTTCCTCCAGGGAGATGCCATCACTAGCCACATATTCCCCTCCTCTCTCTTGTCAGCTTTCCACAGGAACCATTCCCTCTGGGACATCCTGGTTCACTCTTCCTTCATTTCTAACACCCACCCGCAACCCAATGGCACCTTTCCCTGCAACGGCCGAAGGTGTAGCACCTGCCCATTTACCTTCCTCCTCAGTATCTAAAAGCCCAAACGTACCTTCCAGGTGAAGCAGCACTTCTTTACTTTTCATGATCTAGTCTACTGCATTCGTTGTTCACAATGTGATCGTCTCTACATTGGGAAAATGAAACGTAGATTGGGTGACCGCTTTGCAGAACATCTGCGTTCTGCCTGCAAAAAAGACCCTGAGCTCCCAGTTGCCAGCCACTTCAACACACCACCCAGTACCCTGGCCAACATCTCTGTCTCCGGGTTACTGCAGTGTTCCAGTAAAGCTCAGTACAAGCTAGAAGAACAACACCTCATTCTCCGCTTGAAGACCCTGCAGCCCTCTGGATTCAATATCGAGCTTAATAATTTTAGGTCCTGACCTCCCCCATGTCACTTCTTCCCCTCCCCCACACAGTATACATTCCCTATTGTTAGCCACTAACAGTATCCATTAACAGCTATTCACTCTCCTAACCAGATTGTTTGCTCCTTACTCCCTTCCACCAACCTATCTTCTGCATATAAACCGATATTTTCCAAGCCACTATCGGTTCTGAGGAAGGGTCTCAGGACCCAAAACATTAACTTTGATTTCTGTTCAGAAATACTGCAAGATGAACTAAGCTTTTCCAACAACTTCCGTTTGTGTTGTTAATCCCCTGGCTTGTTGATAATGGTAGAGTAGGGAATGAGGTTGTAAATTGTCTTCAAGCATGATTCTTATTGGTGATGATGGCCCACGAGCACCTCAAAGATGCCCAGTCTTGAGTTGCTAAATCTGTTCAAAATCTGTCCCATTTTGCATGATAATGTAAAGCACGGTATTCTGAATGTGAGTACAGAGTTTTGTTTCCTCAAGACTATGATGGTCACTCTTGCAAGTGCCATCATGAATAGATGCAAATGCTGATTGGTGGGGATGAGGCCAAATATGATTTGCACTCCTTTGATCCCTTGCCAACTGTTGCAGGAATGTCCTTTAGAATTCGACACTCTCAATCAGTAGTGCTGCTACCAGGCCATTTTTGGTAATGGACATTGAAATCCACCATGGATGTACATTTTGCACCCTTAATAACCTCCTCAGTGCTTCTTCCACGTGGTATTCAGCATGAAAGAATGCTGATTTTTCGATTTGTGGAGAGAAAAATCACATGAAGTTTCTTTAGCGATGTTTCACCTGATTCCATGAGATTTCAGGTGGTCTGGGCTCAGTGCTGAAGACAACTCCCTCCCAACTGTATATTACCGTGCTACAACCTCTTCTGAATCTGATCCTTGCCTTTGGACACGACATAGACAAGGGTGGTAATGGTGTTGGTTTCAAGGACATTGTAAGATATGTTTCTGAGAGTGTGACTGACAGACTATTGTTTATTTAGTTGCAATCAATCTCTCCCAATTGTGGCAATAGCTTCCCAATGTTAGTGTGGAAGACGTTGCAGAGTCAATAGGTCTGTATTTGTCGATTGTTGTCACCGGTACTGCTGTCAATTCCAGATGATTGTTAGATATCATTCCCTTTTGAATAGTGTCTTGATGCAACTTCTTTTGTGTGTGTTGGGGTGGTTGCTTTCATAATTCATGAACACTGCAGTACACCAGAACTGCAAAAAGAGGAAGAAGAACACCTATACAATGTATTCGCCAAAAACGGATACTCTCACAATTTCAACAACAGATGCATAAGGGAAAGACAACGGAACGAGGACATGCCGCAACCCAAAGGACTAGCCACACAACCATACATCACGAGCATTTTCGAACTGACAGCCAGATTACTGTGACCACTAGGACTCATAACAGCACACAAACCAACAGCCACTCTCAGACAACAACTCACCAGGACGAAGGACCCGATACCCAGCATGAGCAAAACCAAAGTAGTGTACAAAATCCCATGCAAGGACTGCACAAAACACTACATAGGACAAACAGGAAGACAGCTAATGATCCGCATCCGTGAACACCAACTAGCCACGAAACGACACGACCAGCTACCCTTAGTAGTCACACACTCAGATGACAAGCAACATGAGTTCGACTGGGACAACACTACGATGATAGAACAGCCAGGGAATTCCTAGAGGCATGGCACTCATCCACGGATTCAATCAATAAGCACATCGACCCGGACCCAATATACTGACCACTGCAACGGACAGCTGGAACTGACAACCGGAAGCGGCAGATTCAAACCACAATAAATGCCGGAGGAAACATCACAGAAGCGCTTCACAGGAGGCTCCCAAGCACTGAGGATGTCACCTAGACAGGGGAGGAAACATCTGCAAAACAAATTCCCAGCTCAGCGAACAGAACCACGTCAACGAGCACCCGAGCTACAAATCTTCTCATAATCTTTGAACCTTTTCATCCTGTATAACTTGTGTTGATGCAGAACTTCTGCCTATATCCTAAACAAAAAACATTGAACAACAGATCCTGGAAATCTTAAACAAGCACAAAATTTCTGGAGAAACTCACAGGTTTGGTAACATCAATGGAAAGAAAGCGTTTTAGGTCCAGTGATCCTTCTTCAGTGGCTTTGTCCCTCTCGATCTCTTTAACCTTTTCTGGCCTTATAAATATTCAATGCTTTTGTCTTGGCTCAATTCTGGCATGCTGAACATTTCCAATCTTATCTGATGTACCAGTGACAACAATTTCATATGCTGAGACCCCAACCTATGGAATTTGTTCCATACTATCTGTACCAGTGTCTTCCTTTACACCTTTAAGACACTCCATAAAACTAAACTCTTTGAGCAAGCTTTTGGGCATCCGCAGTATTATATCATGATGTTGTTTGGTGTGAAAAATATTTTTGTCAATAATGTTTTTGTTGAAGCACTTTGGGATTTTTTTTCTATTTTAAATAAATGATACATAAACGCAAGTTTGTGTTTATTTACCATATTCTAGTGCACCATCTTTAATTGCCTCACCAAATGTACTCTGTTTTCACCAAGGCTGTTTTTATAACTAATTGCATAGTGTTTTGCACTTTCTTTTTTAGGTCAATACCCAAAGTCACAATTTGTTGAATATACTAAACCACTCTCAAACAGTGCACTACCACCAAAGAAAGTTTCCAGGGAATTTATTGATAAATACAGACGTGGTGAGATCAACCCAGTTTCAGCCTTGCATCAGTATGCACAAATGTTGCGAATGCAACTAATTTTAAAAGAAACTGTAGCAACAGGTAAGTGGAATTTATTTTTCTACAGCAGATGCCCTATTAGCAATTGTTTAGTATTCTTTTAGCTGAGAATGTTAAAATTTTGTTTTTTAGGTAATATTTTTGGACAATATTTTGCATTCTGTGCTGTGATTGATGGGGTTGAATATAAAACAGGAATGGGTCAAAACAAGAAGGAAGCAAAAGCTAATGCTGCACAATTAGCTCTTGATGAACTTTTGGACACCGAACTGAGCAAAACTTCAAGTAAGTTTTTTTTTGAGAAAAAAATCTTTAAGCGATATCTTTTCTTGTTTTGGCCAGAAAATATGGTGATGAGAGATGTTATACACAGAACTGAACTCTGGAGAGATCAGATTAACTTACCTGGATAGTTACACCAGAAAGTTCACACTTTATAAAGCTCCAATTAGGCCCCATTTAGAATTCTGTGTCCAATTTTGGGTCCCACACCTCAGGAAGGTCATACTGGCACTGGAGCGGGTCCAGCGGAGATTCACACAGATGATCCCTGGAATGGTAGGCCTAACATACAATGAACGGCTGACGATCCTGGGATTGTATTCATTAGAGTTTAGAAGGTTGGGGGAGATCTAATAGAAACTTACAAGATAATGCATGGCTTAGAAAGGGTGGACATTGGGAATTTGTTTCCGTTAGGCGAGGAGACTAGGACTCGTGGGCTCAGCCTTAGAATTAGAGGGGGTCAATTTAGAACGGAAATGAGGAGACAATTCTTCAGAAAGAGAGTGATGGGCCTGTGGAATTCATTGCCACAGACCGCAGTGAAGGCCGGGGCGTCAAATGTCTTCAAGGCAGAGATTGATAAATTCATGATCTCGCAAGGAATTAAAGGCTACAGGGAGAGTGCGGGTAAATGGAGTTGAAAATGCCCATCAGCCATGATTAAATGGTGGAGTGGACTCGATGGGCTGAATAGCTTTACTTCCACTCCTATGTCTTATGGTCTTAAATGTTGGGTTAAAACAGTGTCTAATTTGTGTGCATCACACAAGGCTTTGAACCCCAGATTCTTAAATTCCTCAGACATCTCTCGACCAATTCCCGTTCCATGTTTCCCAACCCACCGTCTCTTACAAACCTGCTGAGAAGCAATTTGAAGATCCCAAAGCATTTCAGTCCATTGTTAAATAAATACATAAGATAACACAGTTACTAGTGCTGTATGAAGAGGATATGGCTTCTACGCAGATACTCTTTACTTTTACCTCTGATTTGCATGCTATCACCCACCCCTTTGTTGAATAAAATAGCAAAGTATAGTGCAATGGGAGGCAATGGATGTGATTGCAGAGCCCCTGACATTAATTTTCAAAGACTCTATGGTTGCAAAAAGGTTGTCAGAGGACTGATGGAGAGCTAATATTCAAGAAAAGTGGTATATAAACCAGGAAATTACAGACAAGTGAATTTAACATCTGTGCTAGGAAAAAATTTGGAAAACATTTTGAGGGACAGAATTAATCTGAAGAATCGAGAATTAATCAAGGATGGCCAGCATGACTTTGAGAGTGGAAAATCAAATAAATTTGACTGAATTTTCTTTGAGGAGGTGACTAAGTGTGTACTTGAGGGTATTGTGATTGATGTAGTCTACATGGATTTCAGTAAAGCTTTTGCCAAGGTCTCACATGGCAGACTGTTAAGAAACTAAGAGTAGGACAATTTGACAAATTGCAACTACAAGTAAAAAGTGAGGTCTGCAGATGCTGGAGATCACAGTTGAAAATGTGTTGCTGGTTAAAGCACAGCAGGTTAGGCAGCATCCAAGGAACAGGAAATTCGACGTTTCGGGCCAGAGCCCTTCATCAGGAATCTTGATGAAGGGCTCTGGCCCAAAACGTCGAATTTCCTATTCCTTGGATGCTGCCTAACCTGCTGTGCTTTAACCAGCAACACATTTTCAACAAATTGCAACTACAATTCACTTAGTGGCAGGAAGCAGATGCTGATGGTCAGCAGATGTTTTCATACTGGAAACTCAAATCCAGTGGCATACCGCAGCATTTAGTGTTGTGTCTTTTTACTGTTGTGTATATTAATGACCAAGACACCTGGAGGTGTGATCAAGAAAATTAGTGTCATAACCATGAGGAAACCCTGAGAATACAAGGTAGTATAGATGGTTTGGTCAGATGAGCTAAACAGTGGCAAATGGAATTTAATTCTGAAAAGTGTGAGGTGATGCATTTTGGGAAGAGTAACCAGGCAAGGAAGTATGTGTTGAATCGTAGGACCCAAGGAAACACAGGGGATCAGTGGGACCTTTGTGTGCATTCCCATTGATCTTTGGAGACAGCAGGACAGGTAAATAACATAGTGTTTAAAAAAGCCTATGGGATACTTGCTCTTTTTAGCCAAAGCATTGAGTACAAGGGCAAGGATGTTCTAATGGAGCTACATATTTTGTTAGAAAGCACCTGGAGTGCTGTGTGCCGTTCCAGTCGCTGCACTATGGGAAAGTTGTGATTTCCTATGTAGAGGAGATTAACCAGAGTATTACCTGGGCTGGAGCAAGTTAGCTATGAGGAGATGCTAGATAGGCTGGGGCTGATTTCATGAGAGCAGATATTTGGTTGAGGCGTACAAAGTTATGAGAGGCATAGACAAGGTAGAGATGGAGAAACCTAACTCTTGAACAGAGGGATGAGTAATCAATGAGCACAGTTTTAAGGTCAGGAGCGAGCAGTTTAGAGAGGATTTGAAGAATTTGTTTCACCTAGAGGGCTGGGCTATTTTGAACTCACCACCTAAGGTAGAGACAAGTACCTACAAAACAGTTGAAAAAAGTATTGAAGTAAGCACTTGAAATGCTACAGCATGCAAGGCTATGGCCAAGTGGTAGGAAATGAGATTAGAATAGATAGAAGTTTGATGATTGGAACAGATACAATGGCCAAAAAAAGCCTTTTTCTGTTTAAAAATAGAATTCTTCAATATTTCAGAGTTTTAATATGTTACTGCACCATGGGTATTACGACTATTGTATGAGTCTCCCACTGCACACTGTGACTATTCCTTATCTTTTGTAGTTTAATTTTAGCCACCATTACAAAACACATTTTTTGTTGCATAGAAGTATATGCGTTTTGGTGGGTCAAATCAGAATGAAAAACTTGAATAGTTTCGAGTAGAACCTTGGGAAATAACTAATGCCAACTTCTGTAGCATCTTCAAAGGAACACATCCTTTAGGTTTGTGTCATAGCTGTAATAAAGACAAGTTGTATTTAAAAGATCATGCTATTTTAGTTGTGATAGTGCTGTTCATTCAAAGATAAATGTAATTGTTCACGCTTGTATTCTGTGTTTAATTTCAGCTACAGGTCCTGCACCAATACCTGCTGAACGAAGAGTAATATCTTCACCGTGTTTGCCTTCAAGAACCCAACCGTCAAAGTTAGGATATGGTGAGCAAAGATTCATTGTTTACGTTGAATATCATTTGAATAGATCTGTTTGCAAAAAAATGGTTCTATGTTTATAACTATAGGTTTCATTTTGAAATTGAATTTTGACATTTTTAAAACAAAATCCAGTAAATTTCACCCTCATGCAATCTACACTTAATACATCAGTCACTAATGAAGAACTGTTTTTCATTAAAAATTGCATTGCAAGTTGTTGCTAACATGTTTTTCACATTCTTTTTACCTCTGAAAGGGAAACTTTGATTAAATGTTCCTCCAAGAAAAATTGTCACCTATTATTTGAAATTTTTTTTTATATTTTTATGCTGAAAGATCTATTGAAATAATTATTAACATGTTAATGTATAGTATTATGGTCCATAGGTGTGCCTCCATTACATTCTGTGGAAGTAAAGATGAAGTAAAAATGTCAATTTTTGTTTTTCAGTGGTGCTACTTTTAGCAGCAGCTATTTTAACCGTTTTGGTACAAATAAGGGCAAATTGCCAGTTTGCCAGGCCTCAGCTATGTCTACTGTCCACAAGCTGGCAAATAGTTCAGATTAAATAGGGGAGATAGTTTTAAAAAAAACTTGTGAACTAGAATTGGCAGCATTTCAAGAGAATGACAGGGAAATTATAAAAGGGGCTGGTAAAGCATCAGGTTTGGGCCAGAATGCTAAATTGACCCAACCTATCTCGTTCAGAGAAAACCTTTTTGTCTTCTAGTGTAAGTGTAGTTACAACAACTGTGTTTACCCACAGTCAAAGAGAAACTCATCATATTTCTTAAAATGGAGCTGGGGCAAAAACCTTTTGAAAATCTTTTTTATATAAATGGGATATGAATGTAGCTGACAAGACCAGCATTTATTATCATCCCACATTGCTCTTGAGAAGTTGGTTCAAGGAAGTGGAGTTTCAGGATTTGACCTAATGCAAATGATTGAATGACAATATATTTCCAAGACGTGGTGATGTATGACTGATTTTCGAGGTAATGGTATTTCCATACACCTTGTCCTTTCTAGGTAGTCAAAGTCACAGTGGTTTGGTAGATGAGCTGCTGATTTGCATCTTGTGAATGGAAATCGCTGCAGTTATGTTGCATCAGCAGTAAACTGTATGATTGTTTAAGTGATGGATGGGATAGCATTCAATCCTAGATGTCCTGGATGATTTTGAGCTGCTTGAATTATACTGGAGTTGTACTTTTCCACGCAAATGAAGAGTATTTATAGAATCCCACAGTGCAGATAGAGGTAATTCTATCCAACAAGTTTGCATCAACCCTCCAGAGAGCATCCACACCACTCCCATATTTACCGTAGTTAACCCTGTAGTTAGCATAGCTAATTCACCTACCGTGCACATCTTTGGACTGTGGGAGGAAACCAGACCACCTGGAGGAAACACATGCAGACACAGGGAAGAACTCCACAAATAGTTGCCCAAGACTGAAATCGCATCTGGGTCCTGGCGCTGGGAGGTAGCAATACTAACCACTGAGCCACCATGCCACCCTCACAATCCTGACTTGTGACAGTAAATGGTGGAATGACTTTGGAGAAAATTTGCTTCACAAACATCAGAGTGCAGAAGGAGGCCGCTCTCTGCGCAGGCTCTCCAACTGAAATTGTGACTTGACGCTGTTTTCCTGCATTTTCCCAGTGCCTTGCACATTATTTCTATTTAAACAATCATAATGCATTCTTGCCCTCAGTTAAATCTGCTTCCACCAGACGTCAGAAAGTGCATTCCAGAAATGAAATCTTTCTTGAAATTGTTTAAACTCACTTCACATTTGCTTGATCTGAAAATCGCTTTAATTTTGTGCCCTCTCATTCATGATCTCTTTACAAACAGGACTAATTTTTCCAAACTTTATTCAGCCCCATTATGATGTTGAAAATTTCTATCCGGTTTCCTTTCAGCTACTGGTCCAAGAACAATAGTCTCAACTTGTCCAATCTGTCCTCGTAACTAAAGTTTCTCATGCATGGAACCATTCTTGACAATTTCTTCTGTATACTCTCCAGTGTGTTCACATTCTTCCTAAAATATAGTGCCCAGACTATACAAAATACTCCATCTGACTTGTGTCTTGTATAAGTTAAGAATAACCTGATTATTTTTGTACTCCTGTGCCTTATGTACTCCATCAACTGCTGTATCCACCTGTCCTGACACCACTGATGTGCACAGACATAACCAGGTCCTTCTGCTCCTGCATCATGTTGAAAATTGTACCCCTTATTTTCTGTTATCCACTTGAGTTCTTTCTACCAAAATTTATTATTCACACTTCGTTGTATTGAAACTCATTTGCCACCTATCCATACACTCTTCAACATGTCTGTGTCATTTTTGAAGTTTTCCTCTGTCCTCAGAATTTCTAGTGCTTCCAAGATTCATATGGACTGGTAACCTGGTAATTTTTCCCTGTACTCCAAGATCTAGCTCATTATTACATTTCAGGAAAAGCAAGGGTCCCAATATCAAACCCTCTTGAAACTTCACTGTAAGCCTTACTCCAACCTGAAGAATAGAGATTACTATAGTTTGGTAGATGTTTTAGGCTGGTGCAGACATGATAGGCTGAAGGGCCTTTTTCAGTGCTGTAGATCTTTATGACTCTGGCCATTTCTGTTTCTTGTTATTCAGCAAATATTTGTCTTAATGTTGCTACTGCCCCTTATATTCCATAACTTTTTTTCACAAATCTGTTGTGTGGCAAGGCAGTAGATGCCTTCTAGAAGACCGTGTACACCACTGTGCACTATCCATTTCTGTCATGGCTTTTAAAACCTCTTGCATTTCCTTTGGGAAGAACAGTACAAGAACATAAGAAGTGCAACTGGAGTAGGCCATTCAAACCCTCAAGTCTGCCCTACCTTTCTATATATGAGCATGGCTGGTTTGCCCCAGGCCTCAGCTTCTTTCGACCCTGAACTCCTCTATTTCAAAAATCAGCCTTCATTCTCTTTAAATACTTAGTGATTTAGCCTCCAGCACCGAGGTAGAGAGCTGCAGGCATTCACTACCTTTAAGGAGAAAGAAATTCCTTTGCATCTCAGTGTTAAGTGTGTGCTCCCTTTTTCTTTAGCTACGTCCCTTAGTTCAAGATTCCTCCACTAATGGAAACATCTTTTCAACATCTACCCTGTCAATCCTTCTCAAAATCCTATATGTTTCATTAAGATCACCCCTCGTTTTAACTCTAATGAATAATGGTTTAATCTATTCAGCCTTTCTTGATAAGTCAGCTCCTTCATCCCAGGAATTCGCCTAGTGATTCTTTCTTTGAACTACCTCCAATGCCAGTATATCTTTTCTTAAATGCTGTGACCAAAACTGTACACAGTAGTCTACATGTCCTGTCATCTACACCTTGTAACAAGACTTTCAAACTCCAACCCAATAAAGAAAGGCTAAAATCCCATTTGCACCCTTAATTAATTGCTGCACCTGCATACTAATGATTTGTTTCATGCATCAGAGCACTCAGATCCCGCTGTTGCCTGTTTTTGGAGTTCCCCCTCCATTTAAATGATAGTCTGCCATTTGATACTTCCCATCAAAGTGCACAACCTCTCACTATGCTGTATTAAACTCTGCCAAGTATTTGCTTATTCACTAGGCCTATCTATATCCCCTGCAGGTTCTTTATCCTCATCACACTATCAGGAGTAAGTGAGGACTGCAGATGCTGGATATCAGAGTCGAAAAGTGAGGCTCTGGAAAAGCACAGGAGGCCAGGCAGCATCCAAGGCGCAGGAGAGTCAATGTTTCGGGCAAAAGCCCTTGATGAAGGGCTCCACTTTTCAACTCATCACTCTGTCAGTCCAGTTTTTAATCATGTGACCACTATTTCTATCCTGAATAATTGTTTCTAGAAGCTTTCCCACCATGAAGTCAAACAGACTGATCTGTGATTGGGCTTACCACTTTTTGAACAAGGGTGTGATTTACAATTCTCCAGCTGTTTGGCATCTCCCCTGAGTCTCAGGAATTATGGCCACTGCCCATGCAATTTCCATTTTTGATTCCTTCAATATCCTTGGATGCATCTATCCTGTACCTTTTCAAATTTAAGTACCAGTGGTATATCCGACACTTCCTCCTTATCAATTTTAAACCCTATTTAGCCCAACTTCTCCCTTTACCAATTATATACCATAATTATATACCACAAGCCTTTGAGTCATCTCTTTATTTTGGCTACCAGTTATTTCTCATATTTCCCCTTTGTCTCATGTGATTTTTCACCTTCCTATAAACCTTATGTATTCTTTTTGGTTCTCAATTGTATATTCTATCTACACCTATCATAAACATATTTTTCTTTACCTTAATTTCTATCTTTCTATGTTATCTTTCTCATTTCATCAAAGATTTGTTTTAAGTAGTTCATGATTTAACAATCTTGACCATGTTTCCCTTTCATCTGGTTTCCAAACAGATTGAGGAGTATTGAAAAATATCCAAGAAACTTCACTGTTAAGAACTAACAAAACTATTTGCCATTTTAGAATCCTCTTTAGTACCTCAACCATTTTTCTAAGGAACAAAAGCTAAGTGGGCAGCACGGTGGCACAGTGGTTAGCACTGCTGCCTCACAGTGCCAGAGACCCGGGTTCAATTCAAGGCGATTGACTGTGTGGAATTTGCACATTCTTCCCATGTCTGCATGGGTTTCCTCCGGGTGCTCCGGTTTCCTTCCACAGTCCAAAAATGTGCAGGTCAGGTGAATTGGCCATGCAATTCACACTAAATTGTAGTGTTAGGTGTAGGGGAATGGGTCTGGGTGGGTTGCACTTCGGTGGGTCAGTGTGGACTTGTTGGGCTGAAGGGCCTGTTTCCACACTGTAAGTAATCTAATCTAATCTAATCTACATATTTCAGCCTTGGTCTTGAGCAATTGTTTATGGAATATAATTTATTTACACTTCATTTTGCTTTGGTAATTTATATGCTGTAATGTTTTTAACCTTAGTTATTTTCCTGCTATACCTCGTCTTGTATTTTAATGTTTCATTATAGCTTAATAACACTGATATAAAGTGCTTACCCATTGTTTATATATAAATAATTTTACTACTCTTTTTTACAGAAGGAAGGAATTCATATTATAAAGCTGTTTCTGTAGCCTGCAGAGATGTTTTCAACAAGTTGACTGCTAACCTACCTGAGCTCCAAAATTGTAGCAGCTCCTTGGCTGCTTTTGTAGTTGAAAGGTGTAAGTAGAATTTCAATAGAGTCTGTAACTCAAAAGCCCCATAAATTGGATTCCACAAGATGTAGATGGAGGAGGATAGTATAATGTTAATACTGGATAGCATAATATTATGATCACTTAAGTGCAAGGCGGCCTTTGTGTGGAGCCACAGGAGATTGGGGGGGGGGGGGGGATATTAAATGAGTATTTTGTATCTGTGTTTACTGTAGAAAAGAACATGGAAGGTATAGAATGTAGGGAAATAGATGGTGACATCTTGAAAAACGTCCATTTTACAGAGGAAGAAGTAAATTTAATTTAATTTATTGTCACGTGTACCGAGGCACAGTGAAAAATCTTGCGAGCAATACTGGCAGATCACGTGGTTAAATAGCTTGGATAATAAATAATAGGTAAACAGCGTCAAAAACATAACACAGGTACAGGCAAATGTTAAGAGTTTGTGAGTCCATTCGGTATTCTAACAACAGTAGAATAGAAACTGTTGCAAAACCAGCTGGTGCGTGTGTTCAAGCTTCTGTACCTTCTCCCCAATGGTAGAGATTGTGGAAAAACATCGGGGTGGGATGGATCTTTAAGAATGCTGGTGGCCTTTTCTTGACAGCGGGCCTGGTAGATAGATTCTGTGGATGGGAGGTTGGTGTTTGTGATTGTCCGGTTCAAGTTCACCACTCTCTGTAACCGTCTCCAATCTTGAATAGTACAGTTGCCATACCAGGTAGTGATACATCCAGACAGAATGCTCTTGATGGCGCACCTATAAAAATTTGCAAGGATATTTGCCAACTTTTCCCAGCTGCCTGAGGAAGAAGAGATATTGTTGGGCATTTGTAACCAGTGCATCAACATGAAGAGTCCAAGAAATCTTGTTGTGGGTGACCACTCCCAGGAGCTTGACACTCTCCGCTCGTTCCACCTCTGTGCTGTTAATGTGTGGGGGGCATGAGTAACATCCCGCCGAAAGTCAATAATGAGTTCCTTGGTTTTGCTGGCATTGAGAGCTAGGTTGTTCTCCGTGCACCATTTTTTCAGATCTTCCATCTTCCGTCTGTAGTCTGTTTCATCGCCATCTGAGATTTGACTGACTATGGTGATGTCATCATCGAACTTGTAATTGGCATTAGTCTGGTATTTGGCAACACAGTCATGGGTATACGGTGAGTATAGCTGGGGGCTGAGTATACACCCCTGGGGAGCTCCAGTGTTGAGTATTAGTGAGGATGAAATATTGTCCCCAGTCTTCACTGATTGTTGCCTGTGCGTCAGGAAATTGAGGATCAATTTGCAGAGAGTGGGGCTTATTGCTGGATGTCTTGAAATGCATAAAATTGGATAAATTCCCAGGACCTGATCAGGTGTACCTAAGAACTCTATGGGAAGCTAGGGAAGTGATTGCTGGGCTCCTTGTTGGGATATTCCCGCCTCAGGTAAATGTCTGTGTGGAGTTTGCACATTCTCCCTGTGTCTGAATGGGTTTACTCAGGGTGCTCCGGTTTCCTCCACAATCTAAAAATGTGTAGGTTAGGTGAATTGGCCATGCTAAATTGCCCATAGTGTTAGGTGAAGGGGTAAATGTAGAGGAATGGGTCTGGGTGGGTTGCTCTTCGGAGGTTTGGTGTGGACTTGTTTGGCCGAAGAGTCTTTTTCCACACTGTAAGTAATCTAATCTAATTGTAATCTAAATTGTATCATCGATAGTCACAGGTGAGGTGCCAGAAGACTAAGGTTCGGCTAACGTGGTACCACTATTTAAGAAAGGTGGTCAGGAAAAACCAGGAAACTATAGACCGGTGAGCCTGATGTCTGTGGTGGGCAGGTTTTTAGATTAGATTACTTACAGTGTGGAAACAGGCCCTTCGGCCCAACAAGTCCACACCGACCCGCCAAAGCGCAACCCACCCATATCCCTACATTTACTCCTTACCTAACACTACGGGAAATTTAGCATTGCCAATTCACCTGGCCCGCACATCTTTGGATTGTGGGAGGAAACCGGAGCACCCGGAGGAAACCCACGCAGACACGGGGAGAATGTGCAAACTCCACACAGTCAGTCGCCTGAGTCGGGAATTGAACCCGGGTCTCAGGCGCTGTGAGGCAGCAGTGCTAACCACTGTGCCACCGTGCCGTCCACGATTGTTGGAGGGAATCCTGAGGGACAGGATGTACACATATTTGGAAAAGTCAAGGATTGATTAGGAATGGTCAACATGGTTTTGTGTGTGGGGAATCATGTGTCACAAACTTGATTGAGTTTTTTGAAGAAGTAACAAAGAGGATTTATGCAGGCAGAGCAGCAGACGCGATCTATATGGACTTCAGTAAAGCGTTCAACAAGGTTCCCCATGGAAGACTGTTTAGCAAGGTTAGACCTCATGGAATACAGGGTGAACTAGCCAATTGGATACACAACTGGCTCAAGGGTAGAAGACAGAAATGATGGTGGAAGGTTGTTTTTGACCGGTGATCAGTGGAGTGCCACAAGCATCAGTTGTTGTGGTTCTGTTCGCCGAGCTGGAATTTATGTTGCAGATGTTTTGTCCCCTGTCCATGTGATATCCTCAGTGCTTGGGAGCCTCCAGTGAAGCGCTTCTGTGATGTTTCCTCTGGCATTTATTGTGGTTTGAATCTGCCGCTTCCGGTTGTCAGTTCCAGCTGTCCGTTGCAGTGATCAGTATATTGGGTCCAGGTCGATGTGCTTATTGATTGAATCTGTAGATGAGTGCCATGCCTCTAGGAATTCCCTGGCTGTTCTCTGTTTGGTTTGTGCTATAATAGTAGTGTTGTCCCAGTCGAATTCATGTTGCTTGTCATCTGAGTGTGTGGCTACTAAGGATAGCTGATCGTATCGTTTCGTGGCTAGTTGGTGTTCATGGATGCGGATCGTTAGCTGTCTTCCTGTTTGTCCTTTGTAGTGTTTTGTGCAGTCCTTACCTGGGATTTTGTAGCTGCAAATGTGTTGCTGGTCAAAGCACAGCAGGTTAGGCAGCATCTCAGGAATAGAGAATTCGACGTTTCGAGCATAAGCCCTTCATCAGGACATTAGTTTTACTCATGCTGGGTATCAGGTCCTTCGTTCTGGTGAGTTGTTGTCTAAGAGTGGCTGTTGGTTTGTGTGCTGTTATGAGTCCTAGTGGTCACAGTAGTCTGGCTGTCAGTCCGGAAGTGCTCATGATGTATGGTTGTGTGGCTAGTCCTTTGGGTTGCGGCATGTCATCGTTCCGTTGTCTTTCCCTTAGGCATCTGTTGATGAAATTGCGCGAGTATCCGTTTTTGGCAAATACATTGTTCTTCTTCCTCTTTTTGCAGTTCTGGTGTACTGCAGTGTGTTGTGGCCCTTTTGAATAGTGTCCTGATGCAACTTCTTTTGTGTGTGTTGGGGTGGTTGATTTCGTAGTTCAGAACTTGGTCTGTGTGTGTGACTTTTCTGTATACCTTTGTGGTGAATTCTCCACTCGGTGTTCTCTACCATCACGTCTAGGAATAGGAGTTGGTTGTCCTTTTCTTCCTCTCTAGTGAATCGGATTCCTGTGAGTGTGGCATTGATGATCTGGTGTGAGTTCTCTATTTCTGTGTTTTTAATGATTACAAAGGTGTCATCCACATATCTGACCCAGAGTTTGGGTTGAATTTGCAGTAAGACTATTTGTTCTACTCTTTGCATTATCGCTTTTGCTATGAGTCCAGAGATGGGTGAGCCCATGAGCCGCATCCATGAACACCAACTAGCCACGAACTGACAAGACCAGCTATCCTTAGTAGCCACACACTCAGATGACAAGCAACATGAATTCAACTGGGACAACACTACTATTATAGGACAAGCCAAACAGAGAACAGCCAGAGAATTTCTAGAGGCATGACACTCATCCACAGATTCAATCAATAAGCACATCGACCTGGACCCAATATACCGACCACTGCAACGGACAGCTGGAACTGACAACCGGAAGCGGCAGATTCAAACCACTATAAATGCTGGAGGAAACATCACAGAAGCGCTTCACTAGAGGCTCCCAAGCACTGAGGATGTCACCCAGACAGGGGACGAAACGTCTGCAACATAAATTCCCAGCTCAGCGAACAGAACCACAACAACGAGCACCCGAGCTACAAACCTTCTCACAAACTTTGAATAAGCATCAATGCTGGGTCCACTACTTTTCATCATTTATATAAATGATTTGAATATGGGCATAAGGGGTGTAGTTAGTAACTTTGCAGATGAGACCAAAATTGGAAGTGTAGTGGACAGCGAAGAAGGTTACCTCAGATTACAATGGGATTTTGATCAGATGAGCCAATGAGCTGAGGAGGGACAGATGGCGTTTAATTTAGATTAATACGAAGTGCTGCATTTTGAAAAAGCAAGTCTTAGCAGGACTTATACACTTAATGGTAAGGTCCTAAGTAGTGTTGCTGAGCAAAGAGACCTTGTAGTGCAGGTTCATAGCTCCTTTAAGCAGAGTCACAGGTGGATAGGTTAGTGAAGAAGGTGTTTGGTATGCTTTTCTTTATTGGTCAGAGTATTGAGTACAGGAGTTGGGAGGTCATGTTGCGGCTGTACAGGACATTGGTTAGGCCACTTTTGGAATATTTTATGCAATTCTGGTCTCCTTCCTATTGGAAAGATGTTGTGAAACTTGAAAGGGTTCAGAAAAGATTTACAAGGACATTGCCAGGATTGGAAGATTTGAGCTATAGGGAGAGGCTGAACAAGCTGGGGCTGTTTGCTGTGGAGTGTTGGAGGCTGCGGGGTGACCTTATAGAGATTTATAAAGTCATGAGGGGCATGGATAGGATTATTAAACAAAGTCTTTTCTGGAGGTTGTGGGAGTCCTCTAATTCTGGTGAGAGGGGAAAGATGTAAAAGAGACCTAAGGGGCAGCCTTTTCACGCAGGGGCAGTACATGTGTGGAATGAGCTGCCAGAGGAAGTGGTGGAGCTAGTACATGTGCAACATTTAAAAGACATCTGGATGGGTAAATGAATAGGAAGAATTTGGAGGGATATGGGCCAGGTGCTGGCAGGTGGGACTAGATTGGTTTGGGATATCTGATCAACATGGACGAGTTGGACCAAAGGTTCTGTTTCTGTGCTGTACATCTCTATGATTCTAAGTGTGCAACCATTACTACCTGCAATACCTAGTGCATGCACAGAATTCAATGAATATCAGCTGTCTGGCCACCTTTTAAAGATATCATGCTGCTTTTGTAACAAAAGATAGAATTTGGTTCAACAGGAAGCAAAGGAGTACTTTGAGCAAAGGAATTGGTGCTGGAAGAGCAGGTTGTACCCATATGTTCTCAGATTCTGTTGTGGAATTGAATCGAAGAGTCAGATTCCATTACCATTCACATCCTTCCAGGCATCAACTTCCAATCACAGGATAAGCTGGCAAACAATGTGAATGTCCTCAGTTTATTTTTCATACTCCAAAAAGCTGAAAAATCTAACCACAGTTGTCAAGATAATAAGACTTATTTTTAAAATTCACTTGCAAGACAGGGGCCTTTGAGAAGATATGGGCAATAAATGCTGACTCAGTAAACTATTTCCACATCCCAAATGAATAAAAAATAATTGCTGACAGCTATGCTACTTCATACTCCGACTGCCTTTTTTTTCTCAATCTCCAGCAAATGCTATGCCATACTTTTGTACAGTACGTAATGGTTGCTTTGAATGATTCTGTGACTGGTGGCATTATACAAAGTTTCTTCTTGACTTTGTGCTTTTTGTGTTATTACTACTTCTGTCTAGCTCTTAAAAACTGCATAATAAACAACAGGTGTTTTCACCAGCTACCAGTCTGTCTATCTCGTTGTACTGTCCTGTTGTAATTCAATCTGACTCTTGTTTCTTTCATTTCACTTGAATATGTTTAAACTTGTCCATTGCTCTCGATGTGGTCTCCTGATATCAGGGAGGGAGAACACCAACTCGTGGAGCATTTCAGGGAACATTTTTGAGACACATTCCCAACAAGCCCACCACCCTGTGACTGACCACTTCAACTCTCCTCCCATTCCACCATGGATATGCAAGTCTGGGCCGCCTCCACTGCCAAATCCAAGCCACCCGATGACAGGAGGAAGAAAGCTTCACCTTCCACCTTGGGACATTTCAACCACGTACTATCAATGTCGACTTCACTAGTTTCCAAATCTCCCATCCCCACATCTCATCCCAAATCCAACCCTTCAACTCAGCACTACCCGGTTGACCTGTCCCACTTGTCCACCTTTCTTCTCCTCTATCTGCTCTATCCTCCCCACCAACCTATCACAATCATCCCCCCAACATACCAAACTGTCGCCTTCACCTGCTGTATGTGCATGCTTACTTTCAATGACAGGTGTACAACAAAACCAGGACTTGTAATAATCTGCCTTCCTGTTTTGCTCCTAAAGTGAGTAACCACACATTTCTATCCATCTCTTTACATTTCCCCATGTACTTTAATTTTACATGGGACTTCTTTAAAACTCTTCTGAAAGTTCTGATACATACTCAAAAGAATTCTAGCAGAATTGTCAAAGGTAATTTCCCTTTCATAAATTCCTGCTGATGCTGCCTGATCACGCTACTGTTTTCCAAGTGCTATTAAATCTTACAGTGGACTCTTGTAGTTTTCCCACTACCAATGTCAAATTCACTAGTCTATACTCCCCCCTGCTTTTTTTTAAAGAGAGGGGGTACATCAGCTATTCTTCAAACTGTAGGAACTATACAAGAGTCTATATAACCTTGGACGATGACTACCAATGCATCCACTATTTCAAGGACTACTTCCTTAATTACTCTGGGATGTAGACTATCAGGCTGTAGAGATTTATCAATCTTTAATTCCATCAATTTCCCAGCACCATTTCCCTACTAATGTTGATTTCCTTCAGTTCCTCCCTATGTCTAAATCCTGTGTTCCCCAAAACTTCTTGTATGTTAGTGTGTCCATCTTTGTGAACGCAGAATCAAAGTGTGTATTTATGGGTCTATAATTTCCTTGTACCCCATTATAAAATCTCCAGTCTTTTTCACTTTATATACTTTCAGAAACTTCTACAGTCTGTTTATATGCTCCCTGAAGCATACTCTATTTTCTCTTTCTTACCATCCAGTTACTCTCCTTTGCTGATTTCTAAATTGTTCCCATTCTTTAGGTCTGTTGTTTATCTGGCCAGTTTATATATTTCTCTTGGATCTAATACTATCCCAAATTTCTTTTGTAAGCCATCGTTGGTATCTTCTCCCATTTTACTGTCTCACCAGGTACTAATATGCAATTGTTGTAGTTTACACATGCAGTCTTTGAATATTTGCCATTTTCACCATCATCCCTTTTAATAATGTTCCCTTAATCTATCATAGCCAACTTGTGCCTCTCACCATTATTGTTTCCTCTATTTAAACTGAGGACCCTTGTCTCAGAACTAACTATGTCACTTACCATCTTAATGAAGAATTCCATCAGGTTATGATCACTCATCCCCCAAGGAGCCTCTCAACTAGATTGCCCTTACAGTTTTGGCATCTATATACCACCAGCCTCTACTGATTTTTTTCCCTTTGTATTTTTCACTTCTATCCATACAGATTTCACATTGTTGGAGCTAATTTCCTTTCTGATTATTGTATTAATTTTGTATTTAACTAGCAATACATCTTGCCTTTTTTTGGTGACAATCCTTGATGCTGAACACCCTAGATGTTCATTTCCAATCCCTGGTCATCCTGCAGCCATATCTCCATGATCCTGACTATATCTTAACTGTTTTCATCTATTGTGCAACTAATTCATGCACTTTATTGTGAATGCTCCACACATTAAGGCACACAACCTTAAGGCCTGTCTTTTTAACCTTACCTGTCTTGTTCCCATTATTTTTCACTGGCCCCTGTTTGATCCTGTCCCTTAATTCCTCCGTCTGTATCACTTTTCTCATTCGCTTTCTGTCTTCTTCTGACTTCATGCATAGGTTCCCATTCTCCTGCCATTTTAGTTTAAAGCCCATCAAAACACTCTCGCAAATACTGTCCGTAGGATGTATGCCCTGCCCAAGTGTAATCTGTTCAGTCTGTACTGATCCCACTCCTCCACCCCAACGTCCAGAAATCTGAAACTCTTACCCTCTCTCAACTCTTCAGCTGCATAGTCATTTGATACCTCTTGCTATTTCTACTCTGACAAGGACATGGTGCTGGTAGTAATCCTGTGATCATTACCTTTGAGGCCTTGCATCTCAACTTACTTGCTAGCTCTATGATCCTGACTATATCGGGTTCCGGGTTCAGTTCCCGACTCAGGCGACTGACTGTGTGGAGTTTGCACATTCTCCCCGTGTCTGCGTGGGCTTCCTCTGGGTGCTCCGGTTTCCTCCCACAATCCAAAGCTGGTCAGGTGAATTGGCCATGCTAAATTGCCCGTAGTGTTAGGTAAATGAGTAAATGTAGGGGAATGGGTGGGTCGGTGTGGACTGGTTGGGCCAAAGGGCCTGTTTCCACACTAAGTAATCTAAAAAACAATCACGCTATATTCTGCTTTTAGGACCTCATCCTTTTTTAAAATCTATGTCATTTGTACTAGTGTGCACCACGACTACTGGTTGTTGACCCATTCCTTCCATAAAATCCAGTAGCCACTGTAAGACATCCTTGAACCTAGGGAGGCAACATACCTTCTTGTTTATGGAGTCTTGTTAATGGTCACAGAAATACCTGTCTATTCTTTTGTCAGTTGAATACCCCTTAACTATTGCATTCCTACATTTCCTCTTCCTCTCCTGTATAGCAGAGCTAAAGTGAAGCAACAAATTTGGATGTTGCTGCTTTCCCCAAAAGATCATTCCCCTCAACTGTATCCAAAGTGGTATATCTGTTTTATGGGAGAGTCTTGCACTGCTGACCATCTTGTTATTCCTGGTGGTCACCCATTCCCTTCTTGCTTGTGGAGCCTTATCGCGCAGTATGATCATCTCTCTATCTGTCTATTCATAATACTCTCCATATTGCCAATGCTCCACACTTCTCCACCTCCAAAATCTGGGCTGTCAGGGACTGTAGCTGGAGACACATGCTAGGCTTGGGCACTGGAAACCTTCCCAGATTTCCACAGAGAACAGAACGTACGACAGCTTTGAGCTCTCCTGCAATGACTTACACTTTTAAATTGAACCTTTTGGAAGAAGTTTAACATCAAACTTATCAGTTACTCTAGGGCCCTCATTACTGTACAACACAGTCCTTACCGACTATCAAATGTAAAAAAAAGAACTTCCAAACTATGAACAAAAGAACCAAAAAGAAACCTCTACACAAAATTCCCACTGTGCTCCAAAATCCCAGATAAACATGTTCTCGGTCTGCTGTCTCTCACGCAACATCGATTGAGGCCCTATTCAGGCTTCAGATGATTGACAGTTAACTGTCACCCAGTCATCTGAGTATTATTAATCTTGTAACTAGGATATTGATCTTTTATTTTAAAAAGAGACTTACTAGCTCAATTCCCATTGTCTCCAAATTCCCAGAAATGTGCTCAAACTGACTTTGTCTCTGCTTTTAGAGTCATAGAGTCCTACAGCATGGAGACAGGCCCTTTGGCCCAAAATGGCCCATGCCAACCAAAATGTCCGTCCACACTAACCCCTTATCCTTCCCCTTGCCCATATCCTTCTCATCCTTTCCTATCCATGTATTTGTCTAAATGCCTTTTAAATGTTCTCCTTGGTGATGGCCACCATACTCAGCTCTGACCCTTCAATCTCTCGAAATTTTGGGATATTATCCGTGTCTTCTACAGTGAAGACTGATGCAAAGTAATTATTCAGTTCCTTAGCCATTTCTTTGTTCCCTACTACTATCTCTCCAGCATCATTTTTCAGCAGTCCAACATCCACTTTTGCCTCTCTTTTGCCCTTTATATATCCAGAGAAACTCTGACACTCTTCCTTTATATTATTGACTAGCTTACCCTCCCATGTAATCTTCTCCCTCCTTATTTCATTTCTGGTTGCCCTGTTTTGATCTTTGTAAGCTTTCCAACCCTCTGGTTTCCCACTGCCCCTCGCCACATTGTATGTTTTCTCTTTTGCTTTTATGCAACCCCGACTTCTCTAGTCAGCCACGGTTGCTTCATCTTCCCTGTACCAAGCTTCTTTTTCCATGGGTTGAATCTCTGCTGCGTCTCCCGAATTACTCCTGGAAACATGTGCCATTGCTGTCCCACTGTCTTTCCTCCTATGCTCCTCTCCCAGTCAATTCTAACCAGCTCCTCCCTTATGCCTGTGTAGTTGCCTTTATTCAGCTGTAATACCGTTACCTCTGATTCTCTCTTCTCCCTCTCAAACTGCAGAGTACATTCAATCATACTATGATCACTGCCTCCTTAGGATTCCTTCACCTGAAGTTCTCTTCTGAAGTCTGCCTCATTGCACAACACTAAATCCAGTACTGCGTGTTCTCTAGTGGACTCCACCACAAGCTGCTCTGAAAAGCCATTTTTGTAGACATTCCACAAATTCCTTTCCTCGCAATCCACTACCAACCTGATTTTCCCAGCCCCCTTGCATATTGAAATCCACTTTGATCACTGTAACTTTTCCTTGCTTTTCTATCTCCTGGTGTATCTTGCGCCCCAGCTCCTGACTACTTTTGGAGGCCTGTACATAATTCCAACTATTGTTTTTTTCACCTTTGTGGTTCCTCAGTTCTACCCACACAGATTCTACACAAACGGACCTTACTTTGTTTATTATTATTGTTTATTAATTTCATTTCTTACTAATAAGGAAACCCCACTCCCTCTGTCCACATGCCTATCTTTTCGGTAGGATGCCTATCCTTGAAAATTCAGCTCCAACTCTGATCCCCTTGCAGCCATGTCTCCGTGATACCTACCATATCATACCTGTCAATTTTGATCAGCAGCACAAGCTCATTTACCTTATTACTCATACTGTTTACATTCAGATGTAACACCTTCAATCCTGTGTTAACCGTAACTCTTCTTATTGTCATTCATTTGTCCAGTGTGCAAAGTCTGATTGCTAATCCTTTCCAAACATTCTGTCCTATTTATATAGGTGATAGAGATTTTAGTAACCTCTCCTGAGTTCTGCTCTGTTACATCCTCCTTTAATTCAGATTTTCTAATTTCCTCTATAAGTGAACCTCTCCCACTGTTTAGTGTAAAGCCGTATCTGCAGCCCTGGTTATGTGATTCACGCATGGTTCAGATAAAAACTGTCGCATTGGAACAGATCCCTTTTTCCCCCACACTGGTGCCAGTGTACCATGAATTCACACCAATCTTTGAGCCATGCATTTACTTGCAAAATCTTATTGACCCTGCACTAATTAGCTTGTGGCTCAAGTATTAATCCAAAGATTATTACCTTTTCGATTCTGCTTTTTAATTTAGCTCCTAGCTGTTCATACTCCCTTACCAGGACCTCTGCCATAGTTTTACCCATGTGGAACGCGGCCACTGGATCTTACCCTCTTTCCCCCACACCCCATCCCCCAGCCCTCCAAGTTCATCTGCGGCCCAGATGAGATATCCCGAACCCGAGAACCAGGCTGATAACACAACCTTTGGGACTTGCGATCCTGGTCACAGAGAATCGTGTCTATGCCTCTAACTATACTATCCCCAATTATAACAACATTCCTCTTCACTCCCCCTGCTTGGATGGCTCCCTGTACCACAGTTGTGCAGTCAGTCGGCTCACCCTGCCTGCGGTCCCCATTCTTATCCACACAAGGAGCAAAACTCTTTTAATGAAAAAAGAGTCACCTAATGCTTAAAACAAGTATTACGGAAACAGGTGCTGAACAAAAAAAAACCCTAATAACAAGAGTAAAGATGTTTGATCAATACTTGTAGGAAAGTTGCGGGGGTGGGGGTGGAAGAGTGCTGCTGCTTAGAACCAAAAAGTTGAAAGCTTGATTGCTTGTAGTGCAGTGAAGTGGAGAAGTTTCCAGTGGCTTGAGTCACAGGAGGGAAGATTTTGCAGATTGTGCTTAGGGATACATGAGAAAATTAGGGAGAGAGGGAGGTATATGTGGCAATCAAACATGCAAATGAGAGATGAGACATTTAAATCTATGGGATTATGGTAATGAAGCAGTACTTGATGTAGGCAGCAGATTAGGCAAGGTTTATGGAGGTTGGAGATGGCTGGGTGAAAATTAAAATAGTTAAAGAACAGAAAAGATAAAGAATCAAAGTGGTGGTTTCAACAATAGACTGAAAATAGACCAAGAGGTGAGAGATTCTAATTCTAGAGAGGCAACAAATTTGATGTTGAAAAGAATGCCAAAGTTGCAAATGGTAGTTTTTGCTTAGCCTCATGATGTGGATGGTGGGGGAAATCGATGTTAAGGATATAGAGTTATATTGGCAAGTGTTGCAGATGGGTGATTTGATTATCATAGTGTTTGATTTAGAGGATATTGAATCTCATCCAAGACTAGATGTTGGTGAAGCAAACTGATGATACTAAGGTATGCTATGCTATGGGGTGAACAAAGTTAAAAGTCTCACAACACCCAAGTTATAGTGCAACAGGTTTGTTTGGGATTACTAGCTTTCGAAACACTGCTTCTTCATCAGGAATGCAGGATTATGATTGAAACATCAATTCTCCTGCTCCTCGGATGCTGCCTGACTGGCTGTGCTTTTCCAGCAACACATTCTCGACTCTGATTTCCAACATCTGCAGTTCTCACTTTCTCCCCTTTGTAGTTTTGCACCTTAACAATACAGGTGTGACACTAGAATAAGAGATCAAAATATATTGTCAAATATAGTGAAGATAAAGACTCCAGTCTGGATGAATTGCATTGTAGCATATTGATAGTAGTTAGGGAAGACATGGCAGGCACCATTACGGCTAAAAAAATTACTAGAAATGCATATGGTGTCAAGACTACAAGACAGCTAATGGGTTTCATAATTTTGAAAGGGAGATTAAACAAAGTCAAGGAACCATAGGTCAATTCATTCTCTGGTGTAGGAAAAATAATGGGACATGGTATAATAAAGAATGGTGTGGATTGCAGAAAGTAATTTTTGAGTAACCACTTGCAGTCTTGAAAAGGTTTGAAATGACAAAGGTAATATAATCAATGTAACATTTCTGGATTTTCCAAATATCTTTTTTATTATGTAGACTTGTTAAAGTCAGAGCATGAGAGGTCAAGACAAGTCATTTCATTAATAATGATGGATAGGAAGGGTTTAGAGGGATATGGGCCAACACAGGCAAATGAAAATAAATCAGTTTTGGAAACCATGCTGTATGGCTCTGACTCATAATGGGTTACAAAATAGGGCATGAATGAAGTCAGATGCTGTTCCTGGTTGGACATCCTGTTCCACAGGAAGTATTGCTTGAACCACTGTTCACCATTTATTTGGTGTCTCTTCACAAGTGTGACACCAATGCCTATGAATGATACCAAATTGAATACAGTTCATGCAGAAGAGGTATGTAACAAAATTCAGTGATACATCAACAAGCTTGCAAAATGGCAATGCAGTTGTCAAATTGACTTCTGTACAGACAAATATAAGGGTGTGTTTTAGAAGGATGATTAGGGAGGCAACCCTTATTTTAATAATTCAGTGTGTAATTCAAATCAAATGCAATGTTATTGTTTATTGTGAGAGGAGTCAAACACAAAAGTAGAGAAGTTATGGTGTTGTTAAATTGGGTGTTAGTGAGACCATATCTGGAATGCTATGTATAGTATTAGTCTTCCTATTCAAGGAAAATTGTAAATATGTCAGAGGCAGTTTAGAGAGGGTTTATTAGATGTATACCGGTAATGGATGTTTTGTTTTGAGTTGAGGCTGGACAGACTAGTCTTTCATTATTGGACTTTAGAAGAGTAAGAGGTGACTTGATTGAAACATTCACAACCCTGAGAAGATCTGACACAGTCGATGCGGAAAGGATACGCAATTTGGTTCTGTACAGTAGTGTATCAAGGAAACAAGCAAACATTGGTGTTTGACTTTATGGATTTAGCTTTTTGAGGATCTATCCAAACCAACCAAAGATATCCCTTACACATAGAAGACTATATTTACCTGCATTTGAGGCATTAGGTAACTGAATGGACCCCCAAGGGTCACCCAGTATTGTTAGAGCACTAGAAATGTCTGCAGTAACACTGTTTTGCAATCAAATTTCAACATCACCGACAAGTTGTGATCTGAATATCTTTCAGATGAGAAGACTCAAGTTTCTTTCTTGATCCCACTAACCAAATTCAATGAGTATTGATTTAAATTTTGTCCAGTCAGACATCTACAACAGTACAGTGAAGATTCTGCTACATATTACCAATTGTCAGCACTAACACTGTAACTTGCTAACCATTTGACTGACTTGCATGTACAAATTCATGGAGGGTCTTGTGTGTTCAAGTACAGGCTGATCTGCATTTGCTCTTTTATTGATGTTTGACTAAAAACTTCAAAATTTGACTAGTCTGGTATCATGTTCCTGCTGGTAGAGATGGATCTTCAATGCCTAATTATCCTCCATGTTTAAGGGTGAAGATTTGGATTGATCCTCAAGAAGCTACATTCATTCTTGTATTTTGAAACTTAACCTTCCAATTGCAGGCTAAGTGCTAGGATTTTCGAAGTTTGTCTGTTTTTTCTTGAGCATCTTTCTTAAGATATTTAGAGACTTTCCTCTAAACTACAATATTCTTCTTTGATATCTTGAATTCTCTGACTACTGCACAATTATGTCTACTCTTCAGTCTTAATGATTTTTAATTTTGAACTGAGGTGTGTATCTGTCATTCCTTCTTGGTACCATGTTGCTATATTAAAGAGTGCAAGAATGCAGCATGCTAATGAGGTGGTGTCCTTGCTGTGAGATGTTGAAGTGCATAACAACAAGGAGGTGAACAGTTGTCTTCAAGTATGTGCTGTGTTAAGATTCTGTCAATGAATGGGTTTGCACCATGGCAGTTTTAATTTCAACAGTGAATAGATGGTAAGTGTCATAAAGTTAGATTTGTTTTTAGCCAAAACTTGTGGAGGGTTGACTTTTAAGTGCGATTGACTGTTCCTTGGATACGTACAGTAATAACAAGCATTGCCCTTCAGCACATATGGCATTATGTAGTTACTAGTTTCACCATATGTTTTTTTTGTTTATTCATGCAGGGTAGGTCATGAGTCTTATCCAACATGAACATATATCTGAGTATCACAGGAACAATTGTCATCACTGAGATACACTTCCACAAATCCTCCCTCCTCCGAAACATGATAGTTCTGATGGTGTAGCTTTTTAAATTGCCAACAAATAATTGTTTGGTTCATAGTTCGGCTATTTCTGGGAAAACATCGGACTCTTTAGTGATTTTGAACTATTCACACAGTTTCCCATGTGTAAGATCTCTTCGTTCAAATCACATGGTATTTCCAAGAGTTCCTGTCATCTTTTCTAACAATACTGACTTCTGCCTGAAAGTGATTGACTTCTTGTCTTCAGGAGTTTGACAAGATCCTCTTTCCATCTCTGTTTGTTTACTCTGGCATTTGGCATTTTTCTTAATTTCCATCCTGTTGATACTGCTTCCAGATCAGGGTCACCAGGTCATGTGTTAATGCCTTGTAAGTCACATTGTTGTGATTTATTACAATTAAGGTTAAAGGTACACAGATGGTGGGTACTGATTGCCTTTATGTATACAGTATATGAATATTAAACAGTTGGAACATTGCAGGCTGTGGTTTGAGAACTATAGGACTGAGCAAGTCAATAAACTCACTTCAGAATGAAAAGTTTTACAGTTGAGCTCTTTACAGTTAATGCAAACTTTTAGATTCATTTGGAAATATTCTTGAAAACCATTAGATTTACAAACCTTTTAAAGAAATTGCAAGTTTTTCTTGCTGTACTGCTTCCAGGTCAAAAATTGTCAAAGGATTGATAAATCACTCAAATTATGGATTCCTGTTAACAAAGCCATGTAGATAATTTGGGTTCATTTCTGGAGAGAGAATTGAAAAGCAGAAAATATATGTTATATTATAGAACCTAGTTTGTATATATTTAGATTTTGAATGAAGCATTTTGGTGTTTACATGATTTAAAAGGACATAAAGACAATGAAGAACATATAATATCTACTTTTAAAATATGATGCTAGAACTAAGGTGTTAACTACCAAGAGGGATTGAGCAGATTTTTACTTTCATCTAAAAGTTGTATGGATGAGGGGTGATCTCTGGTGATTTTAATATTATTAAAGTTTTGCTTGAGAAAATGGAGATAAGACCAAAACCAGAAGCTGCAAATACAATATAGTTACTAACAAAAGTAGTGAGGAATTAAGGAGAAACCTCTGCCTGAAGAATGGTTAGACTATAGAATTTACTATTAGAATGAGTGGATGAGGCGAATAGCATAAATGAATAGAGGTAGCAAGATGAATACAATAAGGAGAAAGAAATATGTTATATTATTGGGATTAGATGATGATGTATACGGGATGATCTTTATGAAGCATAAACAGTGCCATATATCTGTTCGGACAAATGGCTTTTTTTTGTGTGCTGTAAATTTTGTGTAATATTTTGCTGAGACTAACAATAACTTTTTAATAATTAGATGGACAACCTTATGAAGTTGTTGCAATTGGAACAGGAGAGATGAACTGCAATGATCCCTTGTATTCTGAAGGACGAATCATGCATGATTCCCATGCTGTAGTTACTGCAAGGCGCTCATTATTGAGGTACAGTATTTGTCTTTCTAAATTCAGAAATTTGAATGTGGACTATTTTATTGTTGGCAGAAGAACGTAAAAATTAAAATTACTATCTTTTAGTGTCTAATGGTCATAAGAGATTATAAAACAGTCAATCTGGTGGTCATTGACAATATCAAGAAGAGGCTTGTATTTTCATTACAACTTCCACAGCCTTGAGTCACACTCCTAAAAGAGTGCTTATACACAATACTGAACAACTGCCATACCTTTGGAGCTACTGATTTTTGAATAGTCCTTGAACAGTGGCCAATCACCCTATTCAACTTGAGTTAAAAGAGCCAATGGTATGTTTTTTGAATGTGCAAAGAATTCTCCCCGATGCATAATTTAATGTTTTTCCCTCAACTGACATTACGAAATGGATGTTCTGGTTATTAAATCATCACCATTTGTGAGGTCTTGCTATTATTAGCTACTATTTTTTCTATATGTGACTGCAGTTTAAAAAGTAGTACTTGATTGGCTGCAAATTATTTTGGAATATCTTGGGGTCCTGATAGTTATACAAATGCAGTTCTTTTTTTCACTCAATTTGAGATAAAGGTTCTGATTTCCTTGCCTTTACAATGATTTGGCTACAGGCTGAGTGAAATTGGGACTTGAAGATTTAAGATTTTTTAACATTTAGGAAATACATGCAGAAGGTGGGGGGTGGGGGGGAGGTGGAGGGGAACCGAGGAAAATAGTGAGGAAAGAGATCAATCTGAGACTGGTACAGTTGAGAAAGAAGTGAGTCAAACAGTCAGGGCAGGCAGGGACAAGGTAGGACTAATAAATTAACTGCATTTATTTCAATGCAAGGGGCCTAACAGGGAAGGCAGGTGAACTCAGGGCATGGTTAGGAACATGGGACTGGGATATCATAGCAATTAAAGAAACATGGCTTAGGGATGGGCAGGACTGGCAGCTTAATGTTACAGGATACAAATGCTACAGGAAGGATAGAAAGGGAGGACGGGGAGTGACGTTTTTGACGAGGGAAAGCTGTGCTGAGAGAGGATATTCCCAGAAATACCGATTACTACCTGCAATACCTAGTGCATGCACAGCATTCAATGACTATCAGCTGTCTGGCCACCTTTTAAAGATATCATGCTGCTTTTGTTACAAAAGATAGAATTTGGTTCAACAGGAAGCAAAGGAATACTTTGAGCAAAGGAATTGGTGCTGGAAGAGCAGATTGTACTCATGTGTTCTCAGATTCTGTTGTGGAATTGAATCGAAGAGTCAGATTCCATTACCATTCACATCCTCCCAGGCATCAACTTCCAATCACAGGATAAGTTGGCAAACAATGTGAATGTCCTCAGTTTATTTTTCATACTCCAAAAAGCTGAATAATCTAACCACTGTTGTCAAGATAATAAGATTTATTTTTAAAATTCACTTGCAAGACAGGGGCCTTTGAGAAGATATGGGCAATAAATGCTGACTCAGTAAACTATTTCCACATCCCAAATGAATAAAAACTAATTGCTGACAACTATGCTACTTCATACTCCGACTGTCTTTTTTTTCTCAATCTCCAGCAAATGCTATGCCATACTTTTGTACAGAACTTCCTGATACATTACCTCTCCCCCAATCATCACTTCTCCATATCTCTCATCTGACACACACGCTTGTATGATCAAATATGCATTCTTTAAACTCCCTTACAGAATTGTCACTAACAAATTTCCTTCCTTCCTTATCTGCAGCAGAATCTGCCAGCAGAGAATAAGTCGTCTGTCTGCACATCCTCATCCACTTATGCTAACCATATGGCAAGTAGAACAGAGTAATGACTGCTTTGAATCATTCTGTGACTGGTGGCATTATACAAAGTTTCTTCTTGACTTTGTGCTTTGGGTTAGGATATCTGGTTGGCATGGACAGGTTGGACTGAAGGGTCTGTTTCCATGCTGTACATCTCTATGACTTTAAGGAGAAGGAAATGGGGCAGTGCTCTTAGTGAGGGACGAGATCATTACATTAGTGAGAGAGGATCTTTGTTCAAAGAATCAAGATGTTGTGTCATTTGGGTAGAGGTAAAAAAACAGAAAGGGGCAATAAACATTAGTGGAGATGTTTATAGGCCGTCAGCAGTAATGGTGATGTTGAGTTGGTTAAAAACCAAGCAGTTAGAAGTGTATGTTGTAGTTATAGAAATAATTGGTGACATCGATTTGCAGATGGACTGGGTAAATCTAATTAGCACCAATGTTGTGCAGTATGAATTTTTAGAATTGAAGAACCAACTAGGGATTGCCTAGTTCAGATAGTGTTATAATATGTAATGAGAAAAGACTAATTAATAACCTTACTGTAAAGGAGGCTTTGGGAAATTGTGACCATAACAGGATAACATTTCCCATTAATTCATTCAAAATATTATTCATTTGGAAATGTTGGTCTTGAATTGGAACGGAAGAAACTATGAAGGTCAAGTAAGCTAAGATGAATTGGGAAAGTATAAATAAATTTTTGAAAGTAGTCAGGCAATGGAAGATGTATTCCATGTAAAGAGGTATTATGTGATTGACAGCAGATATGCATTTCTGTAAGGCTGCAACACTCACTGAGAAAGGTAAACCAGCAATGGATTACACAAGTAAGACTGCATTAAGTCACATTAGTGGCTTAGGATGTCAGAAAAATTATTTACCTGAGGTTTCAGAGCAATTTAAAACCCAGCAAAGATTGACCAAGAACCTGAAAAAGAAAATGAAAAGAGAACATGAATGCAAACTGAAGGCAGTGTGTAAAAGCTGCTTTAGGTATGTGAAAAATAAAAGATTAGATAAGGCAAATATGCACCCACAACAGGTGGAAACTGGATAATTTATAATGGGGAGGAAAGAACTGGCAGAGAAATTGAACCATCACTTGGTTTTTCTCTTCATGAAAGAAGGTACAGAAAACTTCTCAGAGATACGAGGCAACCAAGAGACTCTGCAATTGAAATAGATTAGTATTAGTAAAGAGGTTGCACTTGAAAAGCTGAATGAATTCTCTGGATCAGATAAACTACATCTGAGTGAAGCTGGTGACTAGAGATATTAGATTTGTTAGTGACCTTTCTTTCAAAATGTAGGTTCGAGACAGGTTTCAGTATACTGAAAAGTAGAAAATATATTCCCACTGTTCAGAAAAAGAGAAGGAATGGAGAACCCTGGGACTCTTAGTCGAGGAAATGTCAAAATATGTTATGAAGGATGTAATAAACTGGACACTTCGAAAATAATGGTGAAATTGGGCTGCGGCAACATGGATTGATGAAGGAAAAATTGTATTTGACAGATTATTTGGTGTTGGTTTACTGTTGCTTTTAGTGTAAATAAAGGAGAGCCAATAAGTACGGCAATAAAGTCAAACAAAAAAGAACAAAGAAAATTGCAGCACAGGAACATGCTCTTTGGGCCTCCAAGCCTACACCGATCCAGATCCTCTTTCTAAACCTGCCACCTATTTTCAAAGGATCTGTAGCCCTCTGGTCCAGCACCAGGGTCCCAGGTTCGATTTCAGCCTCAGGTGACTGTGTGGAATTTGCACATTCTCCTTGTGTCTGCATGGATTTCCTCCAAGTGCTGCAGTTTCCTCCCACAGTCCAAAGATGTGCAGGTCAGGTGAATTGGCCATGCAAAATTACCCATAGTGTTAGGTGCACTAGTCAGAGGAAAACGGGTCTGGGTGGGTTACTCTTAGGAGGGTCGGTATAGATTTGTTGGGCCGAAGGGCTTGTTTCCACACTGTAGGGAATCTAATCTAATAATGAGCAGTAATGGGGGCCCAGCACTGACCTCTGAGGCACTCCACTCGTCACAGGTGTCCAGTCTGACAAACATCCTTCCATTGTTGCCCTCTGCTTCCTACCATCAAGCCAATTTTGTATCCAATATGCCAACTCGCCCTGGATTCTGTGCGATCTAACCTTCCAGAGCAGCCTGTCATGTGGAACCTTATCAAAGGCTTTACTGAAATCCATATAGACTACATCTACCCCCATGCTCTCATTACATATTGTAACGCTAAATCATGACCCTCCTGAAAATTCAAATACTGGTGCTAAGAGATAAGGAAAGGTTTTAGGTTGACAATTAGCCATGATTTGATTGAATGATTATTCAGATCTAAGTTCCTTGTTTTTGCCCATCTGAGGTTTTGAAGCCTTCTGTCTCCTGCTCCCTGATCTTCAAATTTAGCTCATTAGCTCTAGAACTATTTGGTCAAGATTATTTGTGCAACTGAGGTGTAACTTGCATAATTTTTTCTGACACTTCTCTCCAACATTTCCATTCCTTTTATAAGCAATAAGCCATCTTGCCTGCTGAACAGGATTTGTAAGCCAATTTTGGATCCACTTACCAACATTGTGGGCCAAAGAGCCCGTTCCTAGGCTGGACTGATCTAACTTGCCTTGGATTCCAAAGGGTCTTACCTTTTGGACCACCCTTCCATGTGGGACTTTCACAAAATCGAACCAAATTCCATGTAAACCACAATAACTGCACTACTGACAGCAATATATTTAGTCACCTTTTCAAAAAACTAGTCAGGCAGGATCTCCCTCTAACAAATCCATGCTGACTATCTCTGATCAATCCCTGCCTTTCCAAGTATTGATTAATCCTGTCCTTCAGAATTTTTTCCAATAATTTCCCTATCACTGACATCCGACTAACTGATATACGATTATCTGGCCTATCCCTGCTGCCTTTCCCAAACAAAGGAACCGTATTTGCTCATCATCTGGCACTTCACATGTGGTTAGCAAATTATTAAATATATTCCCCAGGTCTCAGCACTCTTCCCCGCCCCCCCGCCTTACCTCCTAAAGCAGTCTGGAATACGCCTCAGGATCAGGGTATATATGCACTTATATGCCTGCTAAACATTGAATACCTCCTCCTCATTAATCTTAACATGTACTAGAACCTCACCATCCCAGCCGAAATCCCCAGCCACAATATCTTTCTCCTTTGTGAACGCAGATGAGAAATATTCAATTGAGACCTCACCACATCCCTTGGCTCCATTCATAGGTTGCCCCTTTTGTGTGTAATATGTCCTACTATTTATTTTGCAATACTCTTATTAAAAACCTTGGAGTTTTCCATGATCCCATCTGCCAAATATTTTTTGTTGCCCCTCTTTCTCCAACTAATTTCCTTTATAAACTACCTCCTGAATGCTCTGTACTTTTGAAGGGCCTCCCCTATTTTTAATGTGCTATACCTGACGTATGTTTTCTTCTTTTTCTTTATCAAAGTCTTGATATTTGTTGACATCCAGGCTTCGCTGGATTTGCTGCCCTTGCCCTTCGTTCTTAGAGGAAGACACTAGCCCTAAATTCTTACCGTACTACTATTAAAAGACTTGCTGGACTGTTTTCTGACTTACCAGGCAATGTGTAGCTCCCATTTGGGGTAGACCTTGATCCAATCTGATAATGTAAACAGATGATACTGAGTCAGGAATCCATTTTGTTCCTTCCCTGGATTGTTCTTACCCAAGCTAGCTGTCTAGTAATATAAAAACTGATAAAAACTACAAGTAGTTAAATAAGGAATGAATAACTAACGCTAGTGTCAATGCTCTTGAAGTGAGTCACACAAACAGATATTGAAAAACAAATTATGGTGAATGTGTTTTGTCAATTATTTTGTTTGTTCACTGTCAAAGATTTAAGAAACTTTTGAGATATCTGAAAAATGAAGAATTAAAGAAAAGGAGAAACATGAAGCAGTAAACATTATGGAAAAGGTGCTGGAAAATCAGTTAGACCTTAAAAAACAACTAGCCTCATTCGCTTGCCCTTCTGTCCTCTGCAATAAAAAATAAAAGATATCCTTCTGATGTCCACCTTGTCAAATCCCATCAGAATTTTGTATTTGCAATAAGATGATCCCTCATTGTTATAAACAATCAAAACCTGTTCATCCTTTCTTGATAAAAATGCTTCATCCCTGGAATGGGTCAAATGGACCTTCTCTAAACTATTTGCAATACAATTATGTCCTCCTTCAGTTAAGGAGACAAAAATTGTACAAAGTAGTCCTGATGTGACTTCAGTAAGTCCCTATACAGCTTCAGTAAAATCTCTCTGCATTTATGTTTCATCACCCTTGCAATAAACATCAGAATTTGATTTGCCTTCCTAAGACATTTGTATCTGCATTCTAATGTTTTGTGATTAATGTACCAGAGCACTCCAACATCTCTCCATTTCTGATGAAGGACTTATGCCCGAAACGTCAATTGTCCTATTCCTCGGATGTTGCCTGACCTGATGTGCTTTTCCGGCATCACACTTTCAACTCATCTCTCTATCACAGTCTCTGTCCATTTAAGTAGTGTACTGACTTTCTGTTCTTCTGGCCAAAAATGAGCACGTTTCACATTTTTCCACATTAATCTGCAAGGCTTTTCCCACTTACTTAGCCCTATCAAAATTCCATGTATAATCTTTACTTTCTCTTGGCAATTCATTTTCCTACCTACTATATCTTGATGTGATCAGTAAATTTATCAACCATATATGGAGTGCCTTAACCTCAGGAAATGGAGGAATTTGGAGAGCAGGTGAAAAAGTGGCTCAAGATCAACCATAAATTTGTTGAATGGCAGAGCAAGCTCAACAGGCCATACAGCCTACTCCTAATATTTCTTGTGCTCTAATGCCATCTTCACCTTGTTGATCTTCACCTGTTATCCAAAAACTGAGCCAAGTTGCTATTCAAATTTTTTATTTTGCTGTCACTACCTGAGTTTATCTTGTGCATCTCAGTGTCCCTTTCCTTATGTTAATCTCAGAATCATTTAATGTTTCTTTTTATTTATTTTATTTTGTAAAGGTGCCACGGTGGCTCAATGCTTAGCACTGCTGCCTCACAGCGCCAGGGACTGGGGTTTGATTCCAGCCTCGGGCAGCTATCTGTGTGGAGTTTGCATGTTCTCCCCATGTCTTCATGGGTTTTCTCTAGGTGCTCCGGTTTCTTCCCGCAGTCCAAAGATGTGCAGGTTAGGTGAATTGGTCATGCTAAATTGCCCATATAGTTAGGGGAATGGGTCTGGATGGGTTAGTCTTCGGAGGGTCGGTGTGGACTAGTTGGGCCGAAGGGCCTGTTTCCACACTGTAGGGAATCTAATCTAACCTAATCTATTTCTTTCGCTTTTTTGACTGCTTCTCTAACTGCATCATTTTTTTTCTTGCCAATCTCTGCTTTATTGCTTTTGTTGAATGAGAGGTGATTTTACTGCAACAAATTAGATCCTGAAGGTATTTGACATGGTGGATGTCATGAGAACAATTTATTTTGGTTGTGTTTTTGGGAAGGGCAGAAGAGGAAGAGAACAGCACTAGCAAGGAGTCTAATTAGACTAGGTCTAATAATTTTTCCAGCACCTTTACTGTTTTCGTTCTTTGTTTCTCCCTATCTTCACTCTTGATTTTTCAACCATCTCCAGGAAGCTTTTCAACATTTTCTGTTTCTTCATGGATCCCTTGTCTGTTTTAATTTATTTAATTTCAGTCTTATTCTTAATATTTTTTCATGTGGCCTCTACTTTCTCATTTGTTCTTGTCTCAGCATAATATATTTCTTAACTCTTACTGCTCATCCTTCTTAAAATTTCATGCTGCTTCATCAATTATACTTATTATGTTTTGTTTACCAGTGTCTTTCCTAGCTCCATTATTGTCTCATAATAGATTTTTATTCAGTATATTACCTTAGTCTTTATTTTACTTGACCGTTTCAACTGTTATCCTTAACCATTTTATATTGCAGCTACTTCTCTTGTCTGTTGTCATTCCTCTCTCCTGTAACAAATTAAAATTTCCATTCTCTTTATCCTTTGTCTCCTTGTGTCTTGAAGATTTATTTGAGAACATTTACAATCTCTGATTGCTATTGACTGTTGTCTTATGTTCACTTCATAGATTTGCTTCAATATTTGTCTCTTACTACCTCAATAAATGATCTGTTATATACATGGAAAGGCATGAGCAATCACATCTTATTCTCTATCTAATCTACATGAATTCAGTTTCTATCTTAAGCACCATTATGTTCTAATTTTGTCCCTTATAAATCTACTGCTGTAATGTTGCCTCTCTGATTAGTACAGCAGCTCCTACCTTTCTTCCTCCCTACCCTTCAGGGTCTAAAACAAAAGTGCTGAAAAGGGATACAGCATGATTTCCAATTCTACAAACAAAATTATAATTTTTACCTCTCTTTCTTGCCAAATTATTAAAATTTTCAAGCTTGCTTTGAGTATTCCTTTTAAAGTTCATTTTGTGTCATAAAGACCATAAGACATTGGAACAGTGTTAAGCTATTTGCTCCATCGAGTCTGCTCTGCTATTTGACCACGTCTGATATATTTCTCAATCCCATTCTCCTGCCTTCTTCTCATAACTCTTGATCCCCTTGCCAATTCAGAACCTATCTATCTCTGTCTTAATTAGATTCAATGACTTGACCTCTGCAACCCTCTGCGGCAATGAGTTCCACAGAATCATCAACTTTTGCTGAAGAGATTCCTCCATCTCAGTTCTAAAGCATCATCCCTCCACTCTGAGGCTGTGCCCTTAGATCTTAGCCTTTCTGGTAGAAACATTTTCTCCATGTCCACCATATCCAGGATTCTTAGTATTTTGTAAGTTTCAACCAGATTTCCCCTCATCCTTCTAAACTCCATTGCATGTAGACCCAGAATCCTCAACTACTTCTCATATGACAAGACCTTCAACCTGGAATCATTCTTGTAAACCACCTTTGGACCCCCTCTAAGGCTAGCATATCCTTCCTTAGATATGGAGCCCAAAACTGCTCTGAATACTGCAGTCTGACCAGAGCCTTATACAGCTTCAGCAGTACATTTCTGCTCTTGTATTCTAGCTGTCTTGAAAAGAATGCTAACATTGCATTTGCCTTCCTAGCTGTGAATTGAACCTGCATGGTAACCTTAGCAGAATTCTTCACTAAGACTCCCCAAAGTCCTTTTGCACTTCAGATTTGTGAAGCTTTTCCCTGATTAAAAATAGTAAATGTCTCTTCTTCCTACCAAAGTGCATAAACTCACTCTTTCCCCACATTATATTCCATTTACCACTTCTTTGCCCATTCTCGTAGCTTGTCCAATGCCTTCAGTCGCCTCCTGCCTCCTCAACATTACCTGCCCCTCTAACTATCTTTATTTTATCTGTAAACCTAGCAGAAATGCCCGCAGTTCCTTTGCCTAGATCATTAATGGATAACGTGAATAATTGTGGTCCTAACATGGGCCCCTATGGCACACAGCTAGTCACCAGTTACCATCCTGATAATGCTGCATTGTCTTTGTTAATATGAATCAACCTCTCCCCAGTCATTTAGGGCTGGTCATTCATGTCATAATAATGTGATTTATGTAGCTGGATTTTCATCATGGAAGTGAGAGTCAGACATATTTCTGACCATGCATTTCCTACTCCCTTCTTGGCATGGAGGGAGTGGCATGACTTTTGTTCAGTCTGGAGTCGCACCTACTGCCAGGCGCTCTGTTACTGAAGCATCCAGGTTAGAAAACCGTTCTCTGTTGCAGATACATCTGCTTAGTTCTGCAGATCAATATAAGCCCTGCACCCTCATCTCTCATAATCCCCTCATCTCCCATAATCCCCTCATCTCCCAGAGAACTCCATGTCAGACCCCTTAACAGTGAAGGCCATACATAAACTTGGAGGTCGAGGTGGGAATGTGAAGGACTCCTTACATACCACCGTCCTGCATGACTAAATACAATCTCTGCCTCCAAATGCAACATCGTGGAAGTAGCCTTTGTGTCTGCCCTTACTGAAGACAGAATAAGTTGCATGCCAGAAATAGAAGATAACCGAGAGACTTAAAAGTTGAGAAAATTAATTCGTATAAGCAGAGAAAAAGGTCAGAGAAATTTTAAGGAACTAAAATCTGACAAATCCCAGGGTCCTAATGACCTTGTCATAGAGATCTAAAAGAGATTGTGGATGTGCTTTTCAAGGAGGGATAGCAAACACAGGACAACAGGCGAGTTAGCCTGACTTCGGGCATTGGGAAATGCTGAAATCTATTAATCGGGAAGTTTTAACTCTGCACTTATTTGAATTATGCAGTATCTTTCTAAGTTAACATGGTTTTACAAAAGGAAAATCAGAGTTTTTTGAGAATGTAACTAGTAGGATAGATAAAAGAATCAGTGGAAGTATTATACCTAGATGTCCAAATGTTTTTGCTGAGGGGCCACACAAAAGATGATTTAAGCAAGATATAGAGTTAGAGATATTATATTAAACAATCGCTTATCCATGGTGATAGTCCGGAAACAAGGAGTATGTAAAACAAGACATATTCAAGTTAATAGGCTGAGATGACTGAAGTGCTGGAGTTTCAGCTAATTATGGCTTACATAAATAACTTCGACACAATACTCTTTTTATTTCGACCCACTTTGATAACACAAAGCTAGGTGATAATGTAAACTGTGAAGAAGGCACAGGCTGTGAGGAGATGTAGACAATAAAACAAATAAACAACAAGTCATGAGATGAAGTATATTCTGGGTAAGTGAGATCAATCATTTTGTCAGTGGATTAGAAAAGCAGATTTTTTTAAAAGAAGTGTGATGTTCTGAAGAGATTTGATTATATTAGTACAAAGAATGGAAAGAATAGTAAAACAATTGGGAAGATAAAAGGCATGTTGGCCTTTACTGGAGGGACTTTAGATTACCAGAATAAAAATGTCTTGCTGCAATTATATACGGTCTTGGTAACACCTTTTGAAATATATGGCTTCTTAGTGTTACTACTGAACTATTAATCCAGAGACCCAGGTAATGTCCTGGGTTCGAATCCCGCCATGGCATATTGTGCAATTCGTATTCCACAAAGTCTGGAATTAAGAGACTAATGATGACCATGATTGTCGATTGCCAGAAAACCCATCTGGTTCCCTATTGTTCTTTAGGGAAGGAAACTACCGTCCTCACCTGGTGTGGTCTGTATGTGACTCCAGTCCCACAGCAGTCTAATTTCCCACTTGTTTTGGAATGGACCATAAATGCTAGCCTAGCGAGTGAAGCCCATATCCAGTGATTGAATTTTAAAAATACATATATGGAATACTGTGTTCAGTTTCAATCTCCCTATTTTAATAAAGTTTTTCATGGAAGATGCCAAAACAAAGATTTGCATGATTGGTCCCTGTAGTGAGGATGTTGTCCTATGTTGAGAGGCTCAATAAAATTGGGTCTTTATTCATTGAAGCTTGAAAAAATCAGGGTAGATTCTCAGAGATTATTTGCACTGGTCAGTGAATTTAAATCATAAGGACAGAATCTCAGGATAATGAACCTTTAAAACTGAAGTGAGGAAAAATTGCCTTTTTTAAAAGGTTGTAGGTCTTTGCAATCCTTTATCCCAGAGACTTTTTCTTCCTCTCATTCTTTTGGGGGATGTGGGTGTTGCTACACAAGCCAGCATTCACTGTCCATCCACAGTTGTCCATGAGACAGGTGGTGGTGAAGTGGGGCACCAACAATGCTGTCAGGAAGTGGGTTCAAGGATTTTGACTCAGCGACATTAAAGGATGGTGATATTGTTCCAAATCAGGATTGTGTGCAGCTTGGGGGGACGACTTGAGGAGGTAGCATTTTGAACACCTATTGTCCTTGTCTATCTAAGTGTTAAATCTCAAAGTTTAGAAGGTTTAGTCAAATGCATCTTGTTGAATTTCTGGATAATCCATTCTCTAATATATTTAAGGGTCAATGAAAGAAATGTTTGGCACCTCCAGGAATTAAGTGATAAGGGGACTGGCCAGAAAAATGGAATGGAAGCCATAGTTTAACCCAGTCTATTTGAATGACAGACCAGACTTGATGAGCTGTATCATCTACTCTTGCTCTTATTACTTGTGTTCTTGGGATTAGGCAGAAATGTGTAGTTAATACAGAGGTGGTCAAATACGTACAATTGCCATATGGTCTATTCTTGCTCTTGTTTCTTATACTATCAGCAATTGAACATAATGTATCAGATCCACTTGCAGGGTTTCCTTAATTTTGAGCATCTATCACTCATCTCATTTCCTTAAGGGGAGTGTGAGTGATAAACTTGTTGCAAATGCTTTGTAGCACCAATGTCCCTAAATGGGAAGTATTCAGCAGATCTGACAGCCTCTGGGGAGAGAAACATTTTAGCTCAATGCCCTTTCAGCAGACCTGAGAAAAGTTAGAGATATAATAGTGGAGTGCACAGAGTGACAGGAAAGTCTGTGATACAGTGATAGACAGGAGAGTTTGAACACAGGAAACTCCTACAGTGCCACATAAAATGGTGATAGTGCAGGAAAAGAAACAACAAATATGCTGAGAGCAGGTGTGCTGCTATCTGAAAGTGAAAATAAGAGAACTAAAACATGTGAAGAAAAGGAAACAAACTAGAGGGCTGAGTTAGAGTCTGAAATTCTTGAACACAATGTTAAATCCAGAAGGTTGTAAATTGTGCAATTAATGAGATGTTGTTCCTCAAGCTTATATTGAACTTTATTTGAACCATGCAGCAGGCCAAGGGCAAAGATGTCAGCAAAGTAGACAGGCCACAGAGTTCCATGCTTGTCGACTGAATGGAGCTGTTTCACAAAGTAGTAATTCATTCTGCATTTGAGCGCTGTAATATAGAGGAGACCACATTGAAGAAAACAGCAAATACAGTAAACTAAATTTTCGCCTCCTGCTTTGGTACAGAAAGGTGCTTTGGGATTTCAGTGTTGTTTTGGCATAAAGGAAGACTGAAACTGGGTATTCTTGAAAGTGGTGGCTGTGTGGAATGCTCTTCCCCAAAGGGCAGTAGAGGCCCAGTCTCTGGATTCATTTAAGAAAGAGTTGGATAGAGTTCTCAAGGATAGTGGAATCAAGGGTTATGGAGATAAGGCAGGAACAGGATACTGATTAAGGATGATCAGCCATGATCATATTGAATAGTGGTGCAGGCTCGAAGGGCAGAATGGCCTACTCCTGCACCTATTGTCTATTGTCTATTATGGGTGGAGTGGCCCCTTCAGAATGCTAGAAGAAGAGTGGAAGATCTGTTGGGAGTCAAAAAACTTTGATTTATTGATCAGTGAGAAGAGGAGGTGTCCTGTGTAGCTTAATGGCAGAAGACAGAGACCTGTGGTGGAAGTTGGCTTTGTGCACCGGAGGCCTGTCACCAGTAGTGTTCCACAGGGATTCTGGGTCGTTTATCGTTTGTCATTAATATCAATGATTTTAATGAGAATATGGAAATCTAGTAAGTTTTCCGATGACACCAAAGTTGGTGACAAAGTAGACAGTGAAGAAGGTTTTCTAAGATTACACAAGGATCTTGATAAAATGGCTCGGTGAGCTGAAAAATGGCAGATAGAGTTCAATCTGGATAAATTTGAGTTATTATGTTTTAGTGCAACAAATAAGGGTAGGTCTTATACAATTAATGGTAGTGTTGTAGAACAGAGGGACCTAGGAGTAGAGATAGATAATTCTTTGAAGTTTGCATCACATGTAGACAGGATGGTTAAGAAGGCACTTGGCACACTTGCCTTCATTTCTGAGTCTGTTGAGTACAGGAGTTGGGAAGTCATGTTGACATTGTACAGATGAGGCCTCTTCTACAATACTGTGTCTAATTCTGATTACTCAGTTATAGGAAGGACATATTAAACTGAAAAACATTCAAAAAAGATTTACCAGGATGTTGCTAGGTATGGAAAATTTGAGGTATAAAGAAAGGCTGGATAGGCTGGGACCTTTACTAAAGCATTGAGGTTGAGAGGCAACCTGATAAAAGTTTATAAAATAATGAGGGTTATAGACAGGGTTACTTGTAGTTGTCTTTTCCCTAGGATGGGGGATTTCAAGACTAGTAGGCACATTTTTTAAGGTGAAAGGAGAGATTTTAAAAATGCATGAAGGTTAGATTGTTCTAAACAGAGGGTGGTTTGCGCATGGAAAGAACTTACTGAGGAAGTAGTGGATATGGGTACAATTACAAAATGTTTAAAAACCCTTTGATAAGTACATGAATAGGAAAAGTTTAGATGGATATGGGCTAGGAGCAGGCAGGTGGGACTAGTTCATTTAGGGAATATGTTTAGTATGGACTGTTTGGACTGCAGAGTCTGTTTCTATGACTTGGAGATGGGGCAGAGAGAGAGCATAATGTTGGAAATGTGAAAGCTGAGGACCCTGCCAGGCATCGGTTCAAAGAAAAATGAAGACCTCTCAGAAGCACCAATGCAATCTTTATTTCAAGTACTGTGAGAAGCGCACTCCCTGCTGACCAAGCCCCAAACATATAGTGGTTTACTTACGCAACTTCCAAGGTTTTCTGCTTTATTCGCTGCATCAAAATGTGCTGCTCTGTGCCTTTGAATATCAAATAGGCAATCACCTTTGCAGAGCTTCTGTCCACAAATGTGTCTTCGAACTTCAATCTCCTTGCTATCCATTGCTGACATCCGCTCTCCTTGGCCTATTGTACCAGTGAAACACCAATATAATATAGTACATCATCTTCCGATTGCATGTTTCACAGTTTTCCTTTATTTTTGCTTTTAGTCAGCAGCACATCTACATCCTTTATTTCAACTCCATCACAAATTCCTTTGACCCTGTAACATTAACTTTTCTATCATTCAATTTCTCACATCTTCCATCCTAAAATAGAACTTTTTTTCAGCCATCCCTTATTTAAAAACTGTTCTTTCTCTAACTTGTCCTGGTCTTGTGAAAAGGTTACTCACAAACCTGAAGTATTAATTCTGCTTCTCTCCCAACAGAAGCCACCTGACCTGAGTTTGCCCAAAATTTTCTGTTTATATTTAAAATTTCTGATATCTACTGTGTTCTGCATTTTGATCCCAAAGCAGGGCTCTTGCTAATGTATGATGCAGAAATGTACTTGATCAAATGAGGAATTCTTCTGTTAGAGATGAATTTTCTCTATGTTGCTTCCTCTGGTACCCCTAAATTGGTGTATTCCAGTGTGTGAAAGATGATCCTCAGAAGAGTACCTTGGAAGATGTGTCATGTTCCCCTTGATACAATACAAATTATTATAACACACGTCACTTGTTTTTGTAGCAAATGTACTTGTACTTTTGCAGCACACTAGATTTCTCTGCAACAGATTATTATTAAACATTATCACATAGCTTCTAATACACATTCATTTTCATTTGTTATTTTTAGTGACCTAGGTACAGACAGACTTTGTTGCATTGGAATTTTTTACAAGTGAAAAAGCTATTTATGTGCATCCATGTGCTTTCCAGGTATCTTTACAGGCATCTTCTCATGTTCTACAACAAAAATCCTGATGTGGTGAACCAGTCTATTTTTTGTATCGACACTGGAAGGAATGTTATTACTGTAAAGGATCGTATTAACTTTCACCTTTACCTGAATCAACTACCAAAAGGAGCTGCACAGATAAAACAGTTGTAAGTTAACAAGTCGGTGTTTTGAGTTAGTCTAATGTTGAGCTGGTATGAATACATGCATAAAGTAATGCATATTTTATAAGAATGGTATTCATTTTGTTGAAGCCTAGGTTCTAAACAGTGACTTGCTTGGGAGTCATTGTCCCGAAACACCATAAAAAATATATTTGCCCACTTTTAGAGAATGTCCAATGGATGTGAAAAATGTGTAAATATTTTGAATATTTTACATTCTTTGTATTCTCTTTCTAATATTGAGGTGCTGATAATTTCAGGATATATAGTTTTCAAATCTGACAACAAATTAGACTGTCTTCAATACAGATTCATTAAACTTGCTTTTCATGCTTCATGTGGACCTGGCCACAATTCTGTCACACATTCAGCGCATACTGCAATATTATTTCCATTATTAAATGAGAAGCTGTGTCATAATTCCCTAGCTATGCCTTTAGCTGCATTCTTCTACTGCTGGAATATAAATATAAGAACTTAAAAGCTCACAAGCATGTTTCCATTGACAAAAGCTTGAATTAATCAATTGATGATAGGCATTGATGTTAGAATCACTTGCCAACTTCAGATTGTGTGTAATTCCTGTTGTTAGTAAAGAACTCTAAAAGTTGCCTATAGTTATACATTAGTGCTCTGTGTTACTCTACCTTAAGTTAGTGACCCCAACCAATTGTTTTCTTTTAATTTGATAACATTATCTATCCTGACAGTAGAATATAATAGCTCTCCAGCATCTGCAGTCCTCACTTTCTCCTCCTAGTAGAATATAATAAGCTACACTTTCTAATGACTAACAATTATAGTTAAACCGTCACTCCACTCCTACTTGTTTTGCTTTAAGACAAAGCTCTGCAGTTCTAGCAAAACATTCAAATCACAGCTGCTTCAGAAATATTGTGCTTCCCTTAAATCTAGTATTGTGTTTGTAGTTCAGTCCTCACTTTCTCCCAGAAGTCAAACCATGCTTAGTGTTCCCACAGTCATGGTTGCCATATTTTGTGTTTTAAATGCCCAGTAGAACAGTTACTTTGGCAGCTCTTGGTGACAGGGTAAGTGTGTAATACAAGTATAGCAATCAGGTACAAAAAAAGTGCTGCAAGAAATTATCAATAGACAATAGGTGCAGGAGTAGGCCATTCTGCCCTTCGAGCCTGCACCACCATTCAACATGATCATGGCTGATCATCCTTAATCAGTATCCTGTTCCTGCCTTATCTCCATAACCCTTCATTCCATATCTGGCAGTATCTGTGGATAGTGAAACAAAGTAAATATTTGAATCTAATATAACCCTTCATATTGGACTGACATTGTTAACCTTATTTCCAGATGTTACTAGACCTGCTGAGTTTCTCCAAATCTTGCTGTTTTGATTGCAGGTATCCAGCATCTATGGTTTTTTTATGTAGGGGTAGGATGCCACAAGTGTAATATTTAGGGTTGATATTAGATCCAGCAGTGGAGAGGGTGTGTTGAATACAGCAAGTTGGGTAGTGGGTGAGAGAGGGAGGGAGAAAGAGAGACCAGGTGGATCCTGTAGTAGAGGGAAGAGGGTAGTTGAGCCATGGGGAAACAGGAGTGATCTGTTAGCTTTTCTAATGGGCAAAGTGGGGCTTTGGGTGCAGGTGGCAAAAGAGTTGTATTGAGGTGTAGTTGGGGATGTGTGGTAAGTTAGGGTCAATTTAGCAGTTACCCAGGAGTTAGATTAGATTATTACTCTTCTAACTTCTCCTTGATAACTATTATTAGGTGTGGAACTTTCTTAAATGGATATTTTCAGAAGGTTGCAGGTGCAGGGGTACTGCCCATTGAAATGTTCATTTTCCTGTGCAGTTCTCTCCCAAGCTGAAAATGTGTTGCTGGTTAAAGCACAGTAGGTCAGGCAGCATCCTGATGAAGGGCTCTGGCCCGAAACGTCGAATTTCTTGTTCCTTGGATGCTGCCTGACCTGCTGTGCTTTAACCAGCAACACATTTTCAGCTCTGATCTCCAGCATCTGCAGACCTCACTTTTTACTCAGTTCTCTCCCAAGTGTGCTATATATGGGATTTTGCAGGATTCCAATGAACAACCCTCAACTACACTACAGAAACGGCTAGCTGGCCATTTGGTCCTTTGTCATTGGAATTGAAGCGCACTGGTACCTTCCTTTTTTTGTCAAGTGGAGCTGGCCTGTTAAGAAGTAAATAACTATTATCTAATTAATTATATGATACTTCAGAGCATGCAAGGCCTCTTATTCCATTCATTGCGACCATAAACCTGGCTGCACCTCATCCAATAGAATGGACAAAAAGGAAGTCAGGTGATCTTAGCTCTATACTTAAGTTTGTTCCTTGAACCTTCACTCTATAACTCCTTCAACTGAATGATTATTACTCTGATATAATGGAGTGCAAAGTTAGTTTTCAGGATTAGCCAGTGGTTCTGTACTCTGGTAGAAAATGTAAGATTAAAATCAAAAGTTTAACACAATATCACTAGAGCCATTAGCTCACCCTGATCACTCATCTTGGACATAACCAGCATGTATTTATTCCAAAATGATATTTCCATGAGTCTTTTTAAAAAAAAAACTCAAGGAAGTACTTAACATTGTCTACTAGTAATCTGGTACCCAAAATAAATTGTTACAAATGAAATTAATAGATTGCTATAAACAAGCATCAAAACTTATGGAAAGTGCAAAGAGAAAACAACAAGTTAACATGTTAAGGTTGTTTTCTGATATCTCATGGCTGGTAAGGAGCCTCACCACTACTGTACATGTGGATACTCAGAAACATGTTAAATTATGATTTAAATTAAGTCAAACTTGTTACATCTTAATAATTTTCCAATTAGAAAATTGCAACTATTCAAACCACTAAGTTACTTTCTGTGACTTGAGTTTTTGTAGTTTCCCCTGAACCCTTTTAAGGAATTTTTTTTAAACTTCGTAAGATTAAAGTCAACATGTTAACTTAGCTATTTGCTTTAAGGTTGCTTATTGACATATTTGTTTTTCCACCTCTATTTATAACTTGTAAGAGCAATGTGTAACCTTTCCTTATACAGGCACCTGGCTCCTCACTCAATATCTACCTTTCATACTAATAAAGAGATGGAACTTCATGTTATTTTGGATGGGAAGGTGTTCGCAATTAGTCATTGCAGCCCTGAAGTAACTGCTTCTAGAGTGTGCAGCATGTCAGCCAGTGATAAGCTTACTCGTTGGGAAGTGCTTGGAGTTCAAGGTGCTCTTCTTAGTCACTTCATTGAACCTATCTACATCACCAGCATTCTTATTGGTAAGTGTGATATTTCCATACCAAGAAAATTAATAGTCTGCTAAAGTACATTACCTCTAGCCATCATTATTAAAATAATAATGCATTTTTTAATTATAGTGTTTTAGCATTTAGGTCCAATTAGGTATTTTGTAGCTTGTCAAAAGGTAATGAATATTTTTGATTTTACTTAAATTACCCATGTTCAAGAAATTTATTATACATTCTCATATGTACAAATGCTGTCTGTCGTCATGTTTGTTCTACTCCAAATCACATCATTTTCATTTTCTGTCAGAATGAGTGGAAGTTATTCATGGAGTATATTAATCAGACCAACAAGTTTAAATGGCTTTAATTTCACGCCTGAGAATCAGGTAAAGCTTATCATTTTACCTAGATTAAAATGAGCACTTAAAGGGCTTTGAAGGAGAAGGCATATTTGTATGCTGTACAATAATCAGATGCACAGCTTAAAGGTATTGTTTCAACAACTCGGTCAACAAGTGCCATGAATAGAATCAAAGTTACAGATCAGTTGGAGTGTTTGAACAGTCAAAAATAATCATCCCCTTACAGATAAAAACCAAAAACTGTGGATGTTATCTTCAGAGACAAAAATAGAAATTGCCGGAAAAGCCCGACAGGTGTTTTACAACATTTGTGGAAAGAAATCAGTCAACGTTTTAGGTTGAGTGACCCTTCCTCAGAATAGTTTTAAGGGTCACTTGACCCAAAATGTTATCACTGATTTCTCTCCACAGATGCTGCCACGTCTGCTGAGTTTTTCTAGCAATTTCTATTTTTGTCACATCCTCTTGTGGATGTTGAGAACAGATATAACTTAGAGCAACACTGAAAGCAATTTGGTTTGATGGGTGTGTTTAGGGGCAATGCTGTAGTTGGGTAGTCATGATTTGGAGATGCCGGTATTGGACTGGGGTGTACAATGTTAAAAATCACACAACACTAGGTTATAGTCCAACAGGTTTAATTGGAAGCACTAGCTTTCGGAGCGCCGCTAGTTGGGTAGAACACCAAGTGCACTTCTGCAGAAATAGTAGCACAGAGCACTACATCTCAGTCAAGCCACTGAGTGGCTGGTGCCTGTTATAAAGATAGCATTGACCAAATATTCATGGGGCATAAACATACACGTGTAAAAGCACAAAGTAGCTCTGCCTGAATGAATGAGAATTGAAGTCCTGCATTAGAAATAGAAATGTCACATGCAACAGGTTGAGAACAAATGCAAAGGCAGAGCAAAGAAAAAGAGATGGCTGTGATAGGTTGCAAAGAACAGACTATTTAGATGGTTACGGAAGGCAAAACATGGGTCATAATGGGGCAAATTTTACTTTCTAATGTTTACACTGGTGCAACTAATCAGTCAGTTATAACTGCTTTTTCAAAACAACATACCTGATCAAATAGGTCTTTCTTTGTTGTAACTGGCTATCATTGGTTGCTTCACTCAATTGTTCTGCCATTTTATAAGCCCCTCTAGTGAAATGTATGTTTTGACCTTCTTTTGAGGTCAAGATACTGAACAAATTGAACAAGTATCATGTCATTTACAACATGGAATTTGAAGTCAAGTTGACAGAATGGAAGTTAATGGTGTCAGCCCTTCACAGATTTTTATCTGTAAGGAAGTCAAAGGTAATAAGGAAAAGGCAGGAAAATGACATTGAGAGGCATAGATAAGGGTAAAGTTAAAAATCACACAATACCAGGTTATAGTCCAACAGGTTTATTTGGAAGTACTAGCTTTCAGAGCGCTGCTCCTTCCACTAGTTACCTGATGAGGGAGCAGTGGTCTAAAAGCTAATACTTTCAGATAAACCTGTTGGACTATAACCTGATGTTGTGTGGCTTTTAACTTTGTTCACCCCAGTCCAACACTGGCACCTCCACATCATAGATAGTTGAAAGCTTCTCCATATGGCAGGGGAATCTAAAACTAGAGTGCATAGATTTAAGAGGAGAGATACAGAAGAGTCCAGAGGGGAAAGTTTTTGACACAGAAGGTGGTGAGGATTATCATAGAACCACAATTTATTATGATGCAGAAGACAGATATTGTCCTGTTACCAATAAACGACGTATGCAAACCTTGTGAAATTGACGTGTTGGACCTCTTCCCGCCATATCATGAAATAAACAAACGTGTTAATTGAACAATGGTTCAATAGGCTGACAGTATTACTTGTCTAAGAACATTTATTAGTTGAACAATTGACACTGATCAAATACCATCCTGTTCATAGTGGTTAGTGCCTATTAGTATTAAACAGTTTGGTGATATCTTGTCTGCAGGGGCATTGTTTTAACTGGAGTTCCCATGAACAGAGACCCCTTGGGGAACTTGGCAGTGGGTGCGGAGGCACAGCAGCATTGTCAGTGAGAGAATTCAATTAGCAGGCCATTTAACGAACATGTTTCCTCCAGTCAGGGAAATGGCTGTCATAGCCAATTCCTGTGAATAGGTTCAGCAATTTAGCATGTCTCCTCTAAGCAGGAAAAATGGCTTCCACAGTCAAAATGATTCCCCTTCTCCCACAGCTATTCAGCCCGTTGTGCCTGCACTAGTTCTATCACATAGTACCTTCTACCTTTTCCCTGTATCACTGCACACTAGTTCTATCTGAATAATCATCTATTGCCCTCTTTCTTAGCAATGATCTCATTCAATAACAAAACAGATTTAGTCATAAAGTCATATAGCATGGAAGTAGACCCTTCTGTCCAATTTGCTCATCCAGCCACATTTCCCAAACTAAACTAGTCCCATTTCCCTGTTTTTGGCCCATATCTGTCTTGAAAGGCCAAATGAGCTACTTCAGCTCCAATCAATGCCTTATGACCTCCGGACAGTGGACAGTGCACTGACCTAGATAGCTACTTCAGACCTGGCTGGCAGGGTCTGATGCCATTGTTTCCTCAAGCAGTCCTGGGGGAAAAGCCCCTCCTTTCCACTACACCATCCACCAAAAAATCCATATCCCTCTCAACAAAGTGAATGCCAATTTACTTCTTTCTGCCATCTCTATGGTAATTCTTCCCATTGTGTGTATGGTAAAGAACAGTTCCTGACTTGCAGCATTTAAGCTGGTGCATGGCTGGGATTTAAATATTGCCTAGACAGCGAAAGACCTGGCAAGTAGCTCTACCAGTGTTGATTGGTAGATCATCAGTGCACGGAACCATAGAGTCATGTTGCATACAGAATGGAGTGAGAACTAGAAAATTTCATAAGATGATCCACTAGACCTTACAGAAAGAAACTCTCCACAAAATTCCTGAAAAAAAAAATCAGCCTGTAGGGTTCAATTTGAGCTGTTCTAGCTGTGACCATGAGAAAAAATATTGATGAGGAATAAGACTGGTGAAGAAGGCTTTCAGCATGCTAGCTTTCATTGGTCAGAGCATTGAGTATAGGAGTTGGGATGTCTTATTGCAGATGTACAAGATGTTGGTGAGGCCACATTTAGAGTCATAGAGAGTCATCAAGATGTACAGCATGGAAACAGACCCTTCAGTCCAACTCGTCCATGCTGACAAGATTTCCCAAACCAATCTAGTTCCACCTGCCAGTACCTGGCCCATATCCCTCCAAACCCTCTCTAGTCATATTCCCATCCAGATGCCTTTTAAATGTTGCAATTGTACTAGCCTCCACCACTTCCTCTGGCAGCTCATTCCATACACATATCACTATCTGAGTGAAAAGGTTGCCCCTAAGGTCTCTTTTATATTTTTCCCTTCTCACCCTAAACCTATGCCCTCTAGTTCTGGACTCCTCCACCCCAGGGAAAAGACTGTCTGCTTATCCTATCCATGCTCCTCATGATTTTATAAACCTCTATAAGATCACCCCTCAGCCTCCGACACTCCAGGGAAAGCAGCCCTAGCCTATTCAACCTCTCCTTATAGCTCAAATCTTCCAACCCTGGCAACATCTTTGTAAATCTTTTCTGAACCCTTTCAAGTTTCACAACATCTTTCCGATAGGAAGGAGACCAGAATTACACACAATTCCTAACAAATGTCCTGTACAGTTGCAACATGACCTCCCAACTCCTGTACTCAAAACTCTGACCAATAAATGAAAGCATATCAAACCCCTTCTTCACTATCCTACCTACGTGCAACTCCACTTTCAAGGAGCTGTGAACCTGTACTCCAAGGTCTCTTTGTTCAGCAACACTCCCAGGACCTTACCATTAAGTGTATAAGTCCTGCTAAGATTTGCTTTCCCAAAATGCGGCACCTCCCATTTATCTGAATTAAACTCCATCTGCCACTTCTCAGCGCATTGATCCATCTGTTCCAGATCCTGTTGTAATCTGAGGTAACCTTTTTCCCTGTCCACTACACCTCCAATGTTGGTGTCATCTGCAAGCTTACTAACAATACCTCTTATATTCACATCCAAATCGTTTATATAAATGATGAAAAGTAGTGGACCCAGCACTGATCCTTGTGGCACTCCACTGGTCACAGGCCTCCAGTCTGAAAAACAATCCTCCACCACCAGCCTACAGCCAGTTCTGTATCCAAATGGTGAGTTCTCCCTGTATTCCATGAGAACTAACCTTTCTCACTAGTCTCCCATGGGCAACCTTGTCAGAGACCTTATTGAAGTCCATATGCATCCCACTTACCGCTCTGCCCTCATCAATCATCTTTGTTACTTCTTCAAAAAACTCAATTAAGTTTGTGAGACATGATTTCCCACACACAAAGCCATGTTGACTCTCCCTAATCAGTCCTTGCCTTTCCAAATACATGTACATCCTGACCCTCAGGATTCCCTCCAACAACGTGCCAAACACCGACGTCAGGTTCACTAGTCTATAGTTTCCTGGCTTGTCCTTACCACCTTTCTTAAATAAGGGACATGTTACCCAATCTCCAGTCTTCTGGCACCTCAACTGCGACTATCGATGATACAAATATCTCAATAAGAGGCCCGGCAATCACTTCCCGAGCTTCCCACAGAGTTCTAGGGTACATCCGATCAGGTCCTAGGGATTTTAGAGTACTGCGTACAGTTCTAATTGCCCTACAGAAAGGATGTTATTAAGCTAGAAAGAGTGCAGAAAAGATTTACTAGGATGCTATCTGAACTGGAAGGTTTGGGCTAATAGGAGAGCAGATACGCTGTTTTTTTACAGGAGCACAGAAGGCTGAGGGGTGACCTCATCGAGGTATATAAAATCATGAGAGGCATAGATAAGATAGATAGCTGACAGTTTTCCCCTATGGTAGGGGAATCTAAAACGAGGGCATAGGTTTAAGGGGAGAGATACAAAAGAGTCCAGAGGGGCAGTTTTTTCACAAAGGAAGGTGAGTGTCTGGATTGGGCTGCCAGAGTTAATGGTGGAAATGAATACAATTTTATCACTTAAGAAATATTTAGATAGGTACATGGATGGGAAAGTTTTGGAGGGATATGGGCCAGACACAGGCAAATGGGACTTGTTTAAATCGTGAAGACTGGGTGGCATGGGCAAGTTGGGCCACAGGGCCTGTTTCTGTGCTGTAGACCTCTATCATTCTAAGAGAGCATTCCAAGGAACAATGTTAAAAACAGTGGGGTTAATCTGTTTTACTTAATATTGGCATCCTGATTTATAACAACTTTAAAGCCCTTGAGTATCAGCAGCAAACAGTGACTGCGAGAATGAAGGAACATGAGCAGACCATTTAGCCACTATTTTCAGTGAGATTGAGGGTATTACCTAACACTATATATCAGGTTTAGTCCATAATCTTAGTATTAATTTTTAATTAATGTAGAATTGGGGGATAATTCTGTTACTTTTTAAATCTGCTAATTGTTGACAGAGTCTCCCTAACTAACAATGCTCAACTAGCCAATCAGTTGACAAAGTTAATTTGATGCCTCACCCAATTTTAATTTCTATTCATGATTCTGAACCAATAGACAATGATAGTTAGCCCCAAAGTCCTCTGAACTCCCAGGCCACTTTCGACCTCTTCAGCTTTTAATCATGTTTAGGTAAGTGTTATGTAAGTGCAAATTATCTTTTTCAATTTTAAATGAAAATTACTCAAGAAAATATAGGATACTTGAGGCAAAAGCTTTGAAATGGTTAGGTTTGTAGTCTTAGAACATAGAACAATACAGCACAGAACAGGCCCTTCGGCCCACGATGTTGTGCCGAACATCTATCCTAGATTAAGCACCCATCCATGTACTTATCCAATTGCCGCTTAAAGGTCGTCAATGATTCTGACTCTACCACTGCCACGGGCAGCGCATTCCATGCCCCCACCACTCTCTGGATAAAAAACCCACCCCTGACATCTCCCCTATACCTTCCACCCTTCACCTTAAATTTATGTCCCCTTGTAATACTCTATTGTACCCAGGGAAAAAGTTTCTGACTGTCTACTCTATCTATTCCTCTGATCATCTTATAAACCTCTATCAAGTCACCCCTCATCCTTCGCCGTTCCAACGAGAAAAGTCCTCTTACGACCTATTCTCCATTCCAGGCAACATCCTGGTAAATCTTCTCTGCACCCTCTCCAAAGATTCCACATCTTTCCTAAAGTGAGGCGACCAGAACTGCACACAGTACTCCAAATGTGGCCTAACCAAAGTCCTGTACAGCTGCAACATCACTTCACGACTCTTGAATTCAATCCCTCTGCTAATGAACGCTAATACACCATAGGCCTTCTTACAAGCTCTATCCACCTGAGTGGCAACTTTCAAAGATCTATGTACATAGACCCCAAGATCCCTCTGTTCCTCCACCTGACTAAGAACTCTACCGTTAACCCTGTATTCCGCATTCTTATTTGTTCTTCCAAAATGGACAACCTCACACTTGGCAGGGTTGAACTCCATCTGCCACTCCTCAGCCCAGCTCTGCATCATATCTAAGTCCCTTTGCAGCTGACAACAGCCCTCCTCACTGTCCACAACTCCACCAATCTTCGTATCATCTGCAAATTTACTGACCCACCCTTCGACTCCCTCATCCAAGTCATTAATAAAAATTACAAACAGTAATCTTCTATCCATGAAGCTGGTTGTGGTGATTAAATTGCTTGCAAAGTAAAACGTTTATTAGAAGATCCTCTGCTACTTAATAAACTTTAGAAACATAACTACTTGAATTTTTATTGTTTAAATGTAATGATTTTTTCTCTCTCCACAAATGGGAAAAGGATTCAGAAGAAAGATCACTGGACATGATACGTTAACTCTAATTTCTCTCCACTGGTTTTGCCAGACTTGCTGAGTTTTTCCAGCAATTTCTATATGTTTCACACTGTTAAAAGTCTTCCTTACTATTTGCCCTTCAATTTGTATCAACTCTTATCTGTATTGTGCATCATGCCTCTAACTTCCTCCTTGTAAAACTAAATTAAGAATGAAACCAATCAGTTCAAATGCTTATAACATCATCTTTGATTTGGTCCTCCAGGTGACACCAACTGCACAGATACACGTGGAGTAGAGGTTGCAATTAAACAGCGTGTAGATGACTCACTGACTTCAAAGCTCCCAAATTTCTACATTGTCAGCAAACCACAAATATGTCTTACAGAAACTGCCTTTCCCTGTCTAACAAATTCTGTTCATAAAACCCTCAGTCTGAACTGGTCTCAGTCAGATTCTTTGGTAGAAGTGGTGAATGGTACAACTGGAAGAATCGCTGAAAGGTAAAAAGCTGTTACAAGCTATGTTATTTGAGTAACTTTTAATTTCAGCATAGATTATCTAATAGTGGAATAAAAGTAGTACTGCTTGCTACCTAAAACATGTAATACCATATATATTATATTCTCATACTGGACATGTTTCTTGTACCATTTCTTTTTTCCCATTCGTTGGCAGCATTATAAAAGGATAGTGATAAACTATCATTTATGATGAATGCATTTCTGTACCCTTCAATTTCTTCAATTCCAATTTCTCATTAACTGCATCCTGGTATCACACATCCTTTAAAACCTTCAGGTGTTGAAATTGGTTTTGATGAAGGTTACTCTTTTCTGTACCTACTGGTGCTATAAGCTTTACAAACTTTGAGTAACACTGTTTAGGTTGTAAGATTTTGTTTTAGTTATATTTGAAACCGCATCAAAATCATCTCTTCTAGTCGTAGGAATAGCCCTTGGAGGACTTTTACAGATACAAAGTGTGAATTCTTCCAGTTACATTTAAAGCTGGTTAGCAAGGTTAGATCTCATGGAATACAGGATATTTGGATACAGAACTGGCTCGCACATAGAAGACAGTGGGTGGTGATGGAGGTTTGCCTTTCAGACTGGAGGCCTGTGACAAATTGTGTGCCACAAGGATCGGTGCTGGGTCCACTGTTTTTTGTCATTTATATAAATCTTTTAGATCTGAACATAGAGGTATGGTTCATAAGTTTGCAAGTCACACCAAAATTGGAGGTGGACAGCGAAGAAGGTAACCTCAGTACAATGGGACCTTGATCAGATGGGCCAATGGACTGAGGAGTGGCAGATGGAGTTTAATTTAGATAAATGTGAGGTGCTGCATTTTGGAAAGCAAATCAGAGCAGGAGTTATACACTTAATGGTAAGGTCTTGGGGAGTGTTACTGAACAAAGAGACTTTGGAGTGTAGGTTCATAGTACCTTGAAAGTAGAGTCGCAGTTAGCTAGGATAGTGAAGAAGGCGTTTGGTATGCTTTCCTTTATTGGTCAGAGCATTGAGTATAGGAGTTGGGCTGTACAGGACATTGGCTAAGCCACTTTTGAATTATTGTATGCAGTTCTAGCCTCCACCCTGTAGGAAAAATGTTGTAAAATTTAAAAGAGTGCAAAAAAAGATTTACAAGGACGTTGCTAGGGTTGGAGAATTTGGGCTATAAGAAGAGACTGAATAGGCTGGGCTGTTTTCCTGGAGCATCAGAAGCTGATGGGTGACTTTAGAAAGATTAATAAAATCATGTGGGGCAATGGATAAGGTAAATAGATAAGGTCTTTTCCCTGAGATGTGGGAGTCCAGAACTAGAGGACATAGGTTTAGGGTGAGAAAGGAAAATTTAAAAGGCAACTTTTTCATGCAGAGGGTGGTGCATGTGTGGAATTAGCTACCAGAGGAAGTGGTGGAGGCTGGTACAATTACAACATTTTAAAAGGCATGTGGATGGGTATATGAATGGGAAGACTTTTTAGGGATATGGCCAAATGCTGGCAAATGGGATTAGATTAGGTTGGTATGTCTGGTCGGCATGGACGAGTTGGACCGAAGGGTCTGTTTTCGTGCTGTACATCTCTATGACTCTAATTAACCTGGGATTAAGTTTGTCTAATAGTGTGAGTGAAGCCGTTGTCTTTTGTAATTTCCTAAATGACTAAATTTCATGAACAATTCTTTTTTTAATAGTGCCAATTGTGTTTGAGTTTTGCTTTATTTTAGCAATTCAGCCAACCATTAATCCTTTAAAACATTGGAGGAGGTGGCTCTCTGTTCATTCCCATGTATTCTAACATAGCTGTTCTGTCCATAGTGGATACATAGTTAGTATTTTAGGGGTTTTGGAGAAGTGATATTCATGCTAACTTCCACAGAACTAGGCTAATGTTGCAGGAAATGAAAGTGCATCTTTTAACCATCTGGCTTTGGGCCACCTTCAGAAATGATGGCACTGACTGTTGGGTGACATTGCTAACCAAGAAGTGTGATTGTTATTTTGGGAATGTTCCTGACTCACGATCTCTGCCAAGGAGATGAAACTCCAGCCAAAGTTCTGACTGGACTTCATTTCCTGTACGTATATTGTTAAGATGCAGGGTAAATCCTTCTGCTACTTAAACCAAGCACACAGAAAAGCTCACCACGCCTTATAATCTATTAAAGTATGAGTGATGGAGAACTACCCAAATTCCACTATTTAACGAAATAAAAACAATTTTATTATTTAACTCTGAAAGAGAACATTAAACAACAACTAGTTACAACTGTAAGCCTCCTTTCTCTTAAATTTGTTATCCACCTCCTACTCTATAACAATATACTGATCCGATATAGCCCCTGTTAAATATGCAGTAAATCAATTATCAGAAATAGCCAGTGTTGTCAATCCTCCTTTGCAGATTTCCCTGGGTCATCTTCAGTCTTCTGCTGCAAAGCTGTTTCATATGACAAGGTACCTTTCAGAGAGAAGGGTTATGGGCAGTCTGTATGGCAGTAGCTGTTTTTTGTCTCTCTGGCTAACTGTCCAAAATGACTGTTTTTATATCCAAATGCATCAGATCGTCTCATTGATTCAGTGTTGTCAAAACAGTAAAATTCAAATTTAATTGGGTTTTTGTACCTTGTGGCATAATTTAAACTGGTTGGTTGAATTTGAATTGTTGTGAAACATAGCAACTAAACTCAGCTATTTGTTTCACAGCCAAATATTACATTTTTAAATTCTCCAGGACACTGTGACATGACAGGTGTTTACTAGCTTTCACTCTCTTAAAGTTACAATACACGCCTTCAACTTCATAACAATATGAAGGATAAATGCCTATCGGAACATACAGGAAAATACCATTGGTAGCTATTTTGATGATTTTCTAAGCAGTTTTATGCAATTTCTAGATTAATGCATTAGCAACATTTTGGTACACTCTATAATACCAACAGGTTACAAACATAGCAATAAAAATGACGGAGTATGTGTTTTGCCCCTTTTCAGACTGCTCTGTATGTGGTCATAGCAGAACTGTTTGTGGCATTGCCAGACTTTGCCGTCAACTTACTTTCTTCATCAAAAATAGATTGATCCTTGTCTTAAGCTTTGTATTAAAAATGTTGAATGGGAAGATCATTCCACATACTAACAAACTTCTGAAAGAAAACAATTTCTGCTCACTGCAGTCCTAAATGGGAGACCATGTCTTTAAAATTGCATCCTCTCGTTCAGAGGGGAAAACATCCTATCAGCATCCATCCTGCCAAGTTATTTTACCATTTCACAAGATCATCTTTTGTTCTCCTGAGCTCCTTACAGTCCCAACATGCCCCTTTCCTCATAAGTTGGTTTCTGGAATCAGTTGAGTGAACTTCTAATGCAGATGTATCCTTCCTTGAGTAAGGAGAACCAAACTATCCATAACGTTTCAAATATGGCCTAAAACTGTAAAAAAGTATTACACATACCACATCTATAATACTGTGAACAGTTTTGGTCCTCTTATCTAAGGAAAGATATGCTGACATTGGAGGAATTCCAGATAAGGTTCATGAGATTGACTTCAGGAATGGAAGGATTTTATGAGCAGAGGTTGAGTCAGTTAAGGCTGTACATGGAGAGGAGAACTTATTGAAACATATAAAAGTCTCAGGAAGCTTAACAGGGTGAATATAGAGAGATTGTTTCTCCTTGTGGGGAGTGTCCAGAACCAGAAAGCATAGAGTAAGAAGTTGTCATTTTGGTACAGAGATGATTTTTTTTTTTGGAGTTGCATTATTTACTACAAAGAGCTGTTGAGGTTGGGTTGCTAAGAATATTAAAAGCTGAGATAGATTCTTAATCAGTAAGCGAATTTAGAAGTGTAGTGAAAAGGCGGAAAAGCAGATTTGAAGGGTATCAGATCATCAATGATCCTATTTGAATGGTGAAATAGACTCGATGGACCCAATTATTGTTCATGCATCTTTTGGTATGAGGCTCTGTACATTAATATCAAAACTTTCCTATTTTTATACTTGGTTCTCCTTAGAGCTATCAGCAACGTTCCATTTGCCTGTTTACTAACTTTTCATGATTCATGTATAAGACTGTCCAAAACCATCTGCACTACAGTAATCTGCTTTCCATTGCATTCCATTCAAATAGCATGCATTATTTTATTCGTCCAGCTAAAGCAGCTAAATTTATATTTTACCACATGAAATATCACAATTTTCCCTATAACAGATTTATCATTTCCTGCTTTCTGTCTCCCTCCTTTCTTGGATAGGGGAATTACATTCACTATTTTCCAGTCTGGTGGGGTGTTTCCATGACCTAGAGAATTTTAGAAAAATTACAACGAATACATCTCCCTATTATCCTACATTTACAAGCAGTGTGTTGTAATACTCTTCACTTGTGTAGATTGGTGCAGCAGCATCGAGTCATCGCACGGAAACAGACCGTTCGGTCTAACTGGTCCATGCCGACCAGTATCCCAAACTTAACTAGTTCCACTTACCTGCATTTGGACCATATCGCTCAAGTTCTTTCCTATTCATGTACCTGTCCAACTATGTTTTAAATATTGCAATTGTATCCGCTTCTACCACTTCCTCTGGCAGCTCATTCTATACATGCACCATCCTCAGTGTGAAAAAGTTGTCCCTGGGGTTCCTTTTAAATTTTCCCCCTCTGATCTTAAACCTATGCTCTTTAGTTTTGGACTCCACTACACGTGGAAAAAAGATCTTAGCTATTCACCTCATGCCTCTCATGATTTTATAAACCTCTATAAAGTCACCTCTCAACCTTCTACACTCTAGTAAAAAAAATCCCAGCCTATTCAGCCTCTCCTTATAATTCAAACCCTCCCCTTATAATTCAAACCCTCCAGTCCCAGCAACATCCTTGTAATTTTTTTTTCTGCACCCTTTCTGGTTTAACAATATCCTTCCTATAGCAGGCAAACCAGAATTGTATGCAGTTTTCCAAAAGTGGCCTCACCAATGTCTTGTATGGCTGCAGCATGACCTGCCAACTCCTATACTCAATATTCTGACCAATAAAGGGAAGCATACCAAACACCTTCTTCACTATCCTATTTATCCACTTTCAAGGAAATATGAACCTGCACTCCAAGGTCTCTTTGTTCAGCAACACACCCAGGACCTCACCATTAAGTGTATAAGTCCTGCTGTAATTTGCCTTATCTAAATTAAACTCCATCTGCCACTCCTCAGTCCATTGGCCCATCTGATCAAGATCCGATTGTATTCTGAGGTAGCCGCTGTCCACTACACCTCCAATTTTTGGTGTCATCTGCAAACTTAATTCCTATGATCGCACCCAAAGCATTTATTTAAACAACAAAAAGTAGTGGGGCCAGCACTGATGCCTTGTGGCATACCACTGGTCACAGGCTTCCAGTCACCACCACCCTCTGTCTTCTACATTCGAGCCAGTTCTTTATCCAAAAGGCTATGCTTGCTTGAAGCTAGATATATTTATTCACAGGATACACATAGAGTCATAGCGATATACAGCATGGAAACAAATCCTTCAGTCCAAATCATCCATGCTGTCCACATAACTTAATCTAGTCCCATGTGCCAGCACATGGCCCATATCCCTCTAAACCCTTCCTATTCATGTACCCATCCAGATGCCTTTTAAATGTTGTAATTGTACCAGCCTCCACCACTTCCTCTGGCAGCTCATTCCATACATGCACCACCCTGTGCGTGAAAGCATTGCCCCTTAGGTCCCTTTTAAATTTTTCCCCTCTCACCCTAAACCTATGCCTTCTAGTTCTAGACTCCCACACCCCAGGGAAAAGACCTTGTCTATTTACCTATCCATGCTTCTCATGATTTTATAAAACTCTATAAGGTCATCCCCTCAGCCTGTTATGCCCCAGGGAAAACAGTTCCAGCCTATTCAGCCTCTCTATGTGGCTCAAATCCTCCAACCCTGGCAACATCCTTGTAAATCTTTTCTGAACCTTTTAAGTTCCTCCCGATAGGAGGGAGACCAGAATTACACACAACATTCCAAAAGTGTTCTAACTAATGTTCCGTATAGGCGCAACATGCCCAACTCCTATACTCAATGCTATGACCAATAAGGGAAAGCAAAACAAATGCCTTCTTCACTATCTTATCTACCTGTGACTCCACTTTCAAGGAACTATGTACCTACATTCAAAGGTTTCTCTGTTCAACAACACTCCCCAAGACTTTCCCATTAGGTGTATAAGTCCTGCTCTGATTTGCCTTTCCAAAATGCAGCACCTCACATTTATCTAAACTAAATTCTATTTGCCATTCCTTGGTCCATTGGCCCACCCGATCAAGATCCCTTTGTACTCTGAAGTAACCTTCTCCACTATCCACTATACCTCTGATTTTGGTGTCATTTGCAAACTTACGAACTATCCTCCTATGTTCACATCCAAATCATTTATATAAATGACGATCTCTGCCATCAGGAGAAATATCTAAACATTTCATCTGTTTCAATTAAACAAAAGCTTGGAACTTTGTATTCCATGGTGTTTTCCTCATGGCAAACAGTGAGCAATCAGAATTGACCTGCCATTTTACCATTTTTAAAAAAGAAACTTAGGCACTAAGTGTTTCTTGGTGCTTTCTCCAAGGCAATACATCAACCATTCAGAAATTGGTTGCTAAACAATTATCATCATTTTTCTCATTCAGTATGAATTGTTACTCATTGAAATTTGGTGTTCTTACACGTGTCCAAATAAATTCAAGGTAAAAAGGTTCAACAGCATTTTACTTTTCTTTGAAATGTATATGTGTTTATACGATTAAATGACTAATGTTTTTGGTCATGATAAGTGAAGAATAGATTGATTTTTAGGACGATGGTCTATATTATATGGTGTCTTTAAGATAAAATGACAAAGGTTCTTTGAGTGCTGTTTAGACCAGAATTTCACATCTTGGTCAAAGAGTAGATTTTAAAGAGTGCCTTAAAATAGGAAAAAGGGGCAAAGGTGGAGAGGTTTAAGGAGAGAATTCCAGAGCTTGGTTCTAAGTAACTGAAGACATAATCGTCAGGTGCAATTAAAATTGCTGTAAAGGCCAAAATTAGATGAGTGCAGATATTTTGGGATTGTCAGACCCAATTAGATTACAGAAAAATGAGATGAGACCATAGAGAGAGTTGGAAACTAGAATGAGAAATGGAGTCAGTGGTAAGAGTTTGGAGTGGTGATGGAAGGCAACGGCCTTTATAATCCAAATATTTAATTGGTGAAAATTTCTGTTTGTCCACTATTAGTTATCAGGAAAGCAATTTGATATTTTCACAACACTGGAAGAATTGCAAAAGACAGAAGAGTTGTTAAGCTAGATGTCGCCAGGGCATATTTTGGAGGAAAATAGTGTTTTTGAATGAGACACAACATGTAAATGAACAATAGGATGATATCAAGCACAGATCCTGAGAGAACAACAGAGTGATGAGAGTGAGAATAGTTTATGTTTATTACGGTCATATAGAATTCTACTTAAACTGAATTAGATGGACTCAAACAAGAAGTTCGAGGGAAAATGAGCATTGATTCACGAGGCAATAACATATTCAGTGACTTGAGCATGAGGGCGATGTTGGACATGGGACAATAATTTGCAAGGGGGTGGAGTCAAGGATTTTTTTTTGAGGAGATTGATAACCTATATGAAGTGGAATGACCCAGGCATAATCCAGTCTTTTCTGACCCATTTGTTATTTCTAACTGCATTTATATGTCTCTACTTCTTTAAAACAAAAGCAAAATGCTGCCTATGTTCGAAAACTGGATTTGAAACATGATGTTTGATAAAGACAACAAATCCAGTAGCAACTATAGAATAAGAAACCATTAACATTTCAGTCCAATGGCTCTTTGAAACTGTAGCGAGGTACAAAAGTTATGAATTTTACTGTTGAAAAGTGGGTCGTGAGAAATGACACAAGATCTGGGCAGGAAATCAGAGATTAAAAGTGTTATAGAACAAAAGACCCAGAGTGTTAATAGAGTAGATGCCAAAAGCAGAATAAAGTTTAACTCTGACTGAAAAAGACAAGACATAGACACTGAAGTGTTGGAGGAAACAGGTGTATCCAAAAGATGAGGATGCAGCAATCTTCAGCCAGAAGTACCAAGTGGATGATCCATTTTGGCCTCCCTCAATAGTCCCTGGCATCACAGATGCCACTTTTCAGCCAATTCATTTCACTCTGTGATATCAAGAAACAGTTAGATGCATTGCATGTTGCAAAGACTATGGTCCTGATAGCATTCTGGCAAAGTACAGAAGACTTGTGTTCCAGAACTTGCCATTCTCCTAACCAAGCTGTTGTAGTACAACTACAATGCTGGCATTTACCCAAGAATGAAGAAAATTACCCAGTTTGTCCAGCACAAAAGGCAGGACGAATCCAACCTAACCAATAACCGCCCCTTTAATCTACTCTTAATCATCAATAAAGTGATGTCAGCAATGGATGATTCAGTGGTGGAAAAGCCATTGAATGTCAAGGGATGATGGTTAGGTTCTCATTTGCTTGAGCTGATCATTGACACCTCATAAGTGTCAGACAATGTTGCATATTACTTACTACCCAAACTTGGATATTGTTATCATTTCTGATGCCGAGGTTGATGCGTGGCTTCTCTAAGTTGCATTCAATAGAGACATTTTAGTAGTTTTGATACAACTGAAATGAGTGGCATGCTCGGCCAGTTTTGAGGGCAGCTGAGAGTCAGCCACATTGCGGTTTGGTCTGGAGTGACACTTAGGCTGACCAGGTAAAGACAGGAGCTTTGCTTCCCTAAAGTATAATAGATGGATCTTTACAATCAACATAGTTTTCATAATAGCATTTTATGTATTGAAAAACCCCTTTCCTTCCTAACCTGTGCCATTTGTTTAATTCTCAAATCTATAACATTTGGTCAGTATCAAAAAACTGCCAATCCAAAGCCTTTAAGATTCTGCATTCTAATTTGATCTTGACTCCTCAAATTATCTCAGAAAACATCCCTGTTAATGTTAGGAAGGTAATCATTTTTATACATTTTTTTTTAAGATGAATTTAGAAATTTCTAGACTAATCTGATTTCCGACATTGTCGTCATCTTGTTCTTATCAATTTTTAGTTACTTTTTTTCCTTGTCATTTTCTCTCCATTTATTTCCCCCTCTCTCCCTTTTCTCTCTTGGCTACAATTTGATTCTAATTTCATCTTTCTTCTTTCCCATTCATTTGTTTTCTTTTGTTGTTTCATTGACCATGGATCATTGGGTGTAACGTTTAAGACATTCCCGATATACTGCCAAAAAATTACATTTACTACCGTTTGCAGTGTCTTCTAAACAACAAGGTTAAAAACTTCAGTTCACCTTGTTCACTGAAATTCACCATTCCAGCAGTTTGGGCCATTATTTGAAGATTTTAATTTGAGGAATTTATACAAATATGATTAACTTCTTTTGTGACGAGTATATCTCCTGAAATAAACCTGTTTGAATACTGAATTTGGAATTGCTTCTTATTGCCCTTTTCAAAACTGATATTTGTTTTTATTTAAGCTCACCATTTAAAAGTGGTACCTCCATGACTAGTCGCTTGTGCAAAGCTGCCATGCTGAGTCGTTTCTATCTTGTTGCAAAAGAAGCAAATAGAGAAGATTTATCTATGGTTCCAACATATCATGCAGCAAAGGTAAAGTTACTTCCAGCTTTAAGAATCAACTCACAGTAAAATTCCTAGTAGCTATAATCTATGTTCACGGTGGCACAGTGGTTAGCACTGCTGCCTCACAGCGCCTGAAGACCCGGGTTCAATTCCCGACTCAGGCGACTGACTGTGTGGAGTTTGCACGTTCTCCCCGTGTCAGCGTGGGTTTCCTCCGGGTGCTCCGGTTTCCTCCCACAGTCCAAAGATGTGCGGGTCAGGTGAATTGGCCATGCTAAATTGCCCGTAGTGTTAGGTAAGGGGTAAATGTTGGGGTATGGGTGGGTTTCGCTTTGGCGGGTCGGTGTGGACTTGTTGGGCCGAAGGGCCTGTTTCCACACTGTAAATCTAATCTAATCATTTTATTACATTGATTAAAATCATCACTTTAGCCTTCATCTTCCTGGCAACAGTTTGTTCAAAACCTAGTGTCATATTTGACCATGAGATGAGCTTCCACCTCATTCCTGCTATAACACAGCCTATTTCCACCTCATCCTCTTTGATACTGTTTCAATGCCTGTGACTGACAGTTCACAGCCTTGGTCTGTTCAGTTCTGAAAAAAAGTATTTTTTATGCTACCGTCATGTTGGCTGAAGATGTGTCCATTACACAAAATTTTTTCCACATCTAGTGCCATCTTGCAGTCAATGCATGCTTGATACAGTTAAACATTATCCATAAGTTCTAGTTTGCTTGGCTTCCATTTCTCTGTTTTCAGTTTAATTTTGCATCCATTAAATGCAAATTATTTGGGATGGTCAATAAGTGTCTGATTTTTACTGATTTCCTTTTTTTAGGGGGAGGAGGACTGTCCATTCATATGGATTTCATTGCAGATTTGTTAACAGTACATTTTGCTGGATCTTTAACATTATTAGAATCTGCATTTCTTTAATTTTAGAATGTTTAATTGCTTAATAAAAGCTACTATGCATTTGTCCATTTTTCATCAATAATATTAGGAATAAACAACAAGGAGGCAATGGCCTAATGATAATATCACTGGACTGTTAATCCAGAAATTCGAGAAATGTCCTGGGGACACAAGTTTGAATTCCAGCATGGAATTAGAATTCAATAAATATCTGGAATTAAGAATTTGATAATGACCATGAATCACTGTCAATTGTTGAAAAAACTATCAGGGGAGAAAATCTGCCATCCTCACTAGTCTAGCCTTTTATATGAGACTCCAGACCCACAGCAATATGGTTGACTGTCATTAGCTGTCTCAAATGTTCCAGCAAACCACTCCATTTCATCAATCACTAGAAAGTCTCAAAACAAAAGACTGAAATTACATGAACCATCTATCATCAACCGACACACTGGAAATTTTAAAGGTAAAAACAGCCCTGTCAAAGTCTGCCTTACTAACAGACACCACTATGATCCTGGATATGTCCTGTCCCATCGTCAGGACAGCCCCACAGTTTCTATGGTATGCTTGGCAGGGAGTTGCCCTTGGAGACCGCAACATTGACTTTAGACGTCATGAAGTCCTACAGCAGCAAGCAAAACTTGGGCGAAGAAAGGTCCTGCTGATTTCCACATTCCAGTCTTTTATTCTTAAATTAAAAGCAAGCGGGTAACTAGAGAAAAGATTGGTCCACTAAAGGATAAGGAAGGAAGACTTGTGTCAAACCTGAGAGAATAGGTAAGATTCTGAATGATTACTTTGCATCAGTGTTCACTGAGGAGAGGGACATGATGAATGTTGAGATTAGAGATAGAAGTTTGATTACTCTGGATCACATTGACATAAGTAGGGAAGATGCGTTAGGCAGGTGAGAGGTTATTAAGATGGCAAATCCCCAGGACTGGATGGGATCTATCCCAGGTTGCTGAGGGAGACGAGAGAGGAAATAGCTGGGGCCCTGACAGATATCTTTGTAGCATCCTTAAACATGTGAGGTGCCGGAGGACTGGAGGGTTGCTCATGTTGTCCCTGTGTACTGGAAGGGTAGTAGGGATATTCTGGGTAACTATAGACCAGTGAGCCTTATGTCAATGATGGGAAAGTTGCTGGCAAAAGTACTGAGATAAAATCTACTTAGATTTGGAAAAGAATGGGCTTATCAGTGATAGGCAACATGGTTTTGTGCGGGGAGATCATGCTTTACCAACTTAATAGGGTTCTTTGAGGAAGCGACCAAGTTGATAGATGAAGGAAGGTCTGTAGATGCCATATACATGGACTTTAGTAAGGCATTTGATAAGGTTTCCCATGGTAAACTAATGGAGAAAATAAAGTCACATGTTGTGCAGGGTGTTCTAGCTAGGTGGATAAAGAATTGGTTGGGTAACAGGAGACAGAGTAGTAGTTGAAGGAGGTTTCTTGTGGTGTTTGACAGGGATCAGTGCTGGAGCCACTGTTGTTTGTGATATACATAAATCATTTGGAAGAGGGCACTGTTCGTATGATCAGCAAGTTTGAAAATGACAAAGGTTGGTGGAGTAGCAGAAAGCATAGAGGACTGTCAAAGAATACAGGAGAATATAGATAGACTGGAAAGTTGGGCAGGGAAGTGGCAGATGGAGTTCAATCCAGGCAAATATGAGGTGATGCGTTTGGGAAGTCTAATTCTAGAGCAAATTATAAAGTAAACAGCCTTGGGAAAAGTTGATGAGCAGAGAGATCTGGGAGTTCAGGTCCAATATACCCTGAAGGTTGCTGCACAGAAGGATAGAGTGGTCAAGAAGGCATATGGTATGCATGCCTTCATCGGATGGGGTATTGAGTATATGAGCTGGCAGGTCATGTTAAAGTTGTACAAGACGTTGTTTCGGCCGCATTTAGAATACTGTGTACAGTTCTGGTCGTCACATTACCAAAAGGATGTGGACACTTTGGAGAGGCTGCAAAGAAGGTTTACGAGGATGTTGCCTGGTATGGAAGATGCGAGCTATGAAGAGAGGTTGAGTAGGTTAGGATTGTTTTCATTAGAAATAAGAAGATTGGGGAGGGACCTGATTGAGGTCTACAAAATCATGAAGGGTATAGACTGGGTAGATAGAGATAAGCTTTTTCTCAGGGTGAAGAACTCAGTAACAAGAGGTCACACTTCTAAAGTGAGATGTGAAAGGTTTAAGGGGCATACATGCGGCAAATACTTTGCACAGAGGGTGGTAGGTGACTGGAATGTGTTGCCAGCAGAGGTAGTAGAGGCAAGAATGGTAGATTCATTTAAGATGCCTCTGGACAGATGCATGAGTAGGTTGGGACCAGAGGAATACAGATACTTAGGAATTGGGCTATAGGTTTAGACAGTAGATTTGGATCAGCTCAGGCTTGGAGGGCTGAAGGGCCTGTTCCTGGGCTATAAATGTTTTGTTCTTTGTTCTATCCCCCTTCAGCTGTAGAGATTCTTTGATTTTAAGGACAATCAGTTCCTGATCTGATTAGACCCTTTGTTCTAACATGAAAATAAATAAATTCCACAAGTGAGGTGAGAGTCACACTTCTTGACATCAAGGCCACATTTACCAACTGTAGTATCAAAGAGCCCAAGCAAAACTGGAGTCAGTGGAAGTCAGGGAAACACTGTCTCCAATGTTGGGGTCATACCTGGTTCAATTATTTCATAAATGACTTAGAAATTGGTTGCAATACTTCCATGTCCCTGGGTCAAAATCCTGGAATTTCCTCCCTAACACCATTGAGGGTCTACCTACACCAAATGAACTAGAGCTGTTCAAGAAGGCAGCTAACCACCACCATCTCAAATGCATCTAGGGGCAGGCAATAAGAGTTGACCAGCCACATCCCACAAGTGAATTTAAAAATACATTGTGTGTGTTTAAAAAAAAAGGCTGAAGAAGGGCTTATGCCCGAAACGTCGAATCTCCTGTTCCTTGGATGCTGCCTGACCTGCTGCGCTTTTCCAGCAACACATTTTCAGCTGTGTTTAAAAAAAAACAAAGCCAAGGTAATAATTAGGATTTCACTTTTCCAATCAGTATAATGCTTAATTAATTGTGATGGAAAAAGTCTTCATATCAATTGCTAAATGATTTGCTGCACATTTTCACCATTTTGTTTTTACTTCAAATTTCCAGCACTCATATTTTATAGCTCTTCAATTTGTCATTCCTTTCAGATGATGGCAAAGTCATATCAAGAAGCAAAGGTTTTGCTGAAATCATCACTGGTACATCATGGTTTTGGTTCCTGGTTGGTCAAGAATCCAAATGCTGAAGTATTCCAAATGCAATGAGGAAGAATACTGAGAAAACCTTGATTAAACATCACACAACACCGGCATCTCCAAATCGAGAAAATCTTGAACTGTAAACTCAATCACATGCGCTTCGTTTCTTTATATCTAAAGGCTGCTGTATATTGGTGTGGATAATAGGCAAAGTGCAAATTAAAGTTTAGAATGTCTCTTGTTTTAATTCATTCTAAATCATCCATTCTACCATAGAAATGTTTGTACCTCAATAAATCTCTTCAGATTCAATTTTTTTTAAAATGTAAAGAACCCCTTGTTCACTCATCGCTCTACAAAAACACTGTGATGATGATTAGCAGTTTGTTACTGATGTTTGCTGTAAAGGTTTTTTGGCTGAAAAATAACAGCATACTGGATAACATTGGCTAAATTCAAACTACTTTATTGTGAAAAAATTATTTTGCAGTGTTATATTTAGTTCTTTGGTACAGCATTGAAGTAGTTAATACTACACAGAAAGCTTTCTGATTAAAAAAGCACCTAAGTATTTGGTTACCCTGTTTTTACACTGTTTGCAGTGGAAATAATTCTGTTCTTGAAAATAAGCCTGATTGAAAATATATATGACATGAAGTAGATGGGAAACTTATGTCAGAGTTAGACATGAAGCTAATTTTTCCATGATGTAACACAACTATTTTGACCTCCAAAACAAGAATATTGTATCCTTCAAAAATACACAAATGATTAGATTTATCCAACTTCTTACTGTACACAAAAATCTAGTGGCTAATTAGTTATGCTTTCCTGTAGGGAAGTGCCTACGTTTCACCAGATACTTCTCATGGTTATATGTTCAAGATACATTTCTCATTGTACAAATTACTGAGTACTATTACAAATTGTACTGGTATATTCAATTTAGGTAGAACATTGGAGTAGGCTTTCACTTTTTAAAAAAAAAATCCACTTTTTTTTAACAGATCTTATTTGATCCCTAGGTAATGATATAGAAAAAGGTTCCAGAAATCATTAATGCTAGGAAAATGCTAGTTCATGCTTTGTTAGGCTGTTGGAACTGCTGTAACCATCATACATTGTTGAGATATTTTCAAAATTGAAAGCAACAAATCAAACTGGTTGATGTAGAGCACCTTGCGCTAATTTGATGAATCAGATTTAAATCACTACATTATGTTGTGTACTATTAAAATGTAATGTTTAGAATATGAGACATTGCGATGCAATATGGAGACCATTTAGCTTTTCATCATATTTGTGGCCTTAATACAGTGTCTTAAACATTTGTTATAAGGGTTTTGATCCCTCAACTTGGCACAGAATCCTCTTACCCATCCAGTCTTCCTTGAAAAATTAATGTACAAGCCACCATTTCCCTATCTTGCGAGTGCAGCCAACTCTGAAGTCAAACCATTTCTGTACTTGTTCTTGGTTACTAGTGAGTACAAGTTAGCCAAATAGTAATGCTCTTGATTTTTTTTTAAAAAAAAAGAAACATGCAGTTTCCACCATCCCTGCCTTTCTGCCAGGTAGTCCAACTAGGAAATGAATTAGATCACTTGTTGTGAAATTGAGCATCAGACTATTTCAGCTATTGAATATAGATACATAATGTGAAGGTTCTGTTGAATCCATGATCTCAACTGTTCCACACTGAAGAAATGTCAAAACGGCAGTGAACGAATGTACCATTGCTACTACTAGATCTTAGAGGGTGGGATATCAGTTATCACACTGAAATGGTTGGCGGTAGGAAGGAGTGGAGGAAATCTGTACAGCCCATTTATCATATCAATGAAAAGAATTCTAGGTTTAAGCAACCTTCATCTATTTCAGTTAGATTTTTTTAACTAAAGCCTGGTGTAAAAATTGCAAAATGTGGGCAGCAGTAGACAGGTTGATGTGCTGGCCTGATTTCTAATTGCCAGTTAAATTCTATCTCTCGCTTTGACCCCTACTCTGAAATTTTCACACCAATTGAAGATGAGGAAAATCTGAAGAAACTTCACTTTTTGGTGGCACAGAGCAATATTCGCGTTGCTGTCAGACAAAAACTGACTCCTCTGGATCTTCAGAATGTCTACACAGGGCTTATAAAAGTGAACAGTTGCCCATAAATGCATGCTTTTAATTAGTGGAGAACCTAATGCTAGGAAGAAAAAACAAGATCTTTGAGTTGTAAGGGAGATGTAGCTCAAAATCTTGCATGTTGCAATAATAAGCTTGAGTATAATAGAACTCTAAAACTAAACAGCAGGATTGCACAAGTGTGCAGGAAAGGAATTGAGTGGTGACCTGAAGTGCAATTATGTCTTCATGATCTGTGACTAAATTATTTCAAACACTTTTTTGATGACAATATTGCCACAACATCCAGTACTTGCACTTGCAAGTTTAACGCTGAAATACCACATCAAAGCTTGCCCAGTTGGCTTCATGATTTGGATGATAGCTGGGAATGTATTTTCCTTCATGCAGACCACATTTCCCAAGAAATCTGATTCTGTCTGGACCAGCAATTCTTTTGGCTGTTTGCACACTTGAAAGTTAAGGCTATAACTACAAACTTAATAGATACTGTGTGTACTTGACCTCTTTCTTTATTGTCCACTTGCTCTTTCCTACTATTTCTTTGACTTTTATTTAAATTTATTCTAATCTTGCTCCCCAGTCCTGCACCAAAACAAGAATAAGTCTTTCTCAAAACACCTTTTTCTCTTGTGTTTTCTGCCTCATAGGGTTCTGTAAGACATCTTCCAAAAAAAGTATAATTAACTCAACACTGGCCATCAAGTTTCTTTCTAAAAGGCGAGTGAACGTCCAATGTGTAAAATATAGTCACATTGATTAACCCAACCAGATTTATCCTTTGCATGTTGAAAAATGCATCCAATTAGGCATAGTTGCCACTGGGTCACTAAACTCAGTAGTGACCTGCAGAGCTCAGTGTTTGTATGATAAGTAGTCACTACAAGACGATATTGAAATAGCGAGTATTGAAGAGAAATAAAATGAAGGAACATTAGGATTGGGGTTTGTAAGTAGAAATTAAAATGTAAATCTTTAATATTTTTGTTACATAGATTTTCTGTTAAGCTAAAGGTGTTTCTCACATTTGAATACTTCATTACTGTAAGACTATGGTTCGATTTCGTCATAGTCACTTAATTTATTCAAGGAGCTTGAGGTCTAACATGAACAACTTGCAGTAACTAAGTTAAATTCACAAATACATTTGTGAGCCTCTAAAATGTGTATGCAGCACTTCTGTGAATTTATCAGTTTTGCAATCAGTGACCGAAATAATTCTGCCCTCTTATTGTCCTACCTCAGATAGAGAGAGGGATGAGATGGTAAATGGAGGAGTTTGTTTATTCTAGTAATTTGTTAGAGTTTGCTTTGTTAGTTTAAAAAATAAACAGTTGACAACATTTCATTCTGTGTCAGTTTTACATTATTTTTCTCAGCATTTATGTATTAGTCTGTATTGTAAATTAACACAGTCTAAGGGATTTGGATTCTATTTTGATTGATGTGCAATACTGACATGAAACATTCTGAACTGACCACCAGGAGTTACAAAAAGACCAGATTGCCTCTTGTGTATTAAATTTCTATGAATATGTTATTTCTTGCAGAACACAAAATTAAGTTGCACATGGCTTTTTTTTATTGGCCACTTTTTTAAAGTGTTGAATAATATTTGCCATACAAGGAAGGTATCAAGGAGGAGTAAATGAGGACTGCAGATAAAGGAGACCAGAGTTGAAGACTCTGTGGTGCTGGAAAAGCACAGCCGGTCAGGCAGTATCTGAGGAGCAGGAGGGTCAACGTTTCAAGTTCAAGCTGCATTTTGTATGGTTGCAGCGTGATATTGTGGCTTCGGAACTCAATCCCTCTACAAATGAAACCTAACACACACCGTATGCCTTTTTAACAGCTGTATCCATCTGGGCGGCAACCTTCAGGGATCTATGTACATGGACTCCAAGATCTCTCTTCACGCCCACACTATCAAGAATCTTTCCGTTGACCCAGTACTCTGCCTTCCTGTTATTCTTCCAAAAGTGCATCACCTCACATTTAGCTGTATTGAACTCCATTTGCCACCTGTCAGCCCAATTCTGCAGTTTATCCAAGGCCCCCTGCAACCTGTAACATTCTTCCAAACTGCCCACTACTCCACCGACTTTAGTGTCATCTGCAAATTTACTAATCCATCCACCTATGCCTGCGTCTAAGTCATTTTTAAAAATGACAAACAGCATTGGTCCCAAAACAGATCCGTGTGGCACATCACTAGTAACTGTACTCCAGGCTGAATATTTTCCATCAACCACCACTCACTGCCTTCTTTCAGAAAGCCAGTTTCTAATCCAAACTGCTCAATCACCCTCCATTCCATGTCTCTGCATTTTCCCCAACAGGTGGAACCTTATCAAAGGCTTTACTGAAGTCCATGTATACCACGTCAATTGCCCTAGCCTCATCTACATGTTTGGTCACCTTCTCAAAAAACTCAATGAGGTTTGTCAGACATGACCTGCCCTTGACAAAACCATGTTGACTATCGGAAATCAAATTGTTGCTTGCTGGATGATTATAAATCTTATCTCTTATCATCCTTTCCAAAACCTTTCCTACAACAGAAGTAAGGCTCATTGGTCTATAATTACCTGAGTCATCTCTATTGCCCTTCTTGAACAAGGGCACAACATTTGCAATCGTCCAGTCCTCTGGTACTAAATCTGTAGGCAATGACAACTCAAATATCAAATCTAATGGCTCTGCTATCTCCTCCCTAGCTTCCCAGAGAATCCTTGGATAAATCCCATCTGGCCCAGGGGACTTGTCTACTTTCACTCCTAGAATTGATAACACCAAGTTTGTAACTAGCCTTTCTAGTCTAATATCTTGTACTCCATTCTTCTCCTTTGCAATATTCTCCTTTTCTGAGTGAAAACCGATGAGAAATGTTCCTTTAGCACCTCTCCGATCTCCACAGGTTCCACACTCAACTCCCCACTTCTGTCTTTGTCTGGTCCTATTCCTACCAAATCATCCTTTTATTCCTCACATTCCTACAGAAAGCTTTAGGGTTCTCCTTTATTCTATTTGCTAAAGGCTGCTCGTGTCCTCTATTTGTTCTTCTTAACTCTCTCTTTAAATGCTTCCTAGCTGATCTGTAACTCTCCATTACCTCATCTGAACCAGCTTGCCTCATCAACACATAAGCCTTCTTCTTCTTAACAAGAGATGCAATTTCTGTAGTAAACCACGTTTCCCTGACCTTATCACTTCCTCCCTGCCTGATAGGGACATACTATCAAGGACACGCAATATCTGTTCCTTAAACCAGCCCCACATTTCCATTGTCTGCATCCCCTGCATTTTGCTACTCCATTCTATGCATCCTAATTCTTGCCTAATCACATTATAATTGCCCTTGCCCCATTGTTAACTCTTGACCTGTGGCATATACCTATCCCTTTCCATTGCTAAACTAAATGTAACTGAATTATGGTCACTCTCTCCAAAGTGCTCACCTCCAACTAAATCAAACACTTGGCCTGGTTCATTACCAAGCACCGGATTCAGTGTGGCTCCCTTCTTGTTGGCCCTTTGACATACTGTGTCGGGAAACCCTCCTGTACACATTGGACAAGAACTGATCCATCCAATGTACTAGAGTTATAGAATTTCCAGTCAATGTTAGGGAATTTAAAGCCCCCCCATAATGACCACCCTGTTCCTTTCACTCCTACCCAGAATAATTTTGCTAATCCTCTCTTCCACCTCCCTGCAACTCTGCAGAGGTCTATAAAAGACTCCAAGCAGTGTGATCTCTCCTCTCCTGTTTCTAACCTCAGCCCACACACCTCAGTAGACAAGTCCTCATCAAAAATTCTCTCAGCCACCGTTATATTATTCTAGACTAACAAGGTCACGCCTCCCCCTCTTTTACACCTTGCCTGTTCTTAATGAAAGATCTAAACCCTGGAACCAGCAACATCCATTCCTCACCCTGCTCTATCCATGTCTCCGAAATGGCCACAACGTCAAAGTCCCAGGTACCTATCTATGCTGCAAGCTCACCTACCTTATTTCGGATACTTCTGGCGTTGAAGTAGACACACTTCAAGCCAGTTTGCTGTCTGCCAGCACATTCCTGTGACCCTGAAATCCTGTCCCTGTCCTTCCTACTCTTGTCCTCCTGTGCACTGCACCTTCACCTCCGGTTCCCATCCCCCTGCTGAGCTAGTTTAAACCCACCCGAATAGCACCAGCACATTTCCCACCCAGGATATTAGTACCCCTCTGGTTCAAGTGAAGACCGTCCTGTTTGTACAAGTCCCACCTTCACCAGAATGAAGCCCATTTATCTGAGAACTTGAAACCCTCCCTCCTGCACCATCCTTGCAGCCATGTGTTCAGCTGATATCTCTCCCTATTCCTTGCCTCGCTATCACGTGGCGCGGGTAACAAACCAGAGATAACAACTGTTTGTTCTCAGCTTCCACCCTAGCTCCCTGAAATCCTGCCTTACATCCATGTCCCTCTTTCTACCTGTGTTGGTACCTACATGGGCAACGACTTGAGGCTGGGCACCCTCTCCCTTCAGGATCCCAAAGATACGATCCGAGAAATATTTTGTGATTTTTTTTTCTTTATTCTGGATTCCTTGCTGCACTGCCCTGTTCAATTATGTGGCTCCCAAGTTAACATCCAATTGTATTAGCTTTGTTTTGTATGTTTCCTCGTTATTGAGCACAAAATTTCTCAGTTTAAGAGACCAATAATGAAGAAAGATCTGGAGAAAGATTTTAGCTTAAAGCACTCCATTCATTCTTTTTCCAAATAGTAAACACTATTTGGCCTAAATTCTTTTCAAGGTGAGAAAAAAAACTCATCAGCCATGATTGAATGGTAGTGCAGACTTGATGGGCTAAATGGCCTAATTCTGCTTCTACATCTTATGGCATTTGAGACAGATGAATAAAGGTTTGCTTGAGTTGCTCAATATGCAGTTGTGCATGTATCCATAGAAAGATGCAACTTGGACTGAATATGGCCATTATATCTTAGTTGATGGTGCAGCTGTTCTGGTTGCTTGAGTTGCCATACACTTACCTGATACTTTGGATTTCAGATTTGATTACAAGTATAAAATTAAATCACAAATTTAAAAAACGGAGTTGGGTAATTGGACTACTCACTAAACCAGGCATTCAAAAGGATTGAAGTAAGGCTCTGAATTGTCATAGTTGAAATGTTTGGCCTAGAAAAGCTCAGTGGGTCAGGCAGCATCCAATGAGCAGAAGGGTTAATATTTCAGGCATAAGCCTTTAATCAGGAATGTAGGGCAGTGGAAAACAGCGCTGAGAGATAAATAGTGTGGGGGTGGGGCTGGGGGAAGATAGCTGGGAAGGTGATAGGTGGATATAAGAGGAGGGATGATTGAGATGGGTTGGTCAGGACGGTGGAGCAGATAGGTGGGAAGGAAGATGAATAGGTGGGACACGTCAACCTGCCGAGGTGGAGGGTTGGATCTGGGATGTGCTGGGGGGAGGAAAGATTTGGAAACTAGTGAAGTCAATGTTGATGCTAAGTGGTTGAAGGGTCCTAAGGCAGAAGATGAGGCGTTCTTCCTCCAGTCATTGGGTGGCTTGGATTTGGTGGTGGAGAAGGCTCAAGACTTGCATATCCTTGGAGTGGGAGGGGGAGGAATTGTCATGTTCTATTCAGTCTGGTGGAGGTCATCATAAAGAATTAGCTTAGATTAGCTATTACAGGTATCCTTAAAAGAAATTGTAGGACTGTGAAAGAGAGATTATACGATGACACAGTGTTCAACTTGCTCGTCTGAAAAATGGTATATGTTCGGATAGGTGTCCATTGCCTGATTCAAAATAGAACCTCAAAGATGGGGGTTTTCGTAGGCACTATTTATTCGTGTTAGTATTTTGGTGATCATAATGAATGCTAATATTAGCATGACCAGTGTGGCTGGAGAGTTTATTCAGGAGAGAGAGCCAACATTTCCTGGGAGAGGTGATACCTTTCCAGTTTAGATAGGTTGCATTGCAACAGAACTGGAACCAATGTTTTGCAGGTGGATTGCTGTTGTTCCTGGGAAGGTTTTAACTAATAAGACCAAGGAAATGGGAGCCAGAACGTAGCACTGAAGAGGAGACATAAAATGCAGAAAGAATTTGAAGAGCCAGATAGTAGCAGCGTAAGAAATAGCAAGGTATTTGGTGGGGTCAGATGAGAGCATAGTTCAGTAAGATCTAAGTTAGGTTTACAATCAATGTATCACATTTGTAATTTAGCATCTTGTGCAGCTAGTCACATGGGAGTATGATGCAGTGATTATAGGAATCTGCAGAAAAAAAGGGCAGGAGTGGATACTAAATGTTCTCAGATGCAATGTGTTCAGGAAGGTTAGGGAGGATGAAGTGAAAGGAGAATCTTACAGCACATGAGAGAGGATGTTCTGGAGGATCAAGCTCAATATCTACTTAGAAGAAGAATTAGAAGTATTTCAATTATTTTTATATCAACAGGAATTTTAATACAGGAAAGGTTAGATAGGGCTAAGAGTTAGAGAGAATTTTCTTGGTTAATAAATTGCAGGAACATATACAGAGAATAAACCTAAGATTCTTGAGTCAAGATTAGATGTTATACAGATATAAAAAAAACCTAAATGTTCTCTGATAGTGATAGTGTCATGTCTTAGGGCATAGTTGAGGTCCATGTATCCTGGAGGCTACCTTTCTGCCTGTTTATCCAATGTAGTGTTTGTTACAGTTCTTGCAAGGTATTTTGTAGATGATGTTTGTTTTGCTTGTTGTCTATAGATCTTTTAAGTTCATTAGCTGCTGTTTTAGTGTGTTGGTGGGTTTATGGGCTACCATGATGCCCAGAGATGTGAGTAGTCATGCAGTCATTTCCAAGATGTTTTTGACGTTGAGGAATGTGGCTAGGGTTTCTGGGTGTGTTTTGTCTGTTTGTTTGGGTTTGTTGCTGAGAATTCGGCGGGGATTGTGTTCATTGAGTACCTATTCTTTCTGAATACATTGTATAGATGGTTTACCTTTGCTCTTCATAGTTCCCCTGTGCTGCAGTGTGTGGTGACTCATTGAAATAATGTTCTAATGTGGCTTTGTTTGTGGATGTTGGGATAATTTCTTCTGTAGTTCAGTATTTGGTCCGTATGTATTGTTTTTCTGTAGATGCTGGTTTGAAGATCTCATTTATTGTTCATTCTACTGTGACACTTAGGAATGGTAGTTTGTTGTAGTTTTCCTCCTCTTTTGTGAATTTAATGCCAGTAAGGGTATTGTTGATGGTCTTGAATGTTTCTTCTAGTTTGTTTCATTTAGTGATGGCAGAGGTGTCACCCACATAGTAGACCCAAAGTTGGGGTTGGATGGTTGGCAGAGCTGTTTGTTCGAATCTCTGCCTTACTGCCTCTGCTAAGAGCCCCAGTGTTGGAGATCCCATGGGTGTTCCATTGGTTTGTCTGTAGGTTTTGTTGTTGAAAGTCAAGTGGACGGTAAGGCATAGGTCCAATCATTTGATAATGTTGTTTTTGCTGATGAAATTGATGGTGTCTGGTGTATGTCTTTGGATCTTCCAATAGTGTAGCCAATGTTTCTTTGGCCAGGTTGATGTTGGTGGATGTAAATAGGGCTGTTATGTCAAAGGAGACCATTATTTCATCCTTTTCTATTTTGGCATCTTTGATGGTCTTCAGGAATTCTTGGGCCGAATGACTGGAATGCGAGTCTTCTACTAAGTGTTTTAGGCTTTTGTGTAGTTCCTTAGCTAATCTGTACATTGGTGTTCCAGATAACCAACCAAGCAGAGAGCTAGCCACAAGGATACATGAACATCAACCAGCCACAAAAAGACATGAACCACTCTCACTAGTATCCTTACATACAGGTGAGAAAGGACACCACTTTGACTGGGACAACACATCCATCCTAGGACAAGCAAAACAGAGACATGCATGAACATTTCTAGAAGCATGGCACTCCAAACAGAAGTCTATCAACAAACACAGTGATTTGGACTCCATTTACCATCCTCTGAGAAAAAGAACTTGAAATGATATCACCAACTAAATCCTAAACATAAAAAGAAAGTGAAACATAACACCAGTGCTTCACCTGAGGTTCACTGATTTTGTTACCTAGTATGGTGATGAAACTTCTGAAAATGAACCTTCCAGCCAGCGAACAAACTTACATCCAGAACCGAACTAAATAAATATAATATGATAGCTGCTACAGACATGTGAGTGTCAAGGACTGGATCCTGAATAATGAGGGAAATATAACACTCAAGATGAAAGGAAGCTTGATAAAGGTGGAGATTTGTCACTTTTAACTAAGGATGACATTGACATAATAGAGATGTCTTTGCATTAAATGTTCAGGATGTGGAATCAGTCTGAGTGCAGACGAGGAATAGTAGGGGAAATAAGTCATTAGAAAGTGTGGTCTACAAGTCCTGTAACCACAATTAAAGGGAAAGTATAGAAGAAATTTTGGGTGCTTGTGACAGATGATAATCAGGATGAATTTAATTGATGTATAATCTGGAAAACTCGGGTTGGCAGTAGTAGCCTGGATGAGGAGTTCAGAGTTAATCTTTTTATAGCACCATATTCTGCAACCAGTCAGAGAACAGATATACTGATTTTTAAAAAAAAGCTGAAAAAACTAGGGATGCTAGAGATTTGAAATAAAAACAGAGATTGCTGGAAAATCTCAGCAGGTCTGGCAGCATCTGTGGAGAGTTAACGTTTCTGAAGTTCTGAACAAAGGTCCCTGAATCTGAAGTGGTAACTCTAATTTCTCTCTACAGATGCTGCCTAGCCTGCCGGGTTTTCCCAACAATTTCCGTTTTGTTCCTGATTCCCAGCATTCATAGCTCTTTTATTTTTTTATATGCTAGACTTGGTAATGTGACTGACTAATTAATTAATGACTCAGAGTAAAGACACACCTAGGAAGAAGCAGCCACAATATAGTTGACTTTTACTATCAGTTTGAAATAAGACCAGATTTTAAATTTAAGTAATAACAACCAAGTGGAAATGAAAGCTGAAATAAATTGAGAAACTAAGGGGCAGACATTTAGGGGTATAGTTCAGGACATGATAAGTTTGTTCCTTCTAAGGGGAAGATCTAACTTCCATGGTTAACTGAAGAAAACATCAAACTTAAGGGAGTAATTGCACAAAAGTGAGTGGCAGGCCAGATGATTGGATAGAACTTAAAGGATAACAGAGAATGACTAAAAGATTTATCAGGAGAATTTTGATGATATAAAAATGGTTGGCAAGAATTTCTACAGGTACTTCGACATGTAAAGAGTGAATAAAATGAGTCTTGGTCCTCTAGAGAGTGAGACTGGGGAACTAATAGTACATAATAAGGAAGTGGCACATGAAAGGAGCAAATATTTCACTTCTGTCTTCATTATAGACGATACAATCATTCCAGCAATTGTTATAAATCAACAGGTGGAGGGGAGAGAAGGTCTTGGTGAAATTACAATCACTAGAGAGACAGTACTGAGCAAACTGACGAGATTGCAGAATGGCAAGCTCTTCGTCCTGATGGACGTTATCCTCGGATCTTAAAATATGGTTCAGCAGTCAATGCATCTGTGTTAATTTTCCAAAATTTATTACACTCTATAGAATACTCATCAGACTGGAAAATGGCAGATAACTCATCTTCTGAAGAGGGGAGTGAGCCAGAAGGGGAAACTATAACCAGTTAGCTCTTATGTTTGTTGTGGAGAAGGTGGCAGAATGTTTTTAGCTGGCCACTTAGAAAACTCAAGGCACTCTGGAAGTGTTCTCATAGTTTGCAGAATGGAGAGCACGCTTATCCAATTTATTTGAGTTTTTGGAATGCTGCAGCTATGCCACATTTCTTGTCCTGCCATTTTAATATGATTTTCTTAGTTTACTACTTAATTCATTCAGTTATTTGTTCTCCTTTCCTTTTCGTACATTTTGTTAATCCATTCACTTGTTCCTGTCTTGCTTTAAATTTCAGGAATAGAATAGACCTTAACCACAATTGGCTTCTTCCTATGTGGGAGAGTTTTGTCCTGATTTGTTCTACATGTGACTTTAGACCCACAGCAATGTGAGGAACACAACCATCCTCTGAAATAACCTAGCAAGCCACTTGTGTATGAAACTGCCATAAAATCTAAACAAAGGAATGGACCTGGACAAACCATCTAGCATTGACCTACACAGTGGAAATGACAAGAGCAAACAGAGCCCTGCTCACTTCTCCTTACTAATATTTGGGGGCGCTTGGCAATTCTTGTGACAAAATTGAGATTAGATTAGATTACTTCCAGTGTGGAAACAGGCCCTTCGGCCCAACAAGTCCACACCGACCCGCCGAAGCGCAACCCACCCATACCCCTACATATACCGCTTACCTAACACTAGGGGCAATTTAGCATGGCCAATTCACCTGACCCGCACATCTTTGGACTGTGGGAGGAAACCGGAGCACCCGGAGGAAACCCACGCAGACACGGGGAGAACGTGCAAACTCTACACAGTCAGTCGCCTGAGGCGGGAATTGAACCCAGGTCCCTGGCGCTGTGAGGCAGCAGTGCTAACCACTGTGCCACCGTGCCACCCCTAAACACTGAGAGAGCTGTCCCACAACTATGTAACATAGTTCTACTCTCAGAATCTTACTTTACAATGTCCCAGGACCCACCCTCTCCATACTTGGTAATGTTCTGTTCCACCATCAATTTAAAACCACCACTGGTGATGGCACTGTAGTATATAGTTAAGAAGGAACTGCCTTCAGAGATCTCAACATTGATGGTAGATCCTATGAAGTTTCATGACGTCAGGTCAAATATGGGCAAGGAAACCTCCTCTTGACTAACTCCTTCCTGCCCGATGATTCAGAATCCCTGCACGCTGGCCACCACTTGGGAAAAGCACCAAGGGAGTCAAGGACACAAAATGCGCTTTGGTTGGAGTCTTCAATGTCTGTCACCAAGAGTGGCTCAGAAATACCACCACTGAAGGGGTTAACTGAATACTAAAGGACATAGCTGCTGAACTGGCTCTGTGGCAGGTGGTGAGGGAACCAACAAGAGGAAGAAATCTACTTGACTTCACCCTCACTAATCTGCTCATTGCAAATGCCTTCATTGATGACAGTATCACTATGAGGTACCGTTGCACAGTCTTTGTGGAGATTTTACTTTGACAATATCCTCCATTATGTTGTGTAGCACTATCACCATGCTAAGTGGGTTAGACATCAAACAGACGCAGCAACTCAATACTAGGGGAGGATTGAGTATGATCAGAAGCAGCAGAATTGCTTTCAAAACCAATCTATCCTCTCATGAACTAGCATATCCCATACTATCCAATCAATGTGAAGCCAGGAGTTCAACTCTGGCTCAATAAGAGTGCAGTAGACATGCCAAGACCAGCACCAGAACAATCCTAAAAATGAATGTTAACTTTGTGAAGATGCAAGACAGGCCTACCTGTATTCTAAGCAGTGAAACAGACAGGGCTAGGTGAGACCACACAAACAAATCAAATCTAAACTCTGCGCTCCTTCCCATATTTTAAAAGATATAAAATGTTTCCCCAGCAGTTCAGCGTCCTTCATTTTCTCGACAGCAGTTGAAGTGAGAGAAACAGCACTGCTGGGTAAGTGAGGCTTTATATTTGGGTGTTGCTTTACCCAAAACATTACATGGGTAGTAGTGTCTCCCACCCATCCACCTCCTCTAACGAAACAAAAAGATTATGTGTGCCGAATTGGTAAGGTGTCTAGCTCAATTTATTTTAAGTTTCTTAGTGGTTTTGCTGGGAATTTAGAATAGTAGGAATGGAGGTTAGGGCAGTTGAATGTTCCTCCGTCAGAATGTGGGAAGTAAGAGTCACCAGTAGTGGCCCTGATGACTGCATCTATGGGAACTGCACCCAACTCCAGCTCCTCAAAAACTGTGTTAGGGAACTGAAGCTGGACTGGATGAACTTCGGATCATTTGGGAGGCAGAGGGAGTTATTGGGAAGAGTTACAGGGAGGTAGTCAACAAGTATACTGTTTTGGATACTGTTAGGGGAGACAACTTACCAGGGGTAAGCAATGGGGCATAGATGTCTGGCACAGAGTCTATCCCTATTGCTCAGAGGGAAGGAGGAAGAGGAGCAGAGCATTAGTCATTGGGGACTCCATAGTTAGGGGGACAGATAGGAGGTTCTGTGGGAACAAGAGAGACTCATGGTTGTTGTGTTGCCTCCTAGGTGCCAGGGTTGTGTTTTCAGGATTCTTGAGGAGGAGGGAGAGCAGCCCCAAGTCGTGGTCCACATAGGCACCAATGACATAGGTAGGAAGAGAGATGGGGAGTTAAGGCAGAAATTCAGGTGGAAGCTTAGAGCTAGAGCAAACAGAGTTGTTGTCTCTGGTTTGTTGCCCGTGCCATGTGCTAGCAAGGCAAAGAAGAGGGAGAGGCAGGGGTTGAACACATGGCTACAATGATGGTGCAGGAAGAAGAGATTTGGATTCCTGGATAATTGGGGCTCATTCTGCAGTAGCTGGAACCTCTACAAACAGGATGGTCTTCACCTGAACCAGAGGAGTACCAATTTCCTAGGGGGAATATTTGCTAATACTCGATGGTAGGTTTAAACTAATTCAGCAGGGGAATGGAAACCAAAATTGTAGTTCAACTGGAGGTTGAGAGTGTTGAATTCAGAACTAAGATTTCAAGATCGCAAGAAGGAACTGGCAAGGAAGTTGGTTTGAAGTGTGTCTACTTCAATACCAGGAGCATCCGGAATAAGGTGGGTGAACTTGCAGCATGGGTTGGTACCTGGGACTTTGATGGTGTGGCCATTTCAGAGACCTGGGTAGAGCAGGGACAGGAATGGTTGTTGCAGGTTCTGGGATTTAAATGTTTCAGTAAGAACAGAGAAAATAGTAAGAGAGGGGGTGGTGTGTGGTACTGTTAGTCAAGGACAGTATTACAGATGCAGGAAGGACTTTTGAGGACTTGTCCACTGAGATAGTATGGGCTGAGATTAGAAGCAGGAAAGGAGAGATCACCCTGTTGGGAATTTTCTATAGGCCTCCAAATAGTTCCAGAGATGTAGAGGATAGGATAACAAAGATGATTCTCGATAGGAGCGAGAGTGACAGAGTAGTTGTTATGAGGGACTTTAACTTTCCAAATATTGACTGGGAATACTATAGTTCAAGTACTTTAGATGGGTCAGTTTTTGTCCAATATGTGCAGGAGGGTTTCCTAACACAATATGTAGACAAGCCAACAAGGGGCAAGGCCACATTGGATTTGGTACTGGGTGATGAACCCGGCCAGGTGTTAGATTTGGAGGTAGGTGAGCACTTTGGTGATAGTGACCACAATTCAGTTATGTTTACTTTAGTGATGGAAATGGATAAGTATATACCACAGGGCAAAAGGTATAGCTGGGGGAAAGGCAGTAACAATGCGCTTAGACAAGATTTAGGATGGGGAACGAAACTGCAGGCGATGGGCACAATTGAAATATGAAGCTTATTCAAGGACCAGCTGCTTCGTGTCCTTGATAAATATGTACCTATCAGGCAGGGAGAAAGTTGTCCAGTGAGGGAGCCATGGTCTACTAAGGAGATTAAATCTCTTGTAAGAGGAAGAAGATGGCTTATGTTAGGTTGAGATGTTAATCCTCAGTTAGAGCGCTTGAGAGTTACAGGTTAGCCAGGAAAGAGCTAAAGAGAGAGCTAAGCAGAGCCAGGAGGGGTCATGAGAAGTCATTGGTGGATAGGATCAAGGAAGATCCTCAGGCTTTCTATAGGTACATCAGTAATAAAAGAATGATGAGAGTAAGATCAGGACCAATCAAACATAGTGGTGGGAAGTTGTGCATGGAGTCAGAGGAGATAGGGGAAGCACTAAATTAATACTTTTCATCAGTATTCACATGAGAAAAAGACAATGTGATCGAGGAGCACACTGAGATACAGGCTACTAGACTAGATGGGATTGAGGTGCATAAGGAGGAGACGTTAGCAATTCTGGTAAGTATAAAAATAGATATGACCCCTGGGCCAGATGAGATTTATCTTAGGATTACTGGGAAGCCGGGGGGAGATTGCCGAGCCTTTGGCTTTGATCTTGATGTCATCATTGTCCACATGAATAGTGCCAGAAAACTGGAGGATAGCAAATGTTGTCCCTTGTTCAAGAAGGGGAGTAGAGACAACCCTGGAAATTATTGACCTGTGAGCCTTATTTTAGTTGTGGGTAAAGTGTTGGGAAGGGTTATAAGAGTTTTGAGAAGATTTGTAGCTCAGGTTGAGGTTCTGGATGTAGGTTTGCTCACTGAGCTGGAAGGTTCATTTCCAGACGTTTCATCACCATACTAGATAACATCTTCAGTGGGCCTCTATTTACATGTTTGGGTTTCTTTGGGTTGGTGATATCATTTCCTGTGGTGATGTCATTTCATGTGGTGATGTCATTTCCGGTTCTGTTTCTCAGGGAGTGGTAGATGGGGTCGAAGTCGATGTGTTTGATAATAGAGTTCTGCTTGAATGCCATGCTTCTAGGAATTCTTGTGCGTGTCTCTTTTTGGCTTGCCCTAAGATGGATGTATTGGCCCAATCGAAGTGGTGTCCTTCCTTATCTGTACATGAGGATACTAATGAGAGAGGGTCATGTTGTTTTGTGGCTAGTTGATGTTCATGTATCCTTGTGGCTAGTTTTCTGTCTGTTTGTCCAATGTAGTGTTTGTTGCAGTCCTTGCACGGTATTTTGTAAATAACATTAGTTTTGCATGTTGTTATTTGTTACTTTCAAAATACCTTGCAAGGACTGTAACAAACACTATATTGGACAAACAGGCAGAAAACTAGCCACCAGGACACATGAACATCAACTAGCTACAAAACGACATGACCCTCTCTTAATAGTATCCTTACATACAGATGAGGAAGGACACCACTTCGATTGGGACATCCATTCTAGGACAAGCCAAACAGAGACACAGACGAGAATTCCTAGAAGCATAGCATTCCAACCAGAACACTATGAACAAACACAAAGAAATCCAAACATATAAATAGAAAGCAGGAACTATCAACAGTGCTTCACCCAGAGGCTCACTGAAGATGTTACCTGGTAGGGTCCCGAAACATCTGAAAATGAACCTTCCAGCTCAGCCAGCAAGCCTACATACAGAGGGTTATAAGACATAGGATTTATAATCATCTAGAAAGGAATAAGTGCAGTAGGGATAGTCAACGCAGTTTTGTGAAGGGTAGTCGTGCCTAATACTTATTGAGTTCTTTGAGAAGATGACCAAACAGGTGGATGAGGTAAAGCAGTTGATGTGGTGTATATGGATTTGAGTGAGGCATTTGATAAGGTTTCCCACTGTAGGCTATTGCATAAAATACAGAGGCATGGGACTGAGGGTGATTTAGTGGTTTGGATCAGAAATTGGCTTGCTGAAAGAAGACAAAGGGTGGGGGTTGATGGGGATTATTCATCTTGGAGTTCAGTTACTAGTGGGGTACCGCAAGGATCTGTTTGGGTCCACTGTTTTTTGTCATTTTTATAAATGACCTGGATAAGGGCATGGAAGAATAGGTTACTAAATTTGCAGATATCAGTAAAGTCGTTAGAGTTGTGGAAAGTGATGAAGGATATTGTAGGCTACAGAGAGACATAGATAAGTTGCAGAGCTAAGCTGAGAGGTGGCAAATGGAGTTTAATGTGGAAAAGTGTGAGGTGATTCACTTTGGAAGGAGTAACAGGAATACAGAGTACTAGGCTAATGGTAAGATTCTCGGTAGTGTAGATGAGCAGAGTGATCTCAGTGTCCAGGTACATCGACCCTTGAAAGTTGCCATCCAGCTTGATAGGGTTGTTAAGAAGGCATGCAGCGTGTTAGCTTTTATTGGTCAAGGGATTGAGTTTCAGAGCCAAGGGATAATGCTGCAGTTGTACAACACTCTGGTGCAGTCACATTTGGAGTATTACATACAGCTCTGGTCACTGCATGATAGGAAGGATGTGGAAGCTTTGGAAAACGTTCAGAAGAGATTTACCAGGATGTTGCCTGGTATGGAGGGAAGGTCTTATGAGGAAAAGCTGGGGGAATTGAGAATGTTTTTGTTAGAGAGGAGAAGGTTGAGAGGTGACTTAATTGCGACATATAAGATAATCAGAGGGTTAGATCGGTTGGACGGTGAGAGCCTTTTTCCTCAAATGGCGATGGTTAGCACGAAGGGGCATAGCTTTAAATTGAGCAGATAGATATAGGACAGATGTCAGAGATAGTTTCTTTACTCAGAGAGTAGTAGGAGTGTGGAATGCACTGCTTGCAACAGTAGTAGATTTCGCAAGTTTGACGGCATTTAAATGGACATTGGATAGGCATATGGACGAGAATGGAAGAGTGTAGGTTAGATGGGCTTCACATTGGTTCCACAGGTCAGTGCAACATCGAGTGCCGAAGGGCTTGTACTGCACTGTAATTTTCTATGTTCTATGTTCCAGTTGTGGATGGTGGTGGACTATTAAACAATTAACAGGAAGAAGGCATTCCTCAAATATCCTCATCCTCAGTGATGGGGAGTCCAGCACCTCACAGCAAAAGACAAAGCTGAAGCCAGAAGTGTTGAATGGATGATTCATCTCAGCCTCCACCTGAAGTCATCAGCGTAACAGATGTCAGGTTTTAATTAATTCGATTCACTCTGCATGTTACCAAGAAATGCCCTAACGCACTGTACACTGATAATATTCCAGCAATAGCATCAAAGACTAGTGCTTTGGAACTAACTATGGCCCTAGCCAAGCTGGATCAGCAGATAAGACACTGGCATATCCTCAACAATGTGGAAAAATGTCTGATTCACTAAAGAAAGACGAATCTAATTAAGCCAATGGCCACCCTATTGATCTACTCTTGATCACCAAAGAAGTGATAGAAAGGGTCATCAACAAGTGATTTCAAGTGGCACTTGATCAAGCAGCCCAAAAGGCATCAAATACATAAGCATTCACTCCCTCCACCAGCAATACACCTGGTCCCAGGTAATAAGTCAATTAAAAACTTTACCATTGTCAATCATGGATGCGGCAATTCACCCCTAGATTGATGATTGCTTTTGAACATTCCAAATACAAAAATCTTTTCAAACATTGTCTTACTTTATAAAATGAAAAATCCTGTTTAAATTCAATTTAATTAAAGGGTCAAAAACTCTGTTCTGTTTCCCAACTGATCCCAGATGGCTTTATATCTGATATTAGAACAAGTGAAAGTATGGGAGAGATTCTTAAAAAAGGGTTTCCCTCTTCCTCACTTTGATTTGTTATTACTATTAAGTTAAGAATTATATAAGAGGTTTCATATTTCTTTATTTTTTAACCCCATTCACCACCAAATAATGTCATGATAAAGAAATCAAAGTTCAAATTTGTTTTACTGTTCCATGCAAGTACTGAATCAATATAGGAAGTGGAAAGATTTCTGATAAGATTCATCAAAGCAGGTCTCCAGATTACTTCATGAGTTTTGGAAATTGTCAGTCATTCAGCAAGTAATCAGTTGCAGGACTTCACTGACTGTTAACGCGATTGAGGATGAGGTTCTGAGATGTTGGAAAGCTGTTGCTAACGATCCAGTTTACCATCAAACAAGTGAGAGCTTCTGCCAAAAAAAAAGCCATTACCAGCTGCTCGATTATCAGAGCTGTGTTATATCTGTCATGTACTTTTAAATGCTGCTTGTAAAGTAAGTTGCCTCTAAATCCACATGAATGAAATCAAATCCAGCAGATGCTGGAAATCTAACTTTAAAACAGGGAATGTTAGAGAAGCTCAGCAGGTCTGGCAGCATCTGTGGACAGAGGATAAAAGCATTTTAGAACATAAAACAAACATAGAACAATACAGCACAGAACAGGCCCTTCAGTCCACAATGTTGTGCCGAACATTTGTCCTAGCCTAAGTACCTATCCATGTACCCATCCAATTGCTGCTTAAAGATCACCAATGATTCTGAATCTGCTACTCCCACAGGCAGAGCATTCCATGCCCCCACCACTCTCTGGGTAAAGAACCTACCCCTGACATCCCCCCTATACCTTCCACCCTTCACCTTAAATTTACGTCCTCTTGTAACACTCTGTTGTACCCGGGGAAAAAGTCTCAGACTGTCTACTCTATCTATTCCCCTGATCATCTTATAAACCTCTATCAAGTCACCCCTCATCCTTTGCCGTTCCAATGAGAAAAGTCCTAGCACTCTCAACCTATCCTCGTACGATCTATTCTCCATTCCAGGCAACATCCTGGTAAATCTTCTCTGCACCATCTCCAAAGCTTCCACATCTTTCCTAAAGTGAGGCGACCAGAACTGCACACAGTACTCCAAATGTGGCCTTACCAAGGTCCTGTAGAGCTGCAACATCACCTCACGACTCTTGAATTCATTCCCTCTGCTAATGAACGCGAATACACCTGAGTGGCAACTTTCAAAGAGCTATGAACATAGACCCCAAGATCCCTCTGCTCCTCCACTTACTAAGAACCCTACCATTAACCCTGTATTCCACATTCCAAAATGGACAACCTCACACTTGACAGGGTTGAACTCCATCTGCCACTCCTCGGAACAATATATATTTTAAGAACAATATGTACTTTGCATCCCTTTGTAGAAGTTCTGAAGAAAAGTAATATTGGACTTGAAATGTTAATGTTATTTTTCTGTGTGCAAATCCTGCCAGGTCTGCTGAGGCTTCAGCATTTTGTGGTTTTGAAACCTTTTAACTTAAATATGACTTTGTGTCAATTTGTATAATAATTTGGAAAGCGAGGTATTTTTTCATGCAATGCAATTGGCTTCAGAGATGTTCACAATAATGGCAGTATCAGTATTCAATGATCATAACACTTTTGATTCTCTGCCAAGCCACAGCATACTATACATCCTCAGGAAAATGTAAGATAAGTCATTTACATCTGGGTTGCAGCCCGTCTAGGGAGGTGATGCAAGTCATGTGCTAACTCTGTAAAGGGTATAACCACAGGTGAGATCTGGTAGAGCAGATCCAGGTAAAAACTTTGATGGATGGTCTACAGTTGGCGGTGGGGGCAGGGGGAAAGAGTGGGGTGGGGGGGGGGGGGCGCGTGATGAAGTTCTGGTGAGCGTGCACACTTAGAAGCTTGGCAAATTTTCTGGGCTCTTTGTCAATGATAAGTAACACAAAGAAATCTGACTCCACTGTGGCAAAGGGGATATGAAGAACCCATCCTTTCCAGTGTGATTGATGGGGTGCTCCCTCATGGGATTGTTACTGACTCTGTGAAACATAAGCCTGTTGCCTTTGCTGACTGAGTTTATATTCCCATCATTGCCGTTGCTGTTGTCTGTCAGCCAGCTTGTCCAGACCGATAGAGCAGTCTGAAGCCAGGTTCTCAAGGCCCAGATCTGCTCAATGCCATCCTGTCAAGGCCATCTGCAGTCTCCCCCATTGAAAGTCAACAGATTTTCACTAACCACACTGCAGCCCTGTGTAGGAGCACAACATGCCCGAAAAGACAGGCACTAAGCAAATGCACAAAGATACGTAGTTAATTTCCTTGCATAATTGAATATGTTGTTGGTTAAAATTGATATGGAAAGGTTTTCTTGATTGATTTTACTTGCAGGTTATAGGGCTGCTTTGATAGCACGTTGCTGGTAAATATGAATGTTGGAGCTGTGATGCATTGGTGCGTGATGGCATGAGGGAATCAGAGCCTCAGTCAGTGTTTACTGACACTCAGTCCTGAATATCTCTCTCTGTCTCCTCCTTCCCTTTCTCCATTTCCTCCTGAAATGGCCCTTTGTCAGCCTGATGACAGTAACTGAGTGAAAAGTTACTAAAAGTTGTGAATGATGTGATACCCTTAACCAGCCCACCATTGAAACATCTTTTCCGTTGCAATGAGGCAAGTCTCAGTTCCTCCATTTCTTGTAAACCCATCAGCCTTAATGACACACAACAAAGCATTGCAAACCACTTTTACTTTTATTTGTAGCTTGAATGAGAACACTGTAAATTTTAAATACACAGCAGAAACTTCAATAACTTACAGTAAAAATACATCATACATAAATAAGACTAGTTAAATACAATGTGTTCCTAACATGACATTTTGAATAAGTTATAAATATTGACATCACAGTTATCCATATAAAAATAGCTTTGTTTACAAATCACTATTACTTAATTATGATAAACAAGGCTAAATTCAGGTACATACAAAAAAGGCTAGTGCAACAGTTTACATTCAGCACTAGTGATCAATTAGTAATTTTATAATTTTCAGAGCAGCCTTCATAAGATTATAAAAATACAATAAATTATATAGTGAAGTACAATTTTCCAATCTTAATTTTCAAGTTACTTGGTGTCAGCTTTATTGATAGCATCCAGAGCTCGAGTGTCTTACTTTGTTGCATGAACATCAGGCAGATTTGCATTGTATTCTTTGATTCTTCTCTGTAAGAATGTAATCAGGTCAGACATGAATTCAGGGATGCTCTTCTTTTCATAGTTGCATTCTGGACATTCTCTCTGGAAATAAGATCACAATTCTTACTTTCTTTTAAACTACCAGCATTGACATCATGATCAAGGTGTCCTCCAGTTCAGTATACTGCCACCTACTGTTAATTCTTGTAGTTTCCCTCTTATAGGTATTGTTTTGGTTTTTGAGTTAGGCAATTGTTTTAAAAAGGTAAATATTGTGAAAGAAATACATTTTTGTTGAAATCACATTTTACATCTGACAACCACTGTTACTTACCTTTTGCCAATTTTTCATATTCCTTTTTATGACAAATAGAGACATTAAACAATCTTGTGAATCAATATTGCGACAATTCCGTTTCATTTTATTCAATCCTTTTGCGAAATAGTGGATGGAGCAATCAGACTGCACATAAAAAAGAGATTACGGTTAGGATAGAAGAACATATTTTACATGATGCATCACTCATGGAGGTACAACATCCTAATACACAAGGATGGGAAAATGGAAATATTGTCAATTTCAGAAACTGCTATTGGTATAAAAGTATAACTTGAAAAATTATGACTAGTTTTTGAATAATTAAAGTGACTGAGTGTAAATTCATGTTTAATTTTCAAATTCAACTAGCCTGTATCATGAAGGCAACAGTTTACCACTGTGGCTCTCAATTGACTTCAAAATAGACACTATTTCATTAATCAGAGATACTATATTGCTCAAATGAATTCTGGATGTGCTTTCAAATGCTTATTGTTTGCTATTGTAACCTAGATTATGCTTAGGTACTGTACTTCAATATTTTTCTATCTCTTTTGCAAATATAATTCAAAGTGATGAAATAACAATGAAATATTCTAAACTATTAAAAAGTGTTTTCAAACTCAAAAATATCTGCTGATTGAATTTAGCATCCCCGAGCCACAGAATAAATGTCTACACTTATGATTCAATTAGATTATCTTATCATTAAATCTTATTGCATTTGTCACAGGTATGTTTATTTTCCAATATTACTACATTCTTTATTCTTTCACTTGATGAAAGTCATCATTTCGTATACAGTGTCTTTCCAAATTAACTTGGTACTCTTCAAATAACTAGTCCAAAAGTTACACTTAACAATCAAGAAATAAATATATTAAGATCACTCATTCACATTACGTTCCATTGTATAACACTTTGCATTTTTCTTTATATTTTCAAGTAAATTGATTTAAATTAAAACTTGTTTACTTCTGTTTTAATCATGCTTACCTTTACGTTTACAGGTGTGAGTAAAGAGTACCCTGTGTCCTGAAATTATACAAAACAATTAATCTTTAATACGTGCAAATAAATAAATAACATTTGTAATATTAAAGGAATCATCACATACTTAAAGGCTAAACCATACCTGTTTCTTCCAAAATTCGTTGAGATGATTAGCATGCTTGATCATTTCTGACAGGACAGCATACCTGCCGTTTGAGGCACCTACTAAAACGATGTAAGTTACCACAACAAACATTGAGCACAGTAAACTCTTCATTGTCACAGCAGGCAATTGTTCTGAAGACAGGAGACTGACAAAATTTCAGAATGCAAATGTAAACCAGAGTAGAAGGTATCTAAATTTATACCCTTCTTGGGGGAAATCGTGGGAGTGTTCAATAGTCATTAGTTTACTTTTCTGTACCATTTATGATTGATGAATAATATTAAATTTTCCTCTCTGATGACTTTCTGGAATTTCTTCAAGCCTAATAGTAGTAGAGGATGCTGGTAAAATCCCTTTTTTGGCTAACCTCTGACTAAAACCACTAAAACCCATAAAATTGCACACTTTCATGTATGTGCATGAGTACAATTTTCCTGCTTTTAAAAAATCTCACACTTTTATTCATGAACCATATTTTCTGAAAGAAAAACCCACTTATTACACTTCACAATTTAACCATGCAAGAAAGATTCTTAAAATGCACAGGTAGCAGGAGTTCACTTTGAGGTTTAAAAGCAGAATAAGTGCTTTGTACTTGTTTGTCCTTTCAAACAACAGGAAGTGTTGGCTTCCTGTTACTAGGTGGTCTGCTGTAGTGAATAAAACACAACATTTCCTCAGTTTAACCTGTATGCTAAGCTGTTGACTGAATATGCAACTAAAAATATCGTCAGAACTGAATTTTGTTTTGCTGACGTGTATAAAATTTAAAGTTAAATTACTCACAACTCTTGTAGTTTTGCACTGACTTGCTGATGCAGAAAGAGGCAGCAAACTCAAAGACCAATGCAATAGCTTTGACCTGCCAGGCAAAAAACTGTTCCCTCGGCCACCCTTTCAACACAGACTGTAATAATTATGAATTCCAGGAATACACTTATTTTGGAACATGTAAAGCATGCGTATCCCTGGAAAATTAAAATTGTGAACATGAAACAGCTTTAATCTGTCTTATTCCATTTATTATTTTGATAGCAAATTTCCTGCGACATTGCTCATGGAGATTTCAAGGCTGCATAATATCCTCATTGGGTGTTAGCAATAAAATGTAACATGAAAGTGATACCAGAAATGAATATAACAAAGTAATTTCAGATTGTACTCATATGGTTTAATGTACCGATTCAGTTTGCTAACAGACTCCTAGGTAATTACAAACATATGGTTACTCAAGGATTTGAGGACCTTGTAGAGGTTTTTTTTCTGGTGTGTGAGGCATGTTGGCTTCCAAAGAGGCCATCAGGATCTGATTTTGATTTTAACCAGTGGTGTGAGTGGAATGATGTAGTGAGGTTTCAGTCGGATCAAAGCAGCAAGAAGACCCTTTTCCACAGCAGCTCAGTTGATGCAGTGTTAGGCAATGTAGGGACAATAATGTCTTCGCATTTACTTTTAGTGGATTGGGGTTGCAATCAAAAAATTATAACTTACTTTATGATAATCATCCAATGTACTCAGTATTTTATTACCATTGTATTACAGATAGATGGTGAATGATAGATTGTGTTGAATGATAAGATGAATTGTGTTGAATCATATCAGTTCATTGTTGACTTTATAAAGATAAAGGATGGCTTATGTAAATAGGACTATCTGAGTAGTGATTCAAAACAACAAATACACATTAGAAACAGCAAATGCTGGAAATGCTCACTAGGCCAGGTAGCATCAGTGCTGAGAGAAAAAAAATTGGAGGAATTGTAAACTGTGAGGAAGAGAGTGCAAAACTTCAAAAGCCATAGACAAGTTGGTGGAGTGGGTGGATAGAGAGTAGATGAGGTTTAATATGCAGCAGTGAGAAGTGAGACATTTTGGAAGGAAGAACATGGAGAGAGAGTATAAAATAAAGGATACAACTTTAAACAAGTGTAGGAACAGAGGGATCTGAGTGCATATGTGCATGAGTCATTAAAGGTGGAAGGACAAGTTGAGACAACAGTTAAAACTTACCATATTGTAGGGTTTATTCATGGGGGCATACAGTCAAGAACAAGGAGGTTATGTTGAATGAATAAGGTAGGAGGTTGGCCTCAGCTGGACTACAATGTATAGTTTTGAGCACCACATATTGAGAGGGATGTGAAATCATGTTAAAGAGGTTTACAGGGACTGCAGGGATAAGGCATTTCAGTTATGAAATGAAAAAAATCAGCTTATTGGTTTCGAAAAATATTTTCTAGACTTTCCCCTGCAAACTTAAATGGTAAGTTCAGAAACTGACATTTACAAAGCAGCTATTTGCCTGCATTTACATTTCATTACAGTTGCAATTTACCTTATTTATAGACCAGTTCCAACTTTCCTCCCTTCCCTACAAAACTAGACAGCACAAATTGCTGCCATGTAAATCAGTGCAGGTACCTGGTGGTTGCACCTGCTTCTTCACAATGCTCCTTGACCACCATCTTCATCCACCCTTTGTCCACACAAAGCAGCCCTGTTATATCATTATGCCTACTAATTCGCATGGCACTTCAACCCTTCAGGAATTTATTTATGGAGCTCAGGACAAATCGAATATACACACTCTTGCAGAGACACACACATATATCTGATGCATTTGCACAGAATGCCTCTTAGCTTGCTTTCTTAATGTCCACTTACTTTGTGTTTACTTAGAAGCTGTCAGCCCATGTGCTTTGCATGTCTTCCTTAGCACGCACTCACTGATTTCTGCACTGATTTACATGCTGCTAGTTTCTTGTGGCTCATAGTGCTTTCTTGCTGCATCAGACCTTCGCTACTCAGTTTTACAGACTGCCAGCCTCCTTGGCTTGTACTGCTTTTTACAGCAGAGGGAGAAGCCAGCAGCCTGTGACATTGGGATGAAATTAGCAGTCATGGTGGTGGTTATGTCCCTGTGTAGTAGCAGGCTACATCATACCTGCAACATGTGCCAACAGTTTACTCAGCAAACATGCTGGTTGTGTTTCGAACAATTAGTCATGTGTGAAAGTCAGAGGGTAGCAGCAGTTAATTGGCTTGAGGGAGACCACTGTTAGTCAGGAGGTACTGTCAAAAAACTGTTGCAAAAAGAATATATTGATGAGAAGCTTGTGGGATCATAGATGGTTTGTGGCACAGTGCTGTGGCTCATTTGATTAGTGAGCAAAGAGCATATCATTGAATTCTTCCGGCAATATAACTCTGTCCTGGATGCAGTGTTCCAGCTAAACACTGGCTTTAGAATGTTCTCCCATTGGTGACAGAACAGATACCTGGAATAAACATAGTCCTTGGAAGAAGTCAATCTCCCTTCCTTCTGTCATCGTCAGCACCACCGCCTCCAAGAAACCATGAGGAAACCTCAGTACCAGATCAGGAGATTGTTATAAAAGCATCTTTTGTTTAGCTTATTTCTTTCATGCCCAAAGATGTGCAGGTTAGGTGGATTTGCCATGGGAAATGCAGGGTTATAAGGATAAGATAGAGGGTTAGATTTGGGTGGGATGCTCTTTGGAGAGTCGGTGTGACTCGATGGGCTAACTGGCCTGCTTCTACAATGTTGAGATTCTATGATGTGTTAATTCATGTCTGCAGTCAGAATGAACCTGGCGTTTGAGTGGTGTTAACCATGTGATGTCAGAGGTACCAGATACCTGGCCATTTCTACAATGCCACGAGCCAGCTGTGTAGTCACTGCTGCAAATTGTCTGTACGTCTGACTCCTGAAATGGTCAGGCACTAATATGAGTCAATTGCAGCTGATTTATAGTTTCCGAACTCTTATTCTTCATGTGGTCTGGGACAAGATTTTTGAAGTATCTTACTCATTTTAGGTCTAAGGCCCAAGTTTAAGCCAGCCCAATTCTCAGAACTGAGTTGCAGTTGTAATTTTCTCCATTGAGACTGATGTGAAAATAAATACTGTTGCTTTGTTTGTTAATTTGATGGCTGAAGTTGGCGATTTTAGTTGTTGCACATCAGTGTTTGATCAATGCTTTTGGAGAATTCTTAGACAGTATTTTGCAGCTTTGAAGCACATGAACCCGAGCCAGGCTTCCTTTGTTTGCATGTGTAATGTCAGCAAAATGGAAAAGGGTGGCCGTGGAAATGAGGTCAGTGAATTGGCTGTGTTGCAGTGAAACTCTGGGGAACAGCATCACCACAAGGGCTTTTTGAGTCGGCTGATTGGTGTAAAGTGGTTATACGGAAAAAAAAGTATTGTCATGAATGTGAAGCTAAGGGTGCTCTACATGGGCCGATGTGATGGGAGCTGGTTACTGGTGGTGAAGGGGTCTTCCTAAATTTATGCAAAGTTTTTGGGTCATTAGAGTCAGGTGTTTTTCACAATGCTGTGTGGGCATATTAAAATGTTGTGGGAAAGTTACAAGAAATGAGGCTTGTTTTTGTGTCACAGCAGATTCATATCTTCCAAAAACATAATGGAATAGGTGAGCTTACTGGTGAAACTTTCTCCAGCTACAGCTAACTGCTCACTGGCTACATAAGTAAATGCACTTTTGTTCTTTAGGCTTTGAGAATTGTAGAAAAAAAAATGTAACCAGAAACACCATCCGTTTTTAATATTTTATTTGTTTTAATGTTATGTTACTAGGGCTTTCATCTCACTATTTAAGGGACCACCACAGCCCAGTTTGAGAGGAAACTAACACAGGTCAAGGAACAGGACATTACACTGTGTGGATAGGGTGCAAAATACTCTAGCCTACTGCAGATTTCTTTGTGTGCAATGCATTACTTGCTGGTACTTGCAAAACCTACATGACATGGGAATTAGAAGAGAGCATACAAGAATATCTGTGCGTGCACCAGGAGACCTGATTAGACACTGCCACAACGACTCACCTGCATAGGCTGGCGCAATGCCAGAATGCTAAGTTTGGTCAATTTGCATCCTTATAAAGAATCATTCCTGAAGCAAAATGGGGCTGAGGTGGTTTCAGTGCTGGGAAAGCTTCTAGGATCCATTATTTGGGATAGAATTAGTAGGTAGTTGGGTTGATTAGTGAGAGTCAACCTGGATTTCTAAAGGGAAAGTCATGGTTAACTAACTTGCTGAGTCTTTTTGAAGAAGTAACAGAGAGACTTGATGACGGTAACATTGTTGGTGTGGTGTATGTGGACTTTCAAAAGGCGTTTAATGCAGTGTCACAGAACAGATGTGGTAAAAGTTATAAGTCATGGAACAAAAGGGTCAGTAGCAACATGAAATCTAAATTAGTGGAGTGATAGGAAATGGAAAGTAATAAGTCAATGCATAATTGGAGACTGGAGAAATGTTTGTGGTGAAATTGCCTCAGAGTTGGTATCGGGACTTTTGCTTTTCCTGATATATATTAATGATCCAAATCCTGTGTGCAGGGTTCAATTTCACCAATTGCAGAAAACATAAAACTTGGAAGAATTACAAATTGTGAAGAGGACACATAGAGCTCCAGAAGGAAATGGACAAAATGGTGGAAGTGGCCAGAAAAGTGGCAGATGAGATTAAATGCAGAGAAGTGTGAAGTGATGAATTTTGGCAGGAAAAACATTGTAAGACAAAATAAAATAGGGAGCACAATTGTAAGAGAAGCAGAGAGATGTAGATTATATTCATTCAATTTGAAGTGGAAGGGCAGATAGAAAACATGGTGAGTAAAGCACACACTATCCTCAGCTTTATTAATAGACTATAAAGTACAATAGCAAGGAGGTGATGTTGACGTTGTTACACGTCATCTGGAATATTATGTACAGTTCTGGGAATCGTATTATAGGAAATTGTGAATGCATTGGAGAAAGTACGGAAGCTGTTTACCAGAATGGTTCCAGGAATGAGGAACTTCAATTATGAAGGTAGATGGAAGAAGTTGGAACTATTCTTCTTGGAGAGGTGAAGGCTAAGAGGAGATCTAATAGAGATTGTCAATATCATAAGCAGGCTGGACAGAGGAAGTAAGGAAAAACTATAAAAGAAACAAGAATGAGAGGGCATAGATTTAAAATGGTGCAAAAGATTCAAAGGTGAAGTGAGGAAAATCCTTTTCACTCAGTGAATTGTTAGGATTTGGAATGCACTGCCTGGAGGTGTAGTGGAGGCAGGTTCAATTGAGGCAGTTGAATTTGGAAAAAGATAATGTGGACGGGGTGGGGTATGGCATCAGGCAATGATGCTTATTTAATGAGCTATTGCAGACATGATGGAGTGAAAGGCCTCCTTTTACACCACAACCACAAGCCCATAAGAAATAAGAGTAGCAGTAGGCCATTCAGCCCATTGAATCTGCTCCACCATTCAATAAAAACCTGTCTGATATGATGGAGGTTGGCTAACGTGGTGCCACTGTTTAAGAAAGGTGGTGAGGACAAGCCAGGGAGCTACAGACCAGTGGACATGTATTTGGAAAGGCAAGGACTCTGTGCTCGGGAAATCATGTCTCACAAACTTGATTTCAAAGAAGTAACAAAGAGGGTTGATGAGAGCAGAGCGGTAGATGTGACCTATATAGACTTCAGTAAGGCATTCAACAAAGTCCCCCATGGGAAACTGGTTATCAAGGTTAGATCTCATGAAATACAGTGAGAACTAGCCATTTAGATACAGAACTGGCTCAAAAGTAGAAGTCAGAGGGTGGTGGAAGAGAGTTGTTTTTCAGACTGGAGGCCTGTGACCAGTGGAGTCCCACAGGGACCGTTGCTGAGTCCACTACTTTTTGTCATTTTTATAAATGATTTGGATGGGAGCATGAGAGGTCTAGTGGACAGCGAAGAAAGTTACCTCAGGTTACAACTGGATCTTGATCAGATGGGCCAATGGGCTGAGGAGTGGCAGGTGGAGTTTAACTTAGATAAATGCGAGGTGCTGCATTTTGGGAAAGCAAATCTTAACAGGACTTGTACACTTAATGGTAAGGTCCTAGGGAGTGTTGCTGGACAAAGAGACCTTGGAGTGCAGGTTCATAGCTTCTTGAAAGTGGAGTGGCAGGTAGATAGGATAGTGGAAAAGGTGTTTGGTATGCTTCCTTTTTTTGGTCAGAGTATCATTTATCTCTCCACCCTGCAGGGTCCCTACCTCTATTCCTGATTAAAGGCTTTTGCCTGAAACGTCGACTTTCCTGCTTCTCGGATGCTGCCTGACCTGCTGTGTTTTTCCAGCACCACTCTAATCTAGACTCTATTATGTACAGGAGTTGGGAGGTCATGTTGCAGCTGTGCAGGACATTGGTTAGGCCACATTTAGAATATTGCATGCATTTCTGATCTCCTTCCAATCAGAAAGATGTTGTGAAACTTGAAAGAATTCAGAAAAAATTTACAGGATGTTGCCAGGGTTGGACGATTTGAGCTATAGGGAAAGTTTAAATAGGCTGGGGCTGTTTTCCCTGGACCGTTGGAGACTGAGGGGTGACCTTATAAAGGTTTATGAAATCATGAGGAGCATGGATAGGATAAATAGACAAGGTCTTTTCCCTGGGGTGGGGGAGTTCAGAACTAGAGGGCATAGGTTTAAGGTGAGAGGGATAAGATATAAAAGAGACCTAAGGGGCATCTTTTTTACACAGAGGGTGGTATGTGTATGGAATGAGCTGCCAGAGGAAGTAGTGGAGGCTGGTACAATTGCAACATTTAAAAGGCATCTGGATGGATGTATGAATAGGAAGGGTTTGGAGGGATATGGGCCAGGTGCTGGCAGGTGAGACTAGATTGGGTTAGGATATCTGATCGGCATGGATGTGTGGACCGAAGGGTCTGTTTCCCTGCTGTACATCTCTATGACTCTATGGCTCTATGTTGCTCCACTGTGCTTTGCAGCCAATTCCACATCACCTTTGTTCCCTTACTAATTAAAAAATCTGTCTATCCCCGCCTTTACTGTACTTAATAACCCAGCCCTAACAACCCTCTTGTCATAAAGAATTTCACAGATAAAGTAGCCTTTGAGAGAACAAATACCTCCTCATCTCTGCCTCCATTTTGCGTATTTTGAGATTGCACCCATTGGTCCTAGACTCTCCCAAACCAGGAAATAGCCTCTCCACATCTATCCAGTAAAGTCCCTGAATAATCTTGTATGTTCACCTCTCATTCTTATACATTTCAATCCACTCAGCCTCCTTTCATAAGACAGTCTCTCCGGACTTGATATCATTCTAGTGACCTTCCTCCAATGCCTCTAATGCCAGAATATCATGACTTCAGTAAGGGGCCCAAAACTGTTCACATTATTCCAGCTGTGGTCTTTTGTAATTCTGTCTTGGGTCTATTTAAAAACTCACTAAACATTTAGAATCATGAGGAGCAGAGATAAGGTAAATAGCAAAGGTTTTTTTCCCCTGGGGTTGGGGAGTTCAGAACTAGGGGACGTATTCTGAAAGTGAGAGGAGAAAGATTTAAAAGGGACCTGAAGAGCAATATTTTCACACAGAGGGTGGTTCCTATGCCAGAGGAAATGGTCAATGTAGGCACAGTTACAGCATTTAAAAGACATTTGGACAGATACATGAATAGGAAAGAGTTAGAAGAATACGGGTTAAAGTCAGGCAAATGGAACTGGCTTAGTTTGGGAAACTTGGCATGGATGATTTGGACCGTACAGCTTTGACTCTATGTGTTTTTGACTCTTTCTGAGGTAAAGCTTTTAAAAATTACATATTTTGAATTGTTGCAATAATTCAGAAATATTTGCACAAAGAAAGAAAGGCAAAAGCAGCCCCTTCTCTAGTTATAGATCCAGCTGTTTGATAACATCGATTTATGGAGGATATATATCACAAAATCAGCCATTTATACATAACACAATTTCTGCTGAACTATGAGTCAGAAGCAGTGCCTACTGACGCTACACTTCACCAAGGATGTTGATGTAACATTCTGTTGCTTCATTGACAATTCAGACTCAAAGCAGGGCAAAGGCATTCCTCAAACTGTGAAGGCTACTACCTCCTTCACTTTCTACACCAGTAGACAGTTCCAGGTGGCAGCAAGAAACATCAGCAATATTTGGCAATTTGGAGTTCACAGATACATCAGTGGCACTCCCAGATGCATGAGGACTGGGGACTTCACTCCATTCTGCTTGAAGAGGAGAAAGCAAGATGAAAGGGTATGTGGACCTGATGTGACAAGACACCATTGACTGCAGGATCCTGGCTCAGTGACAGTAGTGAATGATACACGGAACTCTAATGCCCATCTCTCCGAATGTTCAGTTGATGTGGAATCACTAAGAGACTTAGTGAATGTTTACGATCCTGGAAACACCCACAATGCATTTATCCCGGACTTGACTGCTGGGGCGCAGTAGATCTCTAAGATTAAGACCTGAGACAGTATCTAAGTTTGTTTTAATTTGCTATATCTTTCACTCTGAGGCTCAGGTTTACCACTTGGAAGATGGAGAGGAAAAGTAAAGGGAAGACACTACATCCTCCATGTGCAATTGAACACAATAAATTTGACAGTGTTGCCTATGACACTTTGCCTACAAGAAACTTGAATAAATTAACATAGATCCATCACTCCCCTACATTAATGCACTTAAGATTCCTCATCAAAAGTCCTCTTAGCCTACATCAATCACTAAAAGCCAATACCAAACGTCTTCACAAAACAACAGTATTCAGAAACATCAATAATGTAAAAAGAAACACAAAGGTATTGACACTTGCACATTCCCTTTATGCTGTTGCAAGTTTGTTTAAAGATGGGCATGGAGCAGTTATTGGTAATCAGAACTGTTTATTGAAAATTGTACATAAAATACAGAGCAGGGAAAATTCCCTACATGATACCATGGAGTAAGTCCTTTGAAGTGTAAACAATGAACAACCCAAAGCAAGAATAATTAATTTCGGGGGAAGAGCTGATTTCAATGAGTCAAGGTTAAGCTGTGCTGGATAGTTTGGAGTTAAAGGTTGACAGGAGAAATTGTGGCTGATCAGTGGGCTGTCTTCGAAGAATCAAGATCAGAGTGGTGCTGAACAAGCACAGCAGGTCAGGCAGCATCCGAGGAGCAGGAAAATCGACGTTTCGGGCAAAAGCCCTTCATCAGCCCATCATCATTCTTTGCCTTCAAAGAATAGCTAGTGGAGAAAGAGCAGGAGGATGGATGAGCACAGCAAGCCAGGCAGCATCAAGAGTTGGAGAAGTCTGCCGTTTTGCGTTTAACCTGAAACATTGACTTCTCAACCTCCTGATGCTGCCTGACTTGCTCTGCTCCTCCAGCCTCCTGTTTGTCTACTTTGGATTTCAGCATCTGCAGTTTGTTTTGTCTCTTCCAAAGAAAAACTCAACACAACCAAGAAATGATCCCTCAAAGGGTAAGTGGCAAACAAATCCAGAGCTCCTGGGATGACAAAGGAGACTGAAATTAAAGAAGAAATGTGCTTATGTTAGATAGAAGATACCAAGCTGAATGCAGAAATGCCATTATGTTAGTGAAAAAAAAACAAATAACAGAAAAAGGGGGTTTATGAAAAAGATTGGCAGCAAACAGACAAAGAAATCCCAGTCTTCTGAAGGCATATCAATCATCAGAGTGGTGGAAAGAGGTATAGGGTTGATTCAAGACCAAAAAGAGAATTTACATTTGTAAATACGAGTATAGCTGCGATATACTGCAACTACTTTGCATCTGTCTTTACCAAGGAAGCAAATGCTGTCTAGGCCACAAACTTGGAGGAAGAAATTCAGTCACTGGAAAAGTTCAAACTTGATAAAGAGGCAATATAGGTTAGGCAGTCAGTAAGATAGAACCCTTACAGTGTGCAAGCAGGCCATTCAGCCCAACAAGTCACACCAACCTTTCAAAGAGCATCCTGCCCAGACCCACCCTGTCTCACTAACCCTGCATTTCCTATGGCTAACCCACCTAACCTACCCATTCCTGAAATCTATGGGCAATTTAGCCTGGCCAGTCCATTTAATCACCAGATGTTTGGACTGTGGGAGGAAACCCACGAAGACATTTACAGCTTCCACACAAAGAGTTGCCCTAGGGTAGAATTGAACTGAGGTCTCTGGCACAGTTGCTAAGCTACAGAGAGAAAGATACATTAAAGGATATTTAAGGAAATTGCAAAGGTCTGGCCATAGCTTTTCAGTCTTTTCAGACTCAGATGTGGTGAAGGACTGGAGAATTGCAAAAGTTACACTCAAGTTCAAAAAATTATGTAAGGTTAATCCCAGCATTTACATACCACTCCATTTAATTTGACTGTAGGGAAATTCTAGAAAAAACAATTTGTATTAGAATTCATGCATGATTGTGGGTTTATTATGGAGTGATAGTTTTGATTATTTAAGGAAAAATCATGTCTAACAAACTGATGGAGTTTCTTTGGGAGCAGTAAGAGAGGGGTTAATGAAGGCTAATGTAGTGCTTATCGGGTTGCAAAAGGTTTTTGGTATTCAAAGGAATAAAAGGAACAGTAGCAACATAGGGTAAACATTGGCCAAGAGATAAGAAACTGTGACAATTGATACTTTTCAAGCAGGAGAAAGGTTTGCAATAGGGTTTCCCAGGAGTCAACATTGGGAGCTTGCCTTTTCTGACATACATTCATAAACTAAAACTTGGTGTACAGGGAGCCATTTCAATATTTACAGATGATATTGTTACGAAACAGAGGTCGACACCTATTAACAAGTAACCATTTACCTGTAATTATCTAACTCCAACAGTGAACAAATTATCAGAACAACTAAAGAACAGAACAATCTCTCCATAACTACCTATTCCCGAATACAACAAGATTCTACTGGTATGCTGTTTCAATAACATAGGTCCCACTTATATAAGTCCAGATAATAAGAAGGCAATAAATTAGGGGCAGCATGGTAGCTCAGTGGTTAGCACTGCTGCCTCACAGCGCCAGGGACCTGGGTTCAATTCCCACCTTGGGCAACTGTCCGTGTGGAGTTTGCCCATCCTCCCTGTATCTGCGTGGGTTTCCTCTGGGTGCTCCAGTTTCCTCCTACAGTCCAAAGATGCACAGGTTAGGTGAATTGGCCATGCTAAATTGCCCGTAGTGTTAGGTGCATTAGTCAGGGGTAAATATAGGGTAGGGGAATGGGTCTGGGTGGTTTACTCTTCGGAGGGTTAGTGTGGACTTGTGAGCCAAATGGCCTGTTTCCATACTGTAGGGAAACTAATCTAATCAAAATTTTAGTCTCTCAAAGTTCGCACAGAACGTGTCTTCCAGAATGCTCCTCATCCTCTCCACTGATTCTCCTGTTGAGGATGTTTTCTCTTTCATTTTCTGGTGTCAAAAATATTTGCTAAACATGCCATGATCATTTATAGATAGACAGTGCTTGAGTTGATCTGGCAATAAGGTATTTATTTTCGAGATCAGGCAGCAGGAGCAGAGAGTGGAAGAAGCAGAGCCTGCTTGGAAGGTAAAGGTTTCTATAAAGGGACCTACCTTCGCGTACCAGCGACCTTTTGGAGTTTGGGAGAGGAGAGCGGAAGAAGTGGGTTCTGTTGGGAAGGTAAGTGACTAGATTGGCGGGGTGGTGGTGGGGTGGGTGGGAATCAGAGCTACACATCTGAGGTGGGACATAGTTGTAGATGAGGCAGTGACAGAATGTAGTGAATCTATCAGGAATGTTTTTCATGTGATGGGACAAAGGGATTGGTTAAAGTGTGTTTGCTTTAACACTCGGAGTGTCAGAAATAAGAGTGATGGACTTAGAGCATGCATCAGTACTTGGGACTATGATTTTTGGCCAGAACAGAGACATGGGTTTCACAGGGGCAGGAATGGTTGCTAGATGTTCCAGGGTTTAGAACGTTTAAAAAGAACAGGGAAGGAGAGAAGGAGGAGGGCAATGTAGCATTGCTAATCAGAGAGTGCATCAGAACTACAGAAATAAAGGTTGTCGAGGAAGGTTTATCTACTGAGTCAGTATGGGTGGAATTAGAAACAGCAAGGGAGCAGTCACCTCATTGGGGTTTTTTTACAGACCCTCTAATAGCAGTAGGGAGATTGAAGAATTCATAGGCCAGCAGATTTTGGAAAAGTGCATGTGTAGAAGGGCTGTTGTTATTGGTGACTTCAACTTTCCTAATATTGATTGGAACCTCCTTGGTACAAACGTTTGGATGGAGTCGTTTTTGTCAGGTGTGTTCAGGAGTGTTTCCTTTCTCAATATGTCGGCAGGCCGACGAGGGGAGAGGCCATTTTGGATTTGGTGCTCGGCAATGAGCCAGGACAGGTGTCAGTTCTCGCAGTGGCAGAACACTTTGGTTTCAGTGATCACAACTGCCTCACAGTTACCATAGCCTTGGAGAGGGTAAGGAGCAGTTACCATGGGAAAATATTTAATGGGGAAAAGGAAATTATGACGCTATCAAACAGGAGTTGGGAAGTACAGATTGGGAGCAATTGTTCCACAGAAAGGGCACAACAGACACGTGAAGACTGTTTAAGGAGCAGTTGTTGCGAGTCATGCATACATTTGTTCCTCTGAGACAGGCAAGAAGGGATAAGATTAAGGAGTCTGAGAGGAGTCTCTTGTCAAAAGGAAGAAGGCAGCTTATGTAAGGTGGAGGAAGCAAGGGTCTCGCACAGCATTATAGGACTACAGGCTTACTAGGAAGGAGCTTAAAAATGGACTGTGGAGATCCAGGAGGAGGCATGAAAAAGGCTTGGTGGGAAGGGTCAGGGTGAACCCAAAGGCATTTTACTCATACGTGAGGAATAAGCGAATGATCAGGGAGAAGGTAGGGCCAATCAGGGATAGCGTAGGAGTCTTGAGCAGATAGGGGAAACCCTGAATGAGTATTTTGCTTTGGTTTTCACTAAGGAAAGGGACCTTGTTGTGAATAAGAACTTTGAGAGGCTGGGATACAGGCTTGAACAGATCAAGATTGAGGAAGTTGATGTGCAGGAAACTTTGGCAAACATTAAGATTGATAAGTCCCCAGGGCCAGAGCAAATTTATCCTAGGTTGCTCTGGGAAGCAAGAATGATGGTTGCTAAGCCGCTGGCAAGATCTTTGCCTCCTCACTCTCTATGGGAGTCGTACTGGAGGATTGGAGAGAGGCGAATGTTGTTCCTCTTTTCAAGAAGGGAATAGGGAAATTCCTGGCAATTACAGACCAGTCATTCTTACATCTGTGGTCAGCAAAGCTTTGGAAAGAATTCTGAAGGATAGGATTTATGACTATTTGGAAAAGCATAGTGTGATTAAAGGCTCACAAATCTTATTGAGTCCTTTGAGGAGGTGACGAGACAGGTTGATCAACGTTGAGCAGTGGATGTGGTATACATGGACTTCAGCCAGGCATTTGATAAGATTCCCCACAGTAGCATCATTCATAAAGTCAGGAAGTATGGGATACAGGGAGATTTGGCTGTCTGGATTCAGAATTGGTTGGCTGACAAAAGGCAGAGAGTGGTTGTCAGTGGTGAGTGACATCCTGCAGGGCTCTGTCCTCGGGCCCCTGCTCTTTGTAGTTTTTATAAATGACTTGGATGAAGAAGTTGAGGGATGGGTTAGCAAGTTTGGAGGTTGGAGGTGCCGTCGATGTTATTGAAGGCTATTGCAGGCTGCAGTGTGACATAGACAGGATGCAGAGCTGGGCTGAGAAAAAGCAGATGGAGTTCAACCTAGATAAATGTGAAATGATGCATTTTGGAAGGTCGAACTTCAAATGCTTAAAATAAAATTTTGACAGGATTCTTGGCAGTGTGGAGGAACAGTAGGATCTTGATGTTCAAATGCATAGATCCCTCCAAGTTGCCACACAAGTGGATAGGGTTGTTAAGAAAGCATACAGTGTTTTGGCTTTCATTAACGGGGGATCGATTTTAAGAGCTGCAAGGTTTTGCTGCAGATCTCCAAAGTCCTAGTAAGATCACACTTGGAATATTGTGTCCAGTTCTGATTGCCCTAATATAGGTAAGATACGGAGGCTTTGGAGAGGGTGCAAAGGAGGTTTACCACGATGCTGCCTGATCTGGAGGGCTTGTCTTATGAGGAGAGGTTGACGGAGCTCAGACTTTTCTTTCTGGAGAGAAGGAGGAAGAGAGGTGACCTGATCGAGGTGTACAAGGTAATGAGAGGCATGGATAGAGTCAATGGCCAGACACCCATGGATGTGCCATTGATTTGTTCATATATTTGGTTGTTGAATGTGAAGTGTGTTGTGAGGCACAGGTCCAGTAGTTTGAGTATGTTTGTCCTGTTGTGTTTTGTGCAGTCCTCGCATGGGAATTCCTATAGACATGGCACTCATCCACAGATTCAATCAATAAGCACATCGACCTGGACCCAATATACTGGCCACTGCAGCGGACAGCTGGAACTGACAACCGGAAGCGGCAGATTCAAACCACTATAAATGCCGGAGGAAAGATCACAGAAGCGCTTCACAGGAGGCTCCCAAGCACTGAGGATGTCACCTAGACAAGGGACGAAACGTCTGCAACACAAGTGGGCGGCACGGTGGCACAGTGGGCGGCACGGTGGCACAGTGGTTAGCACTGCTGCCTCACAACGCCAGAGACCCGGGTTCAATTCCCGCCTCAGGCGACTGACTGTGTGGAGTTCGCACGTTCTCCCTGTGTCTGCCCACAGTCCAAAGATGTGCAGATCAGGTGAATTGGCCATGCTAAATTGCCCGTAGTGTTAGGTAAGGGGTAAATGTAGGGGTATGGGTGGGTTGCGCTTCGGCGGGTTGGTGTGGGCTTGTTAGGCTGAAGGGCCTGTTTCCACACTGTAAGTAATCTAATCTAATCTAAAAAAATTCCCAGCTTGGCGAACAGAACCACAACAACGAGATACAAATCTTCTCACAAACTTTGAATTCTTAAATCTGATTATTGAAATGTTGATTAATCTTAGCAATTTTTGAGAAGACTTGTAGCACAGATTTATGGTAAGTATGTAAGTTAGCTCACTAAGCTTGACAATTTGATTTCAGATGTTTTGTCAAAATGCTAGGTAAAGTCGTCAGTGAGAGTTTCCGGTGAAGGGCTGATGGTATGTCCTGCCTCTCTATTTATAGATCCTGGTTTCTTAAGGTGGGTGATGTCATTTCTGGTTCATTTTTTTTTCTTTCCCGGGAAGGTATATAGGATCTAAATCAATGTGTTTATTGATGGAGTTCTGGTTGGAATGCCAGGCTTCTAAGAATTCTTATGCATGTCTTTGTTTCACCTGTCCTAGGATGTGTGTGCTGTCCCAGTCAAAGTGATGTCCTTCTTTGTCTGTATGTATAGAAACTAGTGATAGTGGGTCGTGTCTTTTGGTGACCTATCTACCTTCCTTTGAAAAGAAAAGAAAAATGGAAATGACATCACCCACCTTAAGAAACCAAGACCTATAAATAGAGAGATGGGGTATACCACCAGCGCTCACTGGAGATTCTCGCTGATGATGTTACCTAGAATGGTGACCAAACATCTAAAAACAGCGAGCTAACTTAATATTTATCAATTAATCTTATTTTATAAATTATCTCATATAAAAAGTACAAGTGATAAGTTAAAATGGTATATTTATTTTCCTTTTATGTTATTGATTGACTTAATTTGCTGATGAAGGGGGAGACCTGTTATCAATATTTTCCATACTGTGTTCATCAGAACAAACTCAAGAAGACAAGATTTTACACTAACACAGCAACAGGGAGAAAGAATGCTGACTGGTTGGCAATTTGACACAGAATAGTCAAAGTATTGCTGTGGAGAAAGCAATTCAGAACTATAAACTCCCAAAAGAGATGCATGTTATTTGCAGACAGCAGGACCCTCCAAAAAGAATATAATTTACTTTTAGCAAGTGTTAATGAAACACATTATGAGCTTGCCAGTTATCTTAAATTGGTGCTTTGTGTGGCTATTAATCCACACCCAAGATTGTGCAGCAAGTGCTGTTCAATCACTGACTTAGTTCTAATAGTAGAAAATATTAGAGGTGGTTTAGATTTACTTAATTTGTTGATGTGATAAGGGCAATTTAAATTAAATTGAATGAAATGAAATGCTCGCTTGCAAGCTTAGATCTTGTCTCCTTGCGCTGTGAAATCATGATACCTTTTATCTCCCATTTATATTCAGTATATGCATTTAAAAGTCAATCCATTTATAGTAGGAGAAAGTGAGAACTGCAGATGCTGGAGATCAGAGCTGAAAATGTGTTGCTGGAAAAGCACAGCAAGTCAGGCAGCATCCAAGGAGCAGGAGAATCCTTGGCCCGTGGGCGGCATGGTGGCACAGTGGTTTGCACTGCTGCCTCACAGCGCCTGAGACCCAGGTTCAATTCCTGACTCAGGCTGATTGTGTGGAGTTTGCACGTTCTCCCTGTGTCTGCGTGGGTTTCCTCCGGGTGCTCCGGTTTCCTCCCACAGTCCAAAGATGTGTGGGTCAGGTGAATTGGCCATGCTAAATTGCCTGTAGTGTTAGTGCTCCTTAGTTAAGAGGTAAATGTAGGGGTATGGGTGGGTTGCGGGTCGGTGTGGACTTGTTGGGCCAAAGGGCCTGTTTCCACACTAACCACACTAATCTAAAAGAATCGACATTTCGGTCATGTGCCCTTCTTCAGGAATAAGGAAAGTGTGTCCAGCCGGCTAAGATAAAAGGTAGGGAGGAGGGACTTGGGGGAGGGGCGTTGGAAATGCGATAGGTGGAAGGAGGTCAAGGTGAGGGTGATAGGCCGGAGTGGGGGTGGGGGCGGAGAGGTCAGGAAGAAGATTGCAGGTTAGGAAGGCGGTGCTGAGTTCGAGGGATTTGACTGAGACAAGGTGGGGGGAGGGGAAATGAGGAAATTGGAGAAATCTGAGTTCATCCCTTGTGGTTGGAGGGTTCCTAGGTGGAAGATGGGGCGCTTTTCCTCCAGCCGTCGTGTTACTATGGTCCCTCTCCGCCCCCACCCCCACTTCGGCCTATCACCCTCACCTTGACCTCCTTCCACCTATCACATTTCCAACACCCCCACCCATGCCCCTCCTCTCTACCTTTTATCTTAGCCTGCTGGACACACTTTCCTCATTCCTGAAGAAGGGCTCATGCCCAAAACGTCGATTCTCCTGCTCCTTGGATGCTGCCTGACCTACTGCGCTTTTCCAGCAATCCATTTATAGTACTCCATTCCACTCCTTGCCATTTACATTTTGCCATGGTTCAGCCAGATGGCAGAAACTAGCATGTATGCTAGGTCGGCTCGCTCTTGGAGCTGAATGACACCAGAGACACATATCTCCCCTCCCCCATACAAGTTCCCTGCAAGTGAGCACCATGTATCCAGATACCCAATTATACATTATACTTATCCACCTAGTGATGAAGACCCCTTCCTGCATTTTGGGTTGAGGAGCTACTACATTGCATTTTGAGAAACTGTGATATTTTCTCTGGTGACCACTCAGTACCACGTGGTATTTGCCACCTCTGCTAGTGTATTGTACGGTGTAAGGGTTGTTTGAGGTAGTCTTGGACCTATCTAATGATTATTGTTTAAGGATATGCTGTCGTACACATCTGTAGAAGAGGTACTGTTCTTAGATGACAGGAATGTGGGACATTGTGTTATAGATTATCTCAATTAACTCACCAGCTCGCTATATTTGTTCAAACTGGGTTTCAACCTGTTATTTACTATAACATGGCTTCATTCATTCATCAAACTATGGTTCTGTCATATATTGTACTATCAAATTAAAACAACCCTTTCTAGTTAAATCAATCCTTTCAACCATTACTGCTTTTTCACACCTTCAATTCTTCTCAGCCTTTGCTACAAGCAGTGTTAATACCTTTTACCTCTGAATTACTGTGGCATATTCAGAACAATACCATCATTGCCATCATGTCTTTGTAAAAGATTATAATATTCATCAGCCCTCACCAACCATCTCTCGGACCTGAATAGATTATAGAATACCAAATATTTTTCCCAATTAGTTTGTATTTATTAAGAACCTTTTAACTGGGCTGTTATTCTTTTAAGAAACTAACTGGCAAAACAGCGCTTAAGTAAAATTGCATGAATGAATGAAACTCATGCTGGCAAATAGTAAATAAATCTCACAACCCAGCTGCAGTCATCAGTTTATTAACCTTTATTCTTTTATTAAGTACAGGTACAATTTCTAACTTATTTATAGCATACAGGCCTAGGTTTTTTTACTAACATTTGCTAACTTAAAAGAGAAAAGAAATAACACCTCTTAATTATACAAGCAGTCAGGACAGTCACACTTAATCCTATCAGGAGCAGCAGCCAGCATTTACCATGTGTTTTAGCCCATCTCCTGTCTCCCAGGACAGAGCCTCTTAAATCTTTGTGTACAATAGATAAGATAATATAATACCATAGTAATGGAATTTGAATATATGTAAGAACTGTGTACTTCCAGCTCATGTACTGGACCAGGCTCTCAGCGCTGCTCACTTGCGTTTCTAGTGTCAATCTGGATACTCATAGCATCCCTGTCTTATCTTGCCTTGCCTTTTAACAATTTTCCTACTCAGCCAGAGCTAAGAACGTCTTGGTCTGCCTTTTTGCACAGACATTAAGCTAGGCAGTTTGTCTTTCCTGTCAGCCGTCATCAAGGAAGTGGGCATCATGATGTACAGCATGATACTATGTCAGCCTCAAACTTGCATCGCCTGTCAGCAGCATGTTTAAACGGCAAACATATGGCATGTCCTTCAAGCAAATGGCTATGTCTCAAAATCTAAGAGGGGTTACTCAGCTGACTCAAGGGAGACACCATTCCATCACAGGAGCCCAACAGTAAGTCAATGGTAACCTCCAATGTCAGTCCAGGGCTAAGGCATAGTTGGGTAGGTCAACATCTAATCATGAGGTTAAGGAGATGACTGTTGGGCATCCCATGACCAACTTGACTCTTTATTCCCTGTAGTGCTCTGTTTTCTCTTGAAATGAGAGAAATGGAAAGATTAAGTGAGATAAAGGTGGTGGCACATCTCTTAGAGCTGAACCTTCAACACATTGAGGGGATGACACTGATAAGGTGTAAGGTGACAAGGAAGTTGATGGGATCCAACTGTTTGTTAGAAATTCATTGATGAGAACTTCAACTGAACATTCTCATTCGGCATTAGTAACATCAGCATCTGTCCCATTCTTTCCAACTGCTAAAGAGCAATAACTGCCAGAAAACCAAAGTCGATATTCATCACCACGCACTTGAAAATCATCTGCTACTATAGCACACTCTAATGCAGAAAGGTTTCAACAGCATTATAGTGTTCCTTGCTTAGAGAAAGGCTAATGCATTATAAATGCTCTTGAGTTACGTTTGTAGATGAGCAATCAAAAGTAACTAGTGAGTAAACAGCTGCCCATTTCAAGGAAATTAATTAAATCCATCCACTTTTCACCATTATTTTTCATTTTTATTTAGCTAAGTGTTCAGTATTGGATTAAAGCTGCCATTGTTACACTAATTGTTTCTGCCAGTCCTGTTCTCTTCTGAGATGAGTAAGACATTGAATCATGATGATTGCCGCAGAAGGTATTCACTCAGTGCAATGAAAATCTTTAATTATGTAGAAAACTTTTATCTGAGCTTTCCACTGCATTTGTGCCTATATCAGCATATTAAACAGAGGAAACTGGGCTTTTGAAAGTTATTGCCTCGAATTGTTGCAAAAAGAAACTGAATTGAATTAATACCTTTGGGGGAAAAAGAAAACATTGTCCCACTTTAAAGACAGGGCAAAGCCCACTTTTCTGAATGCAAAGCAGAGCAACTTAGTTCACAGTTAGTGAAAAAGAGGCAGGAGATATCAGTTTTGAAACAGTTTGCCTGAGCAGTTGACCTTCTCCTGCAAGGTTTAAAACCCAGAAACTTTGTGTTGATATGTACAGTCCTCTTGAGGAAAGAGTTTGTCAGAGTAAGCGAATTGAAATATTCTGAGAAAACAAAGGAAATTAAGACGGCACATGATGAACCTCTGCCAAGTGTTTGTTACCTCCCACTGTCTGTCACATTTGTCTCTTTATGATTATAAAGTCTTTACATTCTTTGTGTTTTCATTGATGGCCCACCTCTGGGGCGTGTTTCACTATTAGAAAGAAAAAATAGTCTGTAACTGTAGAGCATCTTTCACTATCTTAGGACATGAGAATGTGCTTTATAGTCAACAAAGTTCTTTTCTTTATGTATTGTTACTTTGAAATATGATAGTCAGTTTACACACACGTTCCCACAAACAGCATTGTCATAATGGCCAAATAATCCATTGTAGTTGTCACATACTAATGGCGTTACAGAGTTTTTACAGCATAGAAAATGTCCTTCAACACATTGTGTTTGTGCTGGTGATTAAGCGATTATCCTAATCCCATTGTCTGCCTCTTGGTATATAGCTTTGTACGCTATGGCACTTCAAGTGCTTATCTAAATACTTCTTTAAAACTCACACAACACCAGGTTATAGTCCAACAGGTTTAATTGGAAGCACTAGCTTGTGGAGCACCGCTCCTTCATCAGGTGGTTATCCCACCACCTGATGAAGGAACAGCACTCTGAAAGCTAGTGCTTCTAATTAAACCTGTTGGACTATAACCTGGCGTTGTGTGAGTTTTAACATTGTACACTCCAGTCCAACACCAGTATCTCCATATCATAAATACTTCTTAAGTATCTTGATGGTTTCTGTCGCTACCAGTCTTTTAGGCATTGAGTTATTGTAAGGTTGATATCAGTCAGAACACCGAGGATAATCTCCCTGCTCTTCCTTGCAATAGAGTCACTAAATATTTTATAGTAAAAAATGAGGTCTGCAGATGCTGGAGATCACAGCTGCAAATGTGTTGCTGGTCAAAGCACAGCAGGCCAGGCAGCATCTCAGGAATAGAGAATTCGACGTTTCGAGCATAAGCCCTTCATCAGGAATAAGCTATATTTTATGTTCATCTTTGAAAAGCAGGTGAAACTTTAGCTTAAGGATTTGACAGAAAGATCCAAAAATCTGATTGGCTCTGACAATAGTTGTGGCTGAGTTTGTGATTTGGAAGCAGAGATGATAATGTTAAAGTCACATGAAAGCTATGTACACACTTCATGTAAGCACATGCAGCCTATAATGATAAGAGAAGCAATATTCCTTTGAAAGTTGCATCCTTGAAGACAAGTTGAAATCCTTGTTCCAGGCAGTGGCTTCGCTGAATAATTGTTGGAAATGTCCCGCAGGCTGCAGCCATACAAAAACCTGAAAGTCACCATGGAAGTCAGTTATCACATGTGTAACTGTGCAAAGACATGGAAGAGGGCTGCATGAAATTGATGAGGCATTCCAAAACAAAACAACTAGGGCACTGGGTTTTGATAATACTTTTGTGGTTGCACCTAATTTATTTTTGCTAATATCAAGGTGTGATACGTGAAAAAGTACAATCAAAATGAAGGTGGTTGAAGACTATATGACTGATAATGGCTGTGTATTGGAACCAGGACCTAGATTTACCTTATTATCTTTTTTGAGATTATGGAACTACTTACAGAACTATATGGAAGTTTTTTTTTAGATTAGATTACTTAGATTAGATTAGATTAGATTATTTACAGTGTGGAAACAGGCCCTTCGGCCCAACAAGTCCATACCGACCCGCTGAAGCGCAACCCACCCATACCCCTACATTTACCCCTTACCTAACACTACGGGCAATTTAGCATGGCCAATTCACCTGACCCGCACATCTTTGGACTGTGGGAGGAAACCACGCAGACATGGGGAGAACGTGCAAACACAGTCAGGCGCTGTGAGTATAATGACTGCTTCTGCCAAGTCTCTTCATACAGTTTGATCCAACTTCTTATGGGACTTCTATGCTCTTTGTACAGTCCTTGAGTAGAAATTAGTCCTCATATTAAAACTAATAGTGAAGGATCAAGGTTATGCTGGAATATCCTGTGCCTGATTTAAATCTGTGCTATAGTTGTTGCTGTTCTGTAAAAGCAAGTCTGAAGCATCAAGCCAGAAGTTTAACTCAAGAGGGGAAAGATATGAAAGAGACCTAAGGGGCAATGTTTTCACGCAGAGGGTGGTACGTATATGGAATGAGCTGCCAGAGGAAGTGGTGGAGGCTGGTACAATTGCAATATTTAGGAGGCATTTGGATGGGTATATGAATAGGAAGGGTTTGGAGGGATATGGGCAGGTGGGACTAGATTGGGTTGGGATATCTGGTCGGCGTGGACAGGTTGGACCGAAGGGTCTGTTTTCATGCTGTACTTCTCTATGACTCTATGACTTTATGAGTTGTTAGTCCATTATACACGTTAACTTGCAGAGATTGGTGTAGATTTAGTGTAGCATGGTCAATCTAGCCTAAATTTAAGGTAGCCCAAAAGATATGCTTTGGGAAAAACCATTTTAAGTAATTATTCTACATGTAGGACGAGCAAGTATGCTCCCCGAACATAGAAACCCAATCTTCATTCCCATGAAACGCGCCCCAACCCCAACACCCTCCTTCATCCAGTTCCTGGATCTTATCCCTTGTTGGTGAGACAAGGAGCCACATGTTTATTTTTGAGAAATAAGGCTGTTGTCAGAGGAAGCTCAAGCATCTCCCTTTGAATTTAATGTTAATGAGACAAGAGACCCATTTCTTGGCTATCCTGAGCTCTGACCTTCACTTTAGAGCATTGTTAGAAGTCACATGACATTAGGTTATAGTCCAACAGGGTTATTTAGAATCACAAGCTTTCAGAGTGCTGCTCCTTTGTCAGGTGACCTGACGAACGAGCAGTGCTCCAAAAACTTGTGATTTCAAACAAATCTGTTGGACTATAACCTAGTGTTGTTTGACTTCTGACCTGGTCCACCCCAGTCCAACACTAGCACCAGCAGTGGGGCATTGTTGGCCTTCTTTTGGGCACAAAAATGTGCCTTCCGAATATTCAAATCTTTAATACTCTTTCATTTATGGTAAGGAGACTTCCGTGAATTAATCCAATTCTCTAGGAGTCCCTGGAATCTACCAACTGGCATTCCTAAGGTGTTACACTGTCAAACACTTTCTGAAGCTCTCATAATACAAAGCAGCTTCATTAAATAGCTAACCTGCATAATTTTCTCTGCACCTCCTCTATAGCTGTAACACAACGGCACGGTGGCACAGTGGTTGGGCGGCACGGTGGCACAGTGGTTGGGCGGCACGGTGGCACAGTGGTGGGCGGCACGGTGGCACAGTGGTTGGGCGGCACGGTGGCACAGTGGCTGGGCGGCACGATGGCACAGTGGTTGGGTGGCACGGTGGCACAGTGGTTGGGCAGCACGGTGGCACAGTGGTGGGCGGCACGGTGGCACAGTGGTTAGCACTGCTGCCTCACAGCGCCAGAGACCCGGGTTCAATTCCCGCCTCAGGTGACTGACTGTGTGGAGTTTGCACATTCTCCCCGTGTCTGCGTGGGTTTCCTCCGGGTGCTCCGGTTTCCTCCCACAGTCCAAAGATGTGCGGGTCAGGTGAATTGGCCATGCTAAATTGTCCGTAGTGTTAGGTAAGGGGTAAATGTAGGGGTATGGGTGGGTTGCGCTTCGGCGGGCCAGTGTGGACTTGTTGGGCCGAAGGGCCTGTTTCCACACTGTAAGTAATCTAATCTAATCTAATGACACAACATTTTGCATTCTGTTCTATTACCCAGACGTATTTCTGTAAGGTATAATTTGTCTGGATAGCATGCAAAATAAAACTTTTCACTGTATCTCACTACATGTTACAATAATTTAGCAAACCAAACCAGATTGTTCAATATGATGATGCCTCAGCTTTGCATTCCACTCCACTTTCCAATTACAGGCTCATTTCCTTTGATTCCATAAGAGACCAAAATTCTGTCTATGTCAGCCTTAGGTGTACTTAATGATGGAACATCCACAGCCTGCTGGGATAAAAAAGTCCAAAGATCCACAACTCTTTTAGTAAGTGAATTTCTCCTGATGTCAGTCCTAAATGATCACATCCTTATCCCGATGTGTTTTAGATTCCCTAGCTAGTGGAAATAGCCTCATAGTATCTGCTTTTTTAACCGTCTTCAGAAATCCTATATGTTTCAATGAGATCACTACTCATTTTACGAAACTCCAAACAATACAGACAAAATTTCTCAATTCAGGGAACTATCTAGTGTCCCTTACCTGTACTGACTCCAATATAAGGACATCCTTTCTTAAATGTGGAAACCAAAACTGCATACAGATTTCCACAAATGATTTCCCCAAAGCCCTGCACAATTAGAGTCATAGAATCGTAGAGATATACAGCATGCAAGCAAATCTTTCAGTCCAACTCATCCATGCTGAGCAGATATCCTAAATTAATCTAGTCCCATTTGCCAGCATTTGGCACATGTCCTTCTAAACCCTTCCTAATCACATACTCATCCAGATGTCTACTAAATGCTGCAATTCTACCAGCCTCCACCACTCCCTCTGGCAGTTCATTCCATACATGCACCACCCTCTGTGTGAAAAAAATTGTCCCTTTGGTCCCTTTTAAATATTTCCCCTCTCACCTTGAATCTATGTCCTCTAGTTTTGGTAAAAGACTTGGCTATTCACCCTATCCATTGTCCTCATAATTTTATAAACCTCTATAAGGTCACCCCTCAGCCTCCGACACTCCAGGAAAAACAGCCCCAGCCTAATCCGCTTCTCCCTGTAGCTCAAACCCTTCAAACCTGGCAATATCCTTGTAAATCTTTTCTGAACCCTTACAAGTTTCACAACACTTTTCCTATAGCAGGGAGATCAGAATTGCATGCAGTATTCCAATAGTGGCCTAACAATGTCCTGCATGGCTGCAACATGACCTCCCAACTCCTGTACTCAATGCACTGAAGAATATAGGCAATCCTGTACATCTGCGATTCTACTTTCAAAGAACTATGAACCTGCACTCCGAGGTCCCTTTGTTCATTAACACTTCCCAGAACCTTACAAAGCCCTGATTTGCCTTTCCAAAATTGTCCCAATATTTAAATCTTCTTGTACTCAAACATCTTTGTCATAAAAGCCAATATGCCATTTGCCTTTCTAATTGTTTAATACCTATGCATGCTAGCTTTCTGTGGTCTTTGTATACATTTCTTTGAATTTAATTGAATTCACACATTAAAAAATGTCAGCTTTTCTATTCTAGCATCCAAGTCAAACAACCTCACACTTCCACAGATTATATTTCATGTGCCATCCTCTTGCCAATTCATTTATGTTTTCTCTATCTCTTTGCAGCCTCCTTGTATCATCATCAATTACCCTTCACCTGATTGTAAATATTCCTTTATTGCATTTAAGTGTTGTAGATAACAACCTAGGATATTCAAGTTGATTTGATCTCAGGATTTGGAGCAGGGCATCTAGTAGGCTGTTGATGTGGTATGGTCTATGTTAGGTCCAAATCCTTCCAAGACATTTTCATTACTGAGTACAGCTGATACACTGAGCTTTGTATCATCAGCAAACTGAGATATGTCTATCCCTTCTTTGTCCTTTCATCTAAGTCGTTAATATAAATTATACATAGCGGAAGCCCCAGCACCGATTCCTGCGACACTCAACTGGTCAAAGACTGCCAACTTGAAAGTGTCTTATTTATCCCTACTCTCTGTTCCCATTAACCAATCCTCCACCCATGCTAAGATATTTTCCCCAACTTCTTGAGCACTTAAATCGTGCAATAACCTTTTGTATGGAACCTTAAAAAAATTATTTTATGGATAATGAAGCATAGTCCATTTCCAACCCTCAGGAGATGCCCGAACCTCTTCCAATGACAGCAGGATTTTAAATGTCATAGTTCTCAATTAACACTGTTTCCAGTAGTGATGATCCCCATGGGGAAAGGGAGAGAGATGACAGTTTCAAACCTTATATACTTAAATAAGATCCAACAAACATTCTATAGGAGACTTGTGGTGGAGACATGCAAGTGGAGTTATTCCAGTTTTGTTGGGAGATCACTAAAGACAAAACGATCTAAAGTCTAAAAACTGCTAGAATATAAGTGCAACTTTGTCCAGGCATTCTTGGAACAAAACATCCAGAATACACTAGTGTTACTCTCAATAGAGAATTTATGCCATACTTTTCTCACTGATTCTAAATGTGATGATGCTGCCACTTAAAGAAGATACTTTGTCCTTTTTCTTGGAAAAAGATTCTCAGGCAGAGGTATGGAGCTGTCTCTAAGAACGTAAACATTATGAGGCCATAAGGGTTTCTTTTGAAGTTGGAACAATGGAAGCAGCCCTGGGTGTGGCCAGCTCTCACAGACCAGACCTTCTAGTGCTTTTTTTTTAGATTTTTGGGTTTAGTTTTAAACAGAAGCCTTTGGGGTCTCAAAAGAGTTGGAGCTCCAGTGAATGATTCCTAGCTGCTACTTTCTCTGAATTATCTCTTGACTTTTTTTTCTCTGCCTGGATTAGAGAACTGCATGTGAAAATTTGTGTTTGAATTTACCTTTCGGCCAAGAGGTGTGTTTGAGAGCTGTTACTATATTGGAACATTTATTTAGTAATTGGTACTATGTCTATTATTTGGTTAAGTTTTCCAATAGTTAAGATATTCTAAATGTCTCTTTCATTTGATTGTATTTAACTATAGTATTTAAGTAAATTGTTAAAAATCACACAACGCCAGGTTATAGTCCAACAGGTTTAATTGGAAGCACTAGGTTTCGGAGCTCTGCTCCTTCATCAGGTGGTTGTGGAGGGTAAGATTGTAAGACATAGAATTTATAGCAAAAGTTCCCAATAAACAATCTTACTCTCCACAATCATCTGATGAAGGAGCAGTGGTCTGAAAGCTAGTGTTGAACTATAACCTGGTGTTGTGTAATTTTTTAACTTAGTACACCCCAGTCCAACACCGGCATCTCCAAATCATAAGTAAATTGTGTTTGCTTAACGTCAAGTAGTTTGACCAGTTGCATTGCATCTAGAACATGGCATATCACATCTACCTTTAAAATGAGAAAACGTTAGGGTCTAGGCTACCTGCTTAAAATTAATCTGCATTGTATTATGGACATGGCCAAAAGGGGATCTGGTCTCGTCCATAACACAATGCAAATTCATTTTAAGAAAACTAGACATCCCATTGTGCAGTCCAAGAATAGAAAACACCAAGAGAGCGATAGCATTTAAAACCCAAACAAACAATAGCGGACGTGGAAAGGTAACCGTGAGTTGACTTCATATATATCAGTAGCTCGACAAGGATTGGCTTGAGGTCATTTTAAAAAGAAGAACAACTGAAGTGATTATGTTTCAGGGGTTGCTTATCCAATAGCATATTACGCACACGGATATATTTCAATACACTGCAAGGGTCAGCAAAGTTATTTATGTATCAGCTGTACTCAGTAACGAAAATGTCTTGAAAGGATTTGGACCTAACATAGACCACACCACATCAGCTGCCTACTAGATGCCCTGCTCCAAATCCTGAGATCAAATCAACTTGAATATCCTAGGTTGTTGTCTACAACACTTAAACGCAATAAAGGAATATTCACATTCAGGTGAAGGGCAATTGGAACAGTAATCTAAAATTATTTTGTTTGAGTTGTCAGCTAAACAGCTTGGCTCCATAAGACAATAATTGTTTTCATTCCATTTATTGGAGAAACTTTGCTCTGAATAATATTAGACAACAATTAAGTTGAACACAGGCAGAATGCACATCAATCTTGGTTTTGGAATGACCTACAGCTAGTTAAGTAGCAAAATGGTACAGGAAGGTTGAACAATGCCCAGGGCCATTGGCAGAATGCAAAGAGATCAAAATCAATGGGGATAATTAATCTTGCTGGTGATATTAACTATCATTTTGTGCAGGTGCCACCTGACCCACTGGGCATTTGTTGCATTTATTTTTCATCTCAGACTTCAGTTTAAATACGATGATGTAGTCGAGTTGAGGTGTCATTATATGTTTCTTATGGTGTATCATTAAATGAATGCAAATTTTACTGATGGAGTTAAACAGTTCTGATTATATCAGATTGCTTATCTAATTTTTCCTTATTGTCATACAAAGCAGCTTATGACATGAACCTAACATCTGGTGTTCATTTGGTGCACTGCTAGAACAATTGAATATATATGTGTATATAAGGCATAAAGATTCTGTGAAGAGAGACATTTCCTATGTTGTCCTTCCGTTCACATAGATAAAGGCAGAACAAGTCAATTTCTGTAAAGGCAAGGCAATCAAACTACAAATGGAAGTGACTGAAAACACTGAGCACAACAAACTATCCAAACATCCGTCAAATTTATAACACTATTAAAAAATATTAAAGATTGAGAGGGGAAAAAGTGAGACCAAAAAGTAATAAGAATAAATTTTCTTGTTCAACAATACAGATGATTCAAAGTAGAAGGGTACATTCTGGTTTGTCAGTACAGTCACTGAAAAGAAAATGGCTGGATATATTTTTAGATAATGACTCTGGAGGGAATACACTAGAAAATGGTTGTGGAAAGAAGAGTGGAAGTAGGGGAAAAGGTGATTGGAATTTCTTGTATATATAAGGGCAGTACCCGCTATTTAGAAAATACCTTTTCAGGTTTTCATTGCAAATTTGCAATGAATGATCATGTTTCCATCATCTACTTTCGCATCATTTTAAGATTCTTATCAGTCTGACAGAGCATTTCTTAAAATCATGTTTGAAGTATACAACTGTCAAATTTGTGTAGCTAGATTGATAAATAACTAACCGTAATCTAGATTTTAAGGATGAACAAAATTTAAATATAGCAAGTAATTTAAAAACATAATATTTAGATTAAGGGCATGGTATTCAGACAGTTAAATCATTGAAAGAAAATCAACTGCAAAAACCATTTTATTGAAGCTGGAAATAGAACAATTACTGTGTTGTAGATCATTAACATCATTGCATATCTTTGTGGCATTATGTAAAGACTTAACATCTGATGATCTTTTGAGGTTTAGGAAAGGAAACTGCCGTTGCAACCACCAGGCTCCACCTAATTCAATGCAGTACCTGCATTTGTTTTCCTTGCTCTGCGAATACATAGCAAAGATGGGAGGTAAAGCTCCTTTCTTGAAGTCGTCACTACATGATAGTTACTGATTGCAGGAACTGCAAAGGAGTCTCATTTCTGTCCACCTCAGGATGAGCATAGCATACGTTTTTCTCAATTGCTCTTTCCAGTTATTGAAGACCTCCTAAAAGAGTCACAATACATAATTTTTCAATCAAGACGTACAGTGGACATGATCATTAAAGCAAGCTAAATCTGGGAAAAATGCAGAAAGTAGCAGTACCCTTGAGACACGGTGATTGTTTGACCTTACAAAGCTCTTTGATTCTGTTAATTGGGAGAAATTACAGAGAGTCCTCCTCAAAATTGACTGCCCAGAGAAATTTGTGACTGTTCCCCACCTGCTGCACAATAATGTACAAGCCATGATCCTCACCAACAGACCTATTACAAACCCAATACATTTTCAGACTGGGGTCAAGCAAGGCCTTACTATCATATGAACACTTTTCTTCATCTTGATTGATGTTACACCCCACACCATGTTCATGAAGCCTGCTACTGGAGTTGAAAAGACCTACAGGACATGTGGGAAACTATTCAGCATGTGACACTACCCTCTTGAACTAACACCACCCCAACTCAGCCTTGAGCGGCACGGTGGCACAGTGGTTAGCACTGCTGTCTCACAACGCCTGAGACCCGGGTTCAATTCCCGACTCAGGCGACTGACTGTGTGGAGTTTGCACGTTCTCCCCGTGTCTGCGTGGGCTTCCTCCGGGTGCTCCGGTTTCCTCCTACAGTCCAAAGATGTGCGGGTCAGGTGAATTGGCCATGCTAAATTGCCCGTAGTGTTAGGTAAGGGGTAAATGTAGGGGTATGGGTGGGTTGCACTTCGGCGGGTCGGTGTGGACTTGTTGGGCCGAAGGGCCTGTTTCCACACTGTAAGTAATCTAATCTAAAACATAGATGATGCTTGCATCTGTGCATATTTAGCGACCAGGCTCCAAACCATTGTCGATGCATTCGCAGAGATGTCTGAGACAATTAGACTTAGTTTAAACTTTGAGAAAGCAAAGGTCCACTACAAGCCCGTTTCACCATGCAATACTTTCATTTGACTATCAGGAGTCATGGTGAGCCTTTGGTCAATGAGGATCGATTCTTATATCATGAAAGCACCCTCTCAATGAGGTCAGACATTGACAATGTCCTCTACTGTTCCAGTGCAGTCTTCTGAGGAACAAAGTGTTTGATTGCAAAGAGCTTAAATCAAGCCCATGGTCTACAAGGCAGTATTGTTACCTGCCCTTCCATTATATCAGAGACATGTACAATGTATGCCAAGCATCTCAATTCTTCAGAGAAATGCCACCAATGATAGCTTCACAAAACACCGCAAATGTACTGGCAGGATAGGTGCTCCACCATCAGTGTCCTTTCTCAAGCCACCATCCTCAACATTAAAACACTGATTCCTGACAATGAACTGTGTTGGGTTGGCCACACTTTGCCTGACAAAGGACTTTCAACCACAGGGTCTCTATTCCTAACTGCATCGCGGCAAGACTACGTCAAAGAGAACACTTCAAGAGTAAACACTTGATGGAAAGATACAACAGCTCCACTGATTTCTAGAAATTTCTAAAGTGTAGAAGCAGACCATTTGGCCCAATGAGTCCACACTGACCCTCTGAAGAACATCCCCCCCCCACCTCGACCCAAACCCCTCAAGCCTATCGCTGTAACCCTGCATTCCCTCTGGCTAATCCATCTGGTCTGCACATTCCCCTGGACACTACTTTTCCTGCAGTCCCTCTGGCAAATCCACCTAACCTACAGATCTTTGGAGGGAGGAAACAGGAGCACCCAGAAGGCACCCATACAGACCCAGGGAGAATGTGCAAACTCCACACACAGTCACCCAAGGGTGAGGCAGCAATACTAACCACTGAGTCTCCCCAGATGGAACTCTCTTGCTAAACTGAAGAGGAAGCATCCACAAATCATCTCTGAAAGACCCAGGTGGAGACCAAGTGAAAACAACAGGTGGAGTATGTGAAAGCCCAGGCATCACACCCACCCACCCACATCTTTAAACACCACCAGCTCCAACTGCAACATGGTGTGGGACTCCAGCACTGGACTGTATTGTCACCTAAAGGCCCATAGTTGGAATGAAATTCTCGGCCACAAGTGACTGCCTAAGAGGAAGAGAGGGAATAAACCTACACATTCCACGTGAAGTGTGAGCAGAATCAGCAGAGGGGCCATCTGAAGATGTCATTGAGAGGCTTAAACCATTTTCACGCTCATCTGAATGTAACGTGTGAGTGATGAATGTAAACAGACAGACTGTTACAGCTCATTGGTTGTGGTCATACATTGTTTAAAATCTGATTGAAGATTTGTAGCTCGGGTATCCGTTGTTGTGGTTCTGCTCGCCGAGCTGGAAGTTTTTGCTGCAAACGTTTCGTTCCCTGGCTAGGGAACATCATCAGTGCGGTGGGAGCCTCGTGTGAAGCGCTGCTTTGATGTTTCTTCCGGTATTTATATTGGTTTGTTCTTGCCGCTTCCGGGTGTCAGTTTCAGCTGCAGTGATTTGTATCTGGACACATCGACCTGGACCCCAGATACAAATCACTGCAGCTGAAACTGACACCCGGAAGAGGCAAGAACAAACCAATATAAATACCGGAAGAAACATCAAAGCAGCGCTTCACACGAGGCTCCCACCGCACTGATGATGTTCCCTAGCCAGGGAATGAAACGTTTGCAGCAAAAACTTCCAGCTCGGCGAGCAGAACCACAACAACGGTCATACATTGGTCCAACCTGGGAGGCCAGGGAGAGTGGGATGGTATAATCATACTGCTCGATAGAATATTCTAGTTTTATTTTCTGGATTGAAGAAAACAAAAGTAAAAATTTGTTCAGCAGCAACTCAATCTAATGTACTTCCAGCACACTCTGGCCATTTGTACTTCAAAATAGCAAATGAGATTGTAACAGCCCAAATCTCCAATCTGCAAGCTTAAACTCCTCCTGCCCCTAAACTGTGAGGTATATTGCATACCTTTTACATTCCTGCTAGAAAATTGCATATTTATTGGACAGCCTAGGTGCAGCTGTGGTAACCAGGGAGCTGCTTTTCCTTGGACCACCTGTTTTAGAGCAGCAAGGGACTACCTCGCAGTTGACAATCTTCCCCATAAACTTTGATTGAAACCCATAGATATATTTCATGTGCCCTTTTATTCATTATTCATATCTATCCAGAGAGAAAGTGTGAGCAGTCTAACCAAAGTAAACATTGAGTTTTGATGAGTTTTGTCTTGCACTCATCAGAACAAAAACAAAAATGCCAAATTTGAGATGATCCTAACAATTTGATCACAACAACATGAGAAAACTTACCGATTGGCATATTGATTCTGAATGGCCAAAGCATTGTCATATATACACCTCCCAAAAATCTGGGTTATTCATAAAAGCAGGAGGCTTAAATGTATTCTTTTTGTTTGCAGCCTCCAGATCTTTATAAATGTATTGCACTTCGAGTGAGGAAGAAGGGTCACTGGACTCAAAACATTAACTCTGCTCTCTCCTCACAGTTACTGCAGGAACTTCTATTATAGCTGTAGCAGACATTTTGTTTTGGATTTCTAAAGTGTGGGGGTTGAATATTCTGCTCTGTATTCTGCCTAGGATGAGCAACTGAAGGGACCTGATGTTTGATTTGATCAACTAAATTTTAGAATATATGGCATCACACCAGCTCTGGAATTCACACAAAATAAGAGGAATCTTATAAGGATCTGAACAGTGTGGGCTATGATGAAAAGCTTGTCAATATTGTGTGAGAAATCCAATGAGGCCTATCTTGACTTGGAAGCTGCTGTCTGCAACTCTTCAAATCTTTTACGCAACTTCCCAGGTGTGGAACGAAGATTCTTGCTAAACAGAGGTCTATCGTTTACTTGGAGGGGGGAGGAGAATGATTATTTATTAGCAACATTATTAACTGCACATGGAGCTCACCTCATTAATATACTGCTTCCTTTCACACAAAATTCATTGAACAAACTAAATACAGAGAATTCCCAACATGGAGATTCGAGCAGGTGCCTGGCAACTTCAGACTGCAGATTGCTCCAAAGGATCTCTCTGTTGGACAAGAGAAACCAGCATCTCAGGATTTGCTTCATGGGATCAGTCACATGCATCCCATGCCCATGATATTGGCATCCAACATGTGTCAATCTCTAAGAATCCTCACGGCACATCTCCAAACCATATTGTCATAGAGGTTTACAGCCTGGAAACAGGCCCTTCGGCAAGATGCCCCTGATGCCTAGTTTTCATAATTAATCAAGTCCCATTTGCCTGTGTTTGGTCCATATCCCTCAATATTAATCCCATCCATGTACCTGTCCAAATATTTCTTAAATGATAAAAATTGTCCTCGCCTCCACCACTACCTCTAGCAGTTCGTTCCAGACGCTCACCACTCTCTGTGTGAAAACAAATAACCTCTTTGGACCCTTTAGCATCTCTTCCCTACCACCTTAAACTTATGCCCTCTAGTTTTAGACACCACAACCATGGGGAAAGCAGTTGGCTATCCATTTTGTCTATACCTCAGTTACAATACACTTCTGGGCTTCACCTGTGACTGCACTGGCAACTATTACTGTAATGCTGTAGCAAGGTTATAGTACACCCAGGGACATGCACCCAGCTCATGGACTGGAGCAGGCTGTATCTCACTCACCTTGAGTCTACCTAGATGTTCTCAATATTCATGCCTTGTCTTGTAGTTTTGTGACTTGCCCTTAGCTAGAGATATCAGGCCTCTGTCTTACCTTGCTGTTTATTGCAGGCATGATACCAAGTTGTCAGTGGTCAAGTTAAAAGAAATATACTTCATTTGGGGGTCTCAGCATAGTTATAGTCAATACTAGCCCAAAGGTTTGGATGCAGTCATTTACCTGCGGCGTCAGTCAGATTCAGTATCCTCTCTTCATAAAGGGTGAGAAGCTGAATGACGGACAGCGCAATACCAGTCTTCCCCTTCTGCATTATTGTGCATTAATTTGAGAGAGCGAAAGAAAGAGAGAGAGAGAGAAAGAGAGGCAGGTACTAAGGTAGATGAATGTGAGTGGCACAGCTATTACTTTTGGCACAGATGGACAGGTATTGTGAGTGAGTGAGTAAGCAATGCAATGGGCATGCAGGCTTCATGGTATCAGAGGTTGGCGTGGGTGACAGTGAGTGAGGGAAGATGTTGCAGGCAATAGTGAGAGTGAAAGAGGATGAACCTTGGCCAGAGGTGGGTGCAGCAGCAGAGGTAGACTGAATGTGAGCTATTAAGAAAGAAAATGATGGCACTTCGGATGGTGGGATGGAGAAGTTGCATTACCTTCTTTCTGGGCATTCCTCCAGATGGCCATGACTGCACCAAACCAGGGGACAACCTCTGACCAGGCTGGCATGATCTGGTGTCACGATGTCCTCTGGTGCTCCTGGAAGAAGAGGAAGCCCCGTATATGCACCTACCCATCCGCAAGGCCCTTCAGGTTCCCGTTCGCAAAGCAAGGCACCAATTTTCTTTGTCTGCCATGACCAGGGCAAACGTCAGGAACCATGCAGGGCAGTTCAGGACAATCAATGCTTGTCTGGTGCATAATGACCTTTTACAGATGATGCCTGTGCCAGGGATGCCACTCAATTCTGGGACATCCCCAGTAGTGGGGCATCATTCTGGGAATGGTGAGTGTTAAAATGGGGCTAGGATCAGGTGAGAGAGATGCCATAGGTGTGGGATTAGTAACTAATGAGGCAAGATTAGTAAGATATGGTAAGACAATGCACTGGGCCATGGTGAACAGAAACATATCATGAAACTAGTGAAACTAACATAAAAGCACTTTAAAATTCATGTCAATGTTCTTTAAGTGTGTGGGAAGCAGAATGTCTTTTTGGGTTGATTTTAATGAAGAATACTGCAGTTTGAAATGGCTTGTTTAAGACGTTGTTCAAATTATTGAAAAATTTTGCTTTTTGGGAGTAATTTGAGGTAACTTAGGCACTTAGATGGCAGTTTATTTCCCACGTGCAACTTTGCAGAGTATATAGTGAACAATGATCTGATCAGGATCGACCTGCATGATGGCTTGATATGCTTTATTCCTACAGCAAGTTTGTAATGTGACATAATGGCCAGACCCCTATTTTCATGATTGCTGATAAAGTTAATCTTATGGTGCATAGAGATTACTGTTTCCAATCTTTATACAGCCTTGCAGCAGATAACAGTGGTGAATCCATAATCAGATCTCCACCTATCACATTGTGGAAAGAGTGTGAGTTAAACTGCTCCCTCAAAAAAGTGAATGAGCTCAGGATGGAACATATTAAAGTGCATAAGCAAACTCTGTCACAAAGCTGTATCATGAGTGTATCTTCTACACATTAGCAATTTGCACAGGACGGAAGGTGAGGGCTCATTACATTATAATGCATTTCCCATGGAAGCTGGTGAAAATGTTGAATCTAGAGGTAACTGGATCTAGAGGGCATTCTATTGCTACACCATATATTTGGGGATTTGTTGTGTTATTGAATATGAATTCAAAATTACAAGTTGACAAATTGATTGAATACAGATTCAAAAATAGTTTGGCATGAAACAGAGTGCAATGTAAACGCTAATGCTTCTTTCAGCAGCTATTTGTAAGTAAACTGGAAGTTTTGAACAACACACAGACAAGGTATTGCTAACACCTTGTTACATGTAGTTTACACAATATGAAGGGATCTTTGAAACAGTAATACAGCAAGCATTCTATGAACCAACACCTATGGGATGAGGAGTATGCTGGTTGATAAAATATTCTGGTTGATCAAAAGATTCACGTAATTAACGTAAAAATGCAGAAGAAGTAAAAGAAACACAATGCAGGGGATACACACATCACTGCTATATTTTACATACAGCAGAGTTGAGGCAGAACCTGCTTGAGGTATAGAAGATCATGAAGGGTATGGATAGGGTAAGTAGGGAGCAGTTGTTCCTTTTGGTTGAGGAGTCAGTAATGAGGGGGCACAGTTTTAGGGTTAGGAGCAGAAGATTTGCAGGTAATGTGCAGAGTGATGCCCCCCCCCCCCAAATTGAATAGCCTGCTCATACTGTTTGTTTGCACATAACTATGGAGGCACAAACCTGAAGGTTATGTTTGGAACCTTTGGACTATTTCACAAAAAAGGAACCAATATCTTCAGCGGATTAGAAAAATTGATGAGTTTTTTTGTTTTTAGTTTTATATGATTTGACATACACTAAATTATATCAACAGCTGACAGCTTTGTGTCTGCAAAAGGTTAAAATTTACACATTAAAGGATTCTTGTAGTATCTCTACCTATGAGCCAGAAGGCCCTGGCTGCAGTATTGTGTAATAACTTGTCTGAGCAGGTTGATGAACAACATTTTTTAAAAATTCATTCACAGGATGAGGGTATTTCTGGGTAGGTCAATATTTATTGCCAGAGGTGTGGGATTAGTAACTAATGAGGCAAGATTAGTAAAATAGAGTAAGAAAACTCACTGGGCCATGTGGACAGAAACATATTCTACATTGCTGTGGGTCTGGAGTTACATGTAGGCCAGACTAAGTAGGGATGACAGTTTCCTCCCCTAAAAGAGAACAATGAACCAGATGGGTTTTTCCAACAATGGCTTCATGGCCATCATTAGACTTTTGATGAATTCAAATTCTACCATCTGGTGTGGTGGGATTTGAACCCATGTCCCTAGAATATTGCTTGGGTCTCTGAATTAACAGTCTAGCGATAATACCATTATCCATCACCTCCCCTGATCATGCAGTAAAGTCTAAATCATGCAGTAATATTTCAATTAAAAAATGGTAATGTAATGAGTTATTGGAGGGAAATTTTTAACTCTTTGTTTATCCCATTACCATCAAGCCGAGGGTCAGGTCTAAGTTCTGCAGTGCTGCCACATCCGGCCATTAATGGTGGTGGACAATTAAACAAATCACCAGAGAAGGAGGCTCCACTAGTACTCTGATCCTCAATGATGGAAGACACAAGCACATCAATACAAAAGATAAGGCTGAAGCATTTCCAACAATCTTCAGCCAGAAGTGACAAGTGGATGATTCATCTTGGCCTCCTCCAATGTCTTCCAGCATCAAAGATCCAGCTTTCAGCCAATTTGATTCACTTCACGTGATATCAAAAAACACTTGGAGGCACTTGATACTGCAAAGGCTACAGTTCCTGAGAACATTCTGGCATCAGTTTGTGCTCCAGAACTTTCCACTCCCCTAGCCAAGCTCTGCCAGTACAGGTGTAACACTGACATCTACCCAACAATTGGAAAATTGCCCAGGTGTCCTGTACACAACATGCAGGACAAATCCGACCCAGCCAATTACCACCCCATCAGTTTACTCTCAGTCATCAGTAAAGGGATGGAAGGTGTCATCAACAGTGCTATCAAGTAGCACCTGCTCAGCAATAATCTGCTCAGTGAAATGCAGTTTAGGTTCCATAGGAGTCACTCAGTTCCTGACCTTGGTTCAAACATGAACAAACAAGCTGAATTCCACAGGGGAGGTGTGAGTGACAGCCCTTGACATTAAGGCTGCATTCAACTGAGTGTGGCCTCAAGGAGCCTAGCAAAACTGGATTCAATGGGTACCAGTGGCAAACTCTCTGCTGGTTGGAGTCATACCTGGTACATAGGAAGATCGTCAATCATCTCAGCTCCAGGTTACCTCTATAGGAATCCTTTGCATAGTGTACTACACCCAACCATCTTCAGCTGCTTCATCCTTCCCTCCATCATAAGATGAGAAGTGTGGATGTTCGCTAATGATTGAATAGCATTTAGCACCATTCATGATTTCTCAGATATTGAAGCAGTTCATGTTCAAATGCAACAATATTTGGACAATATCTAGACTGGGGTTGACAAGTGGCAAGTAACATTCACACCACACAAATGCCAGGCAAAGACTATTTCCACTAAGTGACAATCTAACCACTACCTCTTGATATTCAATGGTGTTACCATCACAAATTCCCAACTAACAACATCTTTGGAATTACCATTGACCAGAACCTCAATTGGACTCAGCATGGAAACACAATGGCTACAAGTGCAGGTTTGAGACTAGGAATACTCTGGAAAATAACTTACTTCCTGACTCTCCAGTGCCTGTCCACCATCTACAAGGACAGTGCTGGAATACTCCCCACTTGCTTGGATGGGTGCAACTACAGTAAAACTCAAAAAGCTTGACAACATCTAGGACAAAGCAGCCTGCTTAATTAGCACCACATCCACAAACACCCACTCTTTCAACCATCAACTCTCAGTCACAACAGTGCGTACTATTTACAGAATGCACTGCAGAAATTCACCGAAGATCTTCAGACAGCATCTTCCAAACCCATGACCACTTCCGTCTAGAAACTCAACTGCAGCAGATGCATGGAAACCCCACTAACAGTAAGTTCCTTTCTAAGTCATCTACCATCCTGACTTGGAAATATATTGCTGTTTCTTCCCTTCTCAAGGGCAATTAGGGACAGGCAATGAATGTTAGCCTGCCCACATCCCACAAGTGAATAAAAACAAAATTGAAAATAAAGGTAACAATAGCCCCTGGTTTACTGTGAATGCCCTTGACTGGTTGTTTGTTCCTGCTTATGTCCATTAAATTTATAATTCCAAGTCAGCTAAATTCGCCACTACGTGACATTTAGTGAATCTATTTCACCTTCACACACCTTTCAATAATGCTGATCCCATAAGCAGCATTTACCGCTTCTAATATCTCCAGATTTCCAATTGTGTCAGGCATCATCGTCCAAATACAATACAACAAATTGTTCCCCCTCTATCTTGTTGAGTGACGTATCGCATAGCATTGGGTGCAATCTAGAGCCAGATGATGACACATTTGTTTGAAGCCACTGGGGGAGCAGAGCTGGCTATAATTAGGCAGTGCCCAATTCGTAGCCTTAGGTTCTGGATCACTAGACTAATGGTATTACTGCTATGTCACCAACTCTCCTTGTAGCTATCAACTCAGATACTGACATTGTGAGTGTCTTAGAGGCAAAGACAGAACACATGACACTAGACATACATCTGCTCAGTGAAATGCAGTTTAGGTTCCACAGGAGTCACTCACTTTCTGACCTCATAGAGATATACATGAGTAGTTTTCATAAGTAATGGTTCGGAAAGGGTTAATAGTGAAGCTAGCTTGAAATTCCATCTATTTTGATGATTCAGAATGACTTGGATGGGGATAAATCAAAATGACATAGAATCTTGTGGAGTAGCAACCTATTTCCATAGGTATTCTCATATTCTAAGTAACAATGCCTAACTAGCTAATCTAACTGCTGTCATGCAACAAACTATATTATATTAAGGTGAGATCTTCATCTTTTGAAGACTCACTAGTGGTTGTTCCTCTCCCACTGTAGATCAAATAGGCCCTTAGATCCAGTCAAGTAAACATGGATGGTGGCAGCATCCTCCTATACACTAATCCCACAAGTAAGCAGCAGAAAGGCCCAGGGCAGTGGATCTACGATTTCCAATGACCTGGGGCATCTCATAGGTAACAGCAGGAGCAGCTGGAAGTACTGCATTCATCATTCTGAAGGCTTCCAGTTCAAGAAGCAGCAACTCCAGTCACAATTTTTGTGGTCTTTAGTCTAAAATTAATTCCCTGAAATATATACATTTCCATTCACAAGCTGTCCCAGAAAACAAAAGTAAACATACTTCATTACAGAACCAGGACCTTGTGCTGATCACATTTTTCAACTAAAACAAGATTTGAATGTAAAAAAAATCATTATGCCATTTTCATGCACACGTGATACCGCAATCAAAATAACTAGAGTTGATCAATTTGTTTTATCTTGGAAGAGGTAGGATTGGGGTGAAAATTCAACATTAATTGGGCTGAGAAGTAATGTCACCTTGTCTGTTTGGCAATCATAGCTGCCTGTTTGATTCTCTAAGCCATTCCCTTTCCATTGTGGTTAATAGAAATGAAAATCAGGATGTATATATATTCATTCTGAGTAGTTTGCTATCCCATAGAGATTGAATTTCACTTCCAATGCCTCTTTAGTATTCAGCTTTGACAGGCAAAAATATCAAATTGCATTAATACAGCAATTCTGGCAGGTAAAATGTTCCAAAATGTTTCAGAGAAATGTTAGCTGATAAAATTTACAAAATATCATTCCACATCCTGGAAGGTGTGAGGTGATACACTTTGTAAGAAGTAACAAGACAAGAGACAACTCGATGAATGGCACAACGAGACGAATCTCAGAGGAATAGAGAGATCTTGTCTACAGATCCCTGAAGACAGCATGGCAAGTTACAGTGGGAAAGAAGGTATACAGGACATTTGTCTTTTTCAGTTGTAATATAGACTATAATTGCAGGGAGGCTGCGCAGAACTTTGATTAGGCCATAACTGTAACACTCTGTGGAGTCCATAATTGGACTTTACACAACAGGGAGGATGTGATTGCAAAGAAGATTCACCAGGATGTTGTCTGGGATGGACTAGTCTAGGTATGAAAAGAAACTGGAAAGGCTTGGATTGGTATCCGCTGAGAAGGCTGAGAGTGGACCTGATTGGGGTGTATAAGGTTATGAGGGATATGGACAGGGTGAATGGACCACAGCTGTTTCCCTTAAATGAAGGGTTAATTAGAAGGGGATATACATTTAAGGTGGAAGGCATATATTTAGAGAGGATTTGAATATGGCCTTGATGTCAAGGGCTGTTCCTCTCACTTCATGTCTGGAATTTAACTATTTAGTCCATGTTTGAACTGAGGCTGTCATGAAGTCAGGAGTGAGTGTCTCCAGTGGAACCCAAACTGAGTGGCAGTGAGCAGCTTGTTGCTGAGCAGAGCACTGTTGGTGACACCTTCCACCATATTCCTAATGATCGAGAGTAATTGGCAAAGTTGGATTTGTCCTGCTAATTGTGAATAGGACATACCTGGGCAATTTTCCACATTATTGGGCAGGTACCAGCGTTGTAATTGTTCTTGAGCAGTAATTCTTAGTTCTAGACTGTTTTTATTGAATTCAAATTCCATCATCTGTTGCAGCAAAATTTGAACTCAGATCCCCATAGCATTAGCTGAATTTCTAGATTAATAATCTAGAAAATACCACTAGGCCATTGTCTGCCCCAAATCGCTTCTGATCAGCTTCAAATTAGACCAGTAGCCCTAAAATATGGTCTGTGCATTTCTCATATAGTGAGTTCTGCGAGCACCATTTTTTCCCTGATAACATAGTTTTATTTTCTGTATCAGTAACCAATCTGACACATAGCAAACTGATTACTGTATTAGATACCATTATGTTGGAACAGAAATAAGGCTGCTCCCACATTAGTGGATGATGCACCCAATACTATTACAGTACATCTGGAGGTCCAGGATCATAATGCGCAAAAACCTCAAGCAAAATTAGGATGTCATTGATTTGGTGAAATGTCTGTTGGTAATGTTCAACCCAATGTCATCCCTAATAATTCTTCAAACGTTATCTGAGAGATTTGTTAACTTAGGATATGTGCAGAAAAGGAACAAGTAACAGTACAGCAGAGGAACTGGCCCTTCAGCCCACCAAGCTTTCTAATGCTTTACCTCGACATGGTCAATATCTCTCTATTTCCTGCCTATTCATGAACTTGTCAGGATGACTCTTAAACATCACCATTGTATCCACCTCCACCACTTCTGGCAATGCATTCCAAGCATTTAAAACCCTCTGTGTAAGCAAATTGCAGCTCCCTTAAACTTGCCTCCTTTTACCTTAATCAAGATTAGAGTGGTGCTGGAAAAGCACAGCAGGTCAGGTAGCATCTGAGGAGGAGGAAAACCGACATTTCGGGCAAAAGCCCTTCATCAGGAATTCAGGATCATCCCATGGTTTTAGGCTATCAAGAAAATAAAGTGGAAATTGATATATTTTTCTTTACTTTTTGTAGGATTGTTTCAAGTCATGTATACCTCTTTATACAGAGCTGTGAATTAAAAACTGGTGCTGTACAACATGTTTGCTCAAGGAAATGAATAAGTGTTTCACAATTTCAACAAAAAGGTACCAAAATGGTTCACCAGCATCTTGCTTGGTTTAGAGGATAGGGGCTATGAGGAAAGATTGGGCAAACTTGGTTTATTTATAACTGAATGTCAAAGGATGAATGGCAGCCTGATAGAAGTCTACATAATTATGAAAAGGAATGGATAATCAGAGACTTTTTTCCCAAGGTAGAGCTATCAATTACTAGGGTACATAGGTTTAAGATAAAAGGAGGCAAATTTGAAGGCGATGTGAGAGGCAAGTTTTTTTGGCACAAAGGGTGGTAAGTGCCTGGAATGCACTGCCAGAGCAAGTGTGGAGGCTGATACAATAGCAACTTTTAAGGGGCATTATGGTAAATATATGAATGTTTTATCAACAAGTGTTTGGAGGACTGCATACGGAGGAAGTCAATCCAGGTGTTCCCCAACAGGAAACCCTGGATGAATCAGGACATACAGAACCTGATATAAACCAGGCCTTCAGATCAGAAGACCCACTCAAACATAAGAAATCCAAGTATGACCTTCACAGAGCCATTAAGACAGCCAAAGAGCAATACCAATCCAAACTAGAGACTCAGACAGACATTCAGTGACTATGGCAGTAATTGAATGACATCACAAGTTCTAAAAAGAGACAGTGCACGATAGCAGACGATGATGATCATCTCAACACCTTCTATGCTCGCTTTGAGCAGAATTTTGGTGGAGAGATTACACCTATTCTGACATGTCCTGACGAACCTATCCCAACAGTCACTGCATCAGAAGTCAGATCAGTTTTCCTTCATGTGAATCCAAGGAAAGTGATGGGACCAGACGGAGTACCAGGCACTTGGGGCATGTGAAGATCAATTGGCAGAGGTCTTCTCGGACATCTTTAACCTCTCCCTGCAGCTGATCATTGTCCCTGATTGTTTCAAGAGGGCCAACATCGTCCCTGTGCCTAACAAGGCTCATGCAGCATGTCTCAATGACTACCACCCAGTGGCCCTAACGTCAGTGGTCATGAAGTGCTTTGAAAGACTGGTCATGGCATTAATCAACTTCAGCCTCTTCTTTACTCTTGACCCACTCCAGTTTTCTTATCTGACCAACAGAACCACATCAGATGCCATATTACTTGCCCTGCACTCCATCCTAGAACATCTTGGCACCAAGAACAGCAACATAAGAATCCTACTCATTGACTACAGTTCAGCCTTCAACACTATTATCCCCTTGAGAATGATTACTAAATTTAGTGATCTTGTGCTAAGCCCCACTCTCTGCAACTGGATCCTCAGTTTCCTGACCCACAGACCACAATCAATGAACACTGGGGACAATATTTCATCCTGGCTAACACTCAACACTGGAGCCCCCAAGTGTGCGTACTCAGCCCCTTACTGTACTCACTGTATACCCGCTACTGCATCACCAAATACCAGACTAATGCCACTTACAAGTTAGCTGATGACATAGTCGGTCGAATCTCAGATGGCGAAGAAACAGACTACAGATGGGAGGTGGAAGACCTGGAAAAATGGTGCACTGAGAACAACCTAGCTCTCAATGCCAGCAAAACCAAGGAACTCATTATTGACTTTTGGTGGGATGTCACTCATGCCCCCCTACACGTTAACAGCACAGAGGTGGAACGAGTGGAAAGTGTCAAGCTTGTGGAAGTGGTCATTCACAGCAAGCTTTCTTGGACTCTTCATGTGGACGCACTGGTTACAAAGGCCAATTAACGTCTCTTCTTCCTCAGCAGCTGAGAAAACTTGGCATGACAGCGAATACCCTTGCAAATCATTATACGTGCGCCATCCCATCGAGAGCATTCTGTCTAGATGCATCACTACCTGGTATGGCAACTGTACCATTCAGAGTACAGTTACAGAGAGTGGTTAACCCCGCCCGGACAATCACAAGGGCCAATCTCCCAGCTATAGAATCCATCTACCAGGCCCGCTGTCAAGGAAAGGCTGCCAGCATTCTCAAAGATCCATCCCACCCTGGCAATATTTTATTACAATCTACCATCGGGGAGAAGGTACAGAAGCCTGAAGATATGCACCAGCTGATTCGCAATAGTTTCTACCTTACTGTTGTTAGAATACTGAATGGACTCTCAAAGTCTTAACATTCACCTGTACCTGCGTTTTTGTTTTTGCCTCTGTTTACCTATTATTTACTATCTATGCTACTTAACTCTGTGATCTGCCTGTGTTGCTCGCAAAACAAAGCTTTTCACTGTGCCTCGGTACACGTGACAATAAATTTAATTCAATTCGATAAATTCAATTCAATTCAATACTCAGGGAATAAGGGGACACAGACCTCACAAAGGCAAAAAACATCTAGCAGCACTGCAGTGTAGCATTCTGCATTTTAAGGGCAGAATCTTTAAAAGTGGAAGGCTGCCTTAAGCTCATAATCTTCACAACTGACTGCCTGCAGTACATCGTACTAACAAGAAGAACTGCCAGCATGTCAGCGTAGAATCCACTGAAGTACAAGTTGAAATGAAGTACTTGGACCAGTTTTATGGGACGCTACGCTCACTCTGAAACGAGCAGATCCTGAATCGCAAGCCCTGCATATCCAGTTTTTAGTCCTATTTTCCTTCATCCAAGTCATGTGATGAAAAGCTGGCACTTGAGTACAGACCCGAGAGAACATTGATGTGACAAGAATGTGACATTCTCATTCGGCCTATTCTCTATCACAATTGCCTTCAATATTGCCTCATCTTTGTTCCTAGTCTTTTCTATCAAATGCTTCTGCACAGGTTTTATATCGATAGAGACTCTTTGATATGTAAACACCATATGTATGGAAAACGGAATTGACTAATGATAAGTATACCAAGCTCTCATACTCTGCCTGGCAAAGCTTTCTTTGATGGTCACAGACTTACCTATGCCAATGGAACCCCCCCATACAACTGAGGAAGTTAAGCCATTTGTGAAAAATACCTTCCTGCAGCATTGTGAAAAATGACCCAGTAAACCTGTGCAAAAAAAACACCAAATGCTCATTGGGTTCCCGCCAAAACAAGATAACTAAAGGGCCACCTAGGATATAAACAACAAAAAAAAACTCACAGGGGAACCCTTCTGTATAGCCACATTAAAACAAATGCACCTTCAATAAAATTACCCAAACTCTGAACTAATTGCTGAGTTTATATGTTTTCAAGTACAGTACTGAAGTTTAAGAAATTCCAAGCAGTTTCTTATCTTGCTTTTTAAATGATGAGCACTTCTCACCTACACTGAAAGTTGCCCCATCCTGTGTTAGCTCAAACCCACAGTGTCACCAGCAAAGATAACACATTTAATGTCAGCACTTCTAAATTTGTAGAACATAACACAATCATATTAAAACTTCTTTTCTTACAATTCAGTTTTTTTTTAAATGAAGGAACTTTCATTTGTATTGTGTCTTTTGTATTGTTAAAGAACATTGCGATTAATGAATTACTTATGGAAAAGTCAGGATTGTTATGGAGACAAATGCAACACACAATATGCACAAGTCCCTCAAATCAATGAACCAGATCAGTGACCAGTTAATCAGATTAGGGTGACATGGATTGACAGAAGAACGTTGGTCAAAGAACCTGGAGAGACATCATAGTCTTCTTTGAATACTGTCAAGAGAACTTTATTGTCAACTTGAAGTGTATTAACAACTCACATGAAAGACAGAGTTCTGTGTTTCATTCTGAGCCCTATTGCACTGTGATACTAAGACGTCTCTCTCTGTCTCATTTATTGTTAACTATTCTATTCCTTTCACTATTTAGTCTTAAGCAATGCATATTTTTACATTTGGGATAATGATAACCAGGAGACTGACAGGTTTGAACCAGCTGCCATTTTACATCGTCCTATTTTTCAATTGGAAGTAGGTTTTAGTGTAAAATGCTGCTGTCAGTTTGTTCCTGAGCAAGTTGGGTTCAAATTACCCCTTTTGTTTTAAATATTTGTAAATAAAAGTCCAAATTTCTGCCAAGACATTTTGTCTGTTTCGGTTGAGTTAATCTTCCTATTTAATTCACAATATACATTTCCAAAAGATAGAATCATCTGAATTGGTCACATCTATATGTTTGCAAATTCAATAGTGTTCCTTCTGTAATTGGGTGTTTCAGACTGCACAAAATAACAGAGCAGGCCTGATGAACTACATGGCCTACGACTGATATTTATTTTTGTCCCTATGTAATCCAGATGGGATCACCAAAGCCCTTATACAGGAACAATCCAACAATCCCATAATCTCACATGGTGAGCTGAGTTGGAGTTATTCCAAGGAGTTCAGAATTCTATCCACTTCAGAACTGAACCTGCCAAAATTTGCTGGATTGCACTTCACTTTTTCAAAGCTGCTACTGAATATACATTGACTCGTCTGCACTTCCATTAATGTTTCAGGATGCTCGGGTGTTAGAGTGCAGCTTCAAAAAGGCGAACATAAACAGAAGTTGCTGGAAAAGCTCAGCAGGTCTGCAAAGAAAAGTCAGATTTCACGTTTTGGGTGTGGTCACTCTTTGTCTAAACTCAGTTCTGAGGAAGGGTCACTGGAGCTGAAATTTTATCACTGATTTCTCTTCACAAATGCTGCCAGACCTGCTGAACTTTTCCAGTAACTTCTGTTTTTGTTCCTGGTTTACAGCATCCACAGTTCTTTCAGTTTTTACTTAAAGTCATAGAGTCATAGAAATGTACAGCAGGGAAACATACCCTTCAGTCCAACTAGTCCATGTCGACCAGATAGCCCAACCCAATCTAGTCCCACCTTCCAGCACCCAGCCCATGTCCCTCCAAACCCTTCCTATTCATATACCTATTCAGATGCCTTTTAAATGTTGCAATTGTACTAGCCTCCACCACATCCTCTGGCAGCTCATTCCATGCACATATCACCCTCTGCATGAAAACGTCCTTTACGTCTCTTTTATATCTTTCCCCTCTCACCCTAAACCTATGCCCTCTAGTTCTGGACTCCCCCACCCCAGGGAAGAAACTTTGTCTACTTATCCTATCCATGCCCCTCATGATTTTATAAACCTCTATAAGGTCACCCCTCAGCCTCTGATGGTCCAGGGAAAACATCCCCAGCCTGTTCAGCCTCTCCCTATAGCTCAAATCCTCCAACCCTGGCAACATCCTTGTAAATCTTTTCTGAACCCTTTCAAGTTTCACAGTATTGTTCCAGTACGAGGGAGACCAGAATTACATACCATATTCCAAAAGTGGCCCTAACCAATGTCCTGTACAGCCACAGCATGACCTCCCAATTCCTGTACTCAATACTCTGACCATAAAGGAAAGCATACCAAACGCCTTCTTCACTATCCTATCTACTTGCAACTCCACTTTCAAGGAGCTATGAATCTGCACCCCAAGGTCTCTTTGTTCAGCGACACTCCCTAGGATTAGACTTACAGTGTGGAAACAGGCCCTTCGGCCCAACAAGTCCACACCGACCCGCCGAAGCGCAACCCACCCATACCCCTACATTTACCCCTACCTAACACTACGGGCAATTTAGCTTGGCCAATTCACCTAACCCACACATCTTTGTGACTGTGGGAGGAAACCGGAGCACCCGGAGGAAACCCACGCAGACACGGGGAGAACGTGCAAACTCCACACAGTCAGTCGCCTGAGTCGGGAATTGACCCGGGTCTACAGGCGCTGTGAGGCAGCAGTGCTAACCACTGTGCCACCGTCTTACCATTAAGTGTATAAGTCCTGCTAAGATTTGTTTTCCCAAAATGCAGTACCTCACATTTATCTAAATTAAACTCTATCTGCCACTTCTCAGCCCATTGGCCCATTTGATCAAGATCCCATTGTAGTCTGAGGTAACCTTCTTCGCTGTCCACTAGACTTCCAATTTTGGTGTCATCCGCAAACTTAGTAACTGTACTTCTTATGCCCACTTGAAAAGCTGAAGTCTGGTTAAAGATTTCAACAGCAGACTGGGGCAGCTGCAAATAAATGCAAAAGTTCTTGGATGAGTTTGTTGACACTTGAGGAATTGGAACAGACAACAAAGGATGATGCAAAAAGGATCAAAATAAAAGCAAACAAGTTTAATGAGAGTGATCTTCAAATCTACCTGGATCTGACTGAGCAAAGGAAAGTACAAGTTCTGAACCTTGATTGTGGAAACTGCAGAAAAAGTGTCTTCTTTCAGGTGGACTGAGCTGACACTGACATTGAGAGCAGACATTCTCTGCTAAAGAGCTGGAGATCAGTTCATAAAGTGGTTGAATTAAACTAGCAATGCATGTAGAAGTCGTTCTATGTAGTACACTCTATCCTACAACAAAACATCAATGCCACTAGTGAAATGTGCACTCAGTCAAAACACCATTGATTCAGAATCTTACAATATGTGTTTCTGCCTTCCTTTACAACAATTACTTGTACTCAAATCCTTATACCTATGTCTGATTTCAGAGGAAATTCAAGTTCATAGACTATCAAGATTACATTGAAATGTATTCTGTCCAATAATTCCAAACTGAACTTTGTGTTCCATATGTCTATGCCAAGGATGGTGATACTGAGGAATAGAAATCTCTGAACAAATAATAGATAGTGTGAATTGGCCCATAGCAGTGGAAAGTAAGAGGGAACCAAAGAAGTGGTGGCTGAGTGAAAATGTTCCACCATCCCATTTGAAGCCAAAGGCAAGGTTCTATTAGGAACCAATAACTTTGAATCAGTGGAATCAGATCTTTTGGGTTCACACTTTAAAAGATCTGCTCTTTGAAGTAGCTGAGAGGGGCATGCATCAGAAGCTTGGATTTTGTCTTGAGAGCCCAACTTCAATGTTGACTGGAGATCTGCAGATGACAGCCTTCCCATTTAACGATAAGACAGGAAACTTGGTGGAGCTTTGGGCCAAGACTGGAAGATACGTAGAAAGGTAAGAAAGATATCCTTGATATCCACATTGCAAGTGGGATTGATTTAAAAATGAGGTTCAACTAGCTGATTGAAATAGCTGCTTCTGTGAAGGCAATTGAGGGAAAAAGAGTTGCTTTGTGTGACCTTTTGTCTGATATAGGGCCATTGTTTTCCCCTCCCGTGTTTTATTTTTGGTCAGATTTTGTAGGAGGATTTAGGTTTCCATCACACTTAAAATGAACCCAGATCTTCCAGTGTCTAGATAGTCAGAGACTGAATGTCCCCAGAAAGATGTACATTGGGAGTCTCCCTTCAATATACCAAACTCCGAACTCACCTGACAACACACACACACACAAAAACATATCAACTCTGGATGCTGCAGACCAGCTGCCTCCACCAGCGATGTGCCCAATTGACCTGGCTCCAATAATTCCTCTGACCCAAGACCTGACCTGTCTCCCCAGGTGCCTATTTCTACCTTCCAATTCAATTTGGCTAGCCCTCAACTCACTTACCAATTTGCCCCTTTGTCACCCTAACCACCACGCCATCCAACCTTCTTATTGCTCTACCAAGCCTGTTAGTCTACTCAACTTGTTAACTTAACTACCCTAATTATGTTTCCACCTTACCCACCCTATCCACTTTGCTACCTTACTTACCGAACCACCTTGGCTCTATCCGCAATGCCACCAGCCTCTATACCCACTTGTCTCACCAGTCCTTGACCCACTTACCTGATTTGCAAACCATTCACTGACACACTGGAAAAATGCTTAACTGCCCAAGGGCCATTCAGTTTGTTAGGAAATGAACCAGTTTAACATAATACAGCAATTACTGTCGTACAATTCAGGCTTCTCCTAACAGTCTTACACTATTTGGATTCAGCTGCATTAAAAGTTGACGGTGCATTTCTGAGGTAAAAACAATGACTGCAGATGCTGGAAACCAGATTCTGGATTAGTGGTGCTGGAAGAGCACAGCAGTTCAGGCAGCATCCGAGGAGCAGTAAAATCGACGTTTTGGGCAAAAATCCTTCATCAGGAATACAGGCAGAGAGCCTGAAGGGTGGAGAGATAAGTGAGAGGAGGGTGGGGTGGGGAGAAAGTAACATAGAGTACAATAGGTGAGTGGGGGAGGGGATGAAGGTGATAGGTCGGGGGTGAGGGGAGAGTGGAGTGGATAGATAGAAAAGCAGATAGGCAGGTAGGACAAGTCTTGGGGACAGTGCTGAGCTGAAAGTTTGGAACTGGGGTGAGGTGGGGGAAGGGGAAATGAGGAAACTGGTGAAGTCCACATTGATGCCCTGAAGTTGAAGTGTTCCGAGGCGAAAGATGAGGCGTTCTTCCTCCAGACGTCGGGTGGTGAGGGTGGGTGCATTTCTGAGGCCTAAAGCAGCAGAAGTTGAAGTCAGAAATGCATGTGGCAGACACATTGTTAAATAATAACTGGGAGAACTGCAATCCCAGTGGTGATTTTGGAATAGAACAACGATATAACACCAAATAAAAATACAACTTAGAAAAAGCATGTGATGCAATTAAACTTTGAACATTTGGTTTGGGACGTTTGTGCAAAAATATGTGTGGAAGCACTTCTCTGACTTCCCTCATCCACTCTTTCAAGAAGCCCTGCTACTTTCTTAACTTCAGGTTTAATTTATCCCTTTAGGCTATTTCTCCAGTTGCAGTTCTTTAAACAGCTTACATATTCTAGCTGTGGGTTTCATGTACTATACAAGCTAATTAGAGATATACTTCCTTTTCATAACAATTGGATGTTCTCAAGACAAACACTTAATTCAATGGGTACCTCCAGGTAAAGTTTAGGCTAATATCTTGTCCTTATTTAAAAGATACTAGCAGTGAATCTAATTAATCACACAGTCTCACATTCTCTTTGTATATCTTTGTAAACTTTGTATATCTTTGTATATCTTTTCAGATTGTGTGAACATCTACCAGTAGTAGAAACACGCGTTCAAGATTAAAAACCACATGTGCAGTCTGTGATGTCTCTGTGTTTATCTTTTACAGAAATCTCTTCACAAAGAATTGACCACAATTAATGCACTGGATTTTTAACTATCTTTATTTTGTACTCACTAAATCATTACCGGAGCATTGTATGTAATACTGGCCATCACAGACTTTGCAGAGACCGCAAGACCTTATAGGAAAGGATTTTTGGAATGACCATGGAAAGGGGAAGATCAATTATTGACTAGTTAAGAGAAACTAGGGTTGTTCTTCTGGAAGGTTATATGCTGATTTGCAAGAGGTAACTAAAATAGGGAAAGGTTCAGATACAGTAGATAGTGTTTGGCTTGAGAATAGACTCCTGGAGTGATGTGGCACTCTGGAAACTCCTTACAACAGTTGTGCTGTAAAGGATGTTGCCAGATTTGTGATAAGTAGAGTCGCAGGTAGATAGGATACTGAAGAAGGCGTTTAGTGTGCTTTACTTTATTGATCAGAGTACTGAGTACAGGAGTTGGGAGGTCATGTTGCAGCTGTACACATCTTTTGGATCTTTTGGAATATTGCGTGCAATTCTGGTCTCCTTCCTATCAGAAGGATGTTGTGAAACCTGAAAGAGTTCAGAAAAGATCTACAAGGATGTTGCCAGGGTTGGAAGGTTTGAGCTATAGGGAGTGGTTGAATAGGCTAGGGGTGTTTTCCCTGGAGCGTCGGAGGCTGAGGGGTGACCTTATAGAGGTTTATAAAATTATGAGAGACATGGATAGCGTAATTAGACAAAGTCCTTTCCCTGGGGTGGGGTAGTCCAGAACTAAAGGCAATAGGTTTAGGGTGAGGGGGGAAAGATATAAAAGAGACCTAAGGGGCAACTTTTTCACGCAGAGGGTGGTGTGTGTGTGTGGAATGGGCTGCCAGAGGAAGTGGTAGAGGCTAGTATAATTGCAACATTTAAAAGGCATCTGGATGGGTATATGAATAGGAAGGGTTTGGAGGGATATGGGTTTGGTCCTGGCAGGTGGGACTAGATTGGGTTGGGATATCTGGTTGGCATGTGTGAGTTGGACCGAAGGATCTGTTTCCATGTTGTACATCTCCTTGAGTCTATAAGACACCCTGTCATGGCAGGGTGTGCTGCTAAAAGTGTTGGCCATATCGAAAGAATGGGGCCCATGAGAATTGCCTTTTTTTTCGGACAATGCCTTTTCATGTGACTTGCTCAAAATCCTTTGGGAAGTCCAGGTACACCACAGCAACAGTAATACCTTCATGAATATTCTCTGTGGCCTCAACAAAAAGCTAAAACAAGTCAGTCAAAAGCAATTTGCCTTTGGCAATTCCATACTGGCTTTTCCACCTTTAATGTGGTGTCAAGATTTGTTCACAGTGCTCTAGCCAGGGCTTAACTATTGATTTAAAAAGGTTTGTAATGTTCAGGAATACAATAACAAAGCACTCTCTGAGTCAGGCAGCATCTATAGAGAAAAGATGTGGTTAATGTGTAGAATTGAATGCGTGGCAGGATTTGAGGTGAGTAAGTTCCACCCCAGAGAGTTGCTGGGCATTCCGACTGGCAATCCCTAGATTCTAAACCTCAAAGGTCTCAAGGGAACGGAAAGGCAAATGGGGCTTTTCAATGGAGAGAACCTGTGGAAAGGGCACCTGACTGTGGAGGGGGAATATCGTGGGCGGCACGGTGGCACAGTGGTTAGCACTGCTGTCTCACAGCGCCTGAGACCCGGGTTCAATTCCCGACTCAGGCTACTGACTGTGTGGAGTTTGCACGTTCTCCCCGTGTCTGCGTGGGTTTCCTCCGGGTGCTCCTGTTTCCTCCCACAGTCCAAAGATGTGCGGGTCAGGTGAATTGGCTATGCTAAATTGCCCGTAGTGTTAGGTAAGGGGTAAATGTAGGGGCATGGGTGGGTTGCGCTTCGGCGGGTCGGTGTGGACTTGTTGGGCCGAAGGGCCTGTTTCCACACTGTAAGTAATCTAATCTAATCTTGAGGTGAAAGTGGCGATGTGGAAAGGTGGTCAGTAATGGAGGTGCAATCCTCCCTTCCCACAACTCAGCAAGGCGACAGACGCCCTCCCACATCACTAAATTATGCTTTCTAGCCTCAAATTGGAGCAAAGGTAGGTGGGCCACCCCAGGACTTTCCCAAACCCAAGTTGAAAGCATGTTGGGCTAGGCAAGGTTACAGCAGGAAGGCCACTCAGGGAATGTTATGAGCCTCAATTGAGTCAGGAGAAGAGGGAGGGAAAGAAGGTGAAGGCAGGGCTTATGATAAGGAAAGCATGACAAGACATGATGGTATAAAACAAGAAGGAGTGGTAATGGAACTATAGAAGTACAAAAACATGAACCTTGGGGAGCTGAAATTGTCAATTACAGAATCATTAGCAGCAACTTCCATCCAAAAATAATGGGAGCAGTGATTCTGATCTGAAATTGTTGAACTTAATGCTATGTTGGGTTGGCTTATGGCTAATCAAGAGACAATTTTATTAGAACAGTGTAGGAGAACAAAGACAGGTAGATCAGAATGGGAGAATGGTAAAGACTTGCATTGTTTGCAGACAGAAGAAGGGTGTATTGCAAAGCAATCACTCTAATTTGCATTTGGTCTCCACAACGTGGAGAAGATCATGTGAAGTGCAGTGATTACCATATACTAACTTAAAAGGAATTAGAATCAGAATTATAATTGGAATTAGGGTTTTATTGTCATATGTATTCAAGTACAGGGATACATGAGTAGAGTGAAAAGTGTACAAAATTGCCATTTCCAGCACCATCTTAGGTCCTAAGATGCCTAGATATTATGTGATGTTTCACTGAAATGGTGTGCTTGGAGCCTTGAATAATATGAAGGAGAGAGATAAATAGATAGGCAATGCATCTCCTACATTGCATCTGTATTTGAAGATGTCATAAGATGGTAGTTGTCAATGGGCATGAGTAAGTGGAGCAGGGTGTTGCAAAAGGAACAATGCCTTTGGAAGGTAAAACAGAAGGAGAGGGGAAGATTTATTTCATGGTTGGAGGTGGTGAAATACTAAAAATAGATCCTTTGAATACGAGGCTGGTGGGATAGAGAGTAAGAACAAGGAAAACCCATCATCATTCCGGGAAGGAGGGGAAGGTGTAAAATTAAGACTGTCAAAAATGGAAATGACTGCGTGTTCTGTCAACTATGGTGGAGGGAGATGCTCTCTTATAAAGTCATACAGCACAGAAACAGAACCTTTGGTCCAACTCAGCCATGATGACCAAATTTCCTAAACTAAACTGGATCCATTTGCCTGGATTTGGCCCATATACCTCTAAACCTTTTCTTTCATGTATCTGTCCAAATGTCTTTTAAATGCTGTAACAGTCACTTGCATTTACCATTTCCTCTGGCAGTTCATTTCACATATGAACCACCCTCAATATGAAAACATTGCCCCACAGGTCCCTTTTAAGTCTTTCTCCTTGTATCTTAAAAATATGCCCCCTAGTTTTGGCCATCCCTTACCTAGGGAAAAGACTTTTGCTATTCACTTTACCTATGACCCTCATGATTTTATAAATCTCTATAAGATCACCCCTCAACCTCCTATACTCCAGTGAAAAAAAAAGCCCCAGCATAACCAACCTCTCCTTATAACTTAAGACGTCCAGTCCCCGCAACATCCTAGTAAGTCTTTTTAGAGCCCTCTCCAATTTAATAATATCCTTCCTATCTCAGGGTCACCAGCACTGTACACTGTACTCCAAAAATGGCCTTACCAAAGTCTTGTACAATGTCAACACAATGTCCCAACTCCTGATGGTCTAAGCAATGAAGGAGAGCATGCCAAATCCCTTCTTAACCATCCTGTCTACCTGTGATGCAACTTGCAAAGAACTTTGAGGAGAAAGGAAGATATCTCAGAAATACTGATGCAGAAATGGACAACTCTAAACAATGAATCAAGCAATTTATCACTAAATTAAGAAACAGTCCATAAACATTCTGAGTTCACCTTGAAATTTCTCCCCATTTTTTTTAAACTCATATGTCATCCAAATTATATCTTTGATTGTTCTTTTAATACAGCAGTTGAGTTTGTATAAATCAGATTTTTACTTCATTGGTTGCTATATAATTGAATTGGGTAACAAGGCAGCTCAGTGATTAGCACTGCTGCCTCATGGCACCAGAAACCTGGGTTTGATTCCTCCACTTGGGTGACTGTGTGAAGTTTGTATATTCTCCCCATGTCTATGGATTTGCTCCTGTTTCCTTCCACAGTCCAAAGGTGGTCAGGTGGATTGACCATGCTAAATTGCCAATAGTGTCCAAGGATAGGATAGGGTAGGGGAGTGGGTTTAGATGCTCCTCGGTGGGTTGGTGTGAACTCAAAGGGCCAAATGACCTGCTTCCAGACTGTAGGGATTCTATGAATTCAAACCTGGAGGTAAAACTGGGAATCAGTTTAATGAGCTGGCTGTCTTAAAATCCCGTGTACAGAAACACCAACCCTCCACTGAATTTCCAGCAACCAATAGAACTTCTCATGTGATTGTATGAAATTTGGATAAATGGTGTACATTTTTCATGAACAGTGTTTACACTTTGTGTAAACTTCTGATTATAAGAAAGTTGGGTATAGGATGATGTTTGATATAAGTTTCAGCTTTGTCATTCCTCTACATTATTTAATTTAGTGATATTTTTTCTAAAATGTTTGCACTCATCTACCTAAAGCATAAATTTGTAAATATTAGTTTATGTAATCTATCTAAATAGGTGCGAATAGAAATTTTAAAAGTCTGACTTCATTACTATTACCTAGATGTGGCAGCAGGGTTCCAGGACTTGGAAATGATTAAAACAGGATTTTCAATGTTTAGGAAGGATAGCAAAAAAAAAGTAGTACAGTGGTATAATAAGGGATCATATCAGTGCATTAATGAAAAACACGATGTAGAATCTATTTTGATGGAGTTAAGGAACAGCAATGGATAGAAAACATTAGTAGAATGGTATGTAGGTACCAAACCATAGAGGTAATGTAAAGCATGACATAGATTAGAAAATTACAGATGTGTATAGCAAGGGAATATAGTAATCATGGGTGACTTCAATTCACATAGAGACTTGATTCATCTCATTGACACCATTGTTGTGGGCAATGAAGTTCTGGAATATGTTTGAGATCATTTCTGGACCATCATGTTGAGGAGCTAACTTGGGCACAGGCTATTTTAGATGTAGCAGTGTGCAATTAAGAAGAACAAAATAAAAATCTAGTTGTTAAAAAATAGTGACTATAGTATGATAAAATTTTCCATTAAGTTTGAAAAAGATGTAGTTCAATGTGAAACTAGGCTCTCAAATCTGAACAAGTGCAATTTGTGAAGGACTGAAGAAGACGTTAGATATGGTGGATTGGAAAGTTACAATAATATATTTTCTGGTAGATAGGCAATAGCTGCTAATTAAATATTTAATGTGAGAGTTTCAAAAAACATGTATCCTATAAGGCAAAAATGCTCAATGGGAATTGTGAGAGAGCCTTAGTTAGCAAGGGAAGTTACAGATAGTACAGATTTAAAAAGGAGACTTGTGAAGTTGCCTAAAAGGTTCGAAGCCTAAGGGTTGGGACAATTTTACAAGTCAGCAAAAGGGGACCAAAGAAACTGATAAAGAAAACAAAAATATAGTACAAATGTAAAATTGGGAAAAAAAATCCCATAATAATCAACTGTAAAAGCTTCTATACACGTGTAAAATTGAAAAGACTAGCATAGACAAATGTGGGCACATTGCAGAAGTAGGAGAACTTATAGTAGGAAATAGAGAAATGATAGAAAAATTCAGTAAGTACTTCGTGGCTATTTTCAGAGAGTTAGACACAAGAAATCTGTCTGAACTAATTAAGATCCAAGGGTTTAGTGAGATTATGGCAATAAAACAAATCAATAGCACATAGTTTTATAGAAGTTAATGTGACTGAAAGTTGACAAATACCCAGGATATGATGATCTTCATCCTAGAATGTTAAAAGGGATTGCTACAAAGATAATGGATGCATTCATCATCAAGTTTAAAAATTCTATTAATTCTGCAATGTCGCCTCCAGGTTGGAAAGTTGCAAATGTATCCCCACTTGCTTTAGACTGAAAGTAATGACAAAAGAGGGACTACAACCCTGTTAGCCTGATGTCGGTAGTCAGGAAAATACCTGAAACTATCATAAATAATGTATTTACTGGATGATCAGTGAAATAATTGTCTGATTGGTCACAGTCAAAGTGGATTTTTGAAAGGGAGATCATGTTCGACAAAACTTCTATTAGGATAATACCCATAAGGTTGATAGGAGGAAGCCAACAGATGGTGTATGTTGAATTTTCAGAAAGCTTTTGATAAGGTTCCATTCAGAACATTAGTAAGTAGCACTAAAGTGTATGGAATTAGGAGTTAATATGCTCACATGAATTCAGGCAGAAAATGGAGGATAACATTAATAAATTGGTCCTTCTCAGATTGGAAGATTGGGATTATGGAGTCATTGTGTCATATAGCATGAAAACAAACCCTTCAGTCCAACTCATTCATGCTGACCAGGTATCCCAAACTTAACTTGTCCATTTGCCTTCATCTGGTACATATCCCTCTGAATCTTTTCTATCCCTATACCTGTCTAAATGTCTTTTAAATGTTGTAATTGTATCCAACTAGGTGAGTTATCCTTCCAGATTGTAGCAGTTTTGGGAGTTGGAGGGTGCTGTCAAGGGAGAGTGCTGCATGGATCAGTGATTGGCCCACAGTTTTTCATAATCCATAACAATGATTTGGATGTGGGGACCAATTGTAATATTTCCAAGTTTGCAGATGATTCAGATCTTGGTGAGAACATAAGTTGTTAGGAGAATGCTAAGACACTCAAAGGAAAAGTACACAGACTGAATGAGTGGGAAAGAGCATGGCAAATGGAATAGCATTTGATAAATATGGCAGGAGTAGGAGAGGTGCAAAGCAAATTTTGATTGGTAACAGATTCAAAAGTGTTGATGTCCAAAGTGACCTGTGTGCCCTTGTTCATAAGTCACTAAGAGTTAACACACAGGTGTAGCAAGCAATTCAGAAGACAAGTGGTATGTCAACCTCTATCCCATTTATACAATCTGAGTACAGGAGTGAAACATAAATAGTGGAGTTGGAAAAAGCACAGCAGGTCAGGCAACATCAGAGGAGAAGCGCAGTTGATGTTTCAGGTCGAAACCTTTCATCAGAACTGGGGGAGAGGAAAGGAACTGTGAAATAAATGGAGGGGTGGGATTGGGGGAAAGGTGAGTGTGATGATAATAGGTGGATGCAGGTAGGAGGTCGCTGTGATTGTTCAGTGGGAAGGGTGGAGCAGCTAGGTGGGAAGGAAGATGGACAGGTAGGGTCAAGTTAAGGGAGTAGGGTGGAGAGGGAGGGCTGGGTCTGTGAAGAGGTTGAGGGGGGGGAATGGGGAGATTTGGAAATTGGTAAATTCTGTTTTAAGGCCATATGGTTCCAAGCTTCCGAGGTGGAAGATGAGGTGTTCTTCCTCCAGTTTGCATGTGGCTTTGTGTGCTTGGTGGAGGAGGCCCAGAATAGATATGTCACCAGGGGACTGGGAGGGGGTGTTGAAATGGTTGACACTCGGAAGGTGGGATTGATTGGAGCATACGGATCACAGATGGTCCCTAAAACGGTTCCCAAGTTTGCAATCAGTCTGTCTGATGTAGAGGAGACCACTAGGGAGCAACGGATGTCTTTAGTCATTGTATTATCAGTGTGAATCACTACTAAGTGATATCCACATGTGGACAGCTACCATACAGCAACTGCTAATACATCTCAAATTTTAAAAAATCAAGTTGCCAAAATTAGAACTTTGTGGTTTGTCGACTGAAACTGTTCTTAATCTTGATGAATTTCCAGCAAAATCAACATTTTTAGAATTGATCAGAGATAAGATTCAAACCACATAGATGCACATTGTGCAAATGTTGCTCTGCCAAAGTGGAACGTTTTACACTTCTGATAAAAAAAAGTGCTACAATGAAAGCATTGAGGGACTGTTAAGTGGAATGTAGCTACAAAGACAATCCATGGCTATGGCACTCAAGAAGAAAGCAATGGTTTTGATTTTACTATTGGACAAATTGCAGTCTGAGTAAATTTGGCTGCTGAGTACAACAATCTAATCTAGATTAGGTTACTCACAGTGTGGAAGCAGGCCCTTCGGCCCAACAAGTCCACACCGACCCTCCAAAGAGCAACCCACCCAGATCCATTCCCCTACATTTACCCCTTCACCTAACACGATGGGCAATTTACCTAACTTGCACATCTTTGGACTGTGGGAGTAAACCAGAGCACCCGGAGGAAACCGACGCAGACACGGGGAGTATGTGCAAACTCCGCATGGACAGTTGTCCAAGGCAGGAATTGAACGCAGGTCTCTGGCGCTGTGAGGCAGCGGTGCTAACCACTGAGCCACCGTGTCGCCCTTTACAATGTTCATCTGCTACACTTCAATCAGTTGATAGATCATGAACCTGAAATCTTATTTCCTGTTTCATTCTCCACATCTGCTGATTAATCTTCTGAGTATTGCCAGGCGCTTCTGTCTCCCGCAGCACTGGTTTGAAATAAACCTGCTACTGCCATTAAGGTAGTATGACTGAGGTTGCCTCAGAGATGAGCAACAGGGACATGGTGCACTACAAGGGTGGCACGGTGGTTAGCACTGCTGCCTCACAGCACCAGAGACCAGGGTTCAATTCTCACCTCAGGTAACCGTCTGTGTGGAGTTTGCACATTCTCCCCGTGTCTGCGTGAGTTTCCTCCGGGTGCTCCAGTTTCCGCCTACAGTCCAAAGATGTGCAGATTAGGTGAACTGGCTGTGCTAAATTGCACGTAGTGTTAGGTGAAGGGGTGGGTTGCTCTTTGGAGGGTTGGTGTGGACTTGTTGGGCCTGCTTCCACACTGTCAGCAATCTAATAAAGTCATTGAGATGTACAGCATGGAAACAGATCTTACAGTCCAACTGACCACGCCGATCAGATATCCTAAATTAATCTCGTCCCATTTGGCCCATATCCCTTAAACTCTTTCTATTCATGTACTCATCCAGTTACCTTTTAAATGTTATAATTGTACTAGCCTCCGCTATTTCCTCTGGCAGCTCATTTCATTCATTCTATCACTGAGGGCTATGGAAGCTCTGTCTTTGAGTATGTTTAAGGTAATGATTGATAGATTTCTGAATGCCAGTGGTGTACAGAACTACAGCGGTGGTATTGAAGTGTTTAAACAGCTGGGATTGTATTGAAGATTCAGCAGGCTTGATGGGCTGAATGGCTACACTTGTTCCTACGCTCCAACCAAAACAATCATTTTTCACTTGCTCCTTGACTTGTGTCAAAATGACAGATTGTTATAAAACATGTGTAGTGCTGATACTTAATTTTGTCAATAGATAACTACGAGAAGTAAAAATGTCACTGTGTATAGCTCTCCTGCTCCTCTTCAAAATAATTTCATTGATTTTATTTTAATTTCACCTGCGAGAGCAAACAGGGCATCAAAGAACAATACAGCACAGGAATAGGCCCTTCAGCCCTCCAAGCCTGTGCCTGCCCTTCCATACTGAAACGATCTTCACTTACAGGATCTGTATCCCTCTATTCCCTTCCTATTCATATATTCAACCACATGCTTCTTGAAGGCTGCTATTGTTTCTGCTTTCACCGCCTCCTCTGGCAACGCATTCCAGGCACTCACCACCCTCTGTGTGAAAACCTTGCCTTGCACATCTCTTTTAAGTGTCCCTCCTTGCACTTTGAACCTTGTAATTGACCCCTCCACCCTGAGAAAAAGCCTCATGCTTCCTATTCCACCCATGCCATTCACAATCTTATAAACTTTTATCAGGTTGCTCCTTAACCTCCTGCATCCCAGCAAAAACAAACCCAGTCTCTCCAACCTTTCTTCATAGCTAAATTTCCCTATACCAGGTAACAGCCTGGTAAATCTTTTCTATATCCTCTCCAAAGCATCCACATCCTTCTGATAGTGTGGTGATCAGAACTATATGCCATATTCAAGTGTGGCCTAACTAAAGTTGCAGCATAGCTTACCTATCCTTATACTCAGTGCCCCTTCTAATGAAGGTATCTGTGCTGTCATCCTTTTTTCCTATCTTACCTCCCTGCGCTGCCACCTTCAGTGATCTGTGGATCTACACACCCAAATGCCTCTGCATATCAATACTCCTAAGGGTCCTGCCATTCACTATATAATTTCTGTTTAATATTTCATCCAGTGACATTTAGCTCACGCCTTGATGTGTGAGTGAGCTCAGAAAAATCTAGATCCCTTTCTTGATCCCCATTTCCATGAAGTCCATAGGTTTCCCACCTCTCCATGATACCACCTTTCCCACCTTTCCTGCCATTGACGACAAAGTGCTCCTGATTGTAAGCAAAAACCCCCACACGTGGCTCCCTTCATCTCTGTCCTTCACCATTTCCAACAACTGTTGCACCATTCATCACCACCAATTCATAATTGCCAATCACACACCCCCAGGCAGCCTCTCCCTGGTCACCATGAATAGGTTCCTAATTCTTCTGTCCTCTAACTCCTTTGCATTGGGACCATTTTGTTCTCACCCTCATCCCCAATCATTTCTGTGGATACACATGACGGACTGCCTGTGGCCTGTGCTCCCTTCAGCAACCTCCCTTGCTGCAGACAAGACATGAATTGATGGAGAAACACAGTAGGTCTGGGAGTATCCATGGAGAGAAAGCAGAGTTAATGTTTTGAGTCCAGTGACCTTTATTCCAAACTGATAGTAGCTAGGAAAAGGTGGTACTAATGCTGAAGACAGAGGGTGGGGAGGGGTAAAGGAATGAGCTGACAGGCAGGGATTGGACTCAGAGATCAAGAACAACAGTTATGGAGACAAAAGGATGGATAATAATAAACTGGAAGAAATAGAAGGGCCTGGGGGGAGGGGTGTGTGTGTGGGTGGGTAAAGGACATAGAAGAAGGTGTTCATATATTGAGTCTTGAAGGCTGCAGGGTCCAAAAATGGAAATGTTGGCTAACAATGAGATAACAATGGTGTGTTGAACTTGGAAGAAACTGGAAGATTTGGATCACTTTTACGGATAGAATGTAGGTGGATTTCAAGAAGTGACCACCATTTCATCTCCCCATTGTAGAGGAGACCACATTATGAGCAGTGAATACAGTAGACTAAATTGAGTGAAGTGTAGGTAAATCACTGCTTCACTGGAAGGTATATCCGGGGCCTTGGATCGTGAGGAGAGAGGATGTAAACAGGGAGGTGTTACACCTTTGCGATGTCATGGGAAGGTGCTATGGGAATGTGAAAAGAAATGGACCACCGTGTCCCAGAGACACTACTCCCTGCGGAAGGCTGTCAAGGGAGAGGAAGGGGCTATGTGTCTGGTGGTGGCATCCCATTGGAGGTGACAGAAAAGGTGGCTTATGATCATTTGGATGCATATGCTGGCAGGTGGAAAATGAGCACAAGGTGGACATTATTGGTGTTGTGGGAGAGAAGAGAAAGGGTAAGGGTCAAAGTGTGGAATCCTTGGTAGAGGAAAAAGATAGATATTCTGAGGCCCTTCTGTGGAAATGGTATCAACAGAACACATGCGGTGGAGATGGAGAAACTGAAAGAGTGGAATAGATTCTTTAGAGGAGGCAGAGTGTGATGATGTCTAGTCTAGGTAACTGTGGGAGTCAGTGAGTTTATAGTGGATATTGGTGGCCAACCTATCTGCAGAGATGAACTGAAATGTCAGGGAAGGGTAGGAAGGAGTCAGAGATGGACCGGATGAAGTTGAGAGCAGGGTGGGAATTGGAAGTGAAACTGATTTCAAAACGTCTATTCCAAATCTGAACAAGAGAGGGAAGTAGCACTAATGATGTTGGCGACATACTGGGGGAAAATTGTGGGGGAGACCCGAGTAAGATTGGAACAAGGTGTGTTCCACATACCTCACATGGAAACGGGTATAGGTGGGATCCATGCAGGTATCCATGGCCACACCTTTGATCTGAAGAAAGCGAGTGGAGTTAAAGGAGAAATTGTTCAGGGTGAAGATGAGCTCAGTCAGGTGAAGGACGGTGGTGGTAAATGGGGACGGTTCAGGCCTTCATTCAAGGAAGGAATGGAAAGCCCTGAGACCATCTTGATAGGTCATGGACGTGTAAAGAGATTGATGTCCATGGTGAAGAGGAAGCCACTGGAGTCCGCAAACTGGAATTTGTGAAACTGGTATAAAGTGATGCAACAATTGCAGATGTAAGTGGAAAAGGACTGGACAAGGGGACATAAAATTAAGGAGGAAGAAATCATTTCTTTGGGACATGAGCAGATAGAAACAATAACTCTGCCTAGGCTGTCTTGTTTATGGACTTTGGGAAGGAGGTAGAAGCGAGGTATATGGGGTTGGGAGACTATGAGCTTGGAAGCAGTGGAGGGGAGATCACCAGATGAAATGATGTTGGCAACCATAGTGGACACAAAGGCCTAATGTTTCATGGTGGGGTCATGATCCAGAGGTAGATAGGAGGAGGTATCTAAGAGTTTGTTCTCAGCTTCTGCAATATAGAGTCAAGGATAGATTGCTGCTGGAAAAGCACAACAGTTCAGACAGCATCCAAGCAGCAGGAAAATCGATGTTTTGGACAAAAACCCTTCATCAGACTCCTGCCCGAAATGTTGATTTTCCTGTTCCTCGGATGCTGCCTGACCTTCTGTGCTTTTCCAGCACCACTGTAACCTTGACTCTGATCTCCAGCATCTGCAGTCCTCACTTTCACCTTCTTCAATATAGAGGTCAGTCTGCCAGACAACAATAGCACCACCCTTATCTCCAGGCTTCATTACAGAGTCAGGTTTGGATCTGCGAGTACAGCACACAGTCAGTTCAGAGGGATGCAGGTTTGAATGGATGAGGGTGGCAGAAAAATTGAGGGGACCAATGTCACATTGACAGTTCTCAATGAATAGATCGAGTGCAAGTAAAAGGTCAGAAGGAGGGGTCTGTGGAACGGGGAGAGGCCTCTTGTCCAAAGAAATGGGCAGGAAGGCGAAGGTGATGGAAAAAGAGCTCAACGTATTGTTGTGCCCAAACTTCATTGAGGTGGAGACATGAGTGATAAAACTACGACCTTTGCTGAATACAGAACGTTCAGCATCAGAGAGTGAAAGATCCAGGGGTTAAGTAAATAACTGACAAGAAATGAGATTAGGAGAAGGGATGATGACTGAGGGAAGGGAAGGAGTGCTACATTCCAGAGGAGTGTTGGTACCTCTGAGTTGTTGTAATTGCATTCCTTACAGTCTGACAGGGAGAGAGAAAGCTTCTTGTTAGAACCAAGCCGGAGCATGAAGTGGAACATGGGGCAGGACAACTCTGAGCTAGTGTGAAGCAGGGCTGATGGAGAGACAGGACAAGAGTGTGCATACGGTGAATCTCAGGATGTGACAAGTACTGCTGTCTGAGGAACATTTTACATCATGGAGATCCTGGTGGATTCAAAACACAAAGGATGAAACTGGCATCTGGGACGAATGTAATTCATAGGCAGTCACAATGGAATGAAATTTGTCTGTAGAAGTGTGTTATGGCAAATAACTTGTTAAAAGCTAGGAACAACAATGGAAGGAATATTGATAACAAACCAAGATATTAGAATGGAAATCCTGTTGGAGAGAGGAGCAGAACTTCTTCGAGGTGAGCATGCCTGGAAAAGATGTAGTAGTGAGTTAAACACTAAAATAATACAAAGGACTGGGTTGCTGGAAATCTGAATTTAAAAAAGGAAATTGCTGAAGAAACTCTGGTGTACTGACCTGTACATTGCAGAGGCTGAGCACCAGATTAGATTAGATTACTTACAGTGTGGAAACAGGCCCTTTGGCCCTACAAGTCCACACCGAACCGCCGAAGCGCAACCCACCCATACCCCTACATTTGCCCCTTACCTAACACTACGGGCAATTTAGCGTGGACAATTCACCTGACCTGCACATCTTTGGACTGTGGGAGGAAACTGGAGCACCCGGAGGAAACCCATGCAGACACGGGGAGAATGTACAAACTCCACACAGTCTGTCGCCTCAGGCAGGAATTGAACCCGGGTCTCAGGCGCTGTGAGGCAGCAGTGCTAACCACTGTGCCACCGTGCCGCCCACTGCCACCGTGCCGCCCACCTTGGATCTTGGACACCTTCTCCTATCTCACATTGGACCATGACTCCACCATCAAACATCAGGCTACTGAGTCCATGGCGGTCACTAATGTCATCTTATTTGGGGATTTCCACGCCATAGTTGACAAGGTCACAACCCATGTTTACTTTCTTCCCAAAATCCACGAACAGAACTAATTGGGCAGACCAATTCTTCCCAACTTCTCCTCTCCCTCGGGATCTATCTCTTCCTACCTTGGCTTCAGTTTATCTCCCCTTGTCCCGGCTCTTCCTACTTACATCCTTGATTCATCTGACACTTTATGTCAGTTTGAGAATTTCCAGTTTGCAGGCTCCAGCTGCCTCCTCTTTACCAAGCTAGTCCAATTCCTTTACACATTCATCACTTATCTGGATGGTCTCAATGCTCTCTGCATTTTCCTGGGATGAAGACCTGATCCGTCCATATTCCCCCATCCCCCCCATCCGCATGACCAAGCTTGTCCTTACTTTGAACAACTTCCCTTCAACTCCTCTCACTTTCTTCAAATCAAAGGTGTGGCCACAGCTACCACATAGGCCCCAGTTATTCCTGTCCCTTTGCAGGGACATTCATTCTTCCAATGTTATTGAGTCTCTCCACTGGAAGAAAAAATATCCATCAATTTCTCTTTCATTTCCCATCCTGCTCTCACCTTCACCTCGTCCATCTCTGAGTCCTCCCTATCCTTCCTTGACATCTTTGTTTCTATTTCTGGCTTTAGGCTGGCCACCAATATCCACTACAAACCCACGGACTCCCACAGTTACCTGGGCTATACATTCTCACACCCTTCTCCCTGTTTCTCCATCTCCATCGCACCTATTCTGATGATACCACCTTCCACAGGGGACTTCATAAATGTTCACCATTTTCCTCAACCAAGGAATTCCCCATCATTGTGATTGACAGACTCTCTGCTGTGTTTGACTTATTTCCTGCACTTCAGTCCTCACCCCGTCTCTTCCTTCCAACTACATCAATAATGGCTCCCTGTTCCTCACATTCCACCCCACCACCATACGCATCCAAAGGATCATAAGCCACAATTTCTGCCAGTTCCAGTGAGATGCCATCACCAGACACATCGACTCCTCCTTTCCCTTGTCAGCCTTCCGCAGGGAATCTCCTCTCCAGGACACCATGGTCTACTCCTTCACTCAACCCCATGGCACCTTCATGTGCAATCACAGAAGGTGTAAGGCTTGACCATTTACTTCCTCCCTCCTCATTATCCAAGCCCCCAGACATACTTTCCAAGTAAAGCAGCGATTTACCTGCACATCAGTCAATCTGGTCTACTGTACTCACTGCTCATAATGTGGTCTCTTCTACATTGGGGAGATGAAATGGAGACTGGATAACCGCTTTGTGAAACAACTAGCTTCTGTCAGTAAATATGACCATGAGCTTCCAGCTATCTGCAGCTTCAACACTCCACTGTGTTCTCTGACCAACATCTCAGCCTCGGTCCTGCTGCAGTGCTCCAGCATGGTTCAGCACAAACCATCACCAGACACATATTCCACTTCCATCCCTTGTCAGCCTTTTGCAGGGAAAATTCTCTCTGAGACACCTTGGTCCACTCTTCTTTCATCTCCATGGCACCTTCCCCTGTAATTGCAGAAGGCGTAATACCTGCACATTTATCTCCTTCCTCCTCACTATCCAAGGCCCATTTCTGTTTGGGGGCCTGGCAGCCTTCAGGACTCAATCTCAAGTTCAATAATTTTAGAACCTGAACACTTTCTTCCGCGTCCTTTACCTAACCCCCATACCCTAAGCCCTGTCATGCCATGGGTTGCTTTTAGCAAAGGCAACGCCATTTTCACCTCCTTAATGTCCCCATTATCAGCTTTACTTTCTCCTGAGCATAGCATTATCCATCCTTCTGTCTCCCTAATTGGCATGCTCTCTCTCTGGACTCTATCTCCCTACCAACTAACTCTTTTTCCTCCCCCACCCCCTGTCTTCAATATAAATATCAAATATTCCTAGCTGCAAGCAATTCAAAAGAAGTGTCACTGGACTCGAAACATTAAGTCTGCTTTCTCTCCACAGATGCTGCCAGACCTGCAGAGTTCCTCCACTAATTTCTGTTTTTCTTCTGATTTCCAGTGCCTGTACTTCTTTGTTTTACAGCAGACAAGACATGCCCACTGACTGATGCTTGCTGATCTCTCTGTTTCATTATCCTTAACGCCAGTATTGGCTGTTATTGTGCCACTGAACAAACCATTACACACTCCCTGGCCTGCAGAGGTACAGACCCCTAAGTAAGACCACCCTGACTCTGACAATGGCCAATTCCCTTGCTGTTAAGTTCCTCCTTAAAACAAGTTAGGCAACTCCAACCAGAATGTTATGAATGAATTTGCACAGCTGTCCCACACAAACTAGTACCAATGCAAAACAGTCCCAACTTTATTAGGAAACAAGCTACAATAATCTCGAATACCAAGCAATTTCTCTCTAATCCTATTCAGCCTCTTAAAGCTTACAATACTTCTAGGTTTATGCATTCGCTCTCTCTCTGGCTCTGGGTCTGTGAAGCTGCTTTCTGTCTTCCCTCTCTCTCTCTCTCTGGATGGTCAGCTGATCTCTAACTCTTGTAATGATGGTCTCCTCAGAAGGTCTCCAAAAGGTTTGAGAGCTTCCAAGAAAGCGGTCTGGAGGTGTAGCCTGTTTTTATATCTTTTCTGGAACCTTCTACAATTCTGACCTATCAAAAAGATTTACTTAATAGTTTGAAAAATCAAGAATTTGGATGCCTTGCAGAACCTGATACCTTTCTGTCTGGGCCCACCTTTGTTTAATAAGTAAGTTATTGGGGTTTTTCTATCCGGGATAACTGTTGCCTTTGACATTATTGTAATATCGTTCGCACCTGGCTGCTGTGTTTGCACTGTGTCTAGTGTGTGGGTTTTTGTGATTTCAGAGTATTACTTGGCCAATGTACCCAGCATCCCTTGCTGTTTGGGTAAGTTAGTAATCTATCTGTGTGTTAGCAGCCAGGAGGCTGCTACGTCCTGGATTAGTATTGGAGGCTTCCCTTAAACTTACAGTGCTGCCACCCTCTGACAGATATGGTGGCTCAGTGGTTAGTACTGCTGCCTCACAGCACCAGAGACCAGGGTTCGATTCCCGCCTCGTGTGACTGTCTATGTGGAGTTTGTACATTCTCCCCATGTCTGCGTGGATTTCTCTGGGTGCTCTGGTTTCCTCCTGCAGTCCAAAGATGTGCAGACCAGGTGAATTGGTCATGCTAACTTGCCCATAGTGTTGGGTGCATTAGTCAGGGATAGGGTAGGGTAGGGGAATGGGTCTGAGTGGGTTATTCTTCAGAGGGTTGGTGTGAACGTGTTGGGCCGAAGGACCTGTTTTCATACTGTAGGGTACCTAATCTAATAGGTGGCTCCGTGGACTTTGATGAGGATTACTCCGTGAAGACTTTGAGTCAAGGGTGTGTCAAACATGTGTGTTTGTCGTGAAAGATGCTGGCACGTGGTGCACTTGTGAGATCAATGTAACACGCTACATCCCTATACTAAGGATTGCTGACCAGCAAGGCAAGCTGCTGACTGTATGATGATGCTAAGTGACATGACCTGACAAGGACACTGTGAACATACCGTGAGATAAGTGACTGAGTGGTGAGACAGTAAGCAAGCAGCTCTGAGTTGCCAGGTACTGGGTCCCTGTTCCTGCAAAGTGTCCTTGCTGCAACCTTCTAATACCAGTTGTTATGCACGTGTGCAATTCCTAAACAGCCTGCCGGTGGATTGTAGAAGTGCCATGATGGTCGTGAAGAGTTTACAAGATGTCACCAATGGACAACCGGTGCCAATGGATCATGCCCTGAACTGATGGTTTAGTTCAGAGTAACATGGAGACTGGTCGCAACTGCGAGTTGAATTTCCCAGGTACACCTGCTCTGATTTCCATGTCAAATGTTTTCCACATCTGTTTTGCTTGGCACATTTGGTAAGGTAGAACACCGAGTATTAATGAGGTGAATTGCAATGTTTAACAAGCTCTAATCTCTGCTGAGTGAGAATCTTACCTCGTTGCTCAGTGTGAGAGTTGCAGTGAGGTGCTGTCAATGTAGAAATTGGCCTCAATGACTCATTGCACAATTGTGCCACTCTACTCGCCTTAGTCCCCATTACTCATGCCTTTATAAGATTCCACCTTGTGCATATTTATATATGACCTTGTAACATAATTTCACATTCCAAGGTGCTTGACAGGAAAACATTGTCAGATTCTGGTTCATGTGGTGTTTAAGATTTAATTGCCAAGTATTGGTGTTCACAGCCTTAATGACAAGGGAATTTTCCTTGAAGATCATGTAACAGCCTGAAATGAAGACTATCCTCCATAAACTGTTGGATGATTGCTGTTAAAACCTAGCTTCTCCAACAGTTTAAAGGGCTTTAAAGGATTAATATACTTTTCAAACCCAAGGTGAGGCATTTTGATAATACAGTTCACAAGGGACAGAAAATTGGCTACAACTCACTTATTATCAAGCAGAAAATACGAACTATTATTCTACCACTGACCAGAGCCCATAACACGCAAAATAATAAGAAAATATATTTTATTTGGAGTCTTTGTGGTGGCACTTGCATGAGGGTGAGGGTGAGCAAGTAAGGAATACAAGAAAATCTTGCAGTCATTTCGCAAATGTGCTTCAACATAATTTACACTTGTCAGGAATTTATTTTCCCCTCTTACTAACTTATCTCAAAATAGAACATCGAGGTCAAATGCTGTTCCACAAGAGCCCCTATTTTATGTGGTGGCTGATGCTTTCATGTTACTTTGTGAAAACCTGACATTTTGAGGTGTCAAGTTAGCTTATACTTAAGAATATCAACATGTTTGAACTTTCTCTTTCCTCAGTATGAGTGCAGCTCATCATTAATGGATAACACAGTGGACTAACTGTAGGTTACTGTAAAATGTTGGGGTTGAAATGCCAGTTAACTTAACTCAAATATACTGACACAAAATAAAAAAGCCACCCATGAACTGTAACTGAACCAACCTGTACCTCTGTCTAAGAGAGAGTGAGAAGGTTTGGTACAAACCAGAGGTCAAATGTACTTGGAGTGTAAGTGTTTCTCTTTAAACTTTAACAGCCTTCACAAAGTGAAACTAAAAAACTTCTTACCACAATGTGACTTCCTATGCAAATGATTGACACAAAATAAAAATGCTTCGTTTAGGGGAAAATGTCTCCAACCTGGAGGAGGATGAGGGATAAGTTAGGAAAGTTATACCTGCGTAAAGGTTTTCAGTGTGACCGCATGCACACACAGCAATGGAGAAAGTAACCTATAATGAACTTTCTTGAGTTCTGGCCAATTGCCTTCCACAGGAATGTGGAGGTGGGGGAGAAAAGGATCGAGTTAGTGCAAAGAAAATGTGAAGTATTTTCCATTTTAGGCAAAAAATATGTCATACAACTTGGGTGGAAATCATGGGGTGTGAAAGGCAACTTACTGTGAACTAGATAGTCTTCTCTGTGGCGTTATAATTATTTTACAAACTGCTATTGTTCATCAAGATAGATGGTGAGAAAAAGTGTCTCTAACTACTGAAATATTTTCTGGAATTATTTCACATTTTAGGAAATGAACTAGTCTATGAACACTCATCTGAGTGAAGCATCATTACAATATTTATAAAGAACAAAACTTTGATCCTGGTAGTAAAGTAAGAATAGACTTTGCAGTTAGTAAGTAGCTTTTATTTCGAGGTTATTAATTTAGTTTCTTACTAAATATTGAAGGAATTATAGAAAAAAACAAAAAAGGGTGGATCATATTGATTTATGTCTGATGTTAAAATTCTAAATAGCAAAGTTAAAAATCACACAACACCAGGTTACAGTCCGACAGATTTATTTGGAAGCACTAGTTTTTGGAACACTGCTTCTTCATCAGGTGGACTATAAGCTGGCGTTGAGTGATTTTTTCACTTTGTACACCCCAGTCCAATATGTCCAAATCCCAAATAGCAATGAATTACTAGATTATTTGCTTTGAATTAAAGAACAGAGGGGGAGATGTTACCTTGCTGGTAGTTTCTTGAAAAAAAATCAAGCTCTAAACAGTGAAAAGTGGAATTTGTTTGCAAATTTTAGTTACCCAGATATGGCCTGAGAAAGAAATTGGACCAAGATAATTAAAGGAGAGAGATTTCTGACACCTACAAAATACAACTTTCTGAATTAATATTGTTGAATATTGGAGTCCCTTAAATACTTAATTTTCCTAGCATTTACTGTGTAGCATGAGGTTTCATTTAACAGTTATTAACTTTCCAAAATTCGAGCATATAAAAACAAGGCGAAGAATGAAGAGGTTATGATTTGCATTTAACTCGTCAACAATTTATCAGGCACCAAACCTGCCCAATTTTCAGTGTATTGCTTTCAAAAATGAACCTAGAAGCCATGAAAATTAACCTTTTGATAATGGTAGGTGGTGGGGACAAGGATCATCTGATGTCAGGATTGGCTGCCCCAATGCCATGAGCCGAAAGGATTCAGACAATTGATTGACACAGAAGAAATATGATAAGTGTAAGGCTGAGAGAGCAGAAATACTCAGGTCAAGAGGAGCTGTAGAATGTCTGCAGGAGCTAAGCCAATTTCATGCTGCAATAACTGTACTGGGTAATAAGCTCCTTGAAAATAGAGTCTCAGGTAAATAGGATAGTGAAGAAGACATTTGGTGTGCTTTCCTTTTTTGATCAAAGCATTGAGGTAAGAATTGGGAGGTCATGTTGCGGCTGTACAAAACTTTGGTTAGGTCACTTTTGGAATACAGAGGAACCTTGATTATCTGAATGAGATGGACGGGCATATTCTGTTTGGATAATTGATCATTTGGTTAATTGATTCAATGTCTTTCCTCTGGGGCTCAAAGTTTTCTGTAAAGTCCCCTCCCCATTCAGGAGGCTAGGCAGCAGCACACCGAGCCCCCGCCACCCATCTGGCCCCCAAGCCCATCCACCCTCCCCCCCACCTCCCATCGGCCCCTGGTGTGCCCTGTCCAACACTGCCCCTCCGCCCGCTCCCCAATCCCGTCCAATACCGCCCCCCCACCCGTTCCTGTGTGGCCCCCATCCAACACCGCTCCCCGTCTGCCCCCTAACCCCGTCCAACACTGCTCCCCCATCTGCCCCCTAACCCCGTCCAACACTGCTCCCCCATCTGCCCCCGTCCAACACTGCAATGATTTTGATAAAGAGAGAAAATCTGTTCTCACTACCTCGAGATCAGATGAGGCTGACATTCAGGGGAAAATGCATATCGCCTCCATTCACCAGAAGACAGTGGGATATCAGCGGCCAATTAAGGGGCTTCTGGTGAGGGAACAACCCAAGAAAAGCTACCGGGTAATTCCCAGTGCCCGCAGCCTGCACACTGCTGCAATTTCCTAAGGTGCCTGTGGAGGATTCAGACAACTGTTTGGTTTAGAAACCATCTGGAAGAGCTGTACAGCTGAAAAACTGCTGAAATGACATCAAGGGAATGAACAATTACTCTGCATCTCATCAAGCCTCCATTGTGACCCTTTTTGCGAGTAGGCTGCAGAAAAAGGTAAGGTACACCCCTGTCTGCATCAATGGTGCTGAGATGGTGATGGTTGACAGCGTCAATGCTCTTAAGAGTGATGATGGTCAACAATCCATCCTGGTCCACCCAAGTTGACACAATGGTCAAGAGGGCACAACAATGCTTCTACTTCCTCAGGAGGCTAAGGAAATTTGGCATGTCAACAAAGATTCTTGCCAATTCTCATAGATGCACCCCAGAAACAATCCTATGAATGCATCACAACTTGGAATGACAACTGCTTTGCCCCAAACTGCAAGAAACTCCAGAGAGTCGTTAACATAGCCCCAGTCCATCATCCACTTACTCCATCTATACTTCCTGCTACTTGAGAAAGCAGCCAACATAATCAAAGACCCTTCCTAACCTGACCATGGTCTCATCCACCCATCCATATACCCCGCTGTTATCAGACTTTTGAACTGACCTCTCAAGTGTTAATGTTGATCTCTCTCTGCACTTTCTCTGCAGCTGCAACACTGTATTCTGCACTCTGTACATACAATCTGCCTGTATAGTGTGCAAAACACTTTTCACTGTATCTTTACTGTACATGTGACAATGATCAATCAAACTTACACTGTTTCTGGATGACAGAAAGAACAAGCCACAAGTCATAATCAAGAAGGTGTGACTGGAGGTGACAGAAGTAGTGAGTAGTTACAGGGGAGGCGAAAACCTAGTGGAATTATCACTGGACCATTAATCCAAAGATCCAGACAATGTTCAGGGGACCCGGATTCGAAGCTCGCCACGGTAGATGGTGGAATTTGAATTCAATAAATTTCTAGAATTACGAATCTAATGATGACTATTATTGGAAAAACCCATTCGGTTCACCAATGCCCTTTAAGGGAAGAAACTGCCATCCTTACCTGGTCACGCCTACATGTGACTCCAGACCCACAGCAATGTAGTTGACTTTTAACTGCCCTCTGGGCAATTAGGGATGGGCAATAATGCTACCTAGACAGCAACGCCCTCATCCTGTGAATGAATAAAGACAAAAAAAAGCCTCAGCATGACCAGCACAAAGTTGTCATGTGACAGTAGTGATACGTTTGCAGATAAATGCAGTTTGAATGCCAGGGAGTTCTTCTCCAAATAGCATGCAGATGGACAATACAAGTGACATTTAACAGATTGGTCAATTAGCTATCACACTGTCTACCTCAGCCTGTGCTGTTGCTGGGACAAGATCTACACAAGGTGGTGATGAGGAGCTAGAACATTGATCAATGAACCAAACTGTTATCATGTTGATTGGCAAAGCTAATTTTACATAAATGTAATTAATTAGTGTGGATGGAGATAACAGAATGGAAGATTGAAAGGGCAAGTTAACAAGATTCATGCAGAGCTAGAGATTACACAGATTGCTTTTCAATGCCAAGTATATTGGATGTAGTAGTACATTTCCAGAGGGAGACATTAATATTCACTGAATTAACTTGTTTGGAGGCATAAGTCAGGTATAAACAGCTGGGATCAAGTGAATCTCTAGAAGAGTAGGCGTATAATTAAGAGACAAATCAGGAGGGCAAAAAGGGGACATGAGATAGCTTTGGCAAATACAGTTAAAGAGAATCTAAAGAGATTCTACAAAACATGAAGAGCAAAAAAGTAACCAGGAAGAGAATAGGGTACCTTAAAGATCAATGGGGTTGTCACGTGTGGAACCATAGGAGATGGGTGAGATAACAAAAAAAAATTCACGTCAGTGTTTACTGTGGTGAATGTCAGAAGTCACATGACACCAGGTTAGAGTCCAATAGGTTTATTTGAAATGACAAGCTTTTGGAGCACTGCTCCTTTGTCAGGTGAAGACTTCACCTGTTAATGGAGCATCGTTCCGAAAGCTAGTGATTTCAAATAAACCTGTTGGACTTTAACCTGATGTCATGTGACTTCTGATTTTGTCCACCTCAGTCCAATACCGGTACCTTCACATCACAGCTACTGTGGAGAAGGACATGGAAGCTAACGAACCTGGGGAAATAAATAGTGATATCTTGAAAAGTATCCATGTTACACAAGAGGAAGTGCTGGATATCTTAAAATGCATACAGGTAGACAAATTCCTGGGAGATTAGGTACAGAACTTTGTGGGAAGCTAGGGAAGAGATTGCTGGGCCCCTTGCTGAGATATTTTTAATCATTAACAGGTGAGGTGCTAGAAAACTAGAAATAGCTAATGTAGTGCCATTATTTAAGAAAGGTGGTAGTCTAAAGCCAGGGAACTATAGGCCAGTGAGCCTGATGTCAGTGGTGGGTAAATTGTTGGAGAGGTTTCTGAGGGACAAGAATTTGAAAGGCAAAGACTGATTACATTGAGTTATATGTGGGAAACTGTGCCTTACTAACTTGATTGAGCGTATTTGAAGAAGTGATAAAGAGGATTGATGAAAGCAGAGTGGTAGATGTTGTCTATATAGATTTCAGTAAAGTGTTAAACAAGGTTTCACATGGTGGACTGATTAGCAAGGTTAGATCAGATGGGATACAGGGAGAGCTAGCCAAATTGATACAAAATTGGCTTGAAGGCAGGAGACAGAGGGTGGTAGTAGAGGGATGTTTTTCGGACTGGAGGCCTGTGACTAGCAGTGTGCCGCAGGGATCGGTGCTGGGTCCACTACTTTTCATCATTTATGTAAATGCTTTGGATGTGAATATAGGAGGTATGGTTAGCAAGTTTGCAGATGACACCAAAAATGGTGGTGCAACGATTAACGTTCTCTCAATGGGACCTTGATCAGATGGGCTGGGTAGTGGCAGATGGAGTTTGATTTATATAAATGTGAGCTATTGCATTCTGGTAAGGCAAACCAGGGCAGCATTATCCTTGAAAGTAGAGTTGCACGTAGACAGGGTAGTGAAGATGGCATTTGGCACGCTTGCCTTTTGAGTGCATTGAGTATAGGATGTGGGACATCATTTTGCAGCTGTACAGGACATTGGTGAGGCCACTTTTGGAATTCGGTGTTCACTTCCAGTCTGCCTGCTATTGGAAAGTTGTTGTGAAACTTGAAAGGATTCAGAAAAGATTTACAAGAGTTTGAGCTACAAGGAGAGACTTGAAAATAAAGCTCCAGGTTGGAGCTTTATTCCCTGCAGCGGTGGAGGTTGCAGGGTGACCCGATAGAAGTTTATAAAATCATAAGGGGCATGGATAGGGTGAATAGACAAGGTCTTTTCCCAGGGTAGGGGAGTCCAAAACTAGAGGGCATAGGTTTAAGGTGAGAAGGGAAAGATTTAAAAGGGATCTGAGGGGCAACTTTTTCATGCAGAGGATGGTGTGTATATGAAATGAGCTGTCAGAGAAAGTGGTGGAGGTGAGTACAATTACAATATTTAAATAGCATCTGAATGGATACATGAATAGAAAGGTTTGAGAGGGATATGGGCCAAATGCTGGCCAATGAGACTAGATTAGTTTAGGATTTCTGGTCAGTGTGGACGAGTTGGGCCAAAGGGTCTGTTTCCATGCTATAAAACTCTATAACTCTGTGTTATTTCCCAGTGCCATACTGTTTGGTTACAATTCTGTCTTAGTTATTCCTATTTTAAATTTGTTGTCAAAATTTCTTATTAGATTTACCCATATCAACTTTCACTTTTGAGGATCTCAAATACTCAATTAAAGTATTTTTGTTGCTAATTGAAACTTCTAATATCAAAGTTTTCATTGATATCAAAATTATCCAGAACTGAGCAGACGGCTTAATTAGCACTCCACTCACCACCTTCAGCATTTCCCCTCTCCTGCATTGATGCACCACAGCAGCATCTGAAAGATGCATTGCAATACACCCCCAGTCTCCTTCAATTGCTCCTCTGTGACCCCTAGTGCCTAGAAAAACAAGCGTAACAGATATATGGGAACGGCACCATCTCCAAGTTTCCCTCCAAGCTACACACATTCCAGACTTTAAATTGCACTGACATTCCTTCTCTGTCACTCAGTCAAAATCCTGGAAGTTCATCTCCAGCAAAGCCTCACACTAAATGGATTGCAGTAGTTCCAAAAGGCAACTCACCACTATGTTCTTCAGAGCAATTAGATATGGGCAATATCTGCTGGTCTAGACAGCAATGCCTACATGCCCTGATCAATTTAAAAAGATTTTTTTAGCATGCTACATATTTAATTTTATTAAAGTTTTTACTTGATGGCTCTAGACTTTAGAGTCATAAAATCATAGAGATATACAACACGAAAACAGACCCTTCGGTCCAACGTGTCTATGCCGAACAGAAATCAGTCCCATTTGCCAGCACTCGGCCCATAGCCCTCTAAACACTTCCTAGTCATATAGCCAACCTGATGCCTTTTAAATATTATAATTGTATCAGTCTCCACCACTTCCTCTGGCATCTCATTCCATACACACACTACCCTTTGCATGAAAAGGTTGACCCTTAGGTCTTTTTTAAATCTCTTACCCTAAACCTATGCCCTCTAGTTCTGGATTTCCCCCACTCCAGGGAAAAGATTTTGTATATTTATCCTATCCATGCCTCCCACGATTTTATAAACCTCAATAAGGTTACCCCTCAGGCTCCAATGCTCTAGGGAAAACAGCCCCAGCCTATTCACCCTCTACCTATAGTTCAAACCTTCCAACCCGGGCAACATCCTTGTAAATCTTTTCTGAACCCTTTTAAATTTCACTGTAGGAGAGATGCCAGAATTGCACACAATCTTCTAAAAGTGGCCTAACCGATGTTCTGTACAGCCGTAACATGACCTCCCAACTCCTATACGCAATGCTTTGTCGAATAAAGGAAAGCATACTAAACACCTTCACTATCCTATCTACCTGCTACTCCACTTTCAAGGAACTATGAACCTGCACTCTAAGATCTTTTTGTTCAGCTAGGACCTTACCATTAAATGTAGCCTTTCCAATATGCAGCACTTCGCATTTATCTAAATTAAATTCCATCTGCTACTCCTTGGCACATTGGCCCATCTCATCAAGGTCCTGTTGTACATCAAAGTAACCTTCTTCGCTGTCCACTACACCTCCAATTCTGATTTCATCTGCAAACTTACTAACCATACCTCCTATGTTCACATCCAAATCATTTATAGAAATGACGAAAAGCAATGGACCCACCACCGATCCTTGTGACACATTACTAGTCACAGGCCTCCAGTCTGAAACACAACCCTCCACCACCGCCCTCTGTCTTCTACCTTTGAGCTAGTCCAAATGGCTACTTTTCCCTGTATTCCATGTGATCTAACCTTGCTAATCCGTCTACCATGCTGGTCTCATGGACGAGTTAAACCAAAGGGTCCATAACTCAATGAGTTTGTTTTGAATTGGATTTTTTTTGTCCAAAGCATGGTTTCTTGATAGCTGAAAGCAAGCCTTAGAAAGGTAAACACTTCCTGATGTTTTCTGACTGTCTGTAGAGGTGTGGCTGATGCCGGCAACGCATCCTATACATAGACAAGATCTGAGGACTAACATTATCCACATTTGGATCTGTAATTTTGCTTTCATTATATCTTTTGGAAACAAAATCTTTCTATTCTAGTTGTTTGAAAGGTTCAGATGTAAAGTCAAATTCCTGGAGAAAATTCTGAGCCCAGGGACTTTGGAGGACTTCTAATCAGAATATTATTATTACCTTTATGTATTGTGAGAAGAGTAGAGTGGTGTTTTCCAGATGGCCACAGCTGACACTTTTTGCTATCATTTACCATCTCTATATTATGTACTACTGCTTGAGGTAATTTGCATTTAACTAATGCATCATATCTATTGTAACAGCGGTTTTAGCAGTGGGATTCACAGAGAAATTTAACTTTTAGATCTTGGGAGATCTGGACCACAGATAACCAAACAATTAGTCGACCATTCGTAAGAAATTTTCAGATATGGTATTAAATGTTTTAAAAGACAGCAGTTTAAATATAACGCATTAGTTAATTAGGCAGAAATAGTGTATGACCCATGGCCATTGTGGATGGTTTGATGATGCCAAGGCAGTCGGTGACCATCTTAATAAAGTTGTGAAGTCGGAATTCTGCTCTCAAGCAGAAATGTGAGGGATCTCTTTCCTGGGTCTTCTTTCCTGGCTCACTTGAAGAAGACAGGTCCTTGGCAAGTATGTACTGCTCTCTGACTCTGAATGCTTGTTGATAAACCTGTTTTGGGGGCTGGCAATCACTTTTCCAAACTCTTGACCATAGGACAAACATTTATGACCATTGACCTGCTTGCCCACCTGCATAATTTTTTTTCTAATATGAAACCATTCTGTTTCTCCTAAACAATCTGGGCCACTAAGAATCATTGCTGCAAATGTGTTGCTGGTCAAAGCACAGCAGGCCAGGCAGCATCTCTTCCTGAGATGCTGCCTGGCCTGCTGTGCTTTGACCAGCAACACATTTGCAACTGTGATCTCCAGCATCTGCAGACCTCATTTTTTACACTAAGAATCATTGATCTTCATAACCATTACCGTCAAACTTGCCTTTTGTATTGGTTTAAGAAATTCTTTATCTTTGGCAATTAAAGGAACTGCTGTAAGCAGCCATCACATGAGTTCTCATGTTATATAGGGAATATGAGAGAAAAAGTTATTTTGAAGGAACACCAATTTCGAAGCAATCTGTCTTTGTCCTGGGTCATTCCAGTTATCAGTAGTAGTTGATACACCACCGTAGAGTACCTGCAGAAGAGGCATTACTGCCAGCTAACAACATTTGTTGCATTATAGCCGTAAGGATGCTGCTGGGAATGGAAGGCTTGAAATATAAAAATACAAAGGAAATAGTGGGACTTTTGTCTTTGGAGTGCAGGTCGAGGGGTGACCTTATTGAGATTTATAAAATCATAAGAGGCATAGATAAGGTAAATGACAAGGGTCTTTTCCACAAGGTGAGGATGTTCAAAACTCAAGGGCATATTATTCAGGTGAAAGGAGAAGGATTTCAAAAGGACACTAGAGACATGTGTTTTGAACAGAGAGTAGTTTTGTTTGTAAAATTAGCTGCCAGAGTAAGTGGTGGATGTAGGTGCAGTCACAACGTACATGAATTTGGATAAGTACATGAGTACAAAAGCTTGGAGGGATATGGACCAAGCACAGGCAGGTGAGACTAGTCTAGCTTAGGAACATGGTTGGTATGGACTAATTGGACTGTAGGGTCTGTTTCCATGCTGTATGGCTCTATAAAAATATTACGTTTGGTCTTGCATAATTACTCGGGAACTAGTACAAATACATTTGCTCCGTCCTCTACACAGATTTCATCTCATAGGCAAACCAGATAAGGGAGAGTCTGAATCCCTGTTTCTGTGGAGACCTCCTTGCCAACTCTTTCTCATCTAATGGGGAGACCAATGATCTACAGTCTACCTTTATGAGCACTTTCAGGGTATGGACATAGTCTGAAAGTCTCTTGCATGTTCATGCTCCTGACCCACTGAACTCATCTCCACCTACTTCGACACTGTCCTATCCCCCCTAGTCCAGGAACTCCCCACATATGTTCGAGACATCACACATGCCCTCCACCAAGTCTTCCGTTTCCCCAGCCCTCAATACCTCATCTTCACCATGGATATCCAATCCCTCTACACCTCCATCCTCCATGACCTGGGCCTCCAAACCCTCCATTTCTTCCTCTCCCGACATCCCCAAACAGTACCCTTCCACTGACACTCTCATTCGTTTGGCTGAACTTGTCCTCACCCTTAACAATTTCTCCTTCGAATCCTCCCACTTCCTCCAGACCAAAGGGGTAGCCATGGGCCCTGTATGGACCCCAGCTATGACTGTCTCTTTGTTGGCTGCGTAGAATGGTCGATCTTCCGTAATTACACCGGCACCACTCCCCACCTCTTCCTCCGCTACGTTGATGATTGCATTGGCGCCACCTCGTGCTCCCGCAAGGAGGTTGAGCAATTCATCAACTTCACCAACACATTCCATCCTGACCTTAAATTTACCTGGACTATCTCTGACACCTCCCTCCCCTTCCTGGACCTCTCCATTTCCATTAATGATGACCGAGTTGACACCGACATTTTTTACGAACCCACCGACTCACACAGCTACCTGGATTACACCTCTTCCCACCCTACCTCCTGCAAAAATGCCATCCCGTATTCCCAATTCCTCCGCCTCTGCCATATCTGCTCCCAGGAGGATCAGTTCCATCACAGAACACACCAGATGGTCTCCTTCTTTAGAGACTGCAATTGGCCTTCCCACGTGGTTAAAGATACCCTCCAATGCATCTCGTCTACATCCCGCCCCTCCGCCATCAAACCCCACCCCTCCAACTGTAACAAGGACAGAACCTCCCTGGTGCTCACCTTCTACCCTAACAACCTTCGCATAAACCAAATCATCCGCCGACATTTCCGCCACCTCCAAACAGATCCCACCACCAGGGATATATTTCCCTCCCCACCCCTTTCCACCTTCCGCAAAGACCGTTCCCTCCGTGACTACCTGGTCAGGTCCATGCCCCCCAACAACCCACCTTCCCGTCCTGGCACCTTCCCCTGCCACCACAGGAATTGCAAAACCTGCACCAACACCTCCTCCCTCACCTCCATCCAAGGCCCTAAAGGAGCCTTCCACACCCATCAAAGTTTTATCTGCACATCCATCAATATCACTTATTGTATCCGTTGCTCCCGATGCGGTCTCCTCTGGATTGGGGAGACTGGACGCCTCCTAGCAGACCACTTTAGGGAACATCTCTGGGACACCCGCACCAATCAACCATACTGCCCTGTGGTCTCAACATTTCAACTCCCCCTCCCACTCAGCCAAAGACATGGAGGTCCTGGGCCTCCTTCACCGCTGCTCCCTCACCACCAGACGCTTGGAGGAAGAACACCTCATCTTCCACCTCGGAACACTTTAAACCCAGGGCATCAATGTGGACTTCACCAGTTTCCTCATTTCTCCTTCCCCCACCTCACCCCAGTTCCAAACTTCCAGCTCCGCACTGTCCCCATGACTTGTCCTACCTGCTTATCTTCCTTTCCACCTATCCACTCCACCCTCCTCTCTGACCTATCACCTTCATCCCCACCCCCATTCACCTATTGTACTCTATGCTACTTTCTCCCCACCCTCCTCCCATTTATCTCTCCACCCTTCAGGCACTCTGTCTGTATTCCTAATGAAGGGCTTTTGCCCGAACCGTCGATTTTCCTGCCCCTCAGATACTGCCTGAACTGCTGTGCTTTTCCAGCACCACTCTACTCCAGAATCTGGTTTCCAGCATCTACAGTCATTGTTTTTCCCCATGTAACTAAGACACCTGTCAATTCTCTGGAATTTCTAATACTAATCTGTTGTTCCTCAAAGAGAATTTCTCCTCTGCCTGTAGCTGAAGCATCCACAGCTATAGTTGTTGGCAAGAAAATGGAATTCAGTTAGTCAGGATATTTGTGGATACAGAAACATGCACTTTATCTTTTGGAAAACATTATGCTGATGGAGATTCCAACACCATTGCAGCGACATCTTGAGTAGTTGTCTTAAGGATTCAGTCATAGACACCAAGTCAGGCAAAGTTTTCACCAACTGCTTTACCATGCCTAGAAACTTCCTTAGGACTTGTATTCCTTAACAGCCTTCAGTGTTTGTGGATATCGCCTTATCCCATCTTTGTAAATAATGTGCCCCAAGAAGTGAATAGATTCCTCAGAAAACTTGCACTTTTCATTGGGAGGAGTCCTTCAGCTTGTAGGCATTTTAACACTGCCTAGGCCATGACCATGTATCAATAGGTCATCCATATAGCAAATTGCTGCTTCAAAATATTGGACATAGTCCATTAGAAAATTTCGAGGGGGTGAGTCAATCACAAATGTCGGTCCGTTGAAACAATAATTTAAATGGAGTAGTAAAATGCTGAACAATCTTGATTGCACCTCTAATGACACCATTGGCATCAAGTTTGGATTTCTCCTGCTGACACCTTGTTGAGATGTGTCAGGTTAATATATACTATGATGGGCCCAGCAGGTTTGGGTACAGTAGCAACATCTAACCATCACTTTGGTCATCAGAGAAATGATACCCTATTCTGTTCATTTCCTCAAGTTGTTTCTGAACATGACTCATGACCTGATATAAAAAGTTTTGGGGTATGTGGAGTTAAACAGTGACATATTTTCAATATAACATTTGTTAATCCTGCAAACAATTTAGGATATCCTAATTCAAAAGAACTTTTACCGTGATATTGTTGCAACACTTTGACTTTTGGAGTAAAGTGTTCCTTGAAAATAGGGTCGCAGATAGATAGGATAGTGAAGAAGGTGCCTGGGTATGCTTTCTTTTACTAGTCAGAGCACTGAGTACAGGAGTGGGGGTGGGGTGGGGGTCACGTTGCAACTGTATAGAATATTGGAATATTGCCAGAGGAAGTGGTGGAGACACAATTACAACATTTAAAAGGCATTCAGATGGGTATATGAATAGGAAGGGTTGAGAGGGATATGGGCCAAGTCTGAGCAAATGGGACTAAATTACTTTAAGATATCTGGTCGGCATGGGGGACTGGGATTGGAGGGTCTGTTTCTACGCTATACATTTCTATGATTCTCTGACTCTGCGTGAGCCTTCCTGTACAAGGGGTGAGGCTCCATAACTTTGAAAGTAAATGCTTTCTCTTCTACCTGCTGCTCTTTATTTTTGTTTCGGTAGCATATGTTTAATGATGGGGACCATGCCACCTACCTCACATCCACATCATATCTGTAAATTGTAATCTCTGTTACTTCAACCCTGGAATTTGATCTAAAAGGATCGCAATACGCATTATTTTTCAACCGTAAATCTAACAGGATGCCCATTTACATGAACAGGTTTTATGGAATTTGTAAAACTTAGAAAATCAATTTCCCTTTGGAATACCTGAGATATAGTTGCTAAAAGCTTTAATCTTTACATGAGTACTCCTTTGACTTATTCCTGTTCTGGAACTGTGCACTGCTTCTGCACATTCTGTGGAAGTGACTGTTAATTCTACAGTAAAAAATGAGGTCTGCAGATGCTGGAGATCACAGCTGCAAATGTGTTGCTGGTCAAAGCACAGCAGGCCAGGCAGCATCTCAGGAATAGAGAATTCGACGTTTCGAGCATAAGCCCTTCATCAGGAATAAGAGAGAGAGAGCCAAGCAGGCTAAGATAAAAGGTAGGGAGGAGGGACTAGGGGGAGGGGCGATGGAGGTGGGATAGGTGGAAGGAGGTCAAGGTGAGGGTGATAGGCCGGAGTGGGGTGGGGGCGGAGAGGTCAGGAAGAGGATTGCAGGTTAGGAGGGCGGTGCTGAGTTGAATTCAGATTTCTCCAGCTTCCTCATTTCCCCTCCCTCCACCTTGTCTCAGTCGGTTCCCTCAACTCACACCGCCCTCCTAACCTGCAATCCTCTTCCTGACCTCTCCGCCCCCACCCCACTCCGGCCTATCACCCTCACCTTGACCTCCTTCCACCTATCCCACCTCCATCGCCCCTCCCCCTAGTCCCTCCTCCCTACCTTTTATCTTAGCCTGCTTGGCTCTCTCTCTCTTATTCCTGATGAAGGGCTTATGCTCGAAACGTCGAATTCTCTATTCTTGAGATGCTGCCTGGCCTGCTGTGCTTTGACCAGCAACACATTTGCAGCTGTTAATTCTACAGCACTAGCAATATTTTGTCCTGGACTGGCATTATTTGTGCCTGTGAGGCTTTTCTGACACAGAGCATGAACACTGTCTCATAGTAGCTGCTGTTTATGACCTGCTGTCTATAAGCTTGAAGTATTAACACTTGCTATAGCATTGCTGCACCGCGATATTGTACTTTGTTTTTATTTGCCAGTCTTTTTAATGCTGCATTTCTGTATTTGCTTTCAATAAAACTTAAATTGTATCACTGGCTCTCCTATAGTAATTGATTGCTTTCAAATTTTTAATATCTGTTTCATTATAGTAGTGAATCTCTATATAGCTTACGAGACTTCTCTGACTTTATCAGGGTTTCGCCTCCTACTTTAACAATCAAAAGGGTATTTAACCACTTCTTAAAAGGATTTCCTGCCATCTGTATCCAAGATTGAATTTTTCCATTTCTTCTCTGCTTTGAATTTGCCTCCAGCAGGATATTTTTCCTGATCCAGCAACATTTAGGATATTGCTCGTAACATAAAAATTCTGGACATGGATACTACACTCACAGACACTGATGCTGTTGATTATCTGAACTCACTGTTGTCCAGTTGGTATGCAATTAGTTTCCAAATGCCTATCATCAAAATCTTGTGTTGAGGTTTTTTGATGGGCGAAGGGATGGACTGTTCCTGACCACAGATATTGCTGAGATGAACCTTTTGATGACCAGGATACTACTTCTAGGTCTCTCTTCTCCAGATACTTTCAGGATTATTTGCAGGATGTGGAAGTGCTGGTGTTGGACTGGGGTGGACAAAGTCAAAAATCACATGACACCGGGTTATAGTCCAACAAGTTTATTTGAAACTGCAAGCTTTCGGAGCCCCCACTCCTTCCTCAGGCAGCTAGTGAGAGAGAATACATTGGACACAGAATTTATAAATAAAAGATCAAAGGTTCATACAACTTATACAAATGTATTGTAAAAACCTAGATGGCTATTAAGTCTTTAATCAGTATGAATGGAGATGCAGGCTTCGATTGATTAATATGTAAATCCCAGAATTTCTTTCAAGTCGCTTAAGGTTTGGTCATGGAGATATACAACACGGAAACAATCCCTTCAGTCCAACTCGTTGATACTGACCTGATATCCGAATCCAATCTAGTCCTAGTTGCCAGAACTTGCTCATAACCCTCAACTCTTCCTATTCATATACCCATCCAGATGCGTTTTAAATGCTGCAATTGTACTCGCCTCTACCACTTCCTCTGGCAGCTCATCCCATACACGCACAACCCTCTGCTTGTAAAAAAGTTGCCCCTTAAGTCCCTTTTATATCTTCCCCCTCTCACCCTAAGTTTATCCCCTCTAGTCCTGGACTCCCGCAACCTCAGGAAAAAATACTTTCCCTATTTATTCTATGCATGCCCCTCATGATTTTATAAACCTCTATAAGGTCACCTCTCAGCCTCCAATGCTCCAGAGAAAACAGCTCCAGCCTATTCAGCCTTTCACTGTAGCTCAAACCATCCATCCCTGGCAACATCCTTGGAAACCTTTTTTGAATCCTGTCAAGTTTCACAACATCCTTCTGATAGGAAGGAGACCAGAATTGCACATAATATTCCAAATGTGGCTTAACCAACATCCTGTTCAGCCGCAACGTGACCTCCCAACTCTTCTACTCAATATGCTGACCAACAAAGGAAAGCATACCAAATGCCTTCTTCACTATCCTATCTATATCTGCGATTCTACTTTCAAGGAACTATGAACCTGCACTCCAAGACCTCTTTGTTCAGCAATAATCCCTAGGACCTTATCTTTAAGTGCATGAATCCTGCTAAAATTTGCTTTTTCAAAATACAGCACCTCACATTTACCTAAATTAAACTCCATCTGCCCCTCTTCAGTTGATTGGTGCTTTAAAATCTTAGGAAGCAACTCATCAGGTTCAGGGGGATTTATCCTTTATCCTAATTAGTTTTGCTAGTGCTTGTTCCTCTTGTGACAATTATTATATTTATTCCTAACTCTCCTCCCCCTAATCCCCGCTCATCCCCCCCCCCCCCCCACACACACTTTAGCCCCTTAACTAAGTAATATTTTTGGTGAGCACTGCTGCTTCAAAGAACTCAGGATCCAGGTTCGATTCCACCCTTGGATTACTGCCCGTGTGGAGTTTGCACATTCTCCCTGTGTCTGCATGCGATTCCTCCAGGTGCTCCGGTTTCCTCCCACAGTCAAAAGATGTGCAAGTTAGGTGGATGTGCAGGCTAGGTGAATTAGCCATGGGAAAGGCAAGGTTACAGATATAGGGTAGAGGGTTCAGATCTGGGTGGGATGATCTTCAGAGGGTTGGTGTTAACTCAACTGGTTGAATGGGCTGTAGGGACTGTATGATTCTTGATTCTAACCATGAAGATTGATGCAAAATCTTTGATCAGCTCCTGTGCTATTTCCTGGTTCCTCAATATTATTTCCCTCATTTGTTCTCTAAAATGACCTGTGGCTCACTTTGATTACGATTTTGATTTATCGCCACACTTAAAAAGCACAGTGAAAATTTTTGTGTGTGTTATACGCAGTGTTCCATGCTTCCGTGTCATCTTGAAACACTGAATGTAATGCAAGATTTTACTGCAACAGAGTTCATCTTTTCGCTTCCTCTTGCTCCTCCTCCACTGCTCCTCGAACTGCCACTTGACATTGGCTGGAGTTTCTGAAATGGGTTCTTAAGTGGCGTGCTCTCTTCCTTTTTATACATTTAAAGAAGTCCTTTCTAGCTTGCCTTCGTATTTTATTCTCTACCTTTTTTATTGTCATCTTTTGTCAGCTTTTAAAACTTTCCCAATCCTCCGACTTACCATTAATCTTTGCCAAATAGTATATTTTATTTTCGGTTTGTTATTACCTTTGGTTTCCAGGGTAACCATCCATAAGGAGTCCGAGCCAAATCTCTTTCTGCTTAGTCTGTCTGATGCTTCACCCAGTGGTGTGTTATATATCAGACTCCTTCATCTCAGCTCAACATTTAACTGTTTTGTAATCATTACCTTTTACATAGAGACATAAACATAGAGATGTACAGCACAGAAACAGACTCTTCAGTCCAACCTGTCCATGCCGACCAAATATCCCAACCCAATCTAGTCCTACCTGCCAGCACCCGACTCATATCCGTCCAAACACTTCCTATTCATATACCCATCCAAATGCCTCTTAAATGTTGCAATTGTACCAGCCTCCACTACATCCTCTGGCAGCTCATTCCATACATGCACCATCCTCTGCGTGAAAACGTTGCCCCTTAGGTCTCTTTTCTATCTTTCCCCTCTAACCCTAAACCTATGCCCTCTAGTGCTGGACTCCCCCACCCCCGGGAAAAGACTTTGTCTATTTATCCTATCCATGCATCTCATGATTGTACAAACCTCTATAAGGTCACCCCTCAGCCTCCGACGTTCCAGGGAAACCAGTCCTAGCCTATTCAACCTTTCCCTACAGCTCAAATCTTTCAATCCTGGCAACATCCTTGTAAATCTTTTCTGAACACTTTCAAGTTTCACAACATCTTTCCTATAGGAAGGAGACCAGAATAACCAATGTCCTGTACAGACACAACTTGACCTCCCGGCTCCTGTACTCAATACTCTGACCAATAAAGGAAAGCATACCAATGCCTCCTTCACTATCCTATCTACCTGTGACTCCACTTTCAAGGAACTATGAACCTGCATTCCAAGGTTTCTTTGTTCAGCAACACTCCCTAGGACCTTACCATTAAGTGTATAAATTTTGCTAGAATTTGCTTTCCCCATTTGCTGAATTTCTATAACTTGCATGTCTCTGTATGCATAAAGTATCCTGCAATTTATGGCAGGGTGTGAGTCACAACATGATCGTGGACAGTTTTGTCTTATTTCTGATGATATTGAATTCTAGATATTTAACTCCATCTTGCAAGACAATTTACCATGTAGTCAGAGCTTTAAAATAAGGGAGAATTAAACATAATAAAAGAACAAAACTTGAGCCATTCATTTACAGTTAAATCAGAATGATAGACAGGGTAATGGATTTCAATCCAACACACCTCTAAAAAGTCAAAATGGAAGCATGAAACATGAGGGACAAGCCTTCAGGCTTCACTGTAAAAGCTGGAAACAGGGAGAAAACCTACTCGATTGTCATAAAAGTACCTAGAGGCAGTAGCAATTAAATCAATAGTTAACAATACTGATGATGCCCTGTTCCTTTAAAATCCATGGTGTGGAGGTGCCAGTGTTGGACCAGGATGGACAAAGTTAAAAATCACACAGCGCCAAATTAAAGTCCAACAAGTTTATTCGGAAGTACTAGCTTTCTTTCATCAGGTAACCAGTAGTTACGTGAAAGCTAGTGCTTCCAAATAAACCTGTTTGACGATAACCTGGTGTTGAGTGATTTTTACCTTTGAAATCACCAATGACCAGCAGGATTGTGGATCTTAAGAAACACAGTAAAAATTAATGATGTTTGAAATTTGCTGTCATATGTTTCCAACAGCTTGGGAGTGAACTAGCTTCTTTAGAATTAGAATAGATCTCCTACAGTATGGAAACAGGTCATTTGGCCCATCAAATCCACACCAACCCTCTGAAGAGTAACCCACCCAGACCCATTCTTCTACCCTATATGTACTCCTGACTAATGCACCTAACACTGTGGGCAATTTAGCATGGCCAATACACCTGACCTACACATCTTTGCATTGTGGGAAGAAACTGGAGCACCCGGAGGAAACTCACGCAGACACGGGCAGAATGTGCAAACTCCACACAGACAATCACCCGAGGCAGAGGTTGAACCTGGATCCCTGGTGCCGTGAGGCAGCAGTGCTAACCACTAAGCCACCGTGCTGCCCAAATAACATTTGAAACCACAGGAAAGAGCAGTCAGATGTACAAGTGAAACAAGTTTGGGAGAGAATTGAGACCTTAGGCTGAAGTTGGAAAAGACATCAACAGAAGAGTTACAAAATCCCCGAATCATTGATTCACTATGAAGCAGAATGAGGCTATTCGGCCCATCATGGAGGAAGTGAGGACTGCAGATGCTGGAGTACCAGAGTTGAAAAATGTGGTGCTGGATAAACACAGCAGGCCAGGAATGAAGAAGGACTTATGCCCGAAACGTCGATTCTCCTGCTCCTCGGATGCTGCCTGGCCTGCTGTGTTTTTCCAGCACCACATTTTTCAACACTATTCAGCCCATCATGGCAGCATAGGTTTTCTTTATGACTTAATGCAACTCTCCTATCTTTTTCCTGGAACCTTGCACATTTCTATTACAACATTTATCTAATGTTGAATCCCTCAAGTGAACTTGTCTCCAGGAAATTCCCATGTGGTCCTGTGTGAAAAATATTTTTCCTATGTCACATCTGCTTCTATTGCAAATTGCTTTAAATCTGTTCCCCCTTATGTTTGATCCTTTTATGAGTTTCTCCATGCCTACTCTATCCAGGCACCTTATGATTTTAAAAGCTCTAGTCAATTCTCTATTTAAACATTTGCTCTGCTATGGAAAATAGTCCAATTTCTCTAGCCTATCCACATCACTGAAATGTATCATACTATTCTTATAAATGACACTATCCAATGTATTCATATCCCTTCAAAAGTGTGCCACCAGAATTGTACACAATACTCCAGCTGAGGTCTACCTAACATCTTAAACATATTCAAGACTGCTCTTCTACTCTATGCCATTAATAAAGCCAAGAATAATAAAGCCAAGTGTGCCTTAATATCTGTTCTTTCCATCTATCCTATTACCCCACATGCACATTTGCACCCAAACGTATCTACACCTGCACCCCCTTTAGAATAGTAACCTGTGTTTTATACTGTCTCTTTATTTTCCTTCTACCATAACGTATCACATTGCACTTCTCCATATTGAACTTCTGCCACCTATCTGCCTCCCTCCACCAGGGTGTCAATATCCTTCTGAGGTTCTATACTATCCCTTTCACTGTTTACAATGTTTCCAGGTTTTGTCTCACCCACGCACCTTGAAACCGTTCCCTCTACATCAAGGTTTAGATGAAGCCCCAACCCCCCCAACCCCATTTAGACTGGTCACACATGATTTTGAGATTGCGCACGCCAACGCAGCAATGGGGGCCTTGAAGCTCCAAGTGAACCCTGACAGCTCTGTGGCCCCTTTAAAGATTTTTTTTCCCACTGGACACCGTGGCTTAATCAACAACTCTCGGACGTTCAATTCCTGTTCTGTGACAGGCAGGTGTTCACTTTACCTGCCTTTTCATCAACTGTCCATGAGGGAGATGGGAAGAGGCTGGAACTGGTGAAGGGAAGGACAAATAGTGGAACATTGGTGTACTGAAGGAGAGATGGTGGAGAGGTAATGAAGATAGGGAGAGATGGTGGGAAATTGATGAAGGAGGGAGAGATGGTGGGGAATTGACAAAGGGAAGGAGAGATGGGAGTTTGGTGAAGGGAAGGAGAGGCAGGGTTTGGTGAAGATTGGTCACTGGTGAAAGGGCAGATGGAGTTATTGGTGAAGGCTGAGCAAGATTAATGTGTTTATGAAGAGGGGGCAATTTAAGGGGGCTCATTGCTGAAAGTTGAGGGAGGTAGGGAGGGGTTGGTTGATGAAGAGAGTAGCAGATGGGACATGTTTATGTCCTTTTACTCAGCTGCCATAACCCAAAAAGCTCAGCCTTATAAGTGCATAGCTTCTCTGTCAGGCTTATAAAATGTTACATTTTATTCTAGCATTTTATTTCCTTTATTAATGTATACAATTATTAATTTGAAAAAGAGAATCTAAAGATATTCCAGAAACACTAGCAATTAGGATGTGCCAAAAACAATCCAGAATTTACCATGTTCCTCACCCACCCTGTCACACACACAAATGGAAGGATAATTATAAAAATAGCATGACTGGTAAAACACTACTTTGGTACATTCCACTTTGAATCTTGGTCAAACCATCATCTGGGTGACTGGAATAGGGAACTTTGTGAATACATGCTAATAAGGTTGTTTTTCTCACCCAAGATATGTAGAGGGTAGAATCAAAGAATCCCTAGTGTGCACATAAAAACCATTTGTTCCACCTGGTTTGTGCTGACCCTCTGAGGAACATCTCACCTGGGCCCACATCCCCCTACCCTATTCCAGTAACCCTGTTTTTCCCTTGGCTAATTCACCTAGCCTGTACATTTCTGGATACTATGGGCAATTTAGCATGGCTAATCCTCTTAACCCACACATCTTTGGACTGTGGGAGGAGACCAGTGTGTGGAGAATGTGCAAACTCCACACAGTCACCACAGTTTGGAATCGAACCCAGGTCCTTGGCACTGTGAGGTAGCAGTGTTAACCACTGAGCCACCATGTTGCCCACAGTGGGAGTTGGGAAGTTGGGAACTGCCTCAATGACTAAATTTTGTGTGTATAACTCTTGGAATTATATAGTCTTACCATAGCTCAAATGATTTTTTTTGTTGTGATATAGAGTTTGCCACCCTTCTAGAATTGGTCTGAAATCAGGAGGAATTGAAAAGTAATCGCCAAAATATTGCTATGAGCAAACTCTGAAGAAAAGTCATATTGAGTTTAAGGAATTTTTCTTTTTTTCTTTAATCATGAGTAATTTAAGAGATGGAAAAAGGACTGTTTGAGTAAAAGTCAAAAATGTTCTCAATGAATGTTGATGAGCTTATTTACTTTTCCATTTGGTCACAGAAAGATTTTCCACTGCGAGGGTGGACAGGTCAGGTGACCAGGGGTGGCCAGCTGCCACTCTTTAATCTTTTCACTTTGTAGATTTCTCTACAATGTACCTTCATATCCCCATTTCTCACCCATCTTCTCTCCAGTCTCTCTTATTCCAGTCTTTCCTTTTGCTTCTGCTCTCACCATTCTTTCAGTTGCCCACCCTCTCCTCCCTCCTTTGCCATTCCTTCATAACACCACCTCCCACTTCAACTGCTCCTGCATTTGTCCTTTATAGTTCCATCTCTCACCACTCCTCTCATTTGCACTGCTGCTGCTGGTCTGGGGCTGTTAAGGTTTCAAGTCTAATGACTCTTCTTCAGAAAGGAAGATTTGCTGAATTTCTCCAGCATTCTCTATGTTTGTCTCCTAAGCTCCTGCTTACCCTCAATGTCAACCCAAGTCTCACTCATACCCTTGGCCTTTTGTAGTCTTTATACCAACTTAGCAACAACATGGCAATCCATTGTACACATCCACTATCCTTTGTCCTCCCTTTACATGAGAACTCATCTAATATTTACCATGAATAAACCTCAGGAGTCAAGCTGACAAAAATAAAAGTATAAATCTATTGATGAAAGTTTATAAAACTGATAAAGGACACAATGCTTTGAAATTCTTTCAACAAAGCTCTTATCAAAAGAAACATTTGCATTCAAAGTTCTTTTTAATGATTGTTTCATAGTTCTAATGGGTTTGTATACATTTCAGCAATTACAGTAAGGTGTGCAGAGGACTGTGAAACTTTGCAAAGGGACATAGGTAGTTTAAGTGAGTAGGCAATGGTCCTGCAGATGGAGTACATTGCTAATAAATTTGAAGTCATCCATTTCTTTAGGACTAACAGTAAAAAGGACTATTAGAGTCATGGAGATGTACAGTACAGAAACAGATCCTTTGGTCCTATTCATCAACGCCTACAGATATCCCAATCCAATCTAGTCACACCTGCTAGCATCTGGCCCAAAATGTTGCAATTGTACCAGCCTCCACCACTTCCTCTGGCATCTCATTCCATACACGCACCACCTTCTGCATGAAGACATTGTCCCTTAGGTCTCTTTCATATCTTTTCCCTCTCACCCTAAACCTATACCCTCTAGTTCTATTCCCCACCCCAGGGAAAAGACTTTGTCTCTTTATGCTATCCATGCCCTTCCTGATTTTATAAACCTCAATAAGGTCACCCCTCAGCCTTCAACGGTCCAGGGAAAACATCCCTAGCATATTCAGTCTCTCCCTATAGCTCAAATAGTCCAACCCTGGCAACATCCTTGTAAATCTTTCCTGAACCTTTTCAAGTTTTACAACTTCCTTCTGAGAGGAAGCCAACCAGAATTGCATGCAATATTCCAACAGTGGCATAACCAACATGACCTCCCAACTCCTATACTCAATACTCTGACCAATTAAGGAAAGCATACCAAATGCCTTCTTCGCTATCTTATGTACCTATGACACCACTTTCAAGAAGCTATGAGCCTGCACTCCAAAGTCTCTTTGTTCAGAAACACTCTCCAGGATCTTACCATTAAGTGCATAAGTCCTGCTAAATTTGCTTTCCCAAAATGCAGTACATCGCATTTATCTTAATTAAACTCCATTTGCCACTTCTCAGCCATTGGCCCATCTGATCAAGATCCCGTTGTAATCTGAGGTAACTTTCTTCGCTGTCCACTACACCTCCAGTTTTGGTGCCATCTGCAAACTTACTAACTGTACCTTTTATGCTCACATCCAAATCATTTATATAAATGATGAAAATAGTGGACCCAGCACCAATCCTGGTGGCACTCCACTGGTCACAGGCCCCCAGTCTGAAAAAACAACCCTCCACCATCAGTCTCTGTCTTCTTCTAACTTTGAGCCAGTTCTGTATCCAAATGGCAAGTTCTCCCTGTATTCCATGAAATCCAACCTTCCTAACCAGTCTCCCACAGGGAACCTTGTCAAACACCTTACTGAAGTCCATATAGATCAATCTACCACTCTGCCCTCATAATCCTCTTTGTTACTTCTTCAAAAAATGCAATCAAGTTTGTGAGACATGATTTCCCATGCATGAGGCCATGCTGACTATCCCTAATCAGTCCTTGCCTTTCCAAATAGATGTACATCCTGTCCCTCAGGATTCCTTCCAACAACTTGCCCACCACCAACGTCTATTACTTGAATGGTAAAAAATTGCAGCATGCTGTTGTACAGATGGACCTGGGTGTCCTTGTGCATGAATTGCAGATGGTTGGTATGCAGGGGCAACAGGTAATTAAGAAGGCAAATGGAATTTTGTCCTTCATTGCCAAAGGGATTAAGTTTAAAAGCACGGAGGTTGTGTTGCAGCTGTATAGAGTATTGGTGAGACCACACTTGGAGTACTGTGTGCAGTTTGGTCTCCTTACTTGAGAAAGGATGTACTGGTACTAGAGGGGGTGCAGGGGAAGTTCACTAGGTTGATTTGGAGTTGAAGGAGTTGATTTATGAGGAGAGACTGAGTAGACTGGAATGTTGAAGAATGAGGGTGGGATCTTATAGAAACATATACAATTATGAAAAGAGTAGATAAGATAGAAGTAGAGAAGATATTTCCATTGACGGGTGAAACTAGGACAAGAAGGCAAAGCCTCAAAATTAGGGGGAGCATATTTAGGATCGAATTGAGAAGGAATGTCTTCACCCAGGGAATTGTGAATCTGTGGAATTCCCTGCCCAGTGAAGTGGTTGAGGCTTCCTCAGTAAATGCTTTCAAAGTTAAAATAGATAATTTTTTGAACGTAAATGAGTTATGGGTCATAGTAGGAGGGCTGATAAGTGGAGCTGAGGCCACAAAAAGATCAGCCATGATCTTATTGAATGGTGGAGCAGGCTCAAAGGGTGAGATGGTCTACTCCTGCTCCTCATTCTTACGTTTTTATGTAAACACAAGCTTTCTCACTTGTGACAATTCCAAAGGCACATGATTCCCTAGAAAGTTCTCTTGATCGAGAAACTTGTACCTTTAGACTCCAAAATTGCACATGTCCCTCTTCCATCTAAGTAAAGCGAGAAGTGGAAGCCAAGCAATTATAGAAAGATCAACCTAACATCTGTTGTCAGGGGATTAATAAAGTCTATAGTTAAGGATAGGGCAACTGAACATTGTAAAATCTGTCAGCTAATCTGGGAGATCCATTGTGGATTTGTAAAGGATTGTGTCTGACAAACCCATTGGACTGTTTGGGAGAAGTGACAAAGGTAGTGGGCAAGAAAATGTCAATGGATATATTCAGAAAGACTCTCAGAAGACTGTTGATAATATCCCACATGAGCAGCTATTGGCTAAAGTTGAAACTCGTGATATTAAAAGCAAATTATTGACGGCTAGGATAATTAAGAAATTGGCTGAGTGATAGGTAGATTTGCAGGTATGATAGATGAAAGCACAAAATTACAAAGAGACATTGATGAGTAGGAAAAAAAAACTATGGCAAATAGATTTGAATAATGGCAGCATGAGAGAGCAATGCATAAATTCATCATTATATCTAAACTCCAAGGTAAAGACAAAATGAAGTGATAAGAAGAGATTACACAAACTAGATTTGTACTCCCTGGAATTTATAGGCCAAAGGGTGAATTGGTAGAAATTTCAAGATTAAAGGCGAGGATAAAAACTATTTCCACTTGTTGAGGTGTTTGGGACAAGGAAAAGTTATATAAAAATTCACGCCAAATCTTCCAGGAAATTCTACTGCACACACAAGTAGAAATTTGAAACATTTTCTCACACAGCAATCAACTCCTTTTCCTGTGTTGTTATACCCTCTGGCCAGTAAAAATGTCCAAACGTAGTCAAAGGTCCTTCAAACAGATGCCAAGAAATGCGAACAAGGCTGATCCTGATATTTTTCTGCCATGATATTTCTGATATCTTCCCACTGTGGGTGAAAATCTTAGCTTTCTTCACCAGTGCTTCAATTATTTGCTTATCCTCACATTGAAGTTTAGTGAAGTGGCAGAAATCACAATCCATGTAAAGCATAGCTTTGATCCCATCCTTTGACATACCTGTTAAAAATACACATGAACAATTCTACAGGGGCAATGGGGATTCCCCATCAATTGTTTCTGTTTCCTCCTGCACATAACTTATTCATGCAGATGAAACTCAAACTCTTGGGGAGCCCCAGGTGTAAATGCCATTTGCAAAACAGTTTCAGTTGTCATCTGGAATCTGATACTTTTGCGTTATTGTGGCTTTATTTTTTGTGGTTGTTGGGTAGGCTTAGCTTTTGATGCTTTGATGCTTGTCAAATGGCAAAAAAAAATGCCATTGTTTGATCAGAACAGATTGTTTACCTATTGTGGTCCCTAAATAATTAACAGTCAGTTTTTCATCAAATGTTGACAGTACTGTCAATTCTGTGAAAGCAGTTAACACAATAGGGTGAAAATTATATTCTATAAATGCTCATGTCCTTTTCATCAATCTTTATCATCAAATAGGTGTGGACAAAATGGGACTTTTTGCCTTGTGTGAAGTAAATCAATGTGTATTAATCATAGACTGTACAGCCAAAACCTAATAGTGAATAAAAATTTGTGACTATTTCTCATAAGATGATATTCACTTAACTGAGATACAATATGAAAAGGATATCACACTGGTCCCAGTGTGACACCACATTGAATTAACAAGTTAACCTAACTGCAAAACACAAGAAATATTGTCACATTTGTTAGGTTTATGAGGTTAGATGTGGTATTACACCTGGATTGGTATATAAGAACATCAGAGCTGGTCGAGCAGAAATTACCAGGCTCTGTTTGCCTTCTAATATTCTTGAAGCGATGTTACATGATAATGAAACTTTGAATATTTACAAAGCCTCCAAACTATAAATACACACACACGCATGTACACACTATTTGGAGCATTGATGCCACTCCAGCAAAAAGATATAGAAGTAGTTCAATGACTATGCTGCTTCCATAGCATAGGAATCAGCATTAAAGCAATGAAGTCCAAACCTTGCAGTGAAAACATGACAGGACAAGCCAACAGTCTAGACCAGGCTAAGTTAACTTGGGGGTTTCGTAGTACAGGTACATATCCCTTTATCCGAGCTTCCAAAAACCGAAAGGCTCCGCAAACCAAAGGTTTTCATGGAGCGTGCAGTGTCAGTCATGTCTGTGTAACAAAACGGGGTTTTCTTGGCAGGTGAAGGCCGCACTCACTCGACCCACGTGGCAGTGTGGCCCAGCACTCAGAGGCGTCAGTTGTGTATTGGTTTCACTGTGTTTAATTGTTTAATTTTAGAGTGAAAATGTCAAAATAGGTGCAGGTACACCCATGGCTAACAATAATAGAAAGAAATGGAAACATCTGTCAATATCAATAATGCAGGAAGTAGAGTTATTGCAGAAGCTTGATTGTTGTGGGTCTGTGCGGTGTCTTACTGATGAATATGGTGTCGGAACTACCACTGTCTATGATTTAAAGAAACAGAAAGACGAGTTACTGAAGTTTTATGATGACAGTGATGACCATCAACTAATGAAAAATAGGAAAACACCGCATAGGGCAAAAAATGGAGATCTTAACCGTATGTTGATGGAATAGATTAGTCAACAAAGAAGTGAATGTATGCCACTGACTGGTTTGATGGTCATGAAACAAGGTAGAAAATATCTTAAAGAACTGAACATTAAAGGCAAATGTCAATATTCAGAAGGTTGGATGCAGAAATTCAAGAAGTGTAACGGTGTGAAATATCTGAAAATTTGTGGCGAAAAGGCTTCTGCTGACCATGAAGCAGCTGAGAATTATGTTGGTAAATTTGCCAAGCTGATATCTGATGAAAGCCTTAGTCCTGAACAAATTTACAATGCTGAAGAAACAGCTCTCTACTGGCGTGATGTCCCGAGAAAAACATTAGCAACGGCTGATGGGAGAACACCAGCAGGTTTTAAGGAAACTAAGGACAGATTAACTATTCTTAGGTGTGTCAATGCTGCAGGCACACACAAGGTGACATTGACAGTGATTGGGAAAAGCAAACATCTGAGATGTCTGAAAGGTATATACAATTTACCTGTGCATTATTATGAAAACAAGAAAGCATGGGTAACCCGAGAAATTTTTTCCGACTGGTTCAGTAAACACTTTGCACCAGCGGCGCGAGCTCATTGCAGACAAGCGGGACTGGAAGAAAAGTGCAAAATTTTATTGTTCCTTGACAACTGCTCCGCACACCCCCCTGCCAAACAGCTTGTGAAAAATAATGGTTTTGGCATTTACTTGCCCCCTAATGTGACATCTGTATTATAGCCTTGTGACCAAGGAATTTTAAGCTCCATGAAGAGCAAGTATAAAGACTATTTTTTAAACAGCATGCTTGCTGCAGTCAACAGCGAGATAGGAATTCAAGACTTTTTGAGAGAGTTTAGTCTTAAGGGTGTCATTTACACAGTTGCTAATGCTTGGAATGATGTTGATAGAGCAACATTAATAAATGCTTGGCACAGACTCTGGCCTACAATGATGTTTCTTGTAAATGAACCTGCAGATGAACAATTTGAAGGATTTCATGTCACTGAAGAGAAAAAGATGATAGCAAGCCTTGTTACTTACACACAAAGTTTATCAGACAAGGTAAATTAATTACATGAAGCTGACATCGAAGAAGTGCTGAACATTGACAATGATGTGCCTGTTGTGGATTCCTTGAGCGGTGGGAACATTGCTGAAATGGTTTTAAATACAGCTTCCTGTACAGATAACTGTGAGGATAGTCATGATGATGATGAGGAGGAGGAGGAGGAGGAGGAGGAGGAGTAGTTAGTGAACACAGTTGAAAAGGTCCTCATTGACGATATGGTGAAAATGTGTGATCAGTTAATTGCTGGCCTTGATCAATGTTCATTTATCAGTGAGCAAGAGATTATGGCAATTTACTCAATTAAAGAGAGATTGCTTAGACAAAAACCTATGTTAATGAGACAGATGACACTTGAAGAATCCTTTAAAACCACTGCCTGCCATAGTGCTGAAGCTGTGTATGTTTAAGTTTTACCGAATATTTTAAGTGGAATTTTTTTATGGAAATAAAATGTTGTTGAATATTTATAATTGATGTATTTCATGAATTTGTATATATTACTCTATAATTAAGCTTTGTATGTTTACATTTTCCCAAATGTTTCTCTTGTAATGTTTCTTCTGGAAATAAAATATTGTTGAAAATTTGTGGTTGATGTGTTTCTTTTATTAGTACTCTACTCTATAAATGAAGTATGGTAGTATTTCTAGTCTTTATTTATCCCGCTTAGTGTGAGTTTTAATACGTTTTTGCCACAGTACAGTATTTATGTTTGCTTATGGGTTGCTGCCCTGCATCCTACAGGGGGCGCTACATTAGTTCCGAAAACCACAAAATTCCGATTTCCGCAAAGCAGCTGGTCTTGAGCTTTTCAGATAAAGGAATACATACCTGTATAGTGTTAATATCATTGAACTAGTATTCCACATACCCAGGTTAATTCTCTGGGGACACAAGTAGAAATCGCATGATGGTAGCTGGTGGAATTTGAATTCAGCAATAGAGCTGTGGCCTGAAGCTAATATTAGTGATGGCAACTGTGAAACTATTATTGATTAATAGTAAAAACCTATCAGATACACTACTATTCTTGAGAGAAGGAAATCTGCCATCCTTACCTCATTTGGGTGATATGTGATTTCATGTCCATAACTATGTGTTTCTCTCTCAACTACCCCCGAAATGGCCTGGACCTCCACTCAGACTAAGGGTAACTAGGGATGCAGTGCGAACATTGGCCTTGCCAAGGATGCCCACATCCCAAGCCAGAATAAAAAAATCCTTCTCTTTGAGTTGTGTATGCATGAGAAGGAAGCAGGAGTCACTGGACCACATTCTTAGTCTCTTCCCTTCTACAAAAGCATTCCCAACCAGGTAAATGGAATCTCCAATCTCTCCTACCCCCGTGCAGTTGTTGAAAATAATACTGAACCCACGTTTTGAGACAATTGTTGAGAAAATCTCCAACCAATTATTGCCTTAGCCAAATTTCTACTCCCAACTGCTGGTCAAGCTGCTTAACCTGATCTAGTATTGATTAGGAGTTCAGAAAATTTTATTTAAGTGACAGCCTGCTGTTTGGATTCCAGGGGTCTTTGCATCCATGCCAGTCTAAAATGATAGTGGGATGGAATCTACACAATGGAAGGGGATTTAAGGTCAGGAACAAAGGGAAAAGGGAAAGATGATAGGCAAGGAAATCAAGGTCAAACAGGAACATAATGAAAAATAATGGGAATGGGATAAGTCATGTTAGAAAGATAAGCCTTAAGGCTTTGTGCATTCACAATAAAGTGGGTGAATCAATCATGCAAGTGGATGAAAACAAGTATGATACAACTGGGACATCAGAGACATGGCTGCAGGGTGACCATGGATGGGAACTGAATATCCAGGGGTACTCAGTATTTAAAAAAGATAGACAAAAAGGTGGAATTGTATTGCTGGTTAAAGAGGAAATTAACACAATCATGAGGAAGGATATTGACTCAGTTGATGTGGAACTTGTATGGGCGGAGCTGAGAATACCAAGGGCCAACAAATATTAATGGGAATTGTATACAGAACCCCAAACTGTAGGGGTGATATTGTGAATGGCATTAAACATGAAATTAGAGGTGCACACAATAAAAGAACATCTGCAATTATAGGTGACTTTATTCTGTGTATGGATTTGGCAAATTAATATTGGTGATGATACTGTAGAGGAGAAATCCCTGGAGTATGTACAGGATGGCTTTCTGGATCAATATGGTGAGGAAGCAGCTAGAGAGCGGGCCATTGTGTAATGATTAGATTCCCTACAGTGTGGAAACAGGCCCTTTGGCCCAACTAGCCCATACCAACCATTCAAAAAGTAACCCACCCAGACTCATTCCCCCTAACTAATGCACCTAACTCTACGGCAATTTAGCATGACCAATTCACTTAACCTGTACATCTTTGGACTGTGCGAGGAAATCAGAGCACCCATGGGAACCCACGCAGATAAAGGGAAAATGTATAAACTCTATACAGTTGCCCAAGGCTGGAATCGAAACCAGGTCCCTGGTACTGTGAGGCAGTAGTGCTAACCACTAAGCCACCATGCTACCCCAAATGAGAAAGGAATGATGGGCAATTTAGTTGTGCAAGGCCTCTTGGGAAGGAGTGACCATAATATGATAGAACTGTTCATCAAGATGGTGAGTGATGTAGTTGATTCTGAAACCTAAGCCGAAAGAAAGGAAGTAATGATGATATGAGGCCCGAGTTGGCTGTGAAAAATTGGGAAATATTACTTAAACGGATGACTGCAGAAAGACAATGGCAAACATTCATGACAGAACCCCTCATGTTCATTCCTGTCTGGTGCTAAAGGAAAACAGGAAGAGGGTCAAACTATGGTTACAAGGGAAATGACAGCTAGTATTGGATCCAAGGAAGAGTAATACAAATCGGCCAAAAAAAAGACCTGATGATTAGGAGCAGTTCGGAATGCAGAAAATGAGAATAAAGGAATTGATTAAGAAAGGGAACATAGAGTAAGACAGTAAGCTTGTGGAGAGCATAAAACTGAAGGGAAATGTTTCTAAGGTTAAAGGTACAAATGCAAAGTAAGATAAAAGACAGCTAGAGCTAGCCAAGGTTCAATTACTAATGAAGCAACTTGATTTCAAAAAAGAAAAAGAAATATAAAAAGAGTTGAACTGGAAAGGGAACAAAAGAAACAGAAATATGAAAACTCGAGTCAGACTTTCTCAGAATAAGGAAAGCAAGGAAATTTGAACAAACAGAAAAATATTTCAATGACATGGGCAGAGGACAACAGGGCAGCTTTGATGATCCATCGGAATTAATTCCTGGTTTTGATTTAGCAAGGAATACAAAAATACAGAAACTAAGAGCTGGAGGAGGTCATTCAGCCCTTTGAGCCTGCTCTGCTTTTAAATTTAATCATGGCTGATCTCCCATCTCAATGCCATATTGCTCTTTCTCCTTATATTCCTTGATCCCAGTGACTTAGCACTCATCCAACATCTAAATTCAGTGTGGAAGGAGTTATAGAGTCACAGAATTATAGAGATGTACAGACCCTTCAGTTCAAACTGTCCATGCCGACCAGATATCCTAACACAATCTAGTCCCACCTGCCAGCACCCGACCCATATCCCTCCAAACCCTTCCTATTCATATACCCATCCAGATGTTTTTTAAATGTTGCAATTGTACCAGCCTCCACCACTTCCTCTGGCAGCTCATTCCATACACATACTACCCTCTGCATTGCCCCTTAGGTCTCTTTTATATCTTTCCCCTCTCACCCTAAACCTATGCCCTCTAGTTTTGGCCTCCCCCATCCTAGGAAAAAGACTTTGTCTATTTATCCTCTCCATGCCCCTCATAATTTTGTGAAACTCGAGAAGGTCACCCCTCAGGCTCCGACACTCCAGGGAAAACAGCCCCAGCCTGTTCAACCTCTCCCTATAGCTCTAATCCTCCGATCCTGGCAACATCCTTGTAAATCTTTTCTGAACCCTTTCAGGTTTCACAACATTTGCCAATGGGAAGGAGACCAAAATTGCATGCAATATTCCAACAGTGGTCTAACCAATGACCTGTACAGCCACAACATTACCTCCCAACTCCTGTACTCAATACTCTGACTGATAAAGGAAAGCATACCAAGCGCCTTCTTCACTATCCTATCTACCTGTGACTTCACTTTCAAGGAGCGATCAACTTACACTCCAAGGTCTCTTTGTTCAGCAACACTCCCTAGGACCTTACCATTAAATGCATAAGTCCTGCTAAGATTTGCTTTCCCAAAATGCAGCACCTTGCATTTATCTGAATTCAACTCCATCTGCCACTTCTCAGCCCATTGGACCATCTGATCAAGATCCTGTTGTAATCTGAGGTAACCTCCAATTTTGGTGCCATCTGCAAAATTATTAACTATACCTCTTATGCTCACATCCAAATCATTAATGTAAATGATGAAAAGTAGTGGACCCAGCACCGATCCTGTGGCACTCCACTGGTAACAGACCTCCAGTCTGAAAAACAACCCTCCACCACCACCCTCTGACTTCTACCTTTGAGCCAGTTCTGTATCCAAAAGGCTAGTTCTCCCTGTGTTCCGTGAGATCTAACCATGCTAACCAGTCTCCCAAGGGGAACCTTGTCGAACACCTTACTGAAGTCCATATAGATTACATCTACCACTCTGCCCTCATCAATCCTCTTCATTACTTCTTCAAAAAACTCAGTCAAGTTTGTAAGACATGATTTCCTATGCACGAGGCCATGTTGACTATCCCTAATCAGTCCTTGCCTTTCCAAACACATGCACATCCTGTCCCTCAGGATCCCCTCCAATAACTTGCCCATCGCCGACATCAGGCTCACCAGTCTATAGTTCCCTGGCTTGTCTTTACCGCCCTTCTTAAACAGTGGCACCACATTAGCCAACCTCCAGTCTTCCTCACCTGTGACTATCTATGATACAAATATCTCACCTGTGACTATTGATGATACAAATATCTCAGTAAGAGACCCAGCAATCACTTCACTAGCTTCCCACAGAGTTCTAGGGTACACCTGATCAGGTCCTGGGGATTTATCTACCTTTATGCATTTCAAGACATCCAGCACTTCCTCCTCTGTAATATGGACGTTTTTCAAGATGTCATCATCTATTTCCCTACAGTCTATGTCTTCCATGTCCTTTTCCACAGTAAATACTGATGCAAAATACTCGTTTACTATCTCCCTCAATTTCTGCGGCTCCATACAAAGGCCACTTTGCTAATCTTTGAGGGATCCTATTCTCTCCCTAGTTACCCTTTTGTCCTTAATGGATTTGTAAAAACCCTTTGGAATCTCCTCAATTCTATTTTCCAAAGCTATCTCATGTCCCCTTTTTGCCCTCCTGATTTCCCGCTTAATTATACTCCTACAACCTATATATTCTTCTCAGGATTCACTCGATCTAACCTGTCTGTACCTGACATATGCTTCCTTCTTCTTCTTAACCAAACCCTCAATTTCTTTGGTCATCCAGCATTCCCTATACCTACCAGCCTTCCCTTTCACCCTGACAGGAATATACTTTCTCTGGACTCTCGTTATCTAATTTCTGAAGGCTTCCTATTTTCCAGCCGCCCCTTTACCTGCGAACATTTGCCCCTACTCAGCTTTTGAACATTCTTGCCTAATACTGTCAAAATTGGCCTTTCTCCAATTTAGAACTTCAACTTTTAGATCTGTTCGACCCTTCTTCATCACTATTTTAAATCTAATAGAATTATGGTAGCAGGCCTCAAAGTGCTCCCCCACTGACACCTCAGTCACCTGCCCTGCCTTATTTCCCAAGAGTAGGTCAAGTAGGTAGGTAGGTACATCCACAGACTGAATCAGAAAGTTTTCTTGCACACATTTAACAAATTCCTCTCCATCTAAACCCTTAACACCATGGCAGTCCCAGTCGATGTTTGGAAAGTTAAAATCCCCTACCATAACTACCCTATTATTCTTACAGGTAGCTGAGATCTCCTTACAAGTTTGTTTCTCAATTTCCCTCTGACTATTGGGGGATCTATAATACAATCCCAATAAGGTGATCATTGATTTCTTATTTCTCAGTTCCACCCAAATAACTTCCCTGGATGTATTTCCGGGAATATATTCCCTCAGTACAGCTGTAATGCTATCCCTTATCAAGAATGCCACTCCCCCTCCTCTCTTGCCTCCCTTTCTATCCTTCCTGTAGCATTTGTATCCTGGAACATTAAGCTGTCAGTCCTGCCCATCCCTGAGCCATGTTTCTGTAATTGCTATGATATCCTAGTCCCATGTTCCTAACCATGCCCTGAGTTCATCTGCCTTCCCTGTTAGGCCCCTTGCATTGAAATAAATGCAGTTTAAGTTATTAGTCCTACCTTGCCCCTGCCTGCCCTGAATGTTCTCAACTGTACCAGTCTCAGATTGATCTCTTTCCTCACACTCTTTCTGGGTCCCCCCCCCCCCCCCACCTTACAAGTTTAAATCCTCCCAAGCAGCTCTAACAAATCTCCCGGCCAGTATATTAGTCCCCTTTCAATTCAGGTGCAATCCATCCTTCTTGTACAGGTCACTTCTACCCCAAAAGAGATTCCAATGATCCTAAAACATGAATCCTTCTTTCCATACACCAGCTCCTCAGCCACACATTCATCTGCTCTATCTTCCTCTTCCTGCCCTCACTTATTCGTAGCACTAGAATTAATCTAGTTGAAATGTATTGTACTTTGTCTCCTTTACGGAGATTGCTACAACATTAAAGCAGTCACAAAAATGTGGAAAATTCAATGACAAAGTATTTTGGTCGGAAAAGTTTTGTAGACTTATTCACCATTTTCTGATGAACAGTGTTAATGCTGCTATGTTCAGTACAGTAGTTTAAGAATCACTTCAAGGAACTTAAGGAAGAGGCAAAATCAGAATTTTGTTGAATTTGCAAGAGGAAAAGAGGTGCTCTTTAATTGGTGGTATCAGTTGACAAATCTGGATCAAAATTTTGTAAAAAAAAAGCATTGTTCCTGGAAGAATTTAAATGCAATATTCAATTTAGGAATTAGGTCCTACCTAGAAATTTTGTGTGGCTTCTTGATGCCACACTCAGTCAAATGCAGTCGTGATTTCAAGAGCAGGAACTCTCACCCGCACCTCTGGAAGTCAGACCACAAGACCATAAGACATAGGAGTGGAAGGAAGGCCATTCAGCCCATCGAGTCCACTCCACCATTTAATCATGGCTGATCGGCATTTCAACTCCACTTACCCGCAGTCTCCCCATATCCCTTAATTCCTTGCGAGATCAAGAATTTATCAATCTCTGCCTTGAAGACATTTAACATCCCAGCCTCCATTGCACTCCAAGGCAATGAATTCCACAGGCCCACCACTCTCTGGCTGAAGAAATATCACCTCATTTCCGTTCTAAATTGACCCCCCCTAATTCTAAAGCTGTGCCCACGGGTCTTAGTCTTCCCGTCTAATGGAAACAACTTCCCAGCGTCCACCATTTCTAAGCCATGCATTATCTTGTAAGTTTCTATTAGATCTCCCCTCAACCTTCTAAACTCTAATGAATACAATCCCAGGATCCTGAGCCAATCATCATATGTTAGGCCTACCATTCTAGGGATTATCTGTATGAATCTCTGCTGGACATGCTCCAGTGCCAGTATGTCCTTCCTGAGGTGTGGGGCCCAAAATTGGACACAGTATTCTAAATGGGGCCTAGTTAGAGCTTTATAAAGTCTTAGAAGCATATTGCTGCTTTTATATTCTAACCCTAGAGATAAATGACAACAATACATTTGCTTTCTTAATCACGGACTCAACCTGCAAGTTAACCCTGAGAGAATCCAGACAAGCACTCCCAGATCCCTTTGTACTTTAGCTTTATGAATTTTCTCACTGTTTAGAAAATAGTCCACGCCTGTTTTCTTTTTTCCACAGTGCAAGACCTCGCATTTTCTCATGTTGAATTTCATCAGCCATTTCCTGGACCACTCTCCTGAACTGTCTTAAGTCTTTCTGCAGCCTCCCATCTCCTCAGTAGAACCTGCCTATCCACCTAACTTGGTATCATTGGTAAACTTCACCAGAATGCCCTCAGTCCCTCCATCCAGATCATTAATATATAAAGTGAACAGCTGCAGCCCCAAAACTGAACCCTGTGGTACACCACTTGTCGCTGGTTGCCATTCTGAAAAATAACCATTTATCCCAACTCTCTGCCTTCTGTCAGACAGCTAATCCTCAGTCCATGCCAGCAGCTCACCTTGAACACCATGGGCCCTCATCTTACTTAGATTTGGCATTTCCTTCTGCCAATGCTTGAACCAAGTCAGTAATGAGATCAGGAACTGAATGATCCCGATGGAACCCAAACTGATAGCACTGTTGATTACACTTTCCTTCAATTTACTGATGATTGAGAGTAGACTGTTGGGCTGGGTTGTATTTGATCTGCTCTGGTGTTCAGGATATACCTGGGCAAAATTCCATAGTCTCAGGTGGATGCTGGTGTTGAAGAAGTACTGGAACAGTTTGGCCAGGGATGTGGCGAGTTGCAGAGCACATCTTCAATACTATTGCAAGAATGGTATCAGAATCTTGTGTCCAGAGGATTAAGAGATTAAGTTTCTGAGAGTAACAAACTGATATATTAGGTCAAAATAGCATAGTTCATCATATCATAGAATCCCTACAGTGTGGAAGTAGGCCACTCAGCCGATTGATTCCACACAGACCCTCTGAAGAGCATCCTACCCAGACCTACGCCCTACATCTGTAACCCTGCATCTCCCGTTGCTACCCAGCCATCTGCACACTATGGTCAATTTAGCATGGCCAATCCACCTGACCTGCACATCTTTGAATAGTGAGAGGAAACCAGTGCACCCAGTGGAAACTGACACAGGCACAGGGAGAATGTGCAAACTCCACACAGATGCTGGAATCAAACCCAGGTCCCTGGCACTGTGAGGCAACAAAGCTTACCACTGAGCCACCATGCCATCCAAGAAGATCCTTTGGGTAATTTAAAATTGAAATTCAATAGATCTTTGTGGTAAAATGTGGGTAAATTGAGTTACGGGGGATTGGCAGGAAGGTGGAGTTAAACCACTATCAAACCAGCAGTGATCTTATTGAATGTTGGAGCAGAATCAAGGGGCTAAATGGTCCACACATGGCCCTACCTTTATATTCCTATGAGGCGCCTACTTCATTTTAATAACCAGACAAGGGGAAATAAAGTTGTTCTGGTGCTCTTTTCTTCAAATAAACAGAAGGAACTAGATTACAACTGGTGAGGTAACCATAACTTTCAAACCTTTCACTGCAAGCGACATAGCTCAATGACAGTATTCTTTGTGACAAAGAGGAACCTGTTACATTTGACTGGCAGCAAAGATTTAAAATTAAATTACAGTAAAATTTAATCTATCAGTTCAGAATTTACCTGCAGATCTTAAACCACATGCATCAAAACAAATACAGCAGCAGAATTCCAGTCTGGTAAGCAAGAAACAGAGACATTGTGGTAAACCAAAAAAGATTAGATTAGATTACAGTGTGGAAACAGGCCCTTCGGCCCAACAAGTCCACATCGACCCGCCGAAGCGCAACCCACCCATACCCCTATGTTTGCCCCTTACCTCACACTACGGGCAATTTAGCATGACCAATTCACATGACCCGCACATCTTTGGACTGTGGGAGGAAACCGGAGCACCCGGAGGAAACCCACGCAGACACGGGGAGAACTTGCAAACTCCACACAGCCAATCGCCTGAGGCAGGAATTGAACCCGGGTCTCAGGCGCTGTGAGGCAGCGGTGCTAACCACTGTGCCACCGTGCTGCCCAAGATTGAATTTGGCACTCGCTGTTAGTTTGGAACCACACATTTTGAAAAGTAAATTGAAACTTCAGAAGGATAAAACCATGTGTTTTTGTAAAGGAGCAGTTGATCAAACATGATATTAATTGTGTAAAGGAATTCAAAGTTCTACAAGACTAGACTAAAAATGGATACCAAGATTTTGTGATTGATCATCAATGTGACTTATGGAGGATCATAGACTAGCGTCTAAACAGGAGAAACATAGCTGGGATGTTGTCTATCGAGAATATCTATTTGTGAGTTTTGAAATTAAAAAACATGCAGCCTCGGAAGAAAATGGAAACCAAATGTTTAAACTTGGGGCAAGCTGTTCATAACCAACATGTGACTCCATAGATTTAGATGCTCTCTGGAATGAGTTAGCACACCATTCAGTTCAAGGACAATTAGGGATAAATGGTGGCCTTGCCAGGGATTTCTGCATCCCATGAAAGAACAAAAACAAAGAACAACAGGAGGCAGGCTTGGTCAATGTTTTAAGCTGCTTCTCCGCAATGTGGCACTCACTAAGTTTCGATCAAAAACGGTTCAGTCTCGGTTCTTCCATTCTTCAGACAAGCTGAAGCCAGATGTCCTGGTTATTTTTAAGCATCATCTATTGGTAATCTGTCCATAATGATAGCACTTCACAGTAACAGGTTCTGAGCTGTTCAAGTTCAAACCTTTTAGAAGAATATTAGCAGATGAGTACTGAGGTGATAGTTTACCTCTGAGGCTCATCTCCATATTTGTTAACCCTATCTCCAAAAAAGGACACCGTAATCAGTAGTAAGCAGCTGGCTGGACTGTGAAATTCTGGCTGTAAGAGGCTGAACCCAGGGACCCCAGGATAAATCCTGAGACTAAGTTGAGTGTTCTGCAAAGGGAATTCGGTAAGGGGAAATCTCACAGAGGAAAAATGTGCAAAGTTTGTTTGTGGAGCCTTGAAACCTTTAAAAAAATGTTTAAAGCACTCACCAATTCTGACTGGTGCTGCCATCAGGGTTTGTCTGTTGGAGAATGTGTCATTGCTCTCTATTGCATAGCAGGTTAAAATTGCATAGTTAAAGATATCCCAGTATCTTTCAGAGAGTTGCCTATAATTTTAAATAGACCTTCATGGGAACATGTGGACAAACTGGGTTGTGGGAAACAGGCAGGAAACATGGAGTTAAGCTACAATCTGATCAGTCAGAACCTTACTGCAGGACAAGAGCCAAAGACCCCCTTGTCTTCTTATTGTTGTATTCTTGTGTTTTAACATGGTTAATTCCCACCCCCTAACCTGCTTCATTTTACTAACCAGACAAAAGGTGCTAAACTCATTCTCATATTCTTCTCTTCAATTCTACAGGAGGGATTATATCATAACTGGTAAAGTACCCATAACTTTCAATTCCTTCACTGCTGTTCAATAGACCTGATTGGGTGTGAGTGTTAATGGGACAGCATGGTGCTGGATGTTCCCCAAGCTCAGAGGTTACACAGATTCTGTGCTAGTTAAATCTTGTTTTGCCTCACCTTTACCCAGATGTCCATTGGCCCAAAGCCTCCCTTACAATACCCTTTTTTTCAGCTATTAAAGAGAGGGTTGCTTTCGCTACAAAGTTTGTTTCATGCCTCAACTATGCGTTTTTTCTCCACTCCCTCACAGCCTTACTAGAAGCTAACGCATTTGTGATACTTTGCGGGTAAGTTTGAGTTTGCGTGATAGGCTAAATCAAGCAAGAGTATTTGACAATACAAAGCTCTCATGTCTATCACTCTGTATTTGGGGAAAGCGATGTAAATGTTCCTTGGTGTAGAAAGCCTCATAGCAATCGATTACAAACTAGACAATAAATCCCTGATGTTTACCTATGTATAAACTGGATGGTGTCTATGGCATGAAATTTAAGGGGCTGCAATGATCTAGATATGTGGCAGTGCCCATGGCCCACCAGTGTGATATTGGAGATATAGCTGAGTCATATTACTCCACGTGAAGAAGAGGTACTTGCAACATTAAGTTAAAAAATCACACAACACCAGGTTCTAGTCCAAAAATAGCCCAACAAAAAATATTCTCAGCCGTCAGAAGAAATGGCAGAACCTTTCCCTGAAAGACTTTTTGTCGGTTTTGGAACAAATACCAGGCTCTGACAACACACATACCACAGGTGCACTAAAGGGTGAGTCTTCCAGGAGATGTCCATTTAAGAGAATGACTCCATGTTTGCCATCTGATTAACAAGAGAGTTGGAATTCTAGGATTTGCGGCATAGAAAGTTGCAGCCCACTCGAATACATCTGGCAGTTTCATGTGTGAGACAGATGGGGGTGCTGCTGAAAGTGAACTGAGGGAGTGGCAGGGAGGCACTGTAGCTGCTAATGGCACCCTGAAGAGGTAGAAGTTTAACTCCGAATACCCATTGGAGACATCAAGCCCCACGATGTCTTCGCTCAATGATAAGGTTGTGACATGGATAGTCGGTAGTCTTGCTATTTACTGCTGGTAAGCTTCTTCAAAAGTCTCCAAAGTAACAAAAGTCTCGCATCTTGCTGCAAGGCTGTCTGTTCTCACTTCCAGAGGCCTGACACCACAAGGGGCCCAAATGCCATTCTCAAGATGTCATATCACTGCTAAGGCTGCTAATTGACATTTACAATGACAGTGATACAGTGATAATTTTACTGGACCACTAACCCAGAGGCCCAGGTACTTTTGGGTCAGGAGTTCAAATCCCATCCATCTTCCTGAGGTGTCCAGGATTATGAATGCTAGTTTTCAGTGAATATTATTCACTCAAGAAATCGTTTAAGACACGCAAAATACTAAAGGCAATGGATTCCTTCAATTTCCTAGTTTGTGTTTCAAAATACATCGTGTCCTTAGTCAAGCTGTTCCAATACAGTTAAATACTGGTATTTAATGATAGAGAAGAACAATATATGCCAGCCTAGCCAGCAAAGCCCATATGCCATGACTGAAATAACTAAATAGACAATTACCAGTGGAGTTAAATGGCCAATCAGATAGGATGGCTGTACTTGAGGGTGGAATTTACCTTCAGTTTGATAAAGCAGCACACCATAATTTTGCTGCAGGGTGGTCTTTCCAAGGTATGTTTCTGCTGGGATGGGACGATGAGGGAGCAGTATTGACACATCATGAAATTCACCACCACAAGAATGATTTCAGGGATATGGAACTTTAATTTAGGTTAGATTAGAGAAGATGCAGCTGATCGACTGAAGTGAAGGATCAGGGAAATATGACAGTGGTGTTCAAGGTCATAAGGGATCTGGGCAGAACAGGTAGTGAGACATTCTTTAGATAGTAGAAGGAGTGATTGACAAAATGAAATCACAATAGCATGAGAAAAATCTTTCTTTATGCAGCAGTTAGCTAGGATTCTGGAATATTCTGCCCATGATGGAGACATGATTTGGAGATGCTGGTGTTGGATTGGGGTGTACAAAGTTTAAAATCACACAACACCAGGTTATCGTCCAACAGGTTTAATTGGAAGCACACTAGCTTTCGGAGCGACATTCCTTCATCAGGTGATAGTCTATCACCTGATGAAGGAGCGTTGCTCCGAAAGCTAGCGTGCTTCCAATTAAACCTGTTGGATGATAACCTGGTGTTGTGTGATTTTTAACCAAGATGGAAACAGATTTGATCATGGCTTTCAAATGAGTTGGTTAAAGATGGAGCTAGCAGTTGCTTTTGCAGAAAGCTGTCACAGAGAGAATGACCTCTTTCTGTACTGTAACCATTCAATGATCCTATATGATTGTACCACTTGCAAGATCTGGGTGGGAATAAACGGAAAAAGCAAATATGTCCTCTATGTCCTGAGTACCCACCGACCCATTTGCTAGCTCCTACTCATCCTGTAAGTGTTGGGAGGGTCATACCTGGAGACAATCTATTGCCGTGATACCAACTTAATCATCTGCATTAGGTCCTATGAATTTTCAGCAAAATTTGTTTCACTTGTGGGCAGCAAGGTGGCACAGTGGGTGGCAAGGTGGCACAGTGGGCAGTACAGTGGCAGGTGGGCGGCACGGTGGCACAGTGGTTAGTACTGCTGCCTCACAACGCCGGAGACCCGGGTTCAATTCCCGACTCAGGCGACAGACAGTGTGGAGTTTGCACATTCTCCCCGTGTCTGCGTGGGTTTCCTCCGGGTGCTCCAGTTTCCTCCCACAGTCCAAAGATGTGCGGGTCAGGTGAATTGGCCATGCTAAATTGCCCGTAGTGTTAGGTAAAGGACAAATGTAGGGGTATGGGTGGGTTGTGCTTCGGTGGGTCGGTGTGGACTTGTTGAGCCGAAGGGCCTGTTTCCACACTGTAAGTAATATTAAATATGATTGGGTAGACTGTGTTGCAGCAGGTGAAATTCTTTGTTCCTTGTCATGAGTTATAAGATACTTTGCAGCCTTCTTACTGAAGATCAGATCCTTCCCGTGAGACACACACCACTTTGATTTCCTATTTACAACAGTTTGCATGCACGCTGTTGAGTATGAACATCATTCAAAAGCCAATAATTACTACACTTAGAAATGAACAATCTAACCTTGCCTGATCAAAGGCATTTATATTGGTGCAAATCAATGCACAGGTGTTTTTTCAGAGAAGTCTTTCAGGAGCTAATTTGAACAAATATAGGAAATATGTAGGAGGAGGTTATATTGACTTGTTTGGCGGTTTCATAAAATGCAGGCTCTGATAGAATTGGAAGTATATTGTGGTGTCAACATTATTCTTTTTTAATCGTGTGCTACAGAGTATTATAAAATTTACAATGTTATCACTTTCTTTTCCGGGTTGTCAGACATGGCACAGTTTATCTAATCAAAGTGAAGATGCTCATATGAAAATTCTACCCAATATTATTCACCATTTATAAACTGAAGTCACAAATCTCAAAATCCAAACTGGCACGGATCAACCTCAGCTTTCATTCTGATTCTCCTTTGACTTCCTCTTCCCCGCCTGCGCTGGTTTCCATTTAGCTGCAATGGTTACTGTGCAAAGCAGCAGAAAGCATTACAATCCAGTGAGAGAAGCAGCGGTGCACATGCATAAAAACAGCTTGAAGCTGTATTAGAGTCAGCATTTTCCCTTTATTTATGAGTGTGATTCTTGTCCACCCACACCTATCATCCAATTCAGATTGGGAAAATGTTGATGCGTGGGAAGGTGACATGAATGTGGGGATCAAGTGGGTACAGGAGGGATCACTTTGTTCACCAGTTGTTAATTTGTGAACCATGTCTGGTTGATAAGGGGGTGTCTTTCATAAACTGTCAAAAACACTGACATTGAATGAATTTGACAATTTTCATTTAAATTTCTAAACAGGGTGTCAGATGCCGACATGTATGAGGAGGCAGCTTGGTAGTGTGATCATTCAGGGAAAACAGAGTGAGGCTGGAAGACCTGCTGAATTTGATATATTTTAATTTCTTGCATCCGTTTCTCACCTTGCAGTCGAGCAAATGAACAGCCCAGTTGTTGGCAGATGAAAATGTCAGCAATAGGAGGTTGCAGCTGGGATGTTTTGGAATTGTTTGGTGTAATCAGCAACAGTTAACTCAGCAAGAAGACTGGGTTGGAAAACATGTCAACAGGAGACATTAATCATATTGGGTCTGCACATTCCTGGGCTTCCTACAGATGCAAAGCAACATCAAGGTGACATTCTGAGCACTGTTAGATTATTGATGGCAAGGTATTCTAGTCCATCAGTGTTCAGTGGATGCCTGATACTAAGAAAAGGGAATTTCTGAATGTGCCATGATATTTTCAGCCTGCAGCAATCCATGTTGCATCTTCAGGTTTGTTTGATGACCCCATGAGGGCTGACTATTGGATAACAGCTGTGACAGGATCACCAACGATATTGGGTAAAAAATAAAATCTGAGAGTAAACCAGCCAAGAATATGAAAAAAGAACAGATTGTAAAAGCTTTTGCAAGTATTAAATAAGGAGGAGGGTAGGTACGATAAGTATTGGTCCTTTGGAGGCAGAAAGAAGACATAATTATTATGTTTATTGTAATTCTGAAGAAGGGTCACTGGACTTGAAACACTAACTCTGTTTCTCTCTCCACAGATGCTGACAGACTTGCTAAGTTTCTCCAGCAATTTCTATTTTTGTTTCAGATTTCCTGCATCTGCAGTTCTTTATTTTACATTATTGTAGGTACTGTGGATTTGGCAGAAACATGAAGAAACATTTTGTGCTGAGCCTTTGCAAGTTTGATGGAGTGATTCTCACTGTGGGGGTGAGTGGCTTTTCTTGTCATATCTTACTGGACTTGTCACATTAATTGCTGCTCGAGCCCTTCTGATGAGAATCATGTCTGATTTCCATGCCATCTTGTCTTGTGCTGTTTACAGAGGAGTTCATGCTTAGTGAAGGGCCTCCATAAGACCAGCATCCCTTGGGACCAGTCCACCTTTCAAAGCCCACAGTATGCCTTCTGGAGTGCAGCCAACTGCAAGCTGTGCCCGATGTCTTATCAACGGATCCGTAAAGCAGGGTAAGTGTAAGACTGCTGTCTGCTCCCTCACACTTGTCTGTGTTGCTGCACCCACCTGCAACCGATGCTTATACTCTAACACACTTTTTATAGCATGCAACACTTTCCCTCACTCATTCTCATTATTCCCCATCCTCCCACACCACTAACTCTGCAAACCCTCCAAACTGCCTTCTTTACTCCTCGAAACACCTTGTCACCTTTCCCCCACATGCCTCAACCCCAACAAAGAAAGAATACTTGTCGCAGCATGAGAAAACAGGGCCTGCACCTTTAGGGGTGTGGAGATATCACTGCCCTGATTCCTGAATAAGGAACACTTATCATTACACTGCCATGACTACTAATAACTAGGCATCAAACACTGCCATTACAAATTAGAGGTGGCAACACTTTCTGCCTTTTACATCTTGCAAATACATCTTTCCTCCCAAAGACCAGCCAGTTTCCCATGGAGGAGAGTTCCGCAAATCCCACCGATCATCTTGTACAAGCATTTGAGGGGCCATTGTCTGCACTGCCTCTTGGAGCCCCCAGCAACCTAGTGATGATGCTACCTCATTAGGCTCTGTGAGATCACCCGACTGAAGCTTCACACATTGGTGGGCAAGGGAGGAATGTCTCAAACCACTTGCAGCACACTGGCAGAGAGCAGACAGCTGCTAAATCCCTGTCAGGGATGACCCTGTGGTCTCAAACGTGAGCAGTAACAGCAGGCAGGCATACAGCACTTACTAGGCCCCATTGCTGAGAAGCTGGAGAATACGGCCAGTGCATTGATTCACTGACCGTCATTGTTCAGTTGCTGGAGCATTGCAATCAATCCATGGATTCACTGCCTAATATCACCTTTAACTCTGCAACAGTGCAGCCAGTCTTGCAATCATCTGTCTGCTTCTGTGGACAGGTTGCTGGCTGCCATTGATAGAGATCCCCAGTAGCCTCAGCGGCTGTTGGAGATTTGCCACCACCTACAGTCTATTGGACCTCAGGACCAAAGACAGGGCAAGAGTGAGATAGAGAGCCTCAAGAGTCTAAATGCTTCCTCCTCAGAAGGAGACAATACAATGTCATGAGGAATCCAGCCAGAAGAGGAAGCACACTCAGGAGACTGTGGCGGTGGCTGGGTCATCCACCTCCACCCTGCTTGGACCTTTAGACCACTAGAAGTTCCAGCCAAGGAAGGTCTCTCACCTCCAGCACTTTTTCTCTGGAGCTTCGGAGGCTGAGGAGTGACCTTAAAAAAGTTTATAAAATCATGAGCGGCATGGATAGGGTGAATAGCCAAGGTCTTTTTCCAAGGGCAGGTGAATCTAAAACTAGAGAGCATAGGTTTAAGGTGAGAGAGGTATATTGCATCTCTGTAAGCACTTACAGGTGAAAGGATATGCTATACATTATTACAGAAACTGTGAACAGGACCTGGTTCAATGACAGATTCCTTAAAATTCCTTAGTTATTCTCCCACATATTTGAAAGACTTCATCACAGTGGGTGGTATCTATGGCATTTAATTGTTAATTTCAGACCCATATATCACAACCAGGACGTCAGAGAACACTGTAGAAAGAGAAGAAGGCTAAAAAAAAACAACCTGGAGACCGGAGAGCAATAAGCACTGACCTACAGTAACTAGCTACAAGACAAACACAGTCACAGAGGAAGGAGTAATTCCAGAGTTTAGGCAAGAAGTGGAGGCTAATCTACATCTCCCAGAATCCCTCCATTTTATTGCCAAACTGCTCCATTCAGGAACTGCTACAGATGATTTACAAAGTAAGGAAGACTTGGACAAGAAAAGGCAAAAAGACCAGGTCACATGTTTCCATATGTAATGGGATTATTATGAATGACATTTTCAAGACAGTTTACTGCTAACACAACCCGAGGTGCAATATTGAAGTGCAGAAGCATCCTGTAAGTGGATGAAGTGCCATGTGGATTGTTAGAGGCTGGCACATGTTGGATGGGATGACCAATACCCATTGTGGCCTGATATGTCGAAGCATTGGTCATCACATTTAAGGAAGAATGTATGTGCATTGGAGGCAGTAGAGCAAAGGGTCACTGAATTGGTTCCTGAGTTGAGAGGGTTATGACAATGGATTCAGGATACTGGGAAGGATGTGAAGTAATCTCAGTGAAATTTACAAGACTCTGAAAGGAATCAGCAGGTTAGGTAGCATTAATGTAGAGAGAGGTCTACAAAGGTCAGTAGCAGGATTTGACAAAATTATTAGCTCATTTGCCTCAGAAAATAATGGCTCTGGAGGTACAATTTTAGTGGGCGGCACAGTGGTTAGCACTGCTGCCTCACAACTCCAGAGACCCGAGTTCAATTCCTGCCTCAGGCTGTGTGGAGTTTGCATGTTCTCCCCGTGTCTGCGTGGGTTTCCTCCGGGTGCTCCAGTTTCCTCCCACAGTCCAAAGATGTGCAGGTCAGGTGAATTGGCCATGCTAAATTGCCCGTAGTGTTAGGTGCATTAGTCAAAGGGGAAATGGGTCTGGGTGGGTTGCTGTTCGGAGGGTCTGTGTGGACTTTTTGAGCCGAAGGGCCTGTTTCCACACTGTAAGTAATCTAATTTTAATTATAAGGAGTTTAGTGGTAGGCTACAGTTGGGCCAGCCGATGTGAGAAAGAGGTTGGATGTAGTTACAGGGGCTTTGAATGATGAGGAGTGCAGAGATGAAAAAGGAAGATCCTACATCTCCTGTACTTGCACGGAAATGTCGGAGTGGGATAGGGTGACTGAGGAGTGGACAAGATTATTGCGGAGGAAATGATCTGTTCATATTGGGAAGATGCTTTTGGTGGTGGCATCATGCTGAATTAGGAGAACTGGCGATAAATGATGTGTTGAATCGTCCCATGGTACCCTTTCACGCCAGTATAACTCTTTCAATCTAGTCTCCTGTCGGCAAATGCAATCAGTACATTTTTAAAGAAAGAAACTGTCCCAAGGAAATCAGGGATATGGGCAATTCCAAAGAGGCAACACAGTGTCATTCTGACATAAACCAAAATGCATGTGAATTCAAGGATATTTTACTAAGTTACATCCCCAGTATTACAGTTTAGAAAACAAGTTTTAATGTACAACTATTGTGCACTGGATGTAGTTACATACTTCTTACAACTCCAGCTCATTTCCTTTTTACAGTTTATTTTTGCAGACTGATAAAAAATGTATTGTAAATTGAAAGTGCTCTCCAAGGTGAAAGTGGAAAATAAAAGTTGAAGTTACAATGGTACCTTGGGAAATATCATTGAAAATAGTCATCAAGAATATGGAGTACAACGTGGGAAAGTGTGAGGTCATGCTCCTTGGTAGGAAGATTAGAGGCATGGACTATTTTCTAAATGGGGAGAAACTTCAGAACTCTGAAGTGCAAAGAGACTTGGAAGTTCTCTCAAGGTAAACCTACAGGTTGACTCAGTGATTAGGAAGGGTTTCCTCCGGGTCCTCCGGTTTCCTCCCACAGTCACAAAGATGTGCAGGTCAGGTGAATTGGCCAAGCTAAATTGCCCGTAGTGTTAGGTAAGGGGTAAATGTAGGGGTATGGGTGGGTTGCGCTTCGGCGGGTCGGTGTGGACTTGTTGGGCCGAAGGGCCTGTTTCCACACTGTAAGTCTAATCTAATCTAATCTAAAAGGCAAACGCAATGATGGCATTTATTTTGAGCGGATTTGAATATAAAAGCAGTAACGTATTTCTGAGGCTCTGTAAGACTTTGGTCAGACTGCATTTGGAAAATTGTTCGCAGTTTTGGGCACCATATCTCAGGAAGGATGTACTGGCCCTAAAGTATGTTCAGAGGAGGTTCATAACAATGAAAAGTTTAACATATGAGGAACATTTGAGGAATCTAGGTTTATACTTCATGGAGTTTAGAAGGATGAAGGATCTGTAGCTCAAATCCTCCAACCCTGGCAACATCCTTGTAAATCTTTTCTGAACCCTTTCAAGTTTCACAACATCTTTCCGATAGGAAGGAGACCAGAATTGCATGCAATATTCCAACAGTGGCCTAACCAATGTCCTGTACAGCTGCAACATGACCTCCCAACTCCTGTACTCAATACTCTGACCAATAAAGGAAAACATACCAAACACCTTCTTCACTATCCTATCTACCTGCGACTCCACTTTCATGGAGCAATGAACCTGCACTCCAATGTCTCTTTGTTCAGCAACATTCCCCATGACCTTACCATTAAGTGTATAAGTCCTGCTAAGATTTGCCTTTCCAAAATGCAGCACCTTGCATTTATCTGAATTAAACTCCATCTGCCACTTCTCAGCCCATTGGCCCATCTGGTCCAGATCCTGTTGTAATCTGAGGTAACCCTCTTCGCTGTCCACTACACCTCCAATTTGGTGTTATCTGCAAACTTACTAACTGTACCTCCTATGCTCGCATCCAAATCGTTTATGTAAATGACAAAAAGTAGCAGGCCCAGCACCGATACAACTTTGTTGTTTTCATTCATGTTTTTCAAGATAGTTCTAGTAGGGAAGCAAATTTACAACATTTAAATAGGGTACAATTACAAAAATTTCCCAGGTCTCATTTCCTTCATTACTTCCTGTGTGTCACTAACTGCGGATAACCCATGCACTATACAACTTGTCCAAGGTTAAAATTGACCCTTGAAACTTTGGTCAGTAAGTTTATTATTGGTTGAATAATAAATCATCAACATGATTTCAATACAATATAAACTGATTGTACCTTTTTCTTTTAAACACTGGCAAAGTAGAGTGGGGATGTCTTGCCTCTCTAACCCCAACCGAATGCCCCTCCAACAATTGAGAGTGGATTTCAGCGTGAAATATGAGGCTGAGTAGAAGATTATGGTTAGGGCTAAATTCCAAGCATTAGAAGAGATAACAAGATTATTTAAAGGGTTGCAAGAGCCCTAAGGAAGAGTTTAAGTACGTTCTTCCCCACCTTGACTGTCCTGCAGTTACTGAGTCTGTTTGGTGAGAGAGAAGACCTTTCTCTCCATCATGAGTTATTGAGGGCTTAATTGCTGCTCTCCATTGGACAATGCTCAACACTCCACCAAGAAATCAGGCTTGGGTCCCTACTTACAGCTCTTTCTCTGATACATCAAGAATGTCTTGGCGCTTCTTCTTGTTCTTGTCCAGAATTGGAAAGAATCATCCATTTTGTTTCCAGTTTCCATCTTTCTCTCACCTTTACCTGGTACCTCTCTGGCTCTTCCCTTCCTTAATTTGACTTCACTCTTTTTATTTCTGAGGAAATGCTGTCCACCAATATCCATAACAAGTTCTCCAATTCCTAAAATTACATTGACAACACTTCCTCACACCTTGCTTTCTATGAGGATTCTATTCCTTTATTTCAGTTCCTCTGTTTCTGTTGCATCGGTTCTGATGATGTCATCTTCTACCAGGCATGACCTCTGACATGACCTCCTTTTTCCTGAACTGAGGAATTTTTCCCCATCGAATGTAGCTGACAGGCTGTCAGCCATGTCCCATACTCCTGCCATCACTCCTTCTTTTCTCCCCAGAATAACTACAGTGTTCACCTTGTCTTTACTTTCCACCCCACAAGTTGCCACATGTAAATGATCATCCTCCATTATTTCCACCACCTTCAGCAGGAAGCCATCAAACATATTTTGCCCTCCTCTCCACTGTCAGCATTCTATAGGGATTGTTCCCTCCATGACACCCTAGTCTGCTCTTGCATTTTTCTAATGCTCCCTCATTCCCCTGTGGCTTTTTGTTCATGTAATCACAACAGGGCAGCACTTGCCTAATCACCTCCTCCCTCCTCAGTGATAAGGCCACGAACACTTCCTGGTGAAGCAACATTTTTCTTGTACTCCTTCCAATCTAGTCTATCACATTGCTGCCTGCTTTACATTGGTCAGAGCAAATTGGGTGACTGTTTTGAGGAACACCTCTGTTCTGACCTCCAAATTACTTGCCATTTCAGTCAATCACCTTTCTCTCATGTGAAGATTACTGCCCTGGCCCTGCTGCAATCTTCCAATGAATACAACTCAAGCTGAAGGAACAACACTTCCTTTTCTGCTGAGGCACTCTACATCCTTGAGATCTCAGCAGTGAATTCCTTCACTTCAAAACTGACTGTGTTATGTCTGCCCTCTGTTTTTCTTACAACCTCTTCACCACATTCACCACACCCCCATTCCAAGTCATGTCTGTGTGTTGTTAACTTTGCACTTAGTAGAAAGGATCAATTCTCTCCCTTTCACACCTTCCTTTCACCCTTTTACATCTGTTTTCTCCACTATCAACAACTCTTTTATGTTTTGTACTGGATGTTGAAACCATCTGCCCTTTTGCTCTTCCTCTATCTTGCTCAAGAGTATAAAAATACTATTTTTCGAAACCTTTCATTTCTGAAGAAAAGTCATACCAAACTCGAAACCTTAAGACTGTTTTTCTCTTCACGAGATGCTGCCAGTCCTGCAGAGTGTCTCCAGCATACTTCGCTTTTTTTCAGATTTCCTGCATCTGCAGTATTTTACACCTGTTCAAGATTCACATTCTGATATTAGTTACATGCAATGATTGGCAAATGATTGCCTCGAAAGGATGATAATTTCAGTGACTAGAATTTTAATAAGCCTCGATGCTTGATCATTTCATACTGCTTGTTAGTATTAAATACTCAATTGCAAACAGACGCATAAAGGGGAATCTAGTTTTTTTAACTTTCAGAATAAAATTGCATAAATTAATCAAATGATCCACTTGGTTACAGACAGCACAGAGCTGAATCAGCCCATATTTTGGTTAAATGCTGAATTTCACAAATGGTTTCGCTCTGCGATGCTGAATGTATTTACTTGTGCTATCATTCCAAGCTTGCATTATTAACTGCCCACCACTCCCCTCACATGCCCCCTCATCTAATACTATCCTAATTCTCCCACTCCACATGGCTGGAAGTATTGACCAAGGTTGGAGTATCCCAGGTTATCCCATTACTCCTGCCACTGGAGCCTTCTTGGAAATGCGACTGTGCACCTAGTCACTCAGTGACAAACCAGAGTCGCTCTTCAACACTGTGGCACAGCAGCCACAAATCATTGCTTCTCACAGCACATGGGTGGAGCGGCTGACACTCCCTTGTATGATTAATCACACTTTCTGATCCTCATCTCTTTCTTTACATCTATGTTGCATCACAGCAACATTAGCCCCTTCCGTGGCTGAATCTATCATCCACATTTGTGGTGAACCCGTGTTGGGCAGCAGAAGAAACAGAACAGATCTTTGTCAATGTGAGCAGGCAGCATTCTCATCATTCACAAATTATGGGATCATATGCTCCGTAAAATCCCTACAGTGTGGAAACAGGTTAGGCCATTCAGCCCCACACCCATTCTCTGAAGAGTATCCCACCCAGACTCACTCCCTATCCTATCACTTAAACCCTGCATTTCCCCATAGCTAATCCACCTAATTTACGTATTCTTGGACACCATGTGCAATTTGGCATCGATGATCCACCTAACCTGCACATTGTTGGACTGTGGGAGGAAACTGGGCCAAACCCACACAGACACAGGGAGAATGTGCAAATTCCACACAGACAGTTGCCCAAGGGTGGAATTGAACCTGGGTCTCTGGCACCGTGAGGCAGCAGTGCTAACCACTCAGCCACTGTGCCATCCATATTCCTTCCTACAATGGGACATGGGGTGGTCCAACAAGGAATGGGAGTGACTTTTTAAAATTAATTCATGGAACGTGGGTGTCTCATTTATTGCCCATCCCTTACTACCCTCTGGGCAATTAAGAGTCAACCACATTGCTGTGGGTCTGGAGGCACCTGTAAGCCAGACCAGGTATGGATGGCAGATTTCCTTCCCTAAAGGATATTAGTGAACCAGATGGGTTTTTCTGACAATCGGTTTTATGGTCACCATTTGACTCTTAATTCCTGCCTTCTTAAAAATTGAATACAAGTTCCACCATTAGCTGAAGCGAGATTCAAACCAGATCCCAAGAACGTGGCCCGGGTCTGTGTGTTAAAAGTCCAGTAATAATACGATGAGGCAATCACCTCCTCTATTTTGAAAATTTGACATTAAACCTTTTTCCAATGAATACACTGTGAGTGATGGGGCAAAGAGAAATTAGAGTATAAGTGCTGCATGAATATTGACTCCCAACTTCATATCATCCAAGTAAGGCATAAATGCACACGAAGGAAGTTTCATGCCCCTGTGCACCCAAGAGATCTTACATTAGCTGTGTACTTTAAGGTGGTCTATAACTAATTCCTGTTTCACAGAGATGTCTATCTGCAAGGACCAAAGACTAAATGTGAATGCTGCCTGTGATTGTACCAGAGCACCCGGTGACAGCCCCCACGATACCAAACAAAGAATTCCTCTCTTTCATCTTTGGTACCTGGTAATTTGGTTGAGGTACATTCAGTGTATTTGCTGCAAACACTGCTGGCATGTGCTTTAGGTTCGAAACTCATACATACTATGTTGTACAGCAATATATCCACCCCTTGACTGGTGACTGCTGACAACCATGACATGCTATCTGTCTTTGTGTCTGCAATAAACTGCAAGGCACGATGAAAGTACTGTGAGCCTTTAAAGTGTATCTGAGGGGCAAAGTGCTATGAGCATGATACTAGGTGCAAAGCGAATGAAGTAGGTGAAAGTGAGGACTGCAGATGCTGGAGATTGGAGTTGAGAATGTGGTGCTGGAAAAGCACAGCAGGTCAGGCAACATCCACGGATCAGGAGAATTAACTTTTTGGGCAAAAACCCTTCATCAGGAATGAGGCCTCACCAGCACCACACTCTCAACGCAAAGTGAATGAATGCTAAGAGATCAAATGAGCAGCACTGGGTTGCAGCCCGGTCCAACCAATGAGGTTAGTGCCTGCACCTGCATGCAAAATATCCTTGCAGCAGTTTCTGATGGTTGGTGCCATGTGCTCCAGCATCGAAGTGGGAAATCATACTGTTTATCCGAAATGTATCATCATGATGTGGAAAGGCAGGCATGTGTTGGATGCCATAGTCATTGGAATGTAGCCACATTACTACAGACTGTACCATGGTACTGCATGTGACATTATTGACATTTTGATTTCTTAAAGAAATGATTGTTAACTTTGTAGATTAAAGATGACAAGTATTTAATTTTTTAAAATGTCTTGTCGAAAGGATAAGGTACTGAGTGTCCTGCTCTTAATCACACATGATGTTCAGTTTCTCCACCATGGTATTGAAATTGTTACTATGTTTGAATTGAAAGTAAAGTAGATTTTTACCCCTCCCCTCATGATTCCCTTTTTCATTTTCAGAAATTATGCAGCTCCAGAGGAGTAAGCAGCGAGCTGGAGTCACCTGGTACTTGCTCTGATTTTATTGTTGGGAATTCACAGTTTCTAGTTCCTATCCAATGAGTGGCAGAGTAGCAGAGTGCTTATTAATGAAATGAGATTATGCAATAATAAGGGTGATAATGTGTGATAATCCTCCTCAGTAGGATTATCACGGCTCACTAGCAAGAATCTCACCTCAGTGTGCTGGACTTGATGAAAAATGCAATTTATCAGTCTTGACATTGAGAAAGGCTTTGCTTTTTACCTCATGTGATTAATCTTTTTTTTTGCCATAGCCTATGTCATTCAGGCACTGGGAGGATTCTACCCACATTTGATCCAACAGATCATGCTGTGTTAATGCCAATAAAAAAATCTCATTTACTTTATTTCCTGCTATCAACAAAGTCTCCTATTCTTTTCTCTCACATGTACTTGCTTAGTTTCCCCTCAAATACATCTTATACCATTTGCCAGAACTATCCATATGGTAGTTTCATGATCTAATTAGTCTATGTCTAAGTATTTTCTCCTGGATTCTGTCAGATTTATTAGCCTGAATCCCTGCTTTATCTGAATATCTACAAATTAAAACCGTAATTGTGGAGTATTAGAACTTTAAGAACATCTTTGTTCTCACTGGCTATATTATCTCACTAGCTGAGGAAGGAGTGGGGGCTCTGAAAGCTTGCAGTTTCAAATAAACCTGTTGGACTATGGCCTGGTGTCATGTGATTTTTGACTTTGTCCACCCCAGTCCAACATCAGTACCTCCACATCATATTTAATCCGGTAAGGGGACATTGCTAAACCATAGAGGTAAATGGATTGGCAGAGGTGTTAAATGAAGATTTGGTATCTATCTTTACCTCTGAGGCAAATGTTACTCAGGTCATTGTGACAGAGGAGAAAACTCAGTGACTAGAAAGGTCAAGAAGGAAAAGCTGTTCACACTTAAAGTTGTTCGGCATTGGGATTGGAAGATATGCATCTGAGAATATTGAAGGAACTCAGAATGGACATTGTAGAGCTTTTGACAATAACCTTTCAATCTTCCCTAGACTCAGGCTGGTGCAGGAGGACTGGAGGATTAAAACACTTACGCTCTTGTTTAAAGATATTTGTAAAGCTAAACCCAGTAATTGCACACCAATCAATTTAATGTTGTGAGTAGAAGATTGTACAAACAATTATTCAGGAAAGAATTAATAGTCACATCGAGCAATATTGGATAAATCAGAAGAGCTAGCATGGATTTGTTCAAGGAAAATTGTGTCTAACTCAACTGATGAAGCTTTTTGAAGAGGTAACAGAGAGGGTTGATGAGGCAATTGATGTCGATATTCCAAAAACTTTTGATCTGGTTTCATATTATACTTGTGAGAAAGAAAACAGTACAGTAGCATGTGAATATAAAATTAGCTGGGGGATAAGATATAGCGAGTAATGATCAATGAGTATTTTTCAGGTTGGAGGAACATTTGTGATAGAATTCCCTTGTGAATCAGTGATCTAGATCATGGTGTGCAGGGGATAATTTCAAAGTTTGGATGATACAAAACAAGGGTGCATTGTGAAAAGGACATTGCAGAACTTTGCAAGGACATTGACCAAGTAGATGGACTGGGCAGGATGGTGGCAGATGAAGTTCAATCTGAAGAAATGTAAGATGATATATGATGGGGATGTGCCAGTGTTGGACTGGGGTGTACAAAGTCAAAAATCATACAACACCAGGTTATAGTCCAAGTGTGTTTGGAAGCTCTAGCTTTCGGAGTGCTGCTCCTTCATCAGGTGGTTGAGTCGAATTTACATGGGATATTGGTTAGGCCTCAGCTAGAGTTATAATGTATAGTTCTGGGTGACATACCTTTGGAAGGATGCATTGGAGAGAATACAGAAGAAATTTTCAAGAATATTTCCAGCGATGAGAAGCTTCAGCCATGAGGATAAAGTTTTGCACTGTGTTGCTAGGAGAAGAGAAGACCAAGGGAAGATAAGAGAACATCTGGTAGAAGGTTTCATAATCACGAGAGGCTTGGACAGAGTTAATAGGGAGAAACTGTTCTCACTTGTAAGAGGATTGAAAACCATCTGGCACAGGTTTAAAGTGTTTAGAGCGTTCTTTGGCATTATGGAGGGCATGACTGAGGGCTACCTGTGAGTCCTGTGCAATATTGTTGGCTGCACTCTGTAGAAAGGCCAAATATCAGATGAGGAAAAAAAGCGTACACATTGAGTAATTAGGGTCCGGAATGCACTATCTGGAAGTATGTTGGAGATAGGTTCCACTGAGGATTCAAGAGGGCATTCGATGATTAATTGAATAGAAACAACATGTAGTATTACAAAGAAAAGTCAGGAGGTTGACACTAAGCCACAATGCTCAGAGAGCCAGTGAAGATAGAATGGCCCAAAATAACCTCACTCTGCATCATAAGAATTCTGTAATTCTGAAAGTGGGAGTGATCCTGCTTTGACAGTCAGTGGGACCTGGGGCAGCATTTTATCAGCACAGGAATTAACTGCTCCCGAAGTATCCGTCCTTATGAAGGACAGTTTCTGATCTTGAACATCTATCAGAGGGCTCAGCCACCTCAAAATCATCCCTGGGAGTAGTGGTGACCACTGCTGAGGTTACACCTGGAAAAGAAGGAGGATGCAGTGATGGACATGAACACACAAAGTCTGTTAAGTAGATTCTGAGGCACTGAGCCAGTTAGGTAGGCTCTGCTCTGGTATTTTACGTGGGCTGATCACAATATTGCACTGAATGCACAGGTAACCCTCAGTAATGCTCTTCATATGCCAAAAAGTCAGAGGTCACACAGCATTAGGTCATACTCCAACAGGTTTATTTGAAATCACAAACTCCTTTGTCAGGTGATGTTACCCTGGATAAATGCGAGGTTTGCATCTTGCACATCACCACAGGAAGGAGCAGTGCTCCAAAAGCTTGTGATTTCAAATAATATAGTTGGACTATAATTTGGTGTCATGTGACTTCTGATTTTGTCCAATACCAGTCCGACACCTCTACATCACATATGCCAAAAGATGCCCAAGCAAGAGACTGCACTCTAGCCCTTCACTGGGACTTGGCCAAGGGTTAGCTGGTGGTCTCCCCATGAGGCAGATGACCTCGTCATTGCTGGATAAGTACTATTGGAAATGGGAAGAGGCCATTCGGCTCAGGATGGAAAAGCCATCTTTCTGCCACTGGTAAGACTGGATCAAGGTGGGACAACAAAGTATACATCAGCCCCTCCACCTTCCTTTCTTACTTTAGGGTTCTCCTCATGGTAGAATGCACTGGAGTCTTTCAAATATTATGTCCCTGCTCAAACATGGACAGAGAAACAAACTGAGTCACTCCAGGCCAGTTGGCCCAATGACAATGTTGGGAAAACTTTTAGACATAATAATCTGGAACAAAATCATGTTTGGAAACATTTGGATTAATAAATGGAAGCCGGCAAGTATTTATTAAAACTAGTTGTGATTGACTAACTTCATGGAATTCTTTAATAATATAATGGATAGAGTTGATGAAGATGGTTAGTTAATGTTTTTTTCACGACTTTTCGAAAAATACTGGAAACAGAATCAAAGATTTGATGAATTAGCACATTTGATTTCTGTGTGATTATTGCATACGAAATTGACTAAGGGACAAAAAAACAAAAAAGTGTTCTATATGGTGAAGAATAGAATAGGATCCCTCACTGTTTGGTCTTAGGACAACTCCTCTCTTTGATGCGCGTTAGTGAATTGGATCTTAATGTAAACAGAAAACTTTGAACTGTACAGATGGATTGCGCAGTTCATTACATTACAATGGTTTGGATCAAACAGAACTGTAACACAAAGTAATGTCTCATGTATTTGACCTAGGTAGCTGATGAGCGTACTGGGTGACTGAGACAAAGTACTGGAGAAACCAAAAGGAAAGTTCCAAACTATTCATTATTCATGCCCATTTCAGCTTCCACCACTGTCGGTTCATTTAACAATGTAGAAAATAGCACCATCTAAAGGCAGTTAAATACCTACACAAAGTGAAAAAAACAAGGATGTTGTTGTCATAAGTTAGGAGGGCTTTGATTTTACTCCTTACCCTGTTAGCATTACAGGTAGGAAAGCGTTTGTGGAAGACTACTGGGGAGCTGTCTGGTCTGGAGGATTTTAGTTATGAGGAGAGATTGAATAGACACAAGTTGTTTAACTGGAAAGAAGGAGGCCTGATAGAAGTCTACAAAAGTACAGGAGGCCTTGATAGAGTGGATAGTCAGAGGCTTTTCCTAGGGTAGAAAGTTCAATGACGAAAGGGGACAGGTTCAAGATGAGAGGGGACAAGTTTAGAGGGGGAAAGCTTTTCACCCAGAAGATGGTGTGGGTCTGGAATTCACTGCCAGTGGAGGGGGTGGAAGCAGGCACGTAGCAATGGGCCTGATTTTTTTTCGGTACTAACATCTTGAAAAGGCACAAGTATGCAGCAATTTTTAAAGGAGCAGCAACTCTTAACGCTACAATAACAGAAAAGAAGTGAGAAACTAATTTAAAAAACACAAAACACACTACACTGCAATACAGAAACCTACTCTGGTATTTTAAGGAGCAAAAAGGATGGCAAGCAAATATCTCACCATGAACTGACACTCCATTGACATTCTGTCAAAAATTCAGCTATTTAAAGAAAAAAATTCTTTAAGCTCAACAGATTACTGATAAAGAACAACAGACTGTCAAACAGCTTCTCATTTTGGGCACTGAATTGCTAATGAGAGTATAATGTGCAAGATTTTTGAAAACATCAAACAGTCTGACAAAATGTTTACAATTTTAGAAGATCAACTTCCAGTTTGTGTTAATGTCAGGAAATGCAGGTGTGAGATCATGTCATACTGACAATTGCCAGATGAAACAATCAATCAATTCGTATGCAGATGTCAATGAAGAAGTATAAATTTTGATCCCACTGAAACTAGGTGAAAGGCTTACGGAGTAGTCATTGTCTCTATACCCATCAAAACCTTCAGAAAAGCACTTTAAGAAACCTAAAGGTTATACCAGTGTCACTTTGGTAGAAGAAAGGTGCAAGTTTAAAGCAATTGTAGGTTGCCAGTAGTGACGTAAAAACAATGACTGCAGATGCTGGAAACCAGATTCTGGATCAGTGGTGCTGGAAGAGCACAGCAGTTCAGGCAGCATCCAACAAGCAGCAAAATCGACGTTTCGGGCAAAAGCCCTTCATCAGGAATAAAGGCCTTATTCCTGATAAAGGGCTTTTGCCCGAAATGTCGATTTCGCTGCTCGTTGGATGCTGCCTGGACTGCTGTGCTCTTCCAGCACCACTGATCCAGAATGCCAGTAGTGACTACCAGTGCTTGACTCTGGAACAACTATCATAACCATCCAGAGATTCAGTGGAAAATCCAAATCTGATGTGAGCTGTAGCTTGTGTTATGGACGAGGCCAGACCACTCAAAACGTTCTTAAGCAGGCAACCCAGACCATAACTTCGCAATTTGTTTTGGTAAGTGTACCGTGAAAATTACCCAGATTAAATTAGCTATTAGATTTTAAAACAGACAAAACTTTATTCACAAAATTACACAATGTAACACAAAGAACAGAATAAAGAACCCTTACAGAATTCAACCTATCTAACTCGACTTAATTATGCTGTTCCGAATATACACAACAGTCCAACTAAACAAACTCACTTTAAAAACCAGTATAAATGGAACACGTGCTTACAGGTGGAAGTTGAAGGGCAGAAAAAAGAGAGAGAATTTTCACACAGTTCCCTTTTCAACTTCCCAGTTCAAGACTGAGCTAAAGCCGCTCAACTCAGCTAGAAAGCTGACCACTCCCCTTTCATTATACAGGTCACTTCTAAAGCATGACCACTTTGGCCTGAAGTCTCATCTGTTTACATATAAACAAAAGGCCTCTCAAAATCCTTTTCATCTCTGTACCAAACCAGAATGATTGGAGCCCAGCCCAGTTTATTACCCCTCTGAAAAAAGCAAGGACAGAGTCTCCTTGAGACAAGGAACATCTTTTAGAAAAAAAAAGACTAGCTTTGCGATATCTGTCTCACACCAAGAGGATGTTAAGCATTTTATGATGTATGCAAGCTATGTTCCACAAGAGGACATTGAGATAAAAAGTGTAGGAAGGCCAATCTCATACATGTTGGTCAGTGCCAGAGAAGATTCAGCAAACTACATCAGGTTATGACCAACTACAGTTCAAGAAGATCATCAACAAGCCGCCTTATTACATCCAATGGGTATGTAAGTTAATACAATTATTCTCATCATTCAGAGATGAACTAGGACTCTCCAAGATGTAATCTTAAGATAAATGCGTCATTTAGAAAGTACCCTGTTCTATCTTTACCTACATTGAATTCCAATTAATTATTTCAACAATTTTAGTCTATTGATAGCTCTTCGTAATTTTCTACTTCAGTCTATACTGCTTACCTTTCTGTCATTGGCAAATTTGGATTTAATTAAAGTGCAAAAGGATACCATTTAGCCCATTTTACCCATTCTGACTCCCTGCAAGTGCAATCCAGCTATCACCATCAGTTCATTTAGCAATCATTTTAAATCAATGCCCTTTGGTTTTCAATCCTCCCACCAATGGGAAAAAATTCAATAAATCTATTCCATCTGGATCCCTCAAGATTTTGAATAACTCTCGCAAATATCCTCTCAAGGAGAACAACTCCATTTTCTATAATCCATCCATATATCCTTCACTCCTGAAACAAATTTACCACTTACTTTCTGTAATTTCACCATGACGTTACATTCTTCCAAAAGGGCATATTTAGATGTGGCCGATCTGATGTTATATATAAATTTCACCATAATTTCTTTATTTTGTCCTATTTCCTGTATTTATAAAGTCAAGCATCCCATATGTTATTTAAACCTCCCCATCACCAACAATGATTCTGCAGATACTCCCAGGTTGATCTATTCCCACATTCCTTTAAAACCTTAATCAATAGTTTATATTCCATTCACATTTTCATCACCCACGTATCTAATTATTCCACAAACCTTTCTATTTCCTCTTGTGGTGGACTTCTGGCCTTACACTGCTCACTACACTTCCAAATTTTGTGGCTGCTGTAAGTTTTCAACTTCTACCATTTACACTCATGTCCAAGTCATGACTATGTATCACAAAAGTAACAATTCTCACACCAATCCCTGGGGAACACCACTATAAATTTTCCACTAGTTTAAAAAAAATTTGCCATTACTCTCTCTTTCCTTTTTTAGCCAATAGCATTTCCATGCTGCCACTACCCGTTATGGAGCAAATTTCCAGGAAAATTACAAAAAGGTATACAATCTTTAAAGTATGGAAAGGGTTCTTAAGTTATCCAGAATTGGAATAGTAACATCACAAAATATAGGATGGGGAAAGACTTTCTAAAGTGTGTTCAGGAGAATTGTTTTGATTAGTTTCTTTCCAGTGAGGGAGGAGGTATTGTTGGATCTGGTTCTGACAATATGAGGTGGGTGAAGTGGATCAGGTGTTATTAGGAGAACTTTAAGGGAGCAATAATGCTAGTATTATAAGATTTACATTAAATATGAAATGGACAAGGAACAATCTTGAGTAAAAATGCTTGATTGGAGGTGAGTGAATTTCATAGAATGGGAACAAAGCTCACTCAGATAAACTTACAGTGAAGAATTACAGGCAACATTGTAACGGTATAATGGCCAGCCTTTCAAGAGAAGATAGTTAGGTACAATCAACTTATTTTACAAGCATAGCCCCTCGGTGGCGCAAGAGATGGAGTGTAAGTTGAAGCAGTGAGAGACCACGTATGAACAATGTCTTGTTAATAAAATAAATCATAATCAGGTCGAATGTAGAAAGTTCAGAAACAAAGTGAAAGTCAAAACAAGAGAGGCAAAGAAAATATGAGAAACAATAGGAAACCATAATAAAAGCAAATTCAAATATTTTCTATATCCATAATGGAGGAATGGGGTCAATGAGAGAGGTAAGAGGATATCAATACATAGAGGCAGAAGACATGGTTGAGGTACCAAATAAAATCTAATTACTAACCACAATTGCAAAAATCTAAAAAAGCCGGAATGGACACATTTTTTGAAGGAATATGTCCCTGGTTGTCCCTATGGCCTCATTTCAAGTACTCCTCTCCCAGTTACCGTGTGCACGATCTCCTAAAAGGGACTGATCTCAAACTGTTGCCCTTTCCTTCTGCCAGTCAGGTCCTTTTTCCTGGAACAAAAACTGTGGTGAATGTCAGGGTAATTGCTATCTCTATTAATAAGTTTACATCTAACAGATTTTCACTTGAGATTCAAAAATATATGAAGCCAAAGTGGGTGGATAGGATTAAGATATAGATTAGCTGTCAATTTATTGAATGTATAGCAAGCCCAATGGGTTGAATGGTCAATTCCTTTCCCCATGATTAGGGAGGGTTAAGTACCCTTGCTGGTAGAATGCTTTAGGAGATACTGTGAGAAGAGAAATAGATGAACTTTGAAACTCTGGTAGCTAAATAGTCTGTCAGGACTCATTCTCAAGTATACAGTGATCGCTTGATCAAAGCATTGGAACTTTTTAAGCATTGGAACTCTTTAAGCATTTAACAGTAGCCCATGAAAATGTTAATCAGAAATGGAAAATTTGTAAGTTATATTTTTGTCTCTTTATAAGCAACTAAGCCCTACATGCCATGGTTGAATTACAATATTAAGATTCTTTTATCTGTAATCTTACCCATGAATCACCAGAAAAATGGGGTTAGGTATTATTCAATACAAGATTAGAGTGGTGCTGGAAAAGCACAGCAGGTCAGACAGCATCTGAGGAGCAGGAAAAATCGACATTTTGGTCAAAAACCCTTCATCAGGGCTTTTGATGAAGGGATTTTGCCCGAAATGTCAATTTTTCCTGCTCCTCGGATGCAGCCTGACCTGCTGTGCTTTTCCAACACCACTCTAATCTTTACTCTGATCTCCAGCATCTGCAGTACCCACTTCCACCTAGACTATTCAATGCAATATGAGCTGCATATATTTTCTAATCCACCTTTTCAGAGATACTATTACACACCTCTGGAGTAGGTGTGACTTGAACTCAGATTTTCCTGGATTAACAACAAGGGTACTACTGCTGCTCAACAAGAGCCCTGATAGGAGTCTCTTGATTCAGCCCTTCTGTGGTTTCCCCACCTAGTGGCCAAATACAGAATTAAAAACTAAGTCAAATCTACAACTCTGCAGGAGTTTGTGGTTTGAAGTCAACTGCAATGCTTGAATTATCAGGGTATCCAAGGCTTCCATGCTAGAGGCACACGTTTTCATGTACTAAAATATAATTAAATAGTTTAATGATGATGTTTAGAAAGTTCAAGTAAATTTGGCAAATTGAAAATCATGGTACTTGTGGTCTGCTGGTATGGTATTAATGGTGTTTTGTTTTGTAGTAAATGTAGTTGCACCCTTCACAGAGTATTTAATGACCTATAATTTTGCTCTTTGCACTGCAACCAACTTTTGTATGTGATTCTACTGAACCATTGTGACAAATGCTTCAGAAGATATTAAATGCCTCTCAATTAAAGTTTGTTTCTGAGAGAAAAAGGAATTGTAAAAAAGGTGAAAAATCAAGGAATACAAGGAAGTCAAGGATAACATAGAGGCAAAAGCTAGCGTATATCATACTGCATAAGTTAGTGGCATGCCAGAGGATTGGGAGAACTTTAGATGTAAACAAAGGGTTACTAAAAACAAAATTAAAAGAGCTAAGATGAACTATGAAAGGAACCTAGCTGAAAACATAAGCACTGATATTGAACATTTGTTTAAGTATATAAAAAGGAAGAGAATAGTGAAAGTAAATCCTTAAAGGCTGAAAATGGCAAGGTAAAAATAGGAAACTCAGAAAAGGCAGAGGTACTAAACCAAAAGTTTGTTTTTTTTTCACAGTGGAGGATAATAATTTCTTGCCAAAAACTGAGTCACTACAGAGGAACTTGGTGAAATTAGTATAACTAAGGAGAAAATATGAATTAAATTGATGGGATTAAAGACAGGTAAGTCCCCAGAGCGGGATGGCCTCCATCTTGGTATTAAAGGAGATGGTAGCTGAGATAATGAAGGCATTAGTTCTGATTTCCAAAATTTCCAGATTCTGAAAAAGTACCAACGGATTGGAAACACACTAATGTGACATTCATATTCAAAACAGGAATTGGCGAAAATTAGGAAACTGCAGACCAGTTGGTTTGATCTCTGTAGCAGGGAAATTGCTGGAGTGAAACATAAAGAAGGAGATAACTGAACACTTGGAAAAACAAAGTTCAATTCACCAGCACAGTTTCATAAAGGGCAAGTCATGCTTGACAAACCTGCTGGAGTTCTTCGAGGATGTAAACAGCAAGGTGGATAATAGGGATCTGGTGGATGTGGTATATCTAGACTTACACAAGGCATTTGACAAGGGCCCACATAAAAGACTGACCTAGAAGGTTAGATCTCAGGGCATTAAGCATAGAATATTGGCTTGGATAGAGGATTGGCTGACTGACAGAAAGCAGAGAGTAGGGATCAATGGGTCCTCTTCTGGATGACCAACTATAATGAGTGGGCTGCAGCAGGGTTCAGTTCACAAACCTTAACTATTTACAATCTATATAAGTGATCTGCTGGCAGGGACAGAGTGTAACATAGCAACATTCATTGATGATACTAAAATAAGTAAGATAACAAGCTGTGATGAGGAGGTAAAGAGTTTACAGATGGATATTGATCGACGAGGAGAGTGGGCCAGAACAGTGCAACGTTTGGTCAGAAAAATAAGAGGCCAAATTATTATTTAAATGGGAAGCAGATTCAAAGTGCATCAGTGCAAAGGAATCTGGGTGTTCTTGTACATGAATCGCAGAACGTGGATATGCAGAATACAATAAGAAAGGCACATGGAATCCCAGTGTTTATTACAAAGGAATGGATTATAAAAATAAAGAAGTGTTGTTACAAGGGTGTAGTGGCACTGGAGGCAGTTCAGAGGAGGTTCACCAGTTTGATTTCAGGGATGAAAGGGCTATCGGATGAGGAGTAGTTGAATAACTTGGGCTTGTACTCACTAAAGTTCAGAAGAATGAGAAGGGATCTGATTAAAGAATATAAAATGCTAAAGGGGATTGATGAGGTGGACGTTGAACAGATGCTCCCCCTTGTGGGACAGTCTCAAACAAAAGGGTATGGATATAGAGTGAAAGGGGGTAGGTTCAAGGCTGAGATGAGGAGAAACTACTTCTGTAAGAAGGTTGTGAATCTGTGGAACTCACTGCCCCAGAGTGCAGTGGAGGCAGAATCAATCAATAGATTCATCAGTAGGATAAGGGCTATGGGGAACAGACAGGAAAATGGAGTTGAAACCAGGACTAGATCAGCTATGATGTTGTTAAATGGTGGAACAGGCTCAAAGAACTGCCAGAGGATATGGTGGAGGCTGGTACAATTACAGGTTCTGAAAGGCATATGAATGGGTATATGAATAGGAAGGGTTTAGAGGGATTTGGGACTAGTGCTAGCAAATGGGATTAGATTAGGTGAGGATATCTGGTCTGCATGGATGAGTTGGACTGAAGGGTCTGTTTCTGTGCTGTACATCTCTATGACTCTATGGCTGAATTGCCTACTCCCACTCCTAATTCCAATGTTCCCATGTTGTATCATGGCCCTAACCAGATTTCAACAGATCACTTAAACTAGATGCTGCTGCCAGAGAAGGATCCACAGTTCAGATGAAGGGACATATTGGACTTGAAACATTGGACTGGATTTTCGCGGAAGAGATAATCTCATGCAGATTGCATTTCTAAGACAGAGTTCTACTCAGAACTTCCTCAGAAATCCAGAGATATACTTCCATTCTGACAGCTCTTTCGAATCATAGGGCCCTTTTCACAGCAGTCCAGATAACTACTTTAACAGCTGCTGTCACTTGGTAAGTACATCAAGGTAACTGTAACTTTAAGTGGTGGAAAGGTAGAATGGCAGATGGGTAGGGACATATGGCGCCAGATAAGTGGGTCCCAGGTAAGTATAATGCCAGATAGGTAGCATAGGTGTCGTCCATCAGAGGTTTGAGTATCAGACAGTTTGGGAGTTGGGTGTCAGCTTAGTCGACGCCAGTTGGGGAGAGGGTAGGGTGTCAATTTGCAAGGAGATGAGAGGGTTAGTAGGTGAAATGATGGTGGAGGTTGGTCAGGATAGGTGGGAGAAATCGGGTGTGGTGGAAGTGTGGGTTGGGTGGATATCAGTTCTTAGGGCTGTTGGGTGTGTGTTGAGGGGAAGTGTTTCAAGTCATGGTCTGGGGTGTGTAAAGGGATCTGGGACAGGGGATGTGTGAGGTAAACATGATGTCTGTTGAATAGTTACTCAGGAATTATGTATGAGAGTAGATCCAGTACAATATTAGCAGATGACGTAAATGCAACAAAATGTGAAGTAATGGAATTTGTTCAGAAAAATGAAGAGTAGAAAGTACACATTGAATGGAGAGTTGCTGAAGAATTTGGAATTATAGGGAGATCTAAAATGCAAGCACAAAATTCTGTGGAAGTGTGATTGAAGGTAGATAATGATTTACAAGTGTCAATAGCATTTAGGGTTTTAAAAATAGTAACATGAAATGCAAAAGTTAAAAATACATTTTTGCAAGGCAGCAATTAAATCACAGTTGTTAGTTTCTGATTTACGCACTTAAGACATTGATCTTTCCAAAACTGTGACTTGAGTTGGTCTCCATTTCTACAATGTGCTACTGTTTCAGATTCTCAGATTGTGCTCTTTGTTAATGTACTGTGCACAGTTTGGGGCCTAGTTAATAACAAGGAGATTAAAGCTATAGAAATTGCATAGTATTCAATCACTACTTGGGGATGAGAAACTATATTTATAAAAAGAGATTTAGAGAAACTGGGATTATTTTACTGCAGTTGAGAAAGCCTAGAGATTTAATTGAGTTCATTAAATTATGCAGGGCATTTATAGGATTAATCATAGATTCATAGTAACTTACAACGCATAGAGTCCTAGCTCCTAGGAAGAACAGTGAAATCATCATTTTATTGCTTGTAACCCTCAATGTTATTCATCCTCATGTAAATGTCCAACTTATTTTCAAAATTATTTATAGAATCAGCTTCCACCACCTTTGAAACAAAAATTCTCCTTATATCACCTCTAAATCTTTCACCCAGTGACTTGAATCCATGACAACTAGTACTGACCTGAATGACAAAGGGATTAGCCTTTTGCCACCAAGGTTTCTCATTGTCTTGAAAACCTTCATAAACTTATTTCCAAAACTGCTCTGCTCCAAAGAGAATAATCCTAACTTTTACAACCTTTTCTTACAACTAAAATCTCTCATCATTGGCAACATCCTGGCAAATGCTTTCTTGGACTCTATGAGGCCATTTACACCATATCTGTGGTGCCCAGAATTGTCCACAATCCTCCAGTTAGTGATACCTCTCACAAAGCTATTCCAGTATACCTACAGATTTGAGGGGACAATTTACAAAATTGTCCAGATAATTCTTGTTCACAAACAGCATGTCAAATTCAATCTAGCCAATTGTTGTCCAGACAGCCTTCTCTTTATTATCTACTAAGTTATAGTAGCATCGTTGATGACACCATCTGAGTGGTATTCACACAGTATCATCCTGCTCACTGCTGCTCAGTTTGGGATCGGTCAGATTCACTCACCTCCTGATCTCATTACACTCTTGATCCAAACATGGATAAACGAACTGAACCCGAACAGAAGTGAGAATGACTGCTTTTGACTGCATGGCATAAAGGAGATCTGACAAAATTGAAGTTAATGGGAAGTAGTGATAACATTCCATTGGTCTGAGTCCTACCTAACACAAAGGAAGATGGCTTTGGCCATTGGAGGCCACATGTCTCTGTTTCAGGGCAGTACTGCAGGTGTTCCTCAGGGTAGTGTCTCTGTGACCCAACTGCAGCTGCCGCATCTTTCTTTCCACCATAACATCAGAAAGGGGGTGTTCACTGACGGTGGCATAATGTCTAGTCTATTCATAATTCCTTAGATATTGAAGCTGTCTTTGCCAATATGCAGTAAGGTCTGAACAGTATTCAGGCTTGAACTGATAAGTGGCAAGTGATATTCATGGCACACAAATGCCAGACTGTGACCATCTCTAACAAGAGTGAATTTAACCATTGCACCTAAATATTCAACAGCATTACTAGTGCTTGTGGCTGCCATTGACCAGAAACAGAACTGGGTTAGTCATATAGGTACTATTGCTATAAGAGTAGATCACGATTTAGGAATGCTGTGATGTGCAATTCACTCCTCCACCACCAACGCATATGGGTAACAGTATGTGCCATCTACTTGATGCACTGCAATAACGCTTCAAGGCTTCCTGGACAGCACTTTCCAAACCTGCAACCGCTAGAAAAACAACGGGAGTGTTTATATAAAAATACCATCGCCTGCAAGTATTTCCTCAATTCACACATCATACTGACATGGAATTATATCACCATTGCTTTACCTTTCTGGATCAAAATCTTAGAAAGCCCTTCCCAGCACACAATGACTGCATTTGCAGCATTTCAAGAATGCAGCTCACCGGCACCTCCTCAAGGGCAATTAAAGATTAGCAATAAGTGCTGACCCAGCCAGCAATGAATACCCACATCCTGTGAAAGAGCAAAATAAAGCAAAAGACTCATTCCTCTGCGAGGAATGTCAATGGTGAATTGCCACTGAAGGTGGAGGGGAGTTATGTTGAAATGTGGAGTTGTGAAGAGGATGTGAATTTTTTTTCAACATTCTTCTCGAAGGAATATAACTTGTAAGTAATCGTGGAAGGAAAGGGAAACAACATATATTAAACAGCTGACAAAGCAGTTTAACTGCGCTTACTTTAGATTAGATTCCCTACAGTGTGGAAACAGGCCCTTCTGCCCAACTAGTCCACAACGACCCTCCAAAGAGTAACCCACCCAGACCCATTTCCCTATAACTAATGCACCTAACACTATGGGCAATTTAGCATGGCCAATTCACCTTACCTGCAGGTCTTTGGACCGTGGGAGGAAACCCATGCAGACAGAGGGAGAATGTGCCAACTCCACACAGACAGTCACCTGAGGCTGGAATTAAACCTGGGACCTTGATGCTGTGAGGCAGCAGTGCTAAAGTAATGCCTCATGAAGAATCTAGTGAAAAAGAATTAAGCTGAACTGAGGGTGTGGCTGAAGGAGAATGATATCAAAGTTATGTGGCTGACAGAAGGGTAGGAATGTTTTCAGAGAGTTAGAGAATGTGATTTTAAAAAAAACACAATATCTGTTAAAGAAACAATACTGGTGAGGAATCTGTGAGGAAAGAAGATACATGGCAATAAAAGTTGAACTGAAGAACAAGAAGAGCACATTAACACTGCTGGGAATTTACAATTGACTTCAGAGATTCAGAGGGAGATAGATGAGCAAATTTGTCAGCATATTTTTTGGTAGTGCAGAAATACTAGTTATGGAAAACAATTGAAGTAGACCAGAAGTAATACCTCATCTGGTGAAAGATTAATTTTACTGAACTGAGGCATAGATTAGCAATATTGATCTGACAATTTTCAAGTCCACTTTCTTGCCTTTTCCCCATAACCCTTGATTCCCTTATAGAATAAAAAATCTGGCTATCTCAGCCCTGAACGCACTTAACACCCCAAACACGACAGCCGTCTGCAGTAAGGAATTCCACAGATTCAATACCATCAGAGAAGAAACTCCTTATCCCTGTCTTAAATATGTGGCCTCTTGTTCTGAGATGATGCCCTCTGATTAGGACTATATTCACTGGAATTTAGAATAATAGGGAAGATCTCATAGAAATATATAAAATTCTAACAGGAGCGAACAGAGTAAATGCAGGGAAGATATTCTTGATTACCAGGAAGTCCAGAGCCAGGAATCATAGTCTAAGGGCACAGAATAGCCCATGTAGGATGAGATGAGGAGAAATTTCTTCACCCTGGTGAGCCTGTGACATTGTCTGTCACTGAAAGTAATTGAAGCCAAAACATTGAACGTTTTCAAGATGGAATTAAATATAGTTCTTAAAGGTGAACTATCAAAGGATATGGGTGAAAGCAGGAACAATGTACAGAGTAGGATGATCAGCTATGATCATATAGAATAATGGAGCAGGTTCAAAGAACCAGTTGGCTTACTCCAATACCTACTTTCTATGTTTCTTTATTAAATCCTAAAATATCCTTCCAAACAGCATGTATGGATACTCCTACATTACAGAGATTACAATAGTTCGAGGACCCATTTAACCATCATCGACTCTAGGTCAGTTAGGGATGAGCAATAAAAGCTGGCCTAGCCAGTGAAGGCCAGGCCTCTTGAACAAGTAATAAAACTGGGCCGAAAAACCTCAGTCTATGCTGTCATTTGCTATAATTCTAAGATTCTATAATCCAGTTGCTTTTGTACTGAAAGCAATAAATGCTGGAGATCACAACAGGTCAGACAGCATCTATGGAGAGAATGCCAGCTAATGTTTCAAGTCTAGATGATTCTTCATCAGAGATGGAGTGAAGTGTCAAGTGGACAGCATTTATACTACAGTTTGAGGGGGAGGGCGTCCAGGTGTGGGGGTAGAGGGTATGGAGTACTTTTAAAGAAAAGATGTTGGTAGTTCAGATTAAGTGTTCGGAATGTGAGAATAGCAGAACAATGATATGTCTCCTACCATATTTGAAAGGACAGTAACTGGAATGGAGGGAGGAGAGGACATGATAACAAACTAAAAGAAGGGGAAGAAATGGCTCACAATTTAAAGATTTTGGACTCAATATTAAGTCCAGAAGGCTGTAAAGTGCCTGTCTGAAGATGAGATATTGCTCCTTCAGTTTGTGTTGTGATTCACTGAAATACTGTAGCATGCCGAGGGCAGACACGTGGGCATGAGAGTTGTGTTAAAATGACGGCTACGGGAAGGTTGAGGTCCTAGTATAGCACAGACCAGAGGTGTTCTGCAAAGCAGTTACCCTGTCTGTGTCTGGTTTCTCCAATGTAAAGTTGGTCACATTGGATACAGTGAATACAATGCAAGAAGATTGGAAGCAGTGTAGGTGAAATGCTGCTTCACCTGGAAAGGCTGTTTAGGTGAATCGGGAGGAGGTGTAGGTACAGGTGTTACAGCGTCTGTGGTTATGTGGGAAGGTGCAGTGGAGAGGGGCTGTGGTATCGATGGTTGTGGAATGGACTAGGGTGCCCCGGACGGAATGATCCCAGCGAAATGCAGACGGAGGAGTGAGGGCAAGATTTGTTTGCTGATGGCATTCTGTTGGAGTTGTAAGAAATGGAGGAGAATGATCCTTTGAACACAGGGGCTGGTGGGATGAAAAGTGAGGGCAAAGGGTACTCGATCACACTGTCGTTGGTGATGGGAAGGGGCAAGGGCAGAAGCACAGGTGAGAGGTCAGATGCAGTTGAAGGCCCTATCCCACTGTGGGTGGGAAACCATGGTCATGGAAGAGGAAAGCCGTGATCCCCCTTTTATAATGATCATCAATGGGTCCAATAACATTCGAAAAGGGATATGAATTGGCCACAATAAAACCTCAGAAAGGATTTCCCAAACAGCAGTAAGGATCCTGGGATTAAATATTCTTAAGGCAGAGGTAGATAGACTCGTGATTGCCAAGGGGATGAAAGATTATTAAGGAATGCAGCATTGAAAAATCAGATAAAAAGGCTGAGTGTCCTACTCTTGTACGTTGGTATATTCATATTGCCGCTGTGTTCATAAATTCCCCAACAATGCTATTACGCTTTTCTACCCGGGTCATTCAGCCCAGTTTTCACAGAAATGCTCAGTGCAGCATCCACTTAGGAACATTCCTGGAGCTAAGAGGAGTCAGGGCAAGACAGGAGAAAGTGAGGACTGCGGATGCTGGAGACCTGAGTTGAAAAGTGTGGTGCTGGAAAAGCGCAGTAGGCCAGGCAGCATCCGAGGAGCAGGAGAATTGACGTTTTGGGCATAAGCTTATGCCCGAAATGTTGATTCTCCTGCTCCTCGGATGCTGCCTGGTCTGCTGCGCTTTTCCAACACCACACTTTTCAATGCAGGGCAAGACAAGACAAGACAAGCCCCTTGTTACAGAACTAGTTGCTGTATGTTAGGTTTAAACACCCACTTTGAATGGGTGAGTTATTAAGTGGGTACAGTGTGGGTGAATGAGGTAGTTGGTGAGATGCGTAAATTGGTTGGGGTTAGGATTGCTATAGGTTGGTAGCAGTTGGGGTAGCCCAGTCGAATCCGGTCAGGGTGATAGGTCAGGTCAGGAGGATAGTCAGACTGGGTGGTCAGGAGTAAAAATGAGTCGGGGGTGGTCAGTTTTATAGTTATAGATTTTAGACAGGGTTTAAATCCACCTAATATTTCCTGGGTAACTATCTAGGTAAGTACAGTGGAACTGTCTAAACTTTCCAACTATAGATCACGCTTAGAAATTGTCAAGGAGAATCCTGGGGACTAAGGGAGCTGTTTATCAGAAGTTGGAACTTCCTGGGCAATTCCCATGCATTCAACACATCAGGAATTTCAGAGGATTGCATTGCGTATCTTCAGTTGTGTCCAATAATCTGGAGTGTGGAAGCTTTGGCCCAGTGCGATTTCTAATTTTCTACTGTAGCAAACAAACTAAAACCAGTATTAACTAAACATTATACAGTGGGCTAAACAATAAACTAGAGAAAAGGTATTCCCAATTAACCCCTTAACATAACTGAAAACAGGCTGTGTTTATTGATTATGTCGCATTCTCTGCAGAATTGTAGTCTTGTGATTAAAGCATTAACAAGCTCTCATCTCCCTGCTTCACCAAGGTGAATCTTCCAATTGCCTTTTCAATAAAGCCCCCCTTACTCAACCCTCTGAACTTAGTCAAGTGGATTTTCAATTGCAACACCCTCTGGTCTTTAACTCTTGACAATCCTAGCTTCCTCAAACACAGTTTCTGTTCTCACCAGCCTCTGTTTTACGATCAATGACAAAACAATTTATTTCTTCTACCTGCATGTCATCACCAACGCATGTCTTTTATCTAAAAACTCTTGGTTTGACTTGTCTGCAAGCAACAATTTCAACTGTTGTCTCTTTTTTTGTTTAGGTTAAGAAATGTAGCAGTTTTTTTGGATAAATTTCCTTTCCCCTGGCCCCTGCATTATAGGGGCTTGACTCTGTGCAGCTTTCATATGAGGCCACATGACACTTTCCATTGTTCAATTTTACCATGAATTGAAAGAGGTAGTTTAAAACATAACTGTCTGAGAACATACAGCAGTATTAACACTTTGTAATTAAGACTTTTTTTTCTAATTGCTTGCTTTTTAATTTCTGTGATTTATGTGCAAAATATGCAGATTTCTCTGAATGCCAACATTTCCCATTGTTTCACTGGTACAGAATTTTCCACTTTTCCATTTCTCTTATGCAAAATGGATTTATTTTACATTTTTCCACATTATATTTCACCTGCTACATTTTTGCATACTCACTTAGCCTGTACAAATCCCTTTTCAGCCTCTTTGGGTCTTCCTTACAGATTACTGTCATATCAAACCTTACATCATCAGCGAACTTAGATAACACTCAATTCTCTCAATTAAATCATTCAATTACTAAGGTGAGGTCCACAAATTAATTTTTGTGACACCCCATCACAGCCACACCCTGTTCATTCAAAAGCCTTCCCCTTAGTTCCACTTATGCCTGTTAAGTAGTCCTCAATCCACATTAATTTATAGCTTCCAGCCTCACAAACATTTTAATGCATAGTCAGAATTGGAAAGAAACCTATTTCAGAAGCAGCCTTTCACCAGAAACCATTTGGCCAGAAGATGATGAAAGCTCCCTCTGGGAAATTAACTTAAGTTTAGGATTGTCAGTTTGGCTTCTAAAGTTACACATGTGTGTACAGAAAAAATGTACACACCCCGTGTCTATTTTTACTCAAAAAATAGGTGACAGCAATCCTCTGGCTAATTTCTCAGGCCAGTGGTTTGACGAGTAAGAGTCAAACTGCCTGGTTTGAAATGTAAACAAGGCTTGGCAGTCAACTGTCAGCTATTAACTCATACATTCTGTATGATAACATGCCACCAATCAGAGTCTATTTTCCTCACATACAACATAAATTTTGGTCATCCCTTACCTTAGTATTCTTACTAATTGAATCCTGATCGATTCAAGTCTAAAGACTGCAACAAAATGTACTTTATTTTCAGCAAAACATAACTTATATTTATTAATTGAAGGAGAAGTTGTAGAAGGTGAAGATGTGGTGGACTCAACACTTTTGCTCAAATGGGACAGAATGAGCTTCTTGATCCATCTTTATCTTATTATCTTCCAGATACAGATTCATCTACTCAGCATTTTTAGCACTTTCTTCAGTGATGCTTAGAACAAGAAATTCTGTGACAGAGATGAGTCTTTAAAAGTTTTTTGATGGGATGTGTGTCTACTGACAGTGAGTAGATTATTGCTGATAAAGTACTGCCTGATAGCACCGTCAATGACACCTTCCATCAGCTTGCTGATGATCAAGAAAAGGCTGTTGGGGTTGGATTTGTCCAAAATTTTTTCTGAATAGAATATCCCTGGGCAATTTTACACACTGCCAGATGGATGGACGTATTGTAACCATTGGAATAGCCTAAGTGTGCAGTTAGTTCTGGTGCATAATTTTTCAACACTATTGCTGGGATGTTGTCAAGGCCCGTGGCCTTTGAGGTATCGAGTGCCTTTACCTGTTTCTTGACATTATGCAAAGTGAATGAACTGACTGAAAACTGTGATGCTGGTGATGACTCATCTCTTTTGGCTGATCAAACGGTTGGAGTAAGAGTATATATTTCGCTTTGTCTTAATATTAATTTGCTATGTAGTCCATAACAAAATATGTTGGACTAACACCAGAACTACACACATCTATATTACATATAAGCTAAAAAAGAAGACTCCACTGGATGCAACACAACACCTTTGTGTAGAAATAACTTAGAATGCGTTTATGTGCACTGCAAGTGGATGTGAAAATTCTGCAATCTTCAGTGTATCTAAAGTGCGATTATCAGCAAATGTTCCAGATACTGTCTTGGGCTCTCAAGCGCAATAGTTCAAAATCAAAGTGGAAAGGAACTCATTTTCACTTCCCATTGTATAAAAGGAGTCACTGATTGATGGTTACAAGTGTTTATCTTTCCCTTAGTGGTTTGACTTCATGGTGCTTGATTGAACATTGTAGCTCTGTGACGACTTTTTGTCCTTTATTTCTATTTGCAGCCTCAGTTGTAAATGGGATTTTTCAGATACCACTTATTCATTTTTCTTTGATTTCTTTTTGTTGTGATGTTAATCAATGGGCTGAGTTTTAACTTTCAGACTCAACTTGCAGTAGTACAAGATGGTAGCACACTAGGAATTGAAAATTTTCCGAAATTTATTTGTCATTGACTTTTTAACTAAAACATTGCATTTGGCAGTTGGCTTCCAGGTTTTCTGACCAGTTAATGTGGATAGCCATGATGACAACCAGATGCAATCTTTATTAATGCCACTATCTAAAGAAAAGTGGAGTTGTAAGTAGGCAGGGTGCGAAGAAGGCACGAGGCACACTTGCATTCATTGGTTAGTGCGTTGAGTATAAGAGTTGGGAAGTCATGTTGTGGCTATATAGGACATTGGTGAAGCCTTTTTTTATAATACTGTGTTAAATTCTGGTCTCACTGGTGTGGGAAAAATGCTTTTAAACTTGAAAGGGTTCAGAAAAAAATTTACATGTGTAATCCCAGGATTGGATTGTTTGCGCAACGTGGTAGACGTGATCTATATGGACTTCAGTAAGGCATTCGACAAGGTTCCCCATGGGAGACTGGTTAGCAAGGTTAGATTTCATGGAATACAGGGAGAACTAGCCATTTGGATACAGAACTGGCTCAAAGGTAGAAGACAGAGGGTGGTGATGGAAGGTTGTTTTTCAGACTGGAGTGTGACCAGTGGAGTGCCAAAAGGACTGGTGCTGGGTCCACTACTTTTCATCATTCATATAAATGATTTGGATGTGAGCATAAGAGGTATAGTTAGTAAGTTTGCAGATGACACCAAAATTGGAGGTGTAGTGGACAGCGAAAAAGGTTATCTTGGATCACAACGGGATCTTAATCAGATGAGCCAAGGAGCTGAGGATTGGCAGATGGAGTTTAATTTAGATAAATGCGAGGTGCTGTATTTTGGGAAAGCAAATTTTAGCAGGACTTATACTTAATGGTAAGGTCCTGGGGAGTGTTGCTGAACAAAGAGACCTTGAAATGCAGGTTCATAGCACCTTGAAAGTGGAGTCGCAGGTAGGTAGGATACTGAAGAAGGCGTTAGGTATGCTTTCCTTTATTGGTCAGAGTATTGAGTATAGGCGTTGGGAGGTCGTGTTGTGATTGTACAGGACATTGGTCAGGCCACTGTTGGAATATTGCGTGCAATTCTGCTCTCCTTCCTGTCGTGAAACAAGTTTCACTTGTGAAACTTGAAAGGGTTCAGAAAAGATTTACAAGGATGTTGCTAGGGTTGGAGGATTTGAGCTATAGAAAGATGTTGAATAGGCTGGAGCTGCTTTCCCTGCAGCATCAGAGGCTGAGGGGTGACCTTAGAGAGGTTTATAAAATCATGAGGGACTTGGATTGGGTAAATAGACAAAGTCTTTTTCCTGGGGTGGGAGAGTCCAGAACGAGAGGGCATAGGTTTAATGTGAGAGGGGAAAGATGTAAAAAAGATCTAAGGGACAACCTTTTCACACAGAGGGTGGTGTGTATGTGGAATGAGCTGCCAGAGGAAGTTGTGGAGGAAAGTACAATTGCAACATTTAAAAGGCATCTGGATAGGTATATGAATAGGAAGGGTTTAGAGCCGAATGCTGGCAGGTGGGACTAGATTAGGTTGGGATACCTGGTCGGTATGGATGAGTTGGACTGAAGGGTCTGTTTCTGTGCTGTACATCTCTATGACTCTAAGTGCTGATCAGAGGTAAAAATAAAACTCCAAGACAAGAGCAAAGCTGGAAACGCACATTTGCAGAACAAATCCGCTGAGCAAATGTCTTTCATGTCGACAAGGAAACTAATCCTATTTCTTAATATTTTCAACCTGTCAATTTTACAAAGCCATCAGGCTCTGTTGTGCTGTCACCATTTTGACCAGATAACTTGCAGCCTATTCACTTAGAATTCTTGGTTAAAATTGCAGCGATTGACCATTTCATTGTATTTAAATGTCAGGCCCACTTGTTCTAGGGGATTTTTCCTTGCTCAGAAGAACGTACTCAGGCTAACAGCGGAAATTGGTGGGTTCCTGCTGCCTTCCTGACGCACTGGCAGTTTGTGGTCTCTTAACCTGCTGCCTGCACAGAAACCCACCCACTTAGTCAAGTTAAAATTCCCCACTGGGTTTCTGCACTCATAATGTAAGGCAATTGCTGATACGGCTGATTAAATTGTAACATGCAAGACCTGAGTCTATGCAGAACTTAATTTGTTCCTTTCTAACTCATGATTCAGCATTTTTCAGCTGATGCATTTTTTCGATGACATGCACGCATAATAATAAAAATGACAAAGTAAGTTGGTTTTAGACAGAAGGTATCTTAAACAACATTATAGATGACAACATTTGTCAAGCATTTAGCAATCACAGGATTTACCATGACTATCCATATAACAACATTAATGTGCACAGAAATCCTTCACCAACGAATGTGTAAAGACCACTCAGACTGATGTTTTCCCCAAGTGCACTTCAAAACAAAATCAACTGCTTGTCCCTAATGGTTCTCCCGCCGTAACTTCCAAGAACTGAATCATGGACTTCCATTGGATTGGTTCACATTTATTGACAAACTATAGATAGAGATTTGACATTACCTTCTCCAGGATGACCGATCAGTAGAATCTCCCACTCACCATCAGGCATATTTAGATACTGATAATCAACCTGTTTGTCCATAATACCACTGAGATGCTATGACTGTCTTATAAAGCCTCTACAGTTGTAAAGCACTGGCTTAAAGTATTTTAGGACATTGTAAGACATGGTACCACAAATATGCAGTGAGACGACAGTGATACGCACTGAGCCATGACTGACATCTGAAATATAATGTGTGTTTGATTTATAGTAAAAGCACAAATTAAGAACATTAATGTCATAATTTAGGACATTAACAAATTATCAGTGCTTGACTATTGACAGCATAACTATTGGGAATATCTGTAGGCTCTTGTACATGTTTGACATCACAGTGTGATTTCGGGAGTTGTTAATGGAACATTAAATGTTTTGTAGGATTATACTAAATCTCAATCTTTTCAAAATAAAGGTAAGTCTTGAAGTGTGGTGACACTTATACAGCGTCAAGATATTCAAAAGCATTTTGTAGCAGCAAAGTACTCTTGAAAAAATTACTGTTGTGATGTTAGAGGTCCTCTCATCCTTCTAAACACCAGCCAGTATCGGCCTAAGCTGCTCAATTTCTCCTCAAAAGACATTCCTTTCATCTCTGAAATTAATCTAGTGCATCTTCTCTGAACTGCCTCCAATGCATTCACTCACTCACTGGTCTACTCAACCATTGGTTTACCCCCTCCAGGAACTACACTTGCTCACCCACTGTGTGACACTTACTATCTCGGACCCACAATAACTCAAACTGTCAAATTGCATAGAAACTCATATCTCTTCTATGTTATGTAAAACAGTTGATTAATTGACAGTTTCCATTATTTATCTCTCCATTACTGCTTTGACTTTGTATACTTGGTTGAACACTATAGACGCATGACTGCCATTTTGTTTTCTATTTCTATTTGTGGCTTCTGTTATGATTGGGATTATTCAGGTGCTAGTTTCTCATTTTACTTGCTGGTATTGCTGATAAATTGTACCCTTTCTATATTCATTCTCCAGATGTAAGCAACACTGGCTGTCCAGCATTTATTCCACATTATAAATTGCCCCAGAGAAGCAGTTATTGAGCTGCCTTCTCGATCCATTCCAATCCTTGTGCTGTAGATATACCAGCATTGCTGTTTGGGAGGGTGCTCAATGCTTTTGACCCAGTGAATATGAAGCAACAGCAATATAATTCCAAGTCGAGATGTTGCGTGGCTTAGATGGGAAATTGCAGGTGGTGGTGTTCCCAAGTATCTACTGCCCTTGTCCTTCTAAGGAATAATGCGTTGCGGGTTTGGAAGGAGCTGTTGAATTGATTTTCTCTTGCTGGAGATGGGCACTGCTTGACATTATCAGCTTGCCACTTACCAGATCTGTGTATTCGCCAGGTTTTGCTGCATTTGGACATAGACTGCATCAGCATCTGAGGAGTTGTAGAAGTTTCAATCATCAAAAAACATCTCTACTGTTAAACGGTTGGAAGGAATGTCATTGATGAAGTATCTGTAGATGGTTGAGCCCAGGACACTATCCTGAGAAACTCCTGAAGGAATTTCCTGTGGCTGAGATGATTGACCTCTAACAATAAGAGCCACCTTCTTTTGAGGTAAATATGATTCTAACCAGAGGAGAGTTTCTCCTGACACCCCCTTGATTCCAGTTTTGCTTGAGTTTGTTGATCTCAGTCAGATGTTACTTTAATGTCAAGGGTAGTCAGTTACACTTGAGTTCAAAGTCTTCGAGGAGAAAATGAGGTCTGCAGATGCTGGAGATCAGAGCTGAAAATGTATTGCTGGAAAAGCGCAGCAGGTCAGGCAGCATCCAAGGAACAGGAAATGCGACATTTCCTGTTCCTTGGATGCTGCCTCACCTGCTGCGCTTTTCCAGCAACACATTTTCAGCTACACTTGAGTTCAACTCTTTTTATCCATTTTTGGATCAATGCTGTGATGAGGCCAAGAGCTGAGTGAGCCTAGAAGAATACAAAGTGTGCATCAGCGATCATATTATTGTTGAATAAGCTACATTTAACAGTACGGTTGGCAACAGCTTTCATTATTGCGCTGATGTTGAGAGTAGACAGACTCCCTTGACGTTACAGCCTTTTTCACATCAGTTAACATCAACCTGGCCAGAGAACCACTGGCATCACTACTGGGAAAACTAGGACCACAAACACCAGACAGCACCAACTTCATCAGCAAAGAGAAACATCCTCAAGCTAGTGGACCTGCACCTCACACTCACAAGTCAATGGAGCACCAATGGGATTACCAATATCATGGCTCATAGTGGAAGCAGTAATGCAGTGATTTGAACAAGGTGCCCTCCCATCTATTCAACCTAAACTTTGGGTCCGCTATGTAGATGACACCTTTGTCATCCCAAAATGGAACAAATTAGAGGAATCATGCAACACTATCCACAATATCCTGATAGGCCTGAAATTCACAAAAGTGGAGGAGAATGACAACAGACTCCCATTCCTAGACGTGACAGTTGAATGTACAGTTAACGGAAAGCTTTAAACCAGCGTCTACAGAAAAACCACAAACACAGACCAAATACTTAACTTAAAAAGCAATCATCCCAACACCCACAAATGGAGCTGCATCAAGACATTATTTCAATGATCTACCTCACACTGCACCACCCAAGAACTACAAAAACAGAAGAAAAATATCTGTACGACGTTTTCAAGAAAACCGGATACCCAATAAACACAATCTGCTGATTCCTTAGAAACAAACCCAAACAAGCAGACACAATGCAACCAAAAACTATAGCCACATTACCTTACAATAAAGGCATATCAGAAATGACTTCCAGACTACTCAGACCCCTTGGCATCATGGTAGCCCATAAACCTACCAAAACATTTAAACAGTGACTAATGAACCGAAAGGGTCCATTAGATGTTACCAGCAAACTAACATAATTTACAAGATACCATGCAAGAACTGTAACAAACACCACATTGGATAAACCAGCAGGAAACTCACCACCAGGATACATGAATACCAACTGGCCACCAAAAGACATGACCCACTATCACTAGTTTCTATACATACAGACAAAGAAGGACACCACTTTGACTGGGACAGCACACACATCCTAGGACAGGTGAAACAAAAACATGCATAAGAATTCTTAGAGGCCTGGCATTCTAACAAGAACTCCATCAATAAACACATCGATTTAGATCCTATGTACCTTCCCTTGAAAAGAAAGAATTGGAAATGATGTCACTCACTTTAAGAAACCAAGACCTATAAATAGAATGGTGGAACATAGCACCAGTGCTTCACTGGAGACTCTTATTGATGATGTTACATAATATGGTGACAAAATGTCTGAAAACAAACCTTCCACCTCAGCGAGCTAACTTACATAAATTGAATTATTTGGATTTGTTCTGCTATTTGAGCAGAGGCCACAACTTGGAAATGGTCCATGTTTCTGGGTAGATGCCAGTGTTGTAGCTATAATGAAACAGCTTGACTAGTGTTATGGCTACATCTGGAGCACAGATCTTCCATACAATTGCCTGTAGCCTTTACAGCATCAAGTCCCTCCATTCTTCATGATGTGGAAGTGCTGGTGTTGGCAAAGTCAGAAGTCACATGACACCAGGTTATAGTCCACCATGTTTATTTGAAATCATAAGTGTTTGGAGCGCAACTCCTTTGTCAGCTGAAGCGATAAAGGAACAGTGCTCTAAAAATTTGTGATTTCAAATAAACCTGTTGGACTATTACTTGGTGTTGTGTGATTTCTGACTTCATTCTTAATACAATGTGGAGTGAGTCCAATTGACTGAAAGCTGGCATCTGTAATACTGGGGACCTCAGAAGGAATTCAAAACGGATTGTCCAATTAGCATTTCTGGCTGAAGTTGTTTGCAGTCTTCAACCTTATCTTCTGCACTGATGTACTGGTCTCCCCAATTATTGAAGATGGGGACATTTGAGGAATCTCATTTTCCAGTAGGTAATTTAATAGTCCATCATCATTCACAACAGGATGTGGCAGGTCTGCAGAGCTGTCAGTTTTTAGATTCCTTAGCATTGTCTATCGTACATACCTCCATTGTTAGGTATCAAGCTGTTTTCTGGCTTCACCAGGTTGATACGTCATGTTTGGGTATGCTGACAAACCCTCCTTGACTTTTAGTTGAACCAGGTGATCCCTGACTTGGTGACAAAAGTAGTGTAGGGGATCGACTGGGCCCACGTGGATACAGATTGTCATTGAATCTAAATCTGTTGATTGCTTACAGGATTTAATGATTCTCCAGTTTTGAATTGTTGATCTGTTGAAATCTATCACATTCAGCACTGTATAGTGTCAACCAACAAGTTGGACAGTATTCTTAATGTGAAGAGGGATCTTTGTCTCCACAAGGATTGTGCAGTGATCATCCTTACTGATACTGTTATAGACTGATGCACTGGTGACAGCTAGATTGATGGTGATTAGGTAAAGTAGGTTTTCCCCTCCCATTGGTTCTCTCATCATGTGTCCCACTTCCAGTCCAAACATAGTAGCTGTGTCCTTTAGTACTCAGCCATCTTGGTCAATAGTGGTGCTACTGAGTCATTCTTGATGTCAGACATTGATATCCTCCACCTAACGTACATCCTGTGTCCTTGTTCTCATAACTGCATGCTCCAAGTTATTTTCAACATGGATTATTGATTCACCTCTTGGGGGGCATTACGGTAGATGGTAATCAATAGGACATTTCTATGCCCATGTTTGATCTGATGTAATGTAATCAGTGGGACAAACATATCCAGAGATAGCGTGGAATTTGCCGGGGGACAACATCTGTCCATTATGAGTTAGTGAGAACGAAGATGTCAGGCTGACTAGTCGAAGGCCAAACATTCCCAATTTAAGCACAAGTCCTGAGATGTTTGTAGAGAGGACTTTGCAGGGTTAACAGGGCTGTGTGACATTGTCATTTCCACTGCTTTGGTCAATGCCACACGGTCCGTGTGATTTCACTCCATTTATCAGATTGTGCAGTGATTTTAATACAAGTGAGATGCTGACTAGGCCATTTGAGTCAGCATTGAAGACTTAGCCACATTCTTTGAATCTGGAGTCACAGGAAGGCCTGCACAAATGAGGTTGCCAGTTCTTTATTACCTAAAAGACATTAGCATCCAGCACATTTGTTTGTGAGGAACTTGATATTCCACAGTGTCCAATTAAAAGAATGTGATTTGACTTTAAGCAGACAGTACCTCAAGGAATGAGTTCTGGTAACTATATCAGAAGTTATTATGTCCAGTTCCCCAGTTTGCTAAGGTTTGAGATGGGTTATCCCCACTTTGATTAAACTTTCAGGTAAAGGGGGATACTCTTTGTTATTCGCCTGCACCCTTGATTGTTCACAACAGTATGAATTTAAAAAAGAACCCTTCCCCTTATGGATACCTTTTTCCCAAATCAAATTTATTTGTTTTAAAAGGTGCCAATTTCACCAGGTTTTCTTGAGTTACCCAAATAATCTTTACCAGTTACTAAATTTGTGAAAAAGAAATTATGCAACATGCATACACAGAAATTAGGAATAAGATTTGAATCCAAAAAAACATAGAAGTTGAAAAAGACATACAGATCAGTGTCAGAGTCATTTGTGAAGAAGTTGATAGTAAAAGTTGCAGCTCTAATAGTGGATGTTACCAGTGACATGGACATTGTTAATTGACAGTTAATTGTGAGTTTCTTGACAATTGCATGTTGATTGAAATTATTTTGTCCTGGCTCCTCCCACCAATATTTGGCTGGCAGTAATCAGATGGAGATCTGATTTGTAATTCTTCTTTATCTGCAGTGCAGGGGTGTTTATTGGTTGGTCCAAGCTGTTAACTGCACAGAACATATGTTTACATCATTACACATCAAACATTAACACATACAGATCAGAATTAGAGCTCACTTCTTTAAACTCATTTTTGCTGTGTATCCCTGAAACGGTAGACAAACATTTCTGCAGCGTACAGTTACTTGCTGAGAAGGGTATAGTAACCAGTCTCTTGTTATCTCTTCCTTTTTCGTCTTTCTGTTTGAAGTTTCGCTGATTCTATACAAGTGTGACATAGCCACTGAATTTGCATCTGCTGTTAACTTTTGGCTGCATCTCTTTTTTATATAAAAAAAATCATATGCTGCAATTAAAAGTTCAGTATGTCAATCGGTAACTGAGGTTAAGACCCTATGTTATGACAGAATCACACATGACTGATTTTTATGGAATGAAGTTATCCATTCCACCAAGAAAGCATTTGTGGGCAGCACGGTGGCACGGTGGTTAGCACTGCTGCCTCACAGCGCCTGAGATCCGGGTTCAATTCCCGACTCAGGCGACTGACTGTGTGGAGTTTGCACGTTCTCCCCGTGTCTGCGTGGGTTTCCTCCGGGTGCTCCGGTTTCCTCCCACAGTCACAAAGATGTGCGGGTCAGGTGAATTGGCCATGCTATATTGCCCGTAGTGTTAGGTAAAGGGGTAAATGTAGGGGTATGGGTGGGTTGCGCTTCGGCGGGTCGGTGTGGACTTGTTGGGCCGAAGGGCCTGTTTCCACACTGTACGTAATCTAATCTAAAACCATGCAAATATCTAAGACTAACATTATTCCCAAGCCTGTTCTTATATAACTTAGTACGGGAATGATCCCATTAACAGATAGGACAGGATATTGACAGATATCAGTTCTGGCGTATTGACAACAACAGCAAGTTGTATGTACATAGTTCCTCTAATGCAGTAATACGTTGTGACTGTTTTACAACTTTACATGAACATTTTCACACAAAATATGACACTTTGCCACATAAAGAGATATTGGGTGAGGTGAGACAAAGTTTGGGACAAGAGGCAGGTTTAAAGAAGGAAGAGAAAGAGACGTCAAGTGGTGAGAGATTTAGGGAGGAGGGAATTCTAGAGTTTAAGACCTAGGAGCTGAAGACATGATGATTAATGGTGTAGCAATTAAAAATCAGAAAAATGGAAGAATTGAGAAAAATGGGTAGGCTTTCTATACATTTGATAGGTTAATCGCAAGTAATTTGGTCCATTTTATGATAAAACTGACAGGTTATAGAGTTATAGGGCATGGAAACAGACCCTTTGGTCCAACTCATCCTGCACTGACCAGATATCCTAAACTGATCTAGTTCCATTAAGTATTCCTTTTTTTTATGCAAAATTTGCCTAATTCAAGCTAAATGAAAAAAAAAGACAATGATTTGGATAACAATGGCAGCTTTCATAAGTTCAATGTCCCAAAACAATCAGTGCTATAACACTTTTGCGATGCAGTTATTGTTGTAACATAAAGAATAGAACAGTCAATATATGCACACATTGCTTCAACAATTATTAATTAAATGAATGGTTAGATCATGTGTTTTAGGGATTGGTTGAGAAATAAATGTTGATCAAGATGCATTTAGCGAATCAAATGATATAATGACACTTAGTGGTAGTCTTATTTTCTACTCTAATTGAATATATTTTACATATACATACTTGTTTTCATAACATTGGAGTGTTTCTATAATATTTTGGTGCAATGGCTAAGGTGTAATAATAAAGAATACAATTGTTTTTTTTCAATTATTTTTGTTTATTTCAGTGATTATAAGAACTTTAACCCTGCCAATCATTAACCAGTGTAAAAGCTATATCTGATCCAGAGGTAAATAGAACCATTTCCCACAGAAAGAATTCCATTTGCTAATAGACTAATTCTACAGAAGCAAACAGGTCCATACTTTCTCTAAATACTCCCATTAATACTAATTTTTCCTTCCAGCAAAGCATCTGAAATACAAAGCACATTATAAACCCCATTAATAACGGAACTGCCCAGGTTCACTCAAACTATCAAATTGTTTACTTGTATTGTTAGGCAAGAAATGACATACTTTCCTTCGAGGAGCCTGACTCCTGTTAGCAGTATTCAAGAAAGAATCCCCATCACAATATTCAATGATATCCCTATTCTAGAAGGATTTTGAGGAAACATTTCACACCTGTACATTGTTACTGTTTTATTACTCTCTTGTTTGTTAGTGCATTATTTTCCAAAGACTCTTTAGGTGTCCCTATTGTTACCACTAATTTACAGTTCAGTTTTCAACAACTTGCTTTGGCTTGATAGATCATAATTTGGTTATCCTTGATTTTGAGGAGATGATCTTTTCCTGAAATATAAACACACAATGGTACAGATTCGGTTCTGATAATAAAACACAATATTATTAATAAATCAGAATAAAGATAAAATAAAATTTGCCAAACTATTTATATATGCAAGCAGTTCCAGGGTTGGGAACAGGTTCTATTTTGAAGTCTGTTTGCAAGTCTGTTTGCAAGTCTACACAAGTCGGAATACAATGCTAGGCAATATAAAGGAGCTTTTGTGAATACAGGAAATGTTCATATGTTGGGTCTATGAAATTACACCAGTGTACGAGATGGCATTCGTAGGTATAAGGTTTGTATATTGGATGTTCGCAAACTGGGAACCAGTACTCACACCAGAAATAAATCCGTTCTCCGTCATATCAATGAGGCTTAATTTAACTGCGGTTTCAATGAGAATCCAACAGTCTCTTTCTGGAAGTCTTCATATAACTGAACTTAGACTTTCTCAGCTTTAAATAACCTCTTCAGGGTTTAAAACAAATACCTTGTCTGGAATGTCAAAACTAAATTCCTTATTTTGAGATAACTGCTAACAGCTTTAAACTGTCTCCCTTTGGTCAGGACCAACTGTTTATACATCCAGCTGCAGCTGACATTAGAGTCATAGAGTCACAGAGTCATATAACATGGAAACAGACTCTTGAGTCCAACTTGTCCATGCTCACCATGTTCCCAAACTAAACTAGTCCCACTTGCCTGCATTTGGCCCATATCCCTCCAAACTTGGCCAGGTACATGAATAGGAAAAATGTCTTTTAAACATTATAATTATACTTGCATCCATCATTTTCACTTGCTGTTCATTCCACATACAAATCACTGTCAAAAAGTTGCCTCTCGTATCCTTTTTAAAACATTTTCTCCTCTAACTTTAGAAGTAGTTTCCCTATAACTTTTCCACCCCAGGGAAAAACCTCCTTGCTTTTCACCTTATCTACACCCCTCATGATTTTATAAACCTCCATAAGGTCATCCTGCAACCTCCTCTGCTCTGGCGAAAGAAAGTCCTAATCTATAAACTCAAATTCTCCACTTCTAGCAACATTCTGGTAAATCTTTTCTCAACCCTCTCCAATTTAATAATATCTTTCCAATAGCAGTGTGCCCAGAACTACATACAGTACTCTAGAAGAGGCCTCATCAATGTTATGTAATAACCTCAACGTGATGTCCCAACCCTTATACTCAAAGATCTGAACAATGAAGGCAAGTATGCTAAATGCCTTCTTAACCACCTTGTCTAGCTGAGCCACATATTTCACATAATTATGGACCTGAGCCCCGAAGTCTCTCTCTGTTCTACAACACCTCCCAGGGCCCTACCATTAACTGTACAGGTCCTGCCCTTGTTGGTTTTACCAAAATGCAATACCTTGCATTTATCCAAATTAAACTCTATCTACTATTCTTCAGCCCATTGCCTCAATTGATCAAGATCTCTTTGTAATCTTAGATAATCGTCTTCACTGATCATGATGTCACCAATTTTGGTGTCGTCCACAAACTTACTAACCATGCCTTCTATATTCTTATCTAAAATCGTTTATATAAATGACAAATAAAAGTGGACCCAGTATAAATCCCTGTGGAACACTCCTGGTTACAGGCCTTGAGTCCAAAACAACAACTCCCCACCAGCACCCTCTGTCTCCTACCGTCAAGCCAATTTTGTATCCAATTGACAAGCTCACCCTGAATCCCATATAATCTAACTTTACTAATTAGTCTACCATGTCAGACCTTGTCAAAGGCTTCACTAAAGTTCCTGTAAACAACATCTGATCGCTCTATCCTCATCAATCCTGAAAAAGCTCGATCAGGTTTGAGAGACACAAAAGAACAAAGAAGAACTGAAGAGAAGTACAGCACAGGAACAAGCCCTTTGGTCTTCCAAACTTATGCTGATAATCATGAACTAACTAAACTAAAAAACATACCTTCTGTTTCTATTCGGTCCGTATCCCTTTATTCCCTTCCTATTCATCCAGACGTCTCTTAATGTGCCTGCTTCCACCACCTCTTCTAGCAGTGCATTCCAGGCTGCTACCACTCTGTGAAAAACTAACCTTACACATCTTCCTTAAACATTCCCCCCCTCACTTTGAACCAGTGTCTCCTTGTAATTGAAGTTTCAGTCCTAGGAAAAAGCTCTGACTATCCACCCTATCTATGCCTCTCATAATCACCATCAGGTCTCCTCCCAGTCATTGTCTTTCCAGTGAAAACAATCCTAGGCTTTTTAACATTTCCTCAAAGCCGAGGCCCTCGAGATCAGGTAAAATTCTGATGAATCCTGAGAGAAGCTTCCAAGTCCTCTGGTAATGTGGTAACCAAACTGCACCCAATACTCCAAATGCAGCCTAACAAGGGTTTTATATAGCTGTAACATAGTTTGCCAACTCTTGCACTCCATGACTCAGCCAATGAAGGCAAGCATGCCATGTACTTTCTTAATCACCTTGGCCACCTATGTCTACAGTTTTAGGAACTGTAGAACTACACACCCAGATCTGTCTGTATGTTAAAGTTCCTGAAGTTTCTGCCATTTACAGTATAATTCACACCTAAATTTTATCCTCCAAAAATGTATCACCTTGCATTTGTTTGGATTGAGCTCCATCTGCCATTTCTGTTCTCAATCTCTATATCCTGTTGCATCTTTTCACAATCATCAGCACTATCAACAACTCCACCATGCTGATTATCGCTAATCCATCGTTTTGCCTTTCCAAACGCATGTAAACCTTATCTTTCAGAATTGCCTCCAACAACTTACCCACCACCTTCTGCAAAGCCTGCCAAACTGAAATGCAAAAACCACCTTTCCAGTTATGGGTGGTTCCCTGAAGCCCCAAAACAATCCAAGAATCTCCTATCTGAATATTTAATGTACTAAATTGCATTTTTTGTTCTCTCATAAACAACCTCAATGAAAACAAAACCTTAGACTTCCTGGAGAGTAATATCTCTAAAGCAATATTTTAAAATAAATCACTATGGCTACAGTAACATCTACAAATGAATAACTGAACCCTGCAGACACAGGCCAACACTCTCATGGCACTAGTTCAATTCCAAACACTAAAATAAGTGATATAAAATTATGTTAAAATCACATGCCCTACAACATACTTTATATCACTTTTGTTCTCTATACTATCATTTCTATTGACTGGAACAACTTTTCCTAAATCCTGTAACATAAGCTTTTTCTTAGTCACTTCATATTGTTTTATTTCTCTCTTTGTAAAAAATGAGGTCTGCAGATGCTGGAGATCACAGCTGCAAATGTGTTGCTGGTCAAAGCACAGCAGGTTAGGTGAGATGCTGCCTAACCTGCTGTGCTTTGACCAGCAACACATTTGCAGCTTATTTCTCTCTTTGAAATTCTTTTCACTGATTTCTCACCTTCCTTGCTAACTTCTCAAACTGGAGTTCAAGTGCAAGTCATTTCTCTTTCTCTTTGACGTCAAGTTTTTTTTATTTCTCCTCATATTTTAAGCTGCTTCCTTTGCAGCTGATTGCCAATCCAAGTCAAGCTTGGATCTACCTGGCTTAGTGGCTTTATCTTTCACATGGTGTCACCAACTCAATTATTCCTGCTATTTTAGCCTTGATTTTTAAATTTCATCTTCAACTTATCTACTAGTATAATTAATGTACTGTTGACTAATCATTGAGAATAAATCCACAAGATTCCACGATATTAAATAAACAAAAGTATTTTACCATTCCATATTAATCAAGTAAATGATCAACCATACCTACCTGATATTCTGACATCTTGAATTAACATGAAGCTAACATGAATTAACAGGCAAACAGTGGTTAAATACACAACAAACTACAAATTCCTTGGTGTGTACAATGAAAGCAGATATCAAACATTTCTCAGCGACCACTCAGATAAAAGTGGATCACAAAAAAACTCTCATTTAAGATCCAACCTCAAAAGCCAGTCCACAGACTGCCTCAACAACACCTTGCCTCTCAGCTGCTCAATGTTTTCTCCTGAGACAGTGTCCTACTGGATATACAGGACAGCAGTTCAGCATCTAATGACTGGCACAATTGCAGTTCTGTAGCTGCTCTGAGCAGGACCCCCCTCCCCACTTACAGACACTTCTTTGCCCTGATTGCCAGCTTTACAAACACCCAACTGCTGCTTACAGGTTTTTAGGTGCTCACTTCCTGTTGTCTGGCTGACAGCTCTCTTTTACCTTCAGAAGGGAACCCAAACTACAGGTGTCTGTTCATCATTGTGTCAATACTTCCCCAAGCCCGAGCAGCCCAATTATCACAAAGCCAGTGTCATCTCAGCTCCTGATCAACTTCTTTAAGCCCCAAATCCAAGGGCAGCTACCAAATGGCTCACAGAGCTTCACTGAGTCCCCTGCTCCTCAAACTAACATTAGTACTTCAGCTGTGTTGAACTGGCAACATTATTCTTCCTTTGTTCCATGCTAATGCCTTGACAATTGCGCATTAACACTTTAGCTGATCTGTATGACCTATTAAAACACCCTAAATAACTAACATCAGCTGTAACTCAAATGTTTGGGGTACCTGACATTTCCAGGATAAGTTGAGTTCTTTTCAGGTTTACAATTGGTGGCCTCAGACACATTTATAAATTTGCATGATACACAAAGAGCAATGATTTAATCAGATAGCTATTATCCTCTTGAGTATATTTTGCTGTCCTGTTGTATGGTGAACAAATGTCTCAGGCACTATTTAGATGATAAGACCAACCTGCATGGAGCTCCATAATTATTTATTGACCAGTGAATGGAGGCTTCCAAAGACGGTAGAGATTCTAAATCCAGTAGATTTCTCCACTGTCGTGCTGAAGTTCTGGATGATCAAAATGAAATTCTCAACAAAAATATTATTAAAAATGCTAGAAAAAGACTGACCTTGCAGAAACAAGAAACATAAATCTCTCATTAAATTACAAACTTCAGAGGGCCGCAGTGAGGAATCAAGAGTCTCCTTTTAAGTGCTGATGCCTCATCAATGCCAACTCATTCTTGTGAGTTCCAATTTAGATGGCAGGACTCACCCAGAGAAACACTGATGAGATTGTGAGAAACTGCATGTGTTGATCTTTACCTACAATAAGCTTGACTTATGGTAAAACAGCCTCTTATCAATGCAAACTTCTTCATCACAGCTCATAGAACAAAGAACAAAGAAAATTTATAGCCCAGGAACAGGCCCTTCAGTCCTCCAAGCCTGAGCCGATCCAAATCTACTGTCTAAACATATAGCCCAATTCCTAAGCATCTGTATCCCTCTGCTCCCCACCTACTCATGCATATGTCCAGACGTATCTTAAATGAATCTACCATGCCTGCCTCTACCACCATTGCTGCAAAGCATTCCAGATACCCACCACCCTCTGTGTAAAGTACTTGCCGTGAGTATCCCCCTTAAACTTTTCACCTCTCACTTTGAAAGCGTGACCTATTTTTACTGAATCTTTCACCCTGGGAAAAAGCTTATCTCTATCCACCCAGTCTATACCCTTCATGATTTTGTAAACCTCAATCAGGTCCCCCCCAATCTCCTTTTTTCTAATGAAAACAAACCTAACCTACTCAACGTCTCTCCATAGCTCGCACCTTCCATACCAGGCAACATCCTCGTAAACCTTCTCTGCACCCTCTCCAAAGTGTCCACATCCTTTTGGTAATGTGGCGACCAGAACTGTACACAATATTCTAAATGAGGTTGAATCAATGTCTTGTACAATTTTCATATGACCTGCCAGCTCTTAAACTCAATGCCCCATCCGCTGAAAGCAAGCATACCATATGCCTTCTTGACAACTCTATCCACCTGTGCAGGCACCTTCAGGGTATATTGGACCTGAACTCCCAGATCTCTCTGCTCATCAACTTTTCACAAGGTTCTTCTGTTCACTGTATAATTTGCTCTAGAATTAGACTTCCCAAAATGCATCACCTCACATTTGTCTGGATTGAACTCCATCTGCCACTTCTCTGCCCAACTTTCCAGTCTATCTATATTCCCCGGTATTCTTTAACAGTCCCCTATGCTTTCTGCTCCTCCACCAATCTTCGCGTTATCTGCAAACCTGCTGATCATACCAACAGTGCCCTCTTCCAGATAATTTATGTATATCACAAACAACAGTGGCCCCAGCACTGATCCCTGTGGAACACCACTGGTCACCTTTCTCCATTTTGAGAAACTTCCTTCAACTACTTCTCTCTGTCTCCTTTTGCCCAACCAGTTCTTTATCCACCTAGCTAGAACACCCTGCACACCATGTGACGTCACTTTCTCTATTAGTTTACCATGGGGAACCTTATCAAATGCCTTACTAAAGTCCATGTATATGACATCAACAGCCCTTCCTTCATCTATCAACTTGGTCACTTCCTCAAAGAACTCTATTAAGGTGGTAATGCACGATTTCTCCTGCACAAAACCATGTTGCCTATCACTGATGAGCCCATTCGTTTCTAAATATAAGTAGATCCTATCCCTCCTTGAACCCCTCCCCAGAAGTGTATTGACACAATCTGATGAACAGACACCTGTAGTTTGGGTTCCCTTCTGAACTTTCTGCCCCAGTGAAGGTCCATTCTATTACCACAAACAATGACAATTCAACAAGTGTTCAATTAAAAGAAAGCTATTGGAGAAAGAGCCTCTAGATGGCAGTCTTTTTCTCTGTATATTACAAGGATTTATAATTAAAGTGGCATGTCTTAATGTAATATTAAGAAACCATAAAAGGATCAATATAACTTCATTTTAGAGCAATGTGGTGATGTTAGATATGTCATTTTATAACAGTGTGTTTTAAAAAAAGAATTGCATTTATCTAAATCAATACATATATCAATGTGTCCAGGTAAAAGATTTTCTTCCTGAATTAGTTGTGAACATGATTTTCAGGTTCTGTGCTAAGTCAATGGAAAAGATACAGCCTGTAGTTTATTTCTCCATAATTGATGCTATACTCTAGTTTTTATAGTGTTATTAACAGGTCACTTTTAAAAGATATGGAATTATAGGCAAATGGGCTACGTCAGAGATCACAATCTAGACTGATGTAGACAGATTAAGTGGACAAAAATCTGGCAGATCAATATAATGTGAGGAAAGATGGAGTTATCCAATTTGAAAGAAACGTTTTTAAAAAGGTATTGAAATGTAGAATGGATGACAGTAGAGACGCAGAGTAATTGAGATATTCTGGTGGATGTGTCATAAAATGTTAATATGTAGGTACAACAAGTGATTAAGTAGGCTAATGGAATGCTACCCTTTATTAGGAGAGGAATTGAGCACGAAAGCAATGATGTCATGCTTCACGGAATTGATGAGACCACATCACAAACATTATGAGTAGTTTTGGTATCCTTAATTAAGAAACGGTGCAAATGCATTGAGGCAGTTCAGAGGAGGTGCATTAGACTAGTATTGCTGATGCTTAGTTACTGAGTTATCAATGAAAAAGTAAATCTGAATAAGAAGTACTGAGATGACAGGGGAATAAAAATAACATTAACATTTACCATATCTATTAATGGCTTAGTTTATGGGATAGAAAGTCTCATGTCCAAATTTACACGTGAGAAGTATAAATAAATGCATACAATTTTAAAGAGGTATTGATAGATTAAATGAATTGGCAAAGTAGATTTCAATGAAGGCAAATGTGAGATCATTTTCATTGAATCTAAAAAGAAAAGTGTAGATTACTTTTTCTTAAAATTATAAAAAGCTAGTAACAGTAGCAGTCCAGATATTTGAATATTCGCTCCACATGATATCAAAAGACAATTGAACACATCAGATGTTTAAAAAAGGCTATGACTGTATTCCTACAATTGCACTAAATATCAATGCTCCACAACTAACTTCCCTGAGCCTCGATGTTCCAGTGTAACTACAACACTGCCATCTACCTGACCATGTAGAATATTGCTCAGGTACATCCTATTCACCAAAAGCAGGACAAATCAAATGAAGCCATTTACAAGTCCATCAATTTGCTGTCAACCGGGAGCAACGCGATGGAAGGTGTTGTCAACTGTACTATAAAGTGATCATGGGAAAAACAGCTGAACTGCAGAATGTTTCTGTCCTTGACCTTAAGGCAGAATTTGACCAAATGTGACATCAAGGCAACGTAGCAAAATTTAAATCATTGGGAATCAGAGAAAAATCTCCACTTGTTGTAGACTTAGATAACATATTGGAGGGTGGTTGTTGTTGTTAGAGGCAAATCATCTCAATTAAAGGAAATCTCATCAGAAGTTCCTAGGTTTCTTGATCCAACCATCTTAATTTTTTTCAACAATGACCATTGCTCTATCATAAGGTCAGAAGGGGGGGAATATTCCCTGATGATAGCACCATGTCCAACACTAGTTGTGACCCCTCAAATATGAAGCAGTCCATGTCCATATGCAACAAGATCTGGACAATAACCTGGCTAAGGTTGATTATGGACAAAGTTCAGGAAGTCTACATTGAGAAATTCACCTTCCCAGACCTGTTCACCATCTACAAGGCACAAGTCATAGTGTGATGATACTCATCATTCACCTTGATGCATGCAACTCCAACAAAACTAAAATAAGTTTGGCACTATTCAGGACAAAATAGGCCACATGATTGATTCCCTATCCAGTAACTTAAAGTGTATAGTGAGAATGCTAAGAGCCAAAAGTCATAACTGCCTCAACTTACAAAGTTTCCTTCAACAACAACTTCCAAACCTGTGGCCTCTACCATCTAGAAGGAAAGGAAGAATGGCATGTGGGATCACCAATTTCTCCTCCACACCAACACCATCCTGAATTGGTCCTACGTTGCTATTCATTCAAGGGACCTCAACCTGAAACTTTAACCCTGATTTCTCTCCACAGATGCTTCCAGGACTGCTGAGCTTTTCCAGCAATTTCTGATTTTGTTTCTGATTTACAGCATTCATGGTTCTTTCAGTTATTATTCATTCATTGTTGTTTCTAGCAATATCAATTGCTGAGTGAGTGGTTTAAACTTTTGACTTATTTCACATGCCTTTTAGCTGTTCATTCTAATAATGAGGAAGTTGTAATTGGATAATGAAATGAGCCCAGTTGCCTCATTTTCTGCAGCTTGATTCAGAGGTTTAGAACTGACAGGTGTGGTTTGCCTCCTTTCATTCAGTAGGCTTGGTTTCGGTCACTTTATTGACAACCTGACTTCCATCAGGCTGTTCAATTGAATAGGATATTTCCTTCAATTTTTGCTTGGCTTGCCTGGGAATTTCCCTGGTCCCTGTTTAGTCCAGTGGACTTTAGGTAAACCATTTCAACATTCATGGATGTATCATCACCTGTAAAGTTTTCTATAGCATTTTCAACTGGTCGACAATTTTGCAGCTTCCATCCAAATCGATTCAGCTGCTCAACCTCCCTGAGCAGTTCTAGTGTTTTGAGAGATAATAGCCTACAGCCCAAGAGAACATTCCTTAGCAAGTTTTTTTTTGTTTCAATTTGATGTGATCCTTAACTTCTCTGGTTAACCTTGGATTGCTTATACCTTTCCTAGAATCTTTCTTCTCTGGGTTATATCTTTGTTGGGAGCCACAAAGCATTTTCCAAAATGTCTGCCATTGTTCCTTAATTTCCTTTACATCTAAACTCTTTTCCCAGAGCACTCCAAACATCTCAGACCTCATTCATTCACATTGTCCTGAATATTACATGCATTCAAATAAAGTGCCATTAAATTTGGTTTTCTGCCATGTTTTCTACCTTTGACCCGACTTACTGCTGTTTTTCTTATGTATCCTCTGTCCCTTCTTCTCTCACCCTGGCTCTCATTATCCAATTAGCTGCCTGTAATACTGTCATATCCTCTTACCTTTCCCCTCTCCCAAACCACCCCCCACTTCCCTTCTAATTAGATTAAAACACCCTCTACAGTTGTAGCTATTCAATTTGCAGGATATTGGCCCCTGCACAGTTCAATTGAAGTCCATCCCACCAGAACAGCTCCCTTCTAACCAATACTGATGGGGTACACCATTCCTCCATATCAATTTCTGAAGCATGTACTTAACTCCTTGACTTTACTTACCCTTTGCCAATCTGCTGATGTCTGAGGTAGTAATCTAGAGATTAATCAAGTCCACTAATGTCCTTCAGGGAAGGAAATCTGCCATCCTCACCTGGTCTGGCCTACATGTGACTCCCAACCCAAACAATGTGGTTGACTCTCGACTGCCTCTGAAATGGCCTTGCAAGTCATTCAGTTGCACCAATTGCTACAAAGTCTCAAAGGAATGCAACCAGACAGATCACCAAGGCACTGGAAAAGACAATGGCTGAAGCAGCCTGTCAACTCTGCAGAGTCCTCCTTACTAACATCTGAGAGCTCGTGCCAAAACTGGTAGAGCTGTCTCACAGACTAGTCAAGCAACATTGTGACATAGTCATCCTGAGACAGCACCTTCCAACCCCATGACCACTTCCATCTAGAAGGATAAGGACAGCAGATAAATGGGAACATCACCACCTTCATGTTCCCCTCCAAACCACTCACCACCCTGACTTGGAAACATATCTCCATTCATTCACTATCGCTGGGTCAAGATCCTGGAATTCTATCCCTAATAATATTGTGAGTCAACGCACAGCAGGTGAACAGCTCACTACCACCTTCTCAAGGCAACTCGGGATGGGTAATAAACGATGGCTAGTCAGCAACACCCACATCCCACACATAAATATGAAGTTATTAACTTAGAGGTTCTGATTTTAAATTTAGCTCCAAACTGTTCAAAATCTTCCTGCAGAACTTCATTTCTCATCCTGCCAACGTCATTGGTACCAAAATTAAACAAAGAACTGTGGACATTGGAGATCTGAAACACACAAAAACAGAATATGTCCTGCAGATGCCACCAGAGCTGTTGAGTTTCTCCAGCAATTTCTGTTTTTATGTGTTCTGTTGGTACCAAAGGCAACTACTGGATCCCTGCCCTTCCCTTCCAAGTTCGTCCCCAGCCCTGAGGAGTTATCCTTAACCCTGCTCTGGGCAGGCAACATAGCCATGAGGATTCACTTTCATGGCTATTGGGAACAGTATCTATTCCTTTAATTATGACGTCCCCAACCAAAACATTCCTATTTTCTTCCCCTGCTTGAATGGCAGCATCTACTAAGATGCCATGTTCAGTTTGCTAATAATCCTCCCTGCAATCCCTACTTTCATCTACACTACTTCCTAGAACTTCATAACTGTTGAAGAATTTATAGGTCAGAACATTGAGTATAGGAGTTTGGACGTCATGTTGTGACGGTATAGGACATTGGTGAGGCCACTTTTAGAATACTGCATACAATTCTGGTTGCCCTTCTATAGGAAAGATATCATTCAACTTGAGAGGGTGCAGAAGAGATTTATTAGGATATGGAGGGGCTGAATAGGCTGGGGTTTTTTAAACATGTGCATCAGAAGCTGAGGGGTGACCTTATAGAGGTTTATAAAATCATGAGGGACATGGATAGAGTGAATAGACAAGGTCTTTTTTACAGGATGGGGAAGTCCAAAACAAGGCGAATAGGTTTAAAGTGAGAGGGGAAAGATTTAAAAGTGAGCTGAGGGGCAACTTTTTCACATAGAATGTGGTGTGTGTGTGTGTGTGTGTGTGTGTGTGTGTGTGTGTGTGTGTGTGTGTGTGTGTGTGTGTATATATGGAATGAGCTGCCAGAGAAAGTGGTGGAGGCTGGTACAATTACAACATTTAAAAGGCATCTGGGTGGGTATATGAACAAGAAGCGTTTAGAGGAATTGGAGCCAAGTGCTGGAAAATGGGACTAGATCAGATTGGGATGTCTGGTCAGCATGAATGAGTTGGACTGAAGGGTCTGTTTCCCTGCTATAGGACTCTATGACGATATGACTAATTACAGGGCCAAAGCTTCCTGAATTGTAACCCCTGGGTCCTCAAATCTGTCCCTGATCACAAACCAATTTACATTGTCTAGTCTGAGGGGTGTGATCATCCTCTGGAGCAAAGTGTACGGGTAGCTCTTCCCTTCCCCAGCGTGGCACAATGTCTGAACCTCGCATCCAACGTTTCAAGCTGTAACCACTTACGACAGATGTGCTCACTCTGGATCAATTGGTTGTCCAGCAACATCCACATGTTAGAGCAACAACACATCAGCATGCTGCCATCTCCATCATATTCAGGTTAATTTATATGTTAATTACTCTAGATTCCCTGCAATGATAATTCATTTGTATAAGCAAAAATGATCACCAGTATCAATCGAAGTCTGATGAACATACAAAGGAGAAGAATATATCATCTTCAAGCCTACCCTGCCTTTCAATAAGAACATGGCTTATCTGATTTTAGCTTCAACTGTATATTCCTAATAATCCTTCACTCCTTTGGTAATCAAGGATCAATTGGTCTCTGCCTTAAAAATATTTAAAGATCCTACATCCACAGGCTTTGCAGGAAGGAAATTCCAAAGGCTCACACCTCAAAGATTTTGTTTCTTCATCTCTATCTTAAACAGGTTACCCCATATTTTTAAACAATGCCCCTAGTTCTTGATTCTTACACAAGAGGGAATATCCTTTCAACATCCAACCCATCAAAATAAAAGGATTCTGGGTAATCCAAGACAGAGGATGGGAAAAATTTCTGGCTGTAACAGCTGCTCCGTTTTTGAGGTATTTTAGGTGTTGGAGGTGATTTCCTCAGATTCCAGCAGCAGCAATTACTGTTTGATATGCTGTTGCATTGTTTTGGAATTTCAGAGGAAAAAAAAGTTAAAACAACAGCACTTTTAAAAGGGAGAGGAACAGACAAATGAAGCACATGGTGAGGTCAGTGCAGGAGAGAGAGAGTGAGACAGAAAGCGAGAGAGAGAAAGAAACCCCCATTGCTAACTGACAGAGGTAGCAGTTATTGCGTTTGCTGTTGAATTCAGGTATCGCTGGACATCAGAGTGCATGTGGGAAAATTAAAAAACAGTGAAATTCACAACTGATCTTGGAGAAACGTGTCTGGGAGCAGTCACAGCACAGAAACAGATAAGTGGATGTTTTAAGCGTGGCCTTAAAATAAGTCTGCAATAGTGAGTAGAGTGGATTCTTTTCTGATTATGTGTTTTATTGAGCTATGTCTCTTGATTAAGCTTAAAATATAAGCCAAAAGTATTAATTTAACCTGGAGCAGTGCTTTGTAGAGGAATAAGAGAGTGCTAATTTCTGTGTCTGTAGATTGAAAGAAGCAAAAATGGTCCTTAGTAAAGTGATATGCTGTTCTTGTCGGATATGGGAGATTAAGGAGAGTTTAACTGTACTGAGGATTATATCTGCAATAAATGTCGTTGGTTGCAAATCTGATCAGATTAAATGGAATGGTTGGAGAGCAGTTAGAGGCAATGAAGAATTTACAAGACCAAGGGGGTATGATGGATGACAGTTATAGGAAGGGGGGAAAGTCTCAGATTCAGTCACGTAGATGGGTTAACTCCAGGAAAGATAAGAGAGGTAGAGCAGCTAGTGCAGATGTTGTCTGTGGCTATACTCATTTCAAACATGCATGCTGTTTTGAAAAATGTAGAGGGTGATGGATTCTCAGGGAAACGTAGCAGGAATAGCCAAGTTTCTGGTATTGAGACTGGCTCTAATGTAATGAGAGGTACGTTGGGTTCCAAGCGATCGATTGTGTTAGGGGATTCTCTAGTCTGAGGTGCAGAGAGACGTTTCTGTGGCCAGCAGCGAAAAATCAGAATGGTGTGTTGTTTCTCTGGTGCCAGGATCAAGGATGTCTCAGAGAGGGTGCAGAATGTTCTCACGGGAGAGAGGGGCCAGCAAGAGGTCATTGTCCATATTGGAACCAACAATACAGGAAGGGAAAAGGTTGAGATTGTGAAGGGAGATTACAGAGAGTTAGGCAGGAATTTAAAAAGGACATCCTCGAGAGTAGTAATATCTGGATTACTCCTGGTACTATGAGCTAGAGAGGGCAGGAATAGGAGGATAGAGCAAATGAATGCATGACTGAGGAGCTGGTGTAAGGGAGAAGGATTCACATTTTTGGATCATTGGAAGCTGTTTTGGGATAGACATGACTTGTACAAAAAGGACGGATTGCACCAAAATTGGAAGGAGACTAATATACTGGCAGGGAGATTTGCTCGAGCTGCTCGGGGGGATTTAAACCAATAAGGTTGATGGGGTGGGGCTCAGGAAGATATTGAGGAAATATTTCAGTCTGTGACTGGTGCAATTGAGAACAAAGGTGAGTCAAATAGTCTGGGCAGGCAAGGACAAAGTAGAGAACAAGATAGGACTGATAAATTAAACTGCGTTTATTTAAATGCTAGAGGCCAAACAGGGAATGCGGATGAACTCAGGGCATGGTTAGGAATATGGGACTGGGCTGTCATAGCAATTACAGAAACATGGCTCAGGGATGGACAGGACTGGCAGCTTAATGTTCCAGGATATAAATGCTACAGGAAGGATAGAAAGGGACGCAAGAGAGGAGGGGGAGAGGTAATTTTGATAAAGGATAGCATTACAGCTGTACTGAGGGAGAACATTCCCAGAAACACATCCAGGGAAGTCATTTGGGTGGAACAGAGAAATAAGAAAGGCATGATCATCTTATTGGGAATGTATTATAGACCCTCTAATGATCAGCGGAAAATAGAGAAACAAATTTGTGAGGAGATCTCAGTTCTCTATAAAAATAATAGGGTGGTTATGGTAGGGGATTTTAACTTTCCAAATATAGACTGGGACTGTCATAGTGTTAAGGGTTTAGACAGAGAGGAATTCGTTAAGTGTGTACAAGAAAATTTTCTGATTCAGTATGTGGATGTACATACTGGAGAAAGTGCAAAACTTGACTTATTCTTGGAAAATAAGGCAGGGCAGGTGACTGAGTTGTCAGTCGAGGAGCACTTTGGGTCCAGCGACCATAATCTATCAGTTTAGAATAGTGATGGAGAAGGGCAGACCAGATCTAAAAGTTGAAGTTCTAAATTTGGAGGAAGGCCAATTTTGATGGTATTCTGCAAGAATGTTCAAAAGCTGATTGGGGGCAGATGTTTGCAGGTAAAGGAACAGCTGGAAAATGGGAAGCCTTCAGAAATAAGATAACGAGAGTCCAGAGAAAATATATTCCTGTTAGGGTGAAAAGAAAGGCTGGTAGGTGTAGGGAATGCTGGATGACTAAAGAAATTGAGGTTTTGGTTAAGAAAAAGAAGGAAGCATATCTCAGGTATAGATAGGATTGATCGAGTGAATCCTTAGAAGAGTATAAAGGCAGTAGGAGTATAATTAAGAAAGAAATCAGGAGGGCAAAAAGGGGACATAAGATAGCTTTGGCAAAAAGAGTTAAGACGAATTCAAAGGTTTTTACAAATACATTAAGGGCAAAAGGGTAACTAGGGAGAAAATAGGGCCTTTCAAAGATCAGCAAGGCGACCTTTGTGTGGAATCGCAGGAGATGGGGAGAGAGTAAATGAGTATTTTGCATCAGTATTAACTGTGGAAAGGGACATGGAAGATATAGAATGTAGGGAAATAGATGGTGACAACTTGAAAAATGTCCATAATATGAGGAGGAAGTGCTGGATGTTTTGAAATGCATAAAAGCAGATAAATCCTAATCAGGTGTACCCTAGAACTCTGTGGGAGCCTAGGGAAGTGATTGCTGGGCCTCTAACTGCCACTCTAACTATTCCATGTGATCTGATAGGATTCGCAACCAAACACATTTAGTGCAGACATAATCACCCCAGTAACATACAAATTCTCCCTAATCTCCCACATCCAACAGGAAGAACTTATCACTCTACTGAAGGCCATCTTTGCGCCTTAACAATTACAGGAAATTGCACAGTCTAACTGCTCTAAAAAACACTGCTCCAGGCTATCACAGTACCTATGTTTTATATTTTTAAATTTTAATCAAGAAATAGATTTCAATAAAACATATAACAAAAAAGAAACCCACTCTACTCACATGGTAGAGGCCTTGGAGGTAGAATTTTCCTAGCTCTCTTCTGCATCACTCATATGCAGTCCAGGTTTCACTGTGGACAGGCAAGTGGTGACATTTCCACAGTTTTTAGAAAGCTGAGTTGGTCCAGTCAATAAAAGTGTTAGATTTCCTTGTCAATGCTGACCATTTGAGAGAGCTGGCTGCCGAGATTTGGGAAGTGCTCAACATATTCCTACTTCAAAGTATATAGGAGATGGAAAATTGGACAGACCATCTCTAGATTGATGTAGGAGTTCTGTTTCAATACAACACAATGATATGCAAATACTCTTGCACACACTTCTCAAAAAATCAAAAAGGGGTTTGCAAATCAGATCCAGAGTGGGCACTGATCATATATATTATCCATATATATACGGTGGTCAGTTTGAGCATGGAGGCAACTGAGGCATCTGGATAGTACTTAATACTCACACTAGAGGGCAGCAGATCTTTGAGGAGCTAAATAGCTACTGTCAAATAATACGATAAATAGAGTAGATAGAAAATATTGCTGTAGCTTGGGGAGTTTTGGTTAAGGGAGCATTGTCTATAACTTATAGCAGTGTTTCCGTGACTATTTTCCAATATGACTCAAGTTTATCAGTTGAAAATTGGCATAACTTCAGCAAAAAAATCAATAAAAATAAAACAGCGAGAAACCAGCATTGTAGCATTCAGTATAACTTATTACAATTAAAATGTTTTTGGATATATGGGGTATATAAGACATTACGTATGCAGCACATAAATGATACTTCCTCCAGCATTTGGTCATTGGTACACAGACCACCATGGTCCATGCATGGCAGAACCAACCCAAACCAGAAGTAAATACTGATTGGCATGTGCAGAACCTGGTGGGAACCTGAACAGCTTTGAGGGAACACCACATATAAAAAGAAAATCTATGGGCTGAATCTTACCATTGCTTTGGCGCCAAGTTGTTTTGGAGGGTTATTTGCCACTAGGCCTGCACATTTACTCGCCATATCTTCTCAAATGCATTAATTATTTTCTACACGCCTGCTGCATCACTCACATCCAATTCCATCCACATCTTACCAAGGTGCATACCCAGAACACCCTCACCACTCATCCACCATATCCACAAACATCTACTAACATCCCTAGTGGCCCAACACTTCAGTACACTTGAATGAGCTGTGCCAGTCCAGAACTGCCCTGCATGGTTCCTGACATGGAAGACGGGGAAAATTGGCTCCAGACTATGTGGACATAGTTGTGGAGATCCTGCTGAATAGGGTGATGAGAAATGGAACTTTCTCTTTACTCAGGACCATTGGTGGAGGCCATATTACCAGGTACTTCCAGCCTAGTCTGAGGGTGCTACCTGTATTAAAGCAGTCTCAGCTGTGCATAGGAAGAAGATCATTCTCCTTCTCCATTTCTCCTGCATAAATGCCACCATCTTCTTTCTGATACATCACATTCAGTCTTGCTGCTATCTCTCACCAATGTTTGTGCTGTACCGCCTGCAACACCTTCCCTCACCCGCTGTCACAAACCCTGACCCACGATACCGCTAACCCCACATAGCCTCTGTGTTAACTAGTCACTTATAGGGACACCATCCATCTGCACCATAACGAACAGCAGTGCCACTCAGTTTCATTGCCCTTAATGCCTGCCTCTCTTTTTCTCATTTCATGCTGAAAACAGGCCCCCCCCAAAGGGTGGAAACAGTCAAGGTGGATGGTGTGCTGCATATTATTCAGCTATTGATGCGTTATGAGGACAGCTGAGTCATGAGCCAATTGGCACAGGGTCAAGAGATTAAAGAGGTAAACGAGAAGACAAGAGAATGTGGTTGAGAAACATATCAGCCATGATCGAATAATGGAGTGACTTGATGGGCCAAACGGACTAATTCTGCTCCTGCATTTTATGTCTTATGGAATCTTACCCTGCATTGCTGTGTATTGTTGAAAGTGATGGTTCTTAGAGTCATAGAGTCATCAAGATGTACAGCATGGGAACAGACCCTTCGGTCCAACTTGTCCATGCCGACCAGATTTCCCAAACCAATCTAGTCCCACCTACCAGCGCCCAGCCCATGTCCCTCCAAACTCTTCCTATTCACATACCCATGCAGATGCTTTTTAAATGTTGCAATTGTACTAGACTTCACCACTTCCTCTGGCAGCTCATTCCATACACATACCATCCTGTGTGTGAAAAAATTGCTCCTTAGGTTCCTTTTATATGTTTCCCCTCTCACCCTAAACCTATGCTCCCTAGTTCTGGACTCACCCACCCCAGGAAAAAGACTTTGTCTATTTATCCTATCCATGCCCCTCATGATTTTATAAACCTAAATGAGGTCATCCCTCAGCCTCTGACTTTCCAGAGAAAACAATCCTAACCTATTCACCTCTCCCTATAGCTCAAATCCTCCAACCCTGGCAACGTCCTTGTAAATCTTTTCTGAACTCCTTCAAGTTTCACAACATCTTTCTGATAGGATGGAGACCAGAACTGCACGCAATATTATATCAGTGCCCTTACCAATGTCCTGTACAGCCACAACATGACCTCCCAACTCCTGTACTCAATACTCTGACCAATAAAGGAAAGCAAACCAAATGTCTTCTTCACTATCCTATCTATCTGCGACTCCACTTTCAAGGAGCTATGAACCTGCACTCCAAGGTCTCTTTGTTCAGCAACACTCCCCAGGACCTTACCATTAAGTGTACAAGTCCTGCTAAGATTTGCTTTCCCAAAATGCAGCACCTCGCATTTATCTGAATTAAACTCCATCTGCCACTTCTCAGTCCATTGGCTCATCTGATCAAGATCCCGTTGTACTCTGAGGTAACCTTCTTCGCTGTCCACTGCACCTCCAATTTTGGTATCATCTACAAACTTACTAAGTATACCTCTTCTGCTCACATCCAAACAATTATATAAATGATGAAAAGTAGTGGAAAGAACACTGATTCTTGTGGCACTCCATTGGTCACAGGCCTCCAGTCTGAAAAACAACCCTCCACCACCACACTTTGTCTTCTACCTTTGAGCCAGTTCTGTATCCAAATGGCTAGTTCCTGTACTCTGTGAGATCTAACCTTGCTAACCAGTCTGCCATGGGGAACCTTGTCGAATGCCTAACTGAAGTCCATATAGATCACGTGTACTGCTATGCCCTTATCAATCCTCTTTGTTCCTTCTTCAAAAAACTCAATCAAGTTTATGAGACATGATTTCCTACTCACAAAGCCATGTTGACCATCCCTAGCCGGTTCTTGCCTTTCCAAATCTTGTACCTCAGGATGCCCTCCAACACCTTGCCCACCACCAAGGTCAGGCTCACTGGTCTATAGTTCCCTGGCTTGTCCTTACCACCTTTCTTAAACAATGGCACCACGTTAGCCAACCTCCAGTCTTCCAGCGCTTCACCTGTGACTATCAATGATACAAATATCTCAGCAAGAGGCCCAGCAATCACTTCTCTAGCTTCCCACAGAGTTCTCGGGTACACCTGATCAACTCCTGGGGATTTATCCACTTTAATGTGTTTCAAGATATCCAGCACTTCCTCCTCTGTAATATGGACATTTTTCAAGGTTTCACCATCTATTTCCCTACATTCTATATTTTCCATATCCTTTTCCACAGTAAATACTGATGCAAATATTCATTTACTATCTCCCCCATTTCCTGTGGCTCCATAAAAAGGCAGCCTTGCTGATCTTTGAAGGGCCCGATTTACTCCCTAGTTACCCTTTTATCCTTAATGTACTTGTAAAAATTCTTTGGATTCTCCTTAACTCTATTTGCCAAAACTATATCATGTCCCCGCTTTGCCTTCCTGATTTCCCTCTTAAGTATACTCCTACTTCCTTTGTACTCTTCTAAGGATTCACTCGATCTATCCTGTCTGTAAGTGACACATGCTTCCTTCTTTTTCTTCACCAAACCCTCAATTTCTTTAGCCATCCAGCATTCCCTATACTTACCAGCCTTTCCTTTCACCCTGACAGGAATATACTGTTTCTGGACTCTTGCTATCTCATTTCTGAAGGCTTCCCATTTTCCAGCCATCCCTTTACCTGTGAACATCTGTCCCAATCAGCTTTTGAAGGTTTTTGCCTAATACCATCAAAATTGACCTTTTTCCAATTTAGAACTTTAACTTTTAGATCTGGTCAATCCTTTTCCATCAGCATTTTAAAACTAAAATATTAAAAATAGAATTATGGTCGTTGCTTCCCCACTGACACTTCATTCACCTGCCCTGTCTTATTTCCCAAGAGTAGGTCATTCTCCTGCTCAATATCCTCATCACTGTCCCTGGAAGAGAGCTGACACTCTCCTACCTCTTCAGAGTTCATTATATCTCCTCTTTTCCTGCTGTAGTTCTGTGGATCATAGCATGTTGGGATTATATAAGATATTCTGTCTGAAGTGTACTGCAAGGTCCTCCTGCAACTGACTCAGTGATTGGAACTTTATCTTTAGTAGACCTTATTATCTGCTCAACTATGGCCCTGATGGAAGAATGGGCTGCATTATGCTCAGCCTCAGTCAGGGGGTTGCATAATGGAGTCTTCAATAGTGGGTTCAGCAGGTAGATTTTGTCTCCTGTTAACCATCCTTGAAAAACATCTGGCCTTTAACAGTTTAGAAAATCCTCTATACAAGGGGACATAGAGAAATCCAACAAGAAGGGACATGGGATGCGTCTGGTATAGGGATCTTATTCTGATGCGTGCAGCACATGCTATAACATGCAAGTTTAGTAGGAGATTGTAAAAGCTGTATGCATTGATACTTTGTCATCCCACCCACCACAATACTCAAAAAGACAACATTTCGTATAAGAGCATATTCGTGAATACTTGACAATCTGAGGTGAAAGGAAATTAGTTTCGTGTCCTTGTGCAGCCTATGAGGTATTTGGAAATGGTGGCACATTTAAAGACATTTGCAATTACTTTGCAGTGATGACAATCTTCAATCTGCAAAGGCTAATGGCATGGTCAAGATTGATTGGAACCAGGATTTGGCACACACTGGGCACTCCATGCAGATCACATGCAGGACTCTGTGATAACTTCAACCTCTGCTATGAAAATCTCAGATTGATGCAAATTCCCTTTGAAGGACCTTACATCATTCCTTACATCACAGTTGAGCCTGTGAACTCAAGCAGCAAAGGTGCACTTACTCCACTCACTCTGGGTGTGCTTACATCCATTTTCCATTTCTGTGTGTATTTGTGATTCACATGAGTGTGGAAGATACACAAGTTGCACTTGGCAGGGTGCGCTGCAGGTTCAGCCTGGGAATCAAGCTCTCTCCACCTTTCCCAACTTCCATGATCCTTTCTTCCTTGTTGAGCCCATCAAAATTGATCTCCTACAGTATTTGTACTTCTCTCCCTCCTCCCATTGAAGTGGGGCTGATGGTAACTGTTAATATCCTCCCACCCTGCAGAAACCCATATCCCCTCATGTACTGCCATCTCACCCTTCTTGTATGTTGTTTTCCCTCTTCACAATGACTGCCTCTTCTGCTGTCTCCAGCTGCAGAATCATTTCCCCAACTTCTGAGCACAGCATGTGCTCCTGATAATCCTACTGAACTTTCATTGAGCTGACTCCCAGTATTGACTATGGCTCATCCAATTGACCTGCAGGACTGACTGTGGCCCATATCTTAGACGGGAGTGATATCCACCACATGACTGACCACAGCAAGCAGCAGAATGACCAAGTCCAACTCCACGAACTGCCCTTGACTTTGTGTCCTGAAACCCCAACCTAAATAGTGCCTTCTTTGTCCTGCCTAAGGACTAATCCCCGTAGACTTTGAGACATAACCATTTTATTGAGGTACATTCATTGTGTTTGCCACTTATACTGGTGGCTTATGGTCTGAGACAGAATGTGGTGCCTGTTCCTGACCTTGTAAAGTGTCCTGACAGAACATTGAATGATAGGTGCTGATAGTTGATGATGTGCTCCAAAGTTCAGCATTAAGGTGCAGAACTATTTTGTAGGTTGATCGGAAATGTGCCTTGTGGAAGCCTGGTATGTGCCTGTTCCAAAGTTCTTGGATGAGGCGCGAGCATTCACTGTCCATGGAATGTGCCTTGAGATCTTAATGTCTGGTGTCCAAGGTATAGATTAGAAGCAAGCACCAGGCTAGATCCAGAGAGTCATAGAGTTATATAGCATGGAAACAGACCCTTCGGTCCAACTCGTCCATGTCACCCAGATATCCTAAATTAATCTAGCTCAATTGTCAGCATTTGGCCCATACCAACTCTAAAACCTAAATAAAAGAGCTGTAGATGCTGTAAATCAGAAACAAAACAGAAATTACTCAAAATGTTCAGCTGATCTGGCAGCATCTGTGAAGAGAAATCAGAGTTAACATTTCAGGCCTTTTGTTCTGAGGGTCACCAGATTCAAAATGTTAACTCTGATATATCTGCACAGATGCTGCCAGACCTGCTGAACTTTTCCAGCAATTTCTGTTTTGTCCCCTCTAAACCCTTCCCATCCAGATGCGTTTTAAATGTTGTCATTATACCAGCTTCCATCACTTCTTCTGGTAGCTCATTCAGTGCATGCACCACCCTCTGCATGAAAATGTTGCCCTTTAGGTCCTTTTCAAATCTTTCACCTCTCACCTTAAATCTACACCATCTAGTTCTGTACTCCTCTACCCTGCGGAGAATACCTTGGCTATTCACCCAATCCACGTTCCTCATGATTTTATGAACCTATATAAGGTCACCACTCAGCCTCTGACCCTCCAGGGAAAATAGCCCCAAGCCTATTCATCCTCTCCTTATAGCTCAAGCCTTCCAACTCTGACAACAACTGCTCTGATCTTTATGTTGGGAAACATCACCATCTTGTTTCTCTCCAACAGGTAAAACTGCAAATCAAGATTAGGCAATAATAGCATGCTAATCCATGCAACTGAATGCAAAGAGTTTTTTTTGATGGTGTTACAACACCCTTCAGCTTAACTTAAATCACCAACACAGAACAAATTTATCCTATGCAGTAATCTGTGAAAATTTGAGATGCCAAGAACTATTTAAAGTAAAAATTAACAACTTTATTTCCTAAAGTATAACAGAGAATAATTAACTAATAACTCTTTACAATTCCTCCTCTAACCCATCTTTTATCTCCCCTTCTATAACACTAGTCTTATAACTCCCCCACACTCCCCACCACCCCTATTAAGATTAACAAAACATAACTTCTTATCTCAAACCCAGGTAGCTTTTGGTTCTTCTCTGTATTCCTGTCTTCTTAACTTCTTCTTGGGATTCTGCTTTACAGATTACTAATAAATAAAGGTACCTTTAAGAAAGCTATTTTTCAGGTAGCCTTTTCATGCTGGTGGCTTGGTAGTTCTCCTCCCAACTGTTCAATTTTCCCTGGTCTTATTCCCCCCAAGCATCGGATTGTGTCATTGGCTTTTAAGATTGTCAATATATTCAATTCAAACTTGATTGGAGGTTGATATTTTGGGATATAATTTAAACTGATTGGTCAAAGTCAAATTTGTTTTTGTCTCCAGACAACCAGCTAATCGAGTTTTTTGACCAAATGTTACATCATATATTTTTTCAGAACACTTGATGCTGTCAGGTAGTTCTACTAGCTAATAACTCTCTTAAAGATACAGTACACCCACATTTGATAACAGAAGGTCACTAGTGAGTTTCACACCTCCCCATTCAATACTCAGTCTCAGAATTGGGCTTTTCACTCACAATATTGAGAATCTCATTACAGCTGATCTCACCATATTTTCCCAACTAATTCCTCAATGCCCATGTTGTTTGGGGGCCTGGGAAGCTTCTGAGCAAGTTATTCTACTTGGCTGCTACCTTGCACAATTGGGGTGATATTCTTGAAATTCTGTTCTACTCGAGGGCCCCCATGCCCTCCCCAGAATCACTTATTATTCCTGTCTTTACTATAAATTATATATTGTCTTAAGTTGATGAATTGGAAAAAAGGACATTCTTACAAAATGTTAATAATTTAACAATAACTTACATTTTAACAATAATTTAACAATAATTTACATTTGTCATTTTCCTCATTTCCTGGGAACCTGAATGCCATTCTCTCTTCCAAACCCAGAGGAAACATAAAGGGCTAGAAATATGGCTTAGTGGTGTTGCTGAAATGGGTGTTATGGAGGTTCTCAGTTGGCACTTTGTCTTTCACTGCACCCCAGACTGGGAAGGGTAACTAACATGTGTATGCAGTACATACCTTGGAAGAATCCAAAATGAGAGGATTGTAGCCAATTCAGTTGAAAGAGGGACCACCCCCTCTTGTGCTGTTTGAAGCACAGCTAAAGGAACTTTGACTAACCTTCAGGTGTTGGAAAGACCCTAAAGGTTATATAGGAGTGTTTTATTTGGAGGTGACATGGTGAGTTCCTAGACTTGGGCAGCAAGTGTTCTGAATCATCAAAGGGAGATCAGAGGATCTTTTGTCTTGTCCACAAAATGGTTGCAACATATCCTTTCTAGTCACATGTCATCCTGATTTGAAACTATGTCACCATTTTTTCACTGTTTTTGGGTCAGATGACACCACTCAGTATGAACTGGCTGTCTGACAGATTGAAGTAGGTACAATGGCACTTCCATCTGTTATTACCACTCCTACATGGTAGCTCATCAATCTAATTAGAGCCTGGATGTCCCTTTGAGCACTACTGTTTACAACCATGATGGCCACCATCTCAGCCTGGAGGACATTGAGCACAAACCTTGTGGCATCTCTTTTTGCAACATGCAGTGACTTCTAGTTGTGCTACAATGAAATCTGTAAAGTGCTACCAGATGTGCATCACAGGTTGGTTTACAAGCATAGCATGGAATCAGCCACTATTTTCTTAAAGAGAAGGATGGGTTCCCATCTCTTTGCCCAGTTGGAGCAAACCTCCACCACTCTTCTCGAAAGTGTTAAGCAGCTGTGTCCCAATACACCAAGCATCTCAAAATTAAAAACTGAAAGAACTGTGGATGCTGGAAACCAAAAAAAAAGGAATTGTGGGAAAAAGCTCAGCAGGTCAGGCAGCGTATGTGGAGAGAAATCAGAGTTGACATTTTAGGTCTAGTGACACTTCCTCAGAACTGATGGTAGCTAGGAAAAAGTTGTTTTTTATGCATTTGATGCAAGTAGATAGAAGTCAGCCTGGGAGAATGAACAGCTACTAATTGGGATAATTAGTGGCTAACAATGGGTTGTGTGAAATGGCAGAGAATGTGATAACAAGGCCTGGTGTGTGAGTGTTGGGGTAAAGACATGAGAGAAGGTGCCTGAAACCCTAAAATTGTTGAATTCAGTACTGAGTCCACAAAACTGTAGAGTTCCCAAGCTGAAAAATGAGCTGTTGTTCTTCCAGCTTGCGCTGAACTTCACTGAAGCATTGCAGCAACCTGGAGATATAGTTGTTGGCCAGGGAACATTGTGGTATGTTGAAGTGGTATCTCTGACGTGGGATGGCAGGATAACTCTTCCCCTTCCTCCTCACCTCCTGCTGTCCACAACAAGATGTGTTTGAGAGGAAATGCTTTAAACCCTTTGGAGTGTTGTACTTCTCCGTAATAAACATAAAACAGGCTTTCAGGTAAGTCTAAATCAGAAAGAATGATAAACATTTTTTCACACAAAACCCAGAAATGCAAATACAATGAATATATTCATTCCCTCATGCACAGAGAGAGGCACATATTTATACACACAAATAACGATGGTTTCTAGAAAACAAAGCATACATCTAGATTGTTATCACAATATAAGAAGCAAATCATGTTTATATTGAGTCCTTTAAAGTGTACACGTGGTCCACCCAGGTCGGTCCCCTCAAGTAGTTTGAAGAGTTTGATTTCCAGCTGAGCGCATGTTCATGGATGAATTTCTATAAAGATGAACCTTTTCAGGTGGAAACAAACTTTTCCTCCTCACACTGCAACTGGATGTTAGTTGTTAGTTGTGTTCTTTTGCCTGAAGGAATTGTGTGTTTTGTCCTGTTGGTCTCCAGACCTACTGTGACTGGTTTCTCCCATGTTTTGGGAGGGGGATTAAAGGTTTGTTATTGCCAGTTTTTGGTCACATAAATGAATACACCTAATGTGCACACAGAATATGCTTTGCAAATCTGAAGCCATTACCGTACAACAGGAAAACGCAGTAGATGGTTTATTCACATCTACTTTGGGATGAACTGCTGCCTGGACAAATCAGTTTGGTACATTTGAGCTTGGAGACATGAAATCTGGATTGGAGTTTTGGACTAACTCACAAACAACAGAAGGTGTGAATTTCACAGATCTTGGTATATCCACTCAAAAGAGAAAGATAAGATTAGATTACTTACAGTGTGGAAACAGGCCCTTCGGCCCAACAAGTCCACACCGACGCGAACCCACCCAGGCCCATTCCTCTACATTTACCCCTGCACCTAACACTACGGGCAATTTAGCTTGGCCAATTCACTTAACCTGCACATTTTGGACTGTGGGAGGGAACCTACGCAGACACAGGGAGAATGCGCAAACTCCACATAGTCACTCGCCTGAGGCAGGAATTGAACCCGGGTCTCTGGCGCTGTGATGGTAGCAGTGCTAACCACTGTGCCACCGTGCCGCCCACCATTGGGCTCCACCATTGTCATTTACATTTTCTGAAAAGATATGTAGACCTGAATTAATCTTTTGTTTGTGCAGTAATCACAGCAGGTCACCTAAACCTCAGTAGTCATCTTCACTCAAGGGAAATTGTCCAGGTGCCATGCCATGCCTTTATTTTAAAAGTAAAAATGTCCATTATCTTCATGTGCTTTTGGTATAAGCATAAACATAACAGTACATGATCACCAACACTCTCTTGTAAGCTGTTCATCAAAATCCTTACCTGAGTCTTCTACAGTGGAACTTGTCTATGAAGTTGCCTTCTGGTGAGCTCACATACAAGCTAATTAGAACATAGAACATAGAACAATACAGCACAGAACAGGCCCTTCGGCCCACAATGTTGTGCCGAACATTCGTCCTAGCTTAAGCACCTATCCATATACCTATCCAATTGCCGCTTAAAGGTCACCAATGATCCTGACTCTGCCACTCCTACAGGCAGCGCATTCCATGCCCCCACCACTCTCTGGGTAAAGAACCTACCCCTGACATCCCCCCTTATACCTTCCACCCTTCACCTTAAATTTATGTCCCCTTGTAACACTCTGTTGTATCTGGGGAAAAAGTCTCTGACTCTAACTATTCCCCTGATCAGCGTATAAACCTCTATCAAATCACCCTTCATCCTTTGCCGTTCCAATGAGAAAAGGCCTAGCACTCTCAACCTATCCTCGTACGACCTATTCTCCATTCCAGCCAACATCCTGGTAAATCTCCTCTGCACCATCTCCAAAGCTTCCACATCATTCCTAAAGTGAGGCAACCAGAACTGCACACAGTACTCCAAATGTGGCCTTACCAAGGTCCTGCACAGCTGCAATATCACCACACGACTCTTGAATTCAATCCCTCTGCTAATGAGCACTAATACACCATAGACCTCTTACAAGCTCTATCCACCTGAGTGGCAACTTTCAAAGAGCTATGAACATAGACCCCAAGATCCCTCTGCTCCTCCACCTTACTAAGAACCCTACAGTTAACCCTGTATTCCGCATTCTTATTTGTCCTTCCAAAATGGACAACCTCACCTCCCCAAGATGATTATTCCTCCCCAAGCCATTAAAGCCCATTTTGTGCACGGTACCATTGTTCACCTACAGATCCTGATCCCATGCTACCTACTAAGGTACACAACGTGGTAATAGCTGAGCTGGCTATGGGTCACAGGCCAAGTGATGATGTTTTTCTGTCTGTTTGGCTCTTACCCTTGCTTCTGCGAAGCAGTCTAAGCCCATGGCTGCTCCTGGGTGTTTAAAAGCTGAAATTTAAAAGTGAAAGATTGGAATAAGGAAAGGGGAATAGGTAGGAAAGCAAGGGAACCGTGGCCGCATCATCAGCAATCTGCTCATCATCCCAGACAACGGGATGAGGATGAGGTGGGAGAAGGGGCAGAAGGCATAAACGTTCTTTGTGATGGTAGATATTGCAAACGCTGATGCTGCTGACCCTATAATATGCAGAACGATGTCTTCTGTAGGGCTCAGGAGATGCAAGTACCCTTGTCCTCCAGCAGTTCTGCTCTGCTTTCTTGTTATAGGCAACCTTGTCTAGCAAGTGATAGCATTGAATGTCAGTGATTTGTGTTGAACTCTATTTGGGTAGTTGGCTACAATTGAATGTTTTGCGATATTTGCCATCTACAAGAGGTAGACATGAAGTTAATATCATTGGAAATTGTGTGAAGGTGAGATTAAATATCTGAATGTTAGGCCTGAATCTTGATTGCAAGAGACTAGGTAAGTTATGGTCCATTGAGCAATTTGAGATAATACTAGTGCAGAGGCTAAGTGGTGCCATTGAAATGCATTTACTGGCCATGGCCACCTCTGTCAGGTTGTTGAATTTCTTCGGATACTGCAACCAAGCTCTCGAGATCAAATTTAGGACCTTTGAAATTTCCATCCCCTCAATCCTTGAAGTGGCCAGGTACTCTATGGAAACATGTCCTCTCTCCTATTGTTATCGTCCAACACTAAGGTTTCCAACAATGCATCTGTGGGCCTACTGTAATGGTTTAGCCTCTTGCCTGGTGCAGCTCCAACTTGCAGTCAATATAAATACAAGCAATCAACAGCAGCGTTATTCCAAGACTGTAGCCCATCTTTAAGAAGGATGGTCTGCCTTTAAGAGAAACAGGTGTTAGGCCGGAATCTCGGGATTCCGGTCTTCGCGAGTTCTTTGGAAGGAGAGACCGCACCAGCTTCTTTAGTTAGGAGCAGAGCACCGTTTATTTTACAGAATCACGACTGGCAAACTATACAACGAATTCTACAGCATGCAATTCGTTGGAGAAGGCGTTCTGACTTCCCCTTCGGACCTGGCTCAATTATACTTCGCGCCGCCAGGAGTTCCCGGTCAGTTCTCCCTCGTTCGTCCCCCTCATTGGTTGGTACACCTGAGAGCTAGGGGGTCTGCGCCTCCATTGGCCGTATCGAGGTGCCTGTCCAGCTCCTGCTGGGCCGGACAATGGTACAGCCATCCTGGGGTCGGCAGTTCCGACCCTGTAATCAATGATCCATTGTTCAGAGTATTGATCTCATTACTATGCATCTGACAGAGTCAATGGTCTTCCGCAAGCGAATTAACAAACATTATCATTTATCATGGGTTTCGATGGGAATCTATTCTGATAGGTACATTAACAGATGCTTTAGTAATCATGTACTCCGACAGCGCAATTCACACCGTTCGACAGTTACCGGTTCCTTTATTAGTCATGAGTTCTCAATGGGGCAGTCTGATACTGGCTGACATGATCTAATCAGCGAGGAATGTTACTTCAGACAGGTAGCCCTGCAGTTGCCAGGTTCTCCCCCATGGCTGCGATTAGCTATTTGGGGACTGGAGCTGGTAATGCCTGGTGTAGCAATAGTGCTACCCTCCCTAGCCCCACTCTTAGGCAATCTAGTGGTTATTCTCCCCAACACAGGCTAACTGCATGTGTGTTACCAATGCACACCCCTGGGTCTCCTGACGAAAACTCAATCACCAGCAAGACAAGTCACTTCTTCTGAACACCGCAATAATTTAAATGAAAAGGTAGTATGGAGTTTGTCTATCAATACCTCACCCAAAAAAGAGCCTAATCAAATTCTTATCCATTGGTCTATTTCACTCAATGAACTATTGATGAAATACTTTACCTGATACAACTAAAGTCCTACTCTTCATAAACACGTTTAAGCATTACTTTCCATTTTGCTTGAAACCTTTGAAAGAGAAGAAAGATGAGTACATGATTATTCACAAAAAAGTACACATACTTTAGAGGTGCTTCTCAGGAATTAAGATTTTGAGTGGGTGGAAATCTTTCCATACGAGATGTATGGAAAACGGCTCATTGGTGTGAGTTTGTGAAAAATACCTCAGGTAGGTTTTTTTTAAATAGAGCTGGAAGAATTAAGTGGATACAGCCCAGATCTCAGCTGCAATTTTGGGCCAGCAACATTAGCCATTGTGCAAAATTCTATGGAAATGATTAGTGCATTTGCCACTCAGACAGTTGAAGAGGTGGTTCAGAGTGAGAACAGATATACCTGCTGTTCTTTAAATGACTACAGTCTGGCATTTTTCAAATTCATGTTTTTCCCACATACAGATAAAAATTAAGTTGCTCCTTAACACAACACAGCACCTGGTGTGTTACCAGCACTTTGCAAAGATAGCCCAACATATCTTTGGTGGGCGGCACGGTGGCACACTGGTTAGCACTGCTGCCTCACAGCGCTAAAGACCCGGGTTCAATTCCCGCCTCAGGTGACTGACTGTGTGGAGTTTGCACATTGTCTGCGTGGGTTTCCTCCAGGTGCTCTGGTTTCCTCCCACAGTCCAAAGATGTGCGGGTCAGGTGAATTGGCTATGCTAAATTGTCTGTAGTGTTAGGTAAATGTAGGGGTATGGGTGGGTTGTGCTTCAGCGGGTTGGTGTGGACTTGCTGGGCCGAAGGGCCTGTTTCCACACTGTAAGTAATCTAATTATATATCCATAAAAGCATTGTCTATATAGCAGTAAGCTGGATGGATGGTTACTGCATGAAATTGATCATTTTTAAAAATCTGAGAAGCTTTGGAACATGAATCAGTCATTCAGTCACTCAAGATTGATCTAGCATTCAATTGAACCATGGCTGTTTCTCATCCATCATGATTATAAATACTTTAAATGTTATGCCTTTCAGCTGGGTTGATAGGCATAAACCTGAGCTGCCAGAGGAAGTGGTGAAGGCTGGTACAATTACAGCAATTAAAAGACCTCTTGACAAGTATATGAATAGGAAGGGTTGAGAAGGATATGAGCCGAATGCTGCCAGATGGATCTATTTTAATTTTGGATAGCTGGTTGGCATGGCCCTGTTCAACTTAAGGGTTTGTTTCCGCGCTGTACAACCCTATGACTGTATAACTTTGTATCACTCAGTTTTCAAATTTCTATTGGGCTTGTCTCAGCAGTTTGCCGACAGACAATTTCATGTTTCCAACTCTTTTTGTAGAAGTGTTTCCTGACATCAAACTTACTTTAATTTAAAATGATGTCTCCCCCAGTTCTTGATTTGTATGGAATAAGCTAGCAGAGGAAGTGGTGGAGGCTGATGCAGTTACAATATTTAAAAGACGTCTGGATGGATATATGAATAGGAAGGGGTTAGAGGGATATGGGCCAAATGCTGGCAAATGGGACTAGATTAATTTAGAATATCTGGTCAGCATGGATGAGTTGGACTGAAGGATCTGTTTCCATGCTTCTTAATAACTCAATAAATAATTTCTCTCTATCACCCAATAAATTCCTTTAATCATTTTACACATTTCAATTAGATCACCTTTTAATCTTTTGTATTCAAGGGAGTACAGGCTTAGGTATGAAACCTGTCCTCATAATTTGACTCTTTAATTGTGTTATCCCTATTCTAAATCTTCAGTGAAGATGAACACTTCAAAGACCAATACATCCTAACCTGTTCTCCCCTGTAAACCTGGTCAAATGTCTCTTTATTAATTAAGACAAATAATTTATAATTATAAGGGAACATGAGGTTCAACTAGATGAATATTGCAAGTCAAATCCTGCTAATTGAATACACATCAATTACCCTTACTCCCTTTGGCCTACTTCCTAACCAATTCATCATCTATGTCAAAAGGTTGCCTTCAATCTCATATACTTGCATCCTTCCTAACAAATTGTGGTGTTGCTTAACAGTAGTACTCATCCCTTGGTATCTCTGAAACCAATAAAAAAGGAGGCCATTTAGCCCAATGTTTCTCTGCCTGGTCTCTGAAAGATTTACTGCTCAGATTTTCCCAAAGCCCTGCAGTTTTATCTTTTCTCCTTTTCAAGAACATAGCTAATATTCTTTTGAAAATCAGTATTGAACCTGTTCCTACTATTCTTTCAGGCAAATGCATTCCACTTCATAAAAATGTGTTACTTTAAAAAGAAATTGCATCTCCCCAATGGTTCCTTTTGTCATTCTGCTATTTGTCAGACTGCTATTTGTCATTCTGCTATTTGTCAGACTGCTATTTGTCAGACTGCTATTTGTCAGACTGCTATTTGTCAGACTGCTATTTGTCAGACTGCTATTTGTCAGACTGCTATCGAGCTCATATGCTCTGCTGATTGGCTTTGCACCATCTGTTCCAAACAACAAAGTTCCCCAAACATCTGCAGCCCTTTCCACCTCTTACCCAGATACACAAATAGATCAATTCCAGCATACTCATTGTTCTAGCCTGGCCTTGCTACACAAAAACTATTTTTTCCAATTACAACCCTTTTTGCTCCCATTGACTAGTCTCTCCTGCATATGTATATATCTTTCTATATCCCTCCTGAGCTACAGCCTCAAGTCCTTAGATACTACCTTCAACAGTTTCCAGTTTCTTGACCCTAAATGTCCCTTTTCACCCAGACATCCTATCCCTCTGCACTTTCATCATCTACTATATGGCCTCGTTGTTCTCTGTTTCTCCCTGGAATGGAAATCCCATCTACTATCACCTTCCTTCAATAATTAACTTGTTCTTAAGCAAAATATTTCTTGATCCCTCACACCTCCTTCAAACAAAGCTGTAAAGGGTTCACATATTGGTTTTGACTGTGTTTATCTTTTCGTGGGATATGTGTAACATTCTTGATCCCAGTCATAATCAGGTGCCATCCCTCTCCCCCTTCTCTGCTGCATTGATGCCAGTTTTTAGCCACTTCATATCTCGGCCCATGTAACAAGATTCAAAAACTTTGTTTTCAATTATCCATCACTGAATCTTGCTTTCCTTAATTTTTCTGTCTTCATTTCTGAAAATAGACTGCAGAGCAATTCCTCACTGACTCCCACCACCACAATACATTTCCCTCCCATCTTGTTTCTTGAAGGAAGCTATTCCAGTTTCTCCACCTACCTTCATTTGTTCTGACAAAATAATATTTCCAATATGTCTTCTTTTTCCCCTCATCTGAGGATTTCCCTCCAAAATGATTGACAGGAACCTTGCTTATCTCATTTCCTGCTCATCTACATTCAAGCCCCTACCCTCACAGAACCATGATACAATTCTCTTTATCCTCACTAACACACAGCATCATGCACTCAGTTCTTATACAATGACACTACGCAATACTTCCACCCTTTGCATTTTAGCATTCTGAAGGAACTGTCCCCTCTGCAACACCTTGTTCCACTTTTCTGGTGTTCTAATAAGCATTCCTCATTACATAGCACTTCTCTTTCAAGGAGATACAATAACCATTCTTTCATGTCGTTGTTCTAATCATCCAGGACTCTGAATGCTCTTTTAGATGAAGTAATGATTTACTTACACATTTCTCAATTTACTGTACTGGATTCACATCTCTTACAATGCAAACTCTTTTAAATTGGGAAAACAAAATACAGATTGGGAGTTGCTTTGTTGAACATTCTCACTCAATTTGTAACCATGATCCAGTAGCCTTTGGACCTTTGTTTTTTTAATTTTCACTTCATTCCCACACTGACCTCTCTATCCTCAAACTCCTACGCTTCCAATGAAACTGAATGAATGCTCAAGGAGAGCAGCTCATCAGTGCTTCACAATCGTCCATAGTCAACAATAGGTCCAATAATTTTAGATCTTAACCAATATTGCCATTGAAATGAGAATGTGCTGCTTCTAATGAGTCTGCTGTTTATTTATCTGTGCTCCTTTCTACCCTATCGCAGACCTTCCCTTTATTATTTTCTTTCTCACACCCACTTTCCTTGTGTCTGTTTTTGTTTAAAAACAGTTTCATCTGCAAAATTTTCCAGTTTTTGATAAGGTTGCTGAATTGAAGTATTAGCTTTGTTTTTTATTCTACAGGCGGTACCTGAGCATTTCCAACATTTTCTGCTTTTAGTTTAGATTTACACCATCTGTAGTATTGTGACCATCCTGATGATGCGTTGTGGAACCTGCTTTCATAGGCCAAAACAAATCATGATTTCATAGTCGTTATGAAATGTGAAGATAACCCCCAGCTTATTTTTTTTCATTATTAAAAACTACTCTTTTAAACCACTTCCATCATCATTGTAAATAAGTGCAAGGATTTCCTTTGTCACAAAGTCTGAGACTTTTCATTCAGTTGGCTCTGCCATGAGCTAAATTCCTTCTAAAGTATCCCCTGCCATTTCCCTGAGCTCACATCTCTAATTTCTATCCTGTCTCCTGTCACCCACTCCAAAATCACCTCATGCTCCTTAACCTTTAATTCCCATCAAACTAGTGAACACTCTTTTCCTGGTGTCCATGTTAACTGACACTAACAATTCCTTCTTCTCAGGTGTCATCTGTTACACCTCCAGATCTGTTGTGACCATCTGCTCTATGCCCTGCTTACAAAATCCTACTCTCTCTCCTTGAAAGTTCTTGTCCCCATCTCCACCCTCCCCATTCCCACATTGTTCTCACTGTCAGCTACTCAGCTGTGATAGCCACAGCGCCAAAAACAGATTGCACCACATTAATTTACACACTTCCCTCTTCGTTAAGTAAAAACTCAAAGAACTGCAGATGCTGGAAATCAGAATCAAAAGCAGAAATTGCTGGAAAAGCTCAACAGGTCTGGCAGCACCTGTGGAAAGTTGGTTCTGTTCTGTGTTCTGAAGGAGGATCACTGGACCTGAAATGTTAACTCTGATTGCTTTCCACATTTGCTGCCAGAACTGCTGAACTTTTCCAGCAATTTCTGTTTATGTTCTGATTCTTGCATTACAAGATGCTCAGGTAAAAGCAGAAGGAGCTGGTTCAAGGGTAGCTAACCTTCAAGTAAAAATTGTACTGAGCATACATTGGAATGCTAATTTCTTTAAAACCCGGCCTGCAATAGGATTGAGTTAGTTGAAGGTGAGGGTATCCTCACACCATGCTGCAGATGTTCTTTTGCTTTCCTGCCTCTCCCCTCACCACAACATACTCTTTTGTTCTTTTCTCATTTCACATAGCCAAGAATTGCATGTTTGCCAGGGACTGGCTTAACAATATGGCAGAAGGTTTATCATCAATCTCACACTCTCAAAAATAGCTCTGATACTCACAGTAAACATCATGTGGGGAAGCAGATAGCAAAGAAGCAGGATCTGTGTAAGTTGAGACACCAGGTAGGATAACCAGGGGAAGGATAACACTACATGGTGAACCATTGAAGGGGAAAGGTGGTAAGGAAAAGCCAGAGAAATATAGACCGGTGAGCCTGACATCGGTGGTGGGCAAGTTGTTGGAGGGAATCCTGAGGGACAGGATTTACATGTATTTGGAAAGGCGAGGACTGATTAGGGATAGTCAGTATGGTTTTGTGCTGGGAAATTATGTCTCCTGAACTTGATTGAGTTTTTTGAAGAATTAACAAAGAAGATTGATGAGGGCAGAGTGGTAGATGTGATCAAAATGCACTTCAGTAAGGTGTTCGACAGGTTTCTCATGGTAGACTGGTTAGCAAAGTTAGATCTCATGGAATACAAGAAGAACTAGCCATGTGGATACAGGACTAGCTCAAAGGTAGAAGACAGAGGGTGATGGTGGAGGGCTGCTTTTCAGACTGGAAGTCTGTGACGAATAGTGTACCACAAGGCTTGGTGCTGGGTCCACTGCTTTTCATCATTTATATAAATTATTTGGATGTGAATGTAGGAGGTATAGTTAGCTACAAATCTTCTCAAAACTCACTAATAGTTAGTAAGTTTGCAAATGACACAAAATTGGAAGTGTAGTGGACAGTGAAGAAGGTTACCTCAGAGTACAATGCGATCTTGATCAGATGGGCCAATGGGCTGATAAGTGGCAGGTGGAGTTTAATTTAGATAAATACAAGGTGCTGCATTTTGGAAAAGCAAATCAGAGGAGGACTTATACACTTACTGGTAAAGTCCTGGATGGTGTTGTTGAGCAAAGAGATCTTGGATTGCAGGTTCATAGTTCCTTGAAAGCAGAGTTGCAGATAGATAGAATAGTGAAGAAGACATTTGGTATTCTTTCCTTTATTAGTCACAGCATTGAGTATAGGAGTTGGGAGGTCATGTTTAGGCTGTACAGGACATTGGTTAGGCCATTTTTGGAACTTTGCATGCAATTCTGGTCTCCTTCCAACTTGAAAAGGTTCAGAAAAGATTTACAAGGATGTTGCCAGGGTTGGAGGATTTGAGCTGTAGGGAGATGCAGAATTGGCTGGAGTTTATCATCTGCAAATGGGACTAAATTAGGTTAAGATATCTGGGGTTGTTTTCCCTGGAGTGTTGGAGGCTGAGGGTAACCTTAAAGTGGTTTATAAAATCATGAGAAGCATGGATAGGATAACTAGACAAAGTCTTTTCCCTCCATTAGGGGAGTCCAGATCTAGAGGGCATAGGTTTAGGGTGAGAGAGAAAAGATATAAAATAGACCTAAGGGGCAACTTTTTCACACAGAGGATGGTGCGTGTATGGAATAAGTTGCCAAAGGAAGTGGTGGAGGCTGGTACCATTACAGCATTTAAAAGGCATCTTGATGGGTATATGAATAGGAAGGTTTTAGAGGTATATGAGCCAAGTGCTGGCAAATGGGACTAAATTAGGTTGATATCTGGTCGGCATGGATGATTTGGACCAGGAGGTCTGTTTCCATGCTGTACACCTCCATGACTCTATCTCACATTAGTATTGCTGCACAATATTTCATGAGTACTTCAATGGAGCAGACCACAGAAGAAGGCTGGTAGATCTACTTGGTGCATTGGGAAGCCTCCTCGACAGCCTATGGTTAACATCCAGGAACACAGATGAGTGCACAATTAACTTGACACATGACTTGGTATGTGGATAATGTGGATAATCAACATGCAGATTTCATAATTCATGTTGAACAAGACACACCGAGGGGGGGGGAAATGTCACAGAATATACTCTGGGTGCAGAACTTTAATGTCTATTAGAGACTGTCTCTTGTGTTGAAATCCCATCAACGCTCAACTAGACATTTTGTAAAGCCCCAAGTAGTGTTAGATGCCTTGGGAGGAGTTACCATTTTATAAATGGACTTACATGTTACAGTGTATTGAAATTATTCTTGGTAACTGCACAGAAAACCGACAGAGTAATGTCTTCCACGTTTTAAAAAAATGATTTGAAACCACGTTGTATTATCAAAATATTTTTATTTTAAAAATTAATGATAGTATTTCATTTCAGCTTTGTACTTAAATAATAAAAATTAAATACTGCAGATAAATTTAAAGCAATTTACAGGGAAAAACTGCGTCTACCTCAAATAGCTTATTCCAGAATGCATGCCAAAGCGAAATCCTACATTCACCGGACAATGACAATGCAACTTTCAAATTGCACATGTCGGTTCATATCCCCCAATGGTGGCACTTAATATTAAACATGATGGGCAAAATACATTTTTTTTATCAGGGGTAACAAAGATTCTTTGGAGTCAACTCTGAGACAGTTTCAGTTGCATTATTTTTGTGCTGTCTTGATTTTACTTTGCAATTTAGTAGTTGTTAATATGACGCTGATTTAGAGAAAGTATGAATGTTACCGACATTTAACAGCAGCACGTTTTTACTAATCACCGCGCATCGTCGAAAGCATCAAACTATTTTTTATTATTAACTTGATCCAGCTGAAAATAACGCAAATGTCAACCGAGAGACCACACCAACATGCAATGCACAAGTTCGTCATCCGTGCCCCAAACAAAGGTAGGGCTGCAATCTGTTAAATTTAAATCATTGATGGTTTAGACCTGCTAAGTGGTCTTGAGCTAAGCACCGCTCGCTGGAAGTATCCTCCTGACCTTCAGCGAGGTGGCCAAGACACAGGGAGCACCAGCGGCTGGAATCGAATGTTGCTATCAATTAAATTAATTTTTGACTCGGGATATTTTCGTATAGTAAAACATAATTTGATTATTTAAAAAAAAAATTTAAAAACGACTGTTCCCATTTAATTTCTGGCATCCAGACAGGATCAGTTTAGACTGTCCAATCTGAGATAGGAAGCCTTGGATATCAGTGGCGGACTTGTGCAGGGCGATGTTTACAATAGCACTTTGACATTTGTTCACATTACAGTCCATAACACATCAGCTTAATACCTTGGCATAGCACATTCATTGTCATAACAAGCTTATTTTTGTAAAAGGTTGCAAAGATTGTAGGAAACATTACTGTCACCTCCACCTAAAATTCTCTTGATTCTGCAGGGGATTTCTTTGTATGTTTGTTTTAATGAGTTGTTATGGTGACCGAATTATGGAAAAAATGAGCGCAATTCTTGATAACGAAAATTATGGTTAAAAAAAAAATGAGATGCCTTCTAAGTAAAAACTTGGGAAAAGTACTAATAAAGGATGAAGGGAATATTTAGTGGAAAAAAGGTTCCTTCCAGGTACCCACAACGTGACCAGACGCTAACGACTCGCGTCGTCACATTAATGTTCGCGCCATTCATCTACAGATTTGTGAAGTCGATTCGTTTTTTTTAAAAAGTTAGACTATTCTCATTCTTTTTAAGGATTAATGAACCACATGTTTACAAAAACTGGCAGCTGAAATAATATCCACAATCATACAATCATTGCATCCTTCTCCTCGTCCCCCCCCCACCCCAGAACAGTTAAGACCTGGCACAAAGATCATGATAGATTTACAGAATAATAAATACATGTCCGTAAGTTCTGCAGATGCTTCAAAAGAAATTTAAGTTTGACTAGCCACCATAATGATTTTTGTTTGCCTGAGCAGTAGTAGTTAATTGCTTAAAGAAAAATAAATAAATGAAATAAATCTCTTGCATTGAGAGACTAGTGTTAGGATATAATTAACAAAATATCTGATCATGAGAACCTAAGATTAATAAGGGACACTTATGTATTTGTCACATCCAAAGTTTGATATATGAATGGTCTTGAGATCAGATACAGAGTAACATGATCAGAAGTCACGATGTCCATTTTGAGGGCACACAGTCACACACTTGCGGTATGACTTTCTTATTGATCAAATAAGCCTTCTAAAAATAAGCCAGCTCAATTACTGCAGTGCATTAGGCTGGATGGGATCGTTTTCACAGCAAACATTGAATAGGACATAAAGAAGTGCCCTGTGAGGCATCTTTGCATTGTAGGCATGACTAGTCAAAATGAGAGAGTCCTGTTAAAATGAGAAAGTTCTCCTTGTGAAACTTTGTTGAACAATCATCATTGATATATCATCTTAATCTTCGAGACATATAATGTCTGAAAAATTGTACAGATATATGATATCTGCTCTAAACATATTATTTATGTGTTGAATGCAATCATTCCTTTGGTAGAATGTATGGCTGCACAGTACAAGTAATATTTATGCAAACTTTTTCAGAAATATTATTCTATTAGAAGAGTTCCTATCCAAATAGATAATAAATAATAATATATAATATTAATAATTCATACTCATGTGAATTGAAAAATTAAATTCTTCCATCAAAATAAATCACAGTGGCTTGAGATCTCCATTCAAGAAAGGGTTATTCAGTGATATTTTTGAAATATCTTGCCTCATGTAAAAGACATTGTATCACTGTAAAAGACAATTAAAATTAATTATTATTAGGATAGAAATAACAGTTATTAAAAGTTATTTTGAAACCAATGATGACTGATGTGAGACTTGCCAATTTACATGCTGGAATTTTAGGAATAAGCAACCAAATTCTGCAATTAACTTAGATTAGGTTCTCTACAGTATGGAAACAGGCCCTTCAGCCTAACAAGTCCACAGCGACCCTCCAAAAAGTAACCCACACACACTCATTCCCCGACCCTATATTTACCTCTGACTAATGTACCTAAAACTATGGGCAATTTAGCAAGGCCAGTTCACCTGGCTTGCACATCTTTGGACTGTGAGAGGAAACTGGAGCACCCAGAGGAAACCGTCACAGACACAGGGAAAATGTGCAAACTCCACACAGACAGTCCGCCTGTGGCAGAAATCAAACCCGGGTCCCTGGTGCTGTGAGGTAGCAGTGCTAACTACTGTGCTGCCCCAAATTAGGTGACCAATTTAGAATTGCTATAATAAAATTATCATATTACTAGGAAATACTAATAAGTCAGCAAGGTTCATTGAGCCAATTTATTGTTTACCCAGTCACTGAGGACATGGTGGCAAATGTCTTATAGTTAGTACTTATAATATTTTAACACAGGCATTATTTTCCCAAACTTAAGGGCATAATTAAAGAGCTACTACAAATTGGTTATAACACATTAGCTATTCATCTTACCTGTGATTTCCTGAACTTATATTGTAGAATAGTGCGCATTTGTTGTAGGAACTTTTCATTGTTCACAGTTGTGTTTGTGTAAGAAACACAGTTGTCCTGTGGAATAAACAAAGTGGGTTTGAGGCCCTTTTTCAAGGATGTGATATCAGACAACTCAACAAATTGATAAGAGTGCTTCAGGAAACACAATATTTTGTGTTTCATTCTATGTGTGGAGAGGAAGCTTTAACACCATGAAGATTAAAGGTCTCTTTGATGGACTACAAAATGACTTCAAGCTTGATACAGCTTAGAGCATGCATATTTCAATTCCCACACTTCACTGTCCTACAATCTTTCATAGGTATTGTCAGTTCTTCACTCAAATCTGAAGCTATCCTCCTGATAGTTTAGCTTCTACACTGCTAGTCTTGACAGTCTGGATGTCTCATTTCTAATTCATTCTCTGTAAATATGTGGGTTGCTATTACTTTTACAATATGAGTGAAAATTAACTAACTTCAACACGTTTATATGCACTACATTTATAACAAAATGATGTTAACAGATTGTTTAAAATAGAGCAAAGTGGATAAAACAACAAGTAATGATGCCTAAAATGGATTTTTAAAAAAATTATTCACAAGATGAAGGCATTGCTGGCTAGATAGCACTTATTGCACATCCCTAATTACCCAGAGGACAGTTAAGAGTCAACCACATTGCTGTGGGTCGGGTCTGGAGTCACATGCAGACCCAACCAGGTAAGGATGGCAGTTTCCTTCCTAAAGACCATCAGTGAACCCGATGGGTTTTTTTTTCCAACAATTGGTAATGGATTTATAGTCATCATTGCCTCTTAATTCTCGATACTTTATTGAATTCAAATACCACCATCTACCATGGTGGCATTTGAATCTATGATCCCAGAACATTATCTGGGGGTCTCTTGGTTAACAATTCAATACAAGACCACCAGGCCATTGCCTCCCTTGATAAAACATATAAATTGTAGCCTGGCAAATGAGAAGAGGTTCAATATTAGGAAAAGTTGCTTCAAAGGACAATAAATAATTGGCCACATTCTATGAGTCAGTAATCCGAGAGGAACACAAGGCCTAATTTTGAATCAGCTTGACATGACAATTTAGCAAGGTTTTGAACAAACATAAATATCTGTGATGGAAGGCATTGTTTCTAACTCAAGCTGATGAGGAATTAAGATGTTAGAAGTTTGTGCGTCCAATGCTTTTTGTACAGTCTTCCCTTGAAGAAGCGCCACACACTTAAACTCAGGCAGCTTATTGGCTGGATACCAACAGCTAAAACTTACAAAATTAAAAACTTGGACAGTTTTGTTAGAGCTTAATGAGCAAAAATCTTAGTATAGCTCATAGTTTATCAACAAAAACAAAATTAATCATCTCCGTGTTGTGCAACTGACAGCCATCTGTTAGGACTGTAGAGGATGATCTGGAACAAATTGGAGATGTTCTGGCCTGTTCTGAAAGGATTACTGTTCCAGACACCATTAATAAGCCTACTTTAAAAAATAGTTAAAACTTACGCGAGAGATGTTCATATGGCGTGTCTTTTTGAACAGTTTTGTGATGATACGTCTGACAGTGAAATCAATGTCCTTTATTTTTGAGAATCTTTCTAGTTCTGCCACATAGCAGGAAAGGTCATACTGTAGGGAAGAGAAAAATATTTCACAGAACAGCTCAATACATTTTCAAGTGGTAAATGGCCAGCTGTTTCCCAGAAACTGTTTAGTATATCCAGAAAGATTCACAATTGCTTCATGAAGCCAAAGTATTGGAAACTGATTACAAAATTTGATCTGATTTTGCTGACCTATTAGTTTCAGATGTCTGTTCATTCCATCTGCTCAGAAAATAAAACATGTTAAAAATTGAAGGTGGTAGGATATGGGCTAAACATGGTCAATTTGTCTGTCCAGGTTGCAGGTAAGCAGGAAGGGGTTTGAGGTGATTGAGGAAAGAAAACATGTTTATACTTTAAAAGCATATTGAAATGTTACTGTGTTTTCAAGTCATCATGAAAATATGAAAGAGGCTTGGTTGCTATGGGGAATGGGTGGTTAATGTAAATAAAATGTAAGATTGTAACTTCCATGCAGGTTCATACATTGCATATGAGGGAGACATTTTCACTGATGGTGTGTACATGCTGCCCTTTTGTTGAACTTCATTCAATTTTGCCAACTCAAAAGCTATAAAAATATCTTATCAAAAGCTCCCAACCACTTTATCAGAAATGTCAGATTATAAATGATCAAATGCAGCCTTCGTATTTACCAATAGCTGTTAGATTGAAGCTTGCATTAAGTTAACTCTTTGATTTTCTTCCTGCATTGTAGTCATTCGTTCAAACTACTGAGCAGGACAGGAAATTCTGACTAAGTGATAATCTCAAGTAACTATGATTACGTCCTTTAGCATGATATTGTTCTCATGTTTTGGCAGTTTATTTATGATCATAAAATGTGTTAGAAAGGAAAGTTTTTGGCCTTGCTTGCCAGGAAGTGGGGAATCCCCTGACAAAAAAAGTTTCCTGCTTTATTTACATAATAATATTTTTTTAGCTGTACAATTTAGTACAATGCAAACACATCATTAAATTTAGTGACATACAAATATCATACCTTATCACATTGTAATTCTAGATGTGGCACACGTTGCAGATAAATTCAACTTAAATACAAAATAGAGGCAAGTGCTGTCCACCTGAGGCCTGAGTGCAATTTAAATTAAAGCTTCATTGTTGCTAGCAAGGTATATTTGCCAAACAGGTGCCTTGCTGAAGTGTGTTAGAAGTGGGGGCTTATGCCACTCACTGTGTAGTACAATTTTTGGGAGTGTATGTCTGAACTTTGCAATTGAAGTTCAACAAAAAACTTACAATTCTGATTTGCAAATTTGCACTCATTGTAGACAAGTGGCTACTTGCCCATCTTTAGGTTCACCAGGATAAACATATTGTACTAGGTGGGCTGTGAGAATTGAAACAGCTCCCAATTCTGATAAAGACTTGCTGCGCACTTTACAGGGGCTGGTCAGTTAAATTTCTCACCCATTGTTTCTTGTTTCCTCAATTAATAAAGGTTCTGTAATCTGTGATGTTAAGAGAGAGGATTGATTGTAGCTCTCAGTATGTTTATCTAATTTGATCTCCAACCTAGCAAATTGAGAGGAAGGATAACCTATTCTTTCTCATAATAATTTAGTTCTTGAAATGTTTTTTCAATGATTAATGCATATTTGACTAATGCAACCTTTTGGTTAAAGACCAATCTAAAGAGATAGAACATTGAACATTGAATTTAAATTCGAAATGGCAGATGTAATGTCACAAAGTTGATCTTTGCCAGTAAGCATGATATCAGTACATTGCCAACTGGAAGTCCACTTTAAACTGCACGTAATTTTCCTTACCCTTGATTTCAATGGGGAAATACTTTTTATTTGATTCACAGCATGTGACCATTGCTTCAATTCAGTGCATTTATTGCTCATCTCTAATTATCCATGAGAAAACATGGGGCAATTGAGTGATTTGTTGAGCAATTTCAGGAAAAGTCAACCACATTGCAAAGGATCCAGGTAATGGCAGCAGATTTTCTTTCTTGTTAAGGACATTGGTGACCCAGTTACATTTTCCCAAGAATCCCATTGTTTCATTGCTGCCACCGCAGATACTAGCGCACCATTTGAGACGTTACTAATGAATTGAGATCAAATTAACATGTTGGAATTTAAATGCACACTGCTCTATTATTGGTGCAGGCTTCTGAATTTCCAGTCCAGCAACATAAGCAATGTACTACCTCATTTGATATGCTGATACATAAAACAGGCTGGCAACTCATTATTCTGTGTTAATATTAAATAAAAACAAAATACTGCAGAAGCTGGAAAGCTGAAATAAAAACAGAAAATGTTGGAGAAACTGAGGGTCTAGCAGCAGCTATGGAAAGAGAAACAGAGTTAACATTTTGAGCCTGATATGACTACTTTTAGAAGTTCTGCAGAACCGTCATATCAGACATAAAACTTTAACTCTTTTCCTTCAGAGTTACATTTAGACCTATTGAGAATATCCAACACTTCCTGTTTTAATTGCCAAAGGTCAATTTCAACAGCATAGATAAGCAGGATGTCATTTAGTCTAACACAGTTCACAGAACTATTCAATTACTTTCTCTCCCTTTCTATTTTCCCATAGGTCAGCAAACTGTTTTCTTTGGAGCATATATTTATTTCCCTAGTTGCCCAGAATTTGATAACGAATTCCAGACCATAATATCCTACTTTTTTTTTGCCCTCTTGTCACCTCAGATATTGTTATCATTTATTTTACAGTCACATTCTTCTGTTCACCAACCTGTCTCTCACTTAAAACAGTATTCAAATAAAAGCCCTTCAAGCCTTTGACTCCATTTATGAATTTTTCCCCTTAAAATTCTCTGGTTTGAATAGAATATCCCAGCTTTTCTTGCCTCACCACATCACCAAAGTCCTGAATTCCTTACACCATTTTTGGAAATTTTCTCTGCACCCTCCCCTTTTGGTTTCACTAACTTCTCAAACAAAACTGAAAAGGCAACTCTGATCAGTTTATTGGCTGCTAAGGTTATCATTTCCATTATCTTTGTGAGAGAACAGTGAGGCAACTTGTGACTGAACAACGGAGTACATTTCATAAATGACCACTAGGAGATGAGCAAGAGCATTATAGGTTATCATTTCAGTACCTTCATTCCCTTTTTCTCAGAGTTGAAGCTGAGAATTTACCAGAACGAAAATCACATGGGGAATGATGAATTTATTTAAACCTCCCACCAGATTCAGTGGTCATGCAAAAACACAATGATTTATTTCATCTGTTTTGACTTGCACTGACATTCTCAACTTTTTCTAGAACTTGTTTCACTTTCTTCTATCTTGGCTATTGATGTTAAGCAGTTCACATCAACTATTTTTGATATTTCATTTATAATCCTTAAACCTACATCTGTTTAATCACTAGGGCAGATTTTTATCACATTAAGCAAGAACAGGAGGAATCATAACTCTCCCTGACTACTGTAAAGCACTTTAGACTAAAGAGTTGAATTGTTTAGAGCTATTGTTGTTATATAAATGACTATGGTTATCATTTAAATACCTTAATAACTGAATGTTAATTTGGATTAGTTTGCTTTATTGAAGTGGTAGTAGTCTTTCAAAAATGCCAGGCGCTTGATTGCAAGTCTATACAATTGGACTGGTTTTAAATATGTTAAAATCTCACTTTTGTTTGAAACTAAAAAAAATTGAGTTTGAATAAAGTCTCTGTAGACATGCTACTTCAAATACTTAGCGCAATCAACTGTCTAACTCCATGCCAAACCAAATTAAAAGGAGCTAAGTGTAATTCTGGAACAATTCAACAAAAACTGTAAGTGACAAGTAAATAAACTGTTTCCTTATATTTGCCATTTTGCAGTATTTTTTGTGTGTTTTTGTTTATACCATATTTGGATTAGGTTATGATTTGTTAAGAGGTTTATTATTTCAAATTAACATTTCAGTAATAACTATGTGAAATTTGCATTTGGTTTTACAGAATAAGGTATTAAATTATTTTAATTAAGAAACCTTTTTTCCTCATTATTAAAAGCATATTAAGCTCCAAGCTCTTTCAATTGCTAATAGTTACAATTTCAGTTTCATTGACAGTCAAATGATACAGAGATAAACAAAATTGTTTTTTTTATGCGCTTTAAGTGCAATCAGATGTAAATATGACCCCATCAGCAAATGCAAAGGAAACACTAACTTCCTTCCTGTGAATACATTTGGTTGATATAGCAGAAATACAACCAGTTCAAAGGATTAGTCAACAAGTTGTAAAATAAGAAAAGCTATATTTTGGTCAAAAAGTGTTTTTTAAGGGTTCAAATTCCACATTAATGACTACAAAGGGAAAAAAATAATAAGTTGTCTATCATGTCCAAAGATATGCAGTTTAGGTGTATTGCCCATAGTGGTCAGGGATGTGTAGGCTAGGTGCATTAGTCCGGTGTAAATATAGGGAAGGGGAATGGGTCTGGGTGGATTACTCTTCAGAGGATCAGTGTGGACTTGTTGGGCTGAAGGGCCTGTTTCCACACTATAGGGATTCTATGATTCTATATATTGCCTTTCAACCCCTACCTGAATTATTCATATGAATTATCTTTGTCCAAAATCTGCCCCAATTTTTATTTCTAGATTAAAGTCCATTATAACATTTGCAACTTCTGGTTATTAGATTCATGTTAGGGCCTATTTATATTCGAAAGGATTTTGTTTTGTAATCTGGGATTGTGCCTTGAAATCAAAACTAAACAAATAAATTGAGCAAAATAACCTCTCAAATTTTGCAAAGTGCCAAAATATTTAGTTTTAAGTGGAGGAATTTAGTCTCCAGCATGTGTGCAATTGCATGGTATATTCCAGCAGATTAAATTAATCACTAACAGTTTTATGTTTATTTCACTTTAAAAGTTAACTTAATAATAAAATGTTAGTAATTTTGCAATGTTATGTATCACTAGATTGCAATTAGATGTGATGTATGGGGGTGACTGAGGTTCTGACTCATGCACTTTCAAAATGCAAATACTGATCTTTAGCCTTTCACTTTAACCATTTAGAAAGTTTAATGCTGAGCAGACATCATCAATTGCTTTCTTTGCAATGTCCCAAAATGTAATTTATATTTCTGTAATTACTAATGCATTTTTATAACAGTAAAGTTATAAAGAAATTATGACTAAAAATTAGAAAGTAAGTTGACAAAACAGCGAAATGCAAGTTTTAATTAGCTGGCACCTATTCAGCACTGTCTAGAAACATACTCATAGCTGGTAGAACAGTCAAAAAGTAAATGCAATATACGCCTACAATGCCAACTGCAAAGCCTGCAATGTTTGTGTTAAATTTAAAAGATTTTGCCTACCGAATCATTTACTGGAGGGACAGACAACTGAGGAACACCATCCTGAGAAAACAAAGAGATAATTCAAACTGTTATGTCTCATTTGAAATTGAAGATGAAGTCAGTCAAAAAGAAAACTCTTAAATAATACTGAATTGCCTTACCTGGAGCCTTAATAACAAATTGTCTACATCTTTTATCATCTCACGGTATATTTTATGATGATGAAGACCGGTACTGAAAGCAGCCAGGATGAAACTGTAGAAAATTATCCTGATCATTGTGGCAACGATGGATCGAAGATACACTGAAGTTTGGTGTAAGTGCTTCTAAAGAGGACTTGGTTGAAAAATGAATAGTACCTACAACAGGTGGATGACATGTATATATTCTTGTAGGGAAAGGTAAGACCCTCCCATTTAACATGTTGGAAATGTTTTGAAGCAACTGATGAGTAATCCTTTTCCAGTGGCAAGGTGCACGTACGTGCGTGCATGTATGTATATCTCTGTAAGCGCGTGTGCAAGTAGGGGGTGGGAGATAGGAGGCGCAACCAAACTAAAGTTGATCTCCATGTTGGTTAAGGAAACAAGCGAAAGTGGTAAATTCCCATGTCAGTATAAACCAATAGAGGAGCATGATAAACTCAAGCATAACATCACTTCACTCCTATCTGGAAAATGACAATTATGTTTTCTTTTTGATTTTCCATATCGCATTACCTGTCTCAGTGGCCAACATACAGTCATATCTTAACTAATGTAATGAGTAATGCTATATGCATGTCATGTGCAGGTTTTTTTTTAATTTTACAGTTGTGCAGAAACCTGTTCAGAGGAAGAAATAGGAAGACTACTAAACAGATATTTTAACTAACTGAAGTTAAAGTTTAAAAGCAAACAGGAAATATATGTTTTGTTGATTGTTTATTCATGTTGATTCAAAAAGTGAAAATGACTTTGGAAAGGCATTAAGGGAATGTTTTGGCTAAATGCTATACAATTTAAAAAATAATTTGCTCGTGAGTCATATTGAATTGAAATCTATGACTTAATGTCCAATGTGTCTTGTGAAATCTCATTTACACACTCTGAATCAGAGACAACGTGGTGAAGACCACTGAATGAAGTTTAACCACTGCCTGTCACTTTTATGCACCACTTCTGCCACGGTGCGAAACCCACCAAGATTTGATTTTATGCAAATAGTGAAGGAGTATACATTTTCTTTAAACCCATTGTCCCAATTTCTGTTTCAAAAAATTATTAACTCTTTCATCTTCTACTATTGAAGCCTTCATGCTACTGTATTATTTTCCTCCATCAAGGCGGACCTTATGTTGTACATCTTGGTCTGGATTGGCATCAGTACCATTTCATGGTTTTCAGACATAACACAAGCGTTTGTGCTATAAGATTGTATCCCTGTGTAGCTGACCATCAATCCACTGCAATGTTGCACATCATGTCACATCATGTACACAGTTCTTTGTTTTCAGATACGAAAAACGCAGCAGGTCAGGCAGCATCCAAGGAACAGGAAATTCGACATTTCGGGCATAAGCCCTTCATCAGGAAGGACTTATGCCCTTTCCTGATGAAGGGCTTATGCCCGAAACGTCAAATTTCCTGTTCCTTGGATGCTGCCTGACCTGCTGCACTTTTCCAGCAACACATTTTCAGCTCTGATCTCCAGCATCTGCAGTCCTCACTTTCTCCTCCTTTGTTTTCAGATATACATGTAAACATATATTCCCATCTTTATCTTCTAAACATATTTCAGTTAAAATCATTCATAGAAAGTATTCCTGTCAAATTGCATGGGAAATCTTAAGAGATCATTTAAAGATTTTCAAAATACATTGAAACTTTTTGATAATTCATTTTATCTTTGTTTTGAAATTATTATTCTAGTTTTCTAATTTATTCTCCTTACGACAAACCACAAGATTGTTTCAATCAGATTTTTAGGAGAAGATTAATGATGATATTACAATTCATGAATTTAGTAGAGAAAATAACTAACAACTTAAAAAGAAGAAACCTTTGATCAGTTAACTGCTGGCATCTGGAACTATGACCAAATAAGGCATAACTGTGGTAAGAATCGCCCCGCATTTAAAAATGTATCTTTTCAGTGGAAAAAAATGAAAGAGTTCAACACTCATGAATGAATATTAGTTAAATTAAGATATTTCAAACCCAGGGGAATTGATAGGAATAATTATTTGAGATGAGAGGTGCAGGAATATTATTGTCCCGTACATAAATTACAACATAATTTCCACACATGAACCTTTTACTTTACACACAGGGTATAAAATGTACATTAAGTAACAAGTTATTAATTTTTTGGAACTTTTAAACTGTTTAAAGAGGGTGCTATACTTTGTTTTACGTCTTTCTTCCATCATTCTTTCTGCTTGTTACATTGTGCCATACTGTACTGTAATGATTTGGCAGGAAATTGGGCTTTTTCTAAGTTACTTTTGGAAGCAATTTAGTTTGTTAACCAACTCTCTGTGATTTCTCTCTTTTCACGTCATGGACAAGTTAATAATTTCACACAAATACAAATTAGGTCAATTTATTACAGTGAACCTGGAGGAAAGGCTGTAAATGAACCTGATTAAATCTTCACCCTCTAGATTTAGGTTTAGATTTAGATTTAGATTTTATTGTGACGTGCACTCAAGTACAAGAAGTGCAGTGAAAAGTATCTAATGTTGCCACACAGGGTCATCTTGTGTACAAAGGTACCTAGGTACAAAAATCTCAGGTACAAAGTAATAACAGGAACAAAGTAAGCATTACTTTCATAGAATAAGTAGAAACTAAAAAAAAACAGCAACTGTTAACATTAAAATCCACCTAGAAAATTAAAGAAATAAAGTCAAAAGTTCAACAAAATTTGATGAGTGCTTACTGGGGCCCCAATCTCATGTGCTTAGCTTGCTGTCCTGGAGATCTCAGCTGCCTGTTCTCAATCCTGTCGCCAGGAGATACCGGCGAGGGTGGCGGTGGAGGTGGGGGTGGGGGGAGCGCGGGGGCATTCATGTTTCTGGCATTAGGCCACAATACTATCGCTGCCACTGAGGCTGCCACCTCCGATCATCTCCTGCTGCCTCTGGAACATGTCCAGGAAGGATCTGCTGGCAATCTCCAATTGGCGGGTGTGCGCTGGGCCCTTCTCTCGCTGCTGGCTGCTTCGTACACTGAGCCAAAAGATTGCCATGGTCAGGTGAGAGACTGCCACAGACCGCCGAAAGACTCCCACCCTGCACTGGAAGGCTGCCACCCCATGCTGGGAAGCTGCCTCATGGGTCCACACCGAGGCCAGGAGAAGAAAGAAGGAAAGAAACACAATGAGAGAGAGGAAAGAAAGAGAAAGAAAGGAAACATTATATAGAACAAACAAGATATAAATCTTGGAAAATAAATATCGTCAAACAATAGATCTCTGAAAAAGAAACAAAATATACTGGAAATATGCAATTGATCAATCACACCTGAGAAAAGAAATATGTTTAATATTCAAACCCTTAATCTGAATTAAACACTAAAAATAAACAAACAATTTAGTTAAGTTAGAAAAGTAGAGAGAAGGTGGGGGGACTGGAAGTGAATAAATAAATTAATGGATAAGCCAATAACGAAGACTGGGGGTCTGGATAATGAATCGTAATGCGCTGAGATGTTACAAAGGTCATCGATGAGAGGATGCAGGTCTATAAAAAAAGGATACAGGACTGTTAAAATAATGGGATTGGATAGGTATAGGAGAAGTACTCATGAACATTGTGGGTAAATTAGATGAAGAGGAGATTAGAAGCAAGCAAGTGGCAAAACAGCAGATCAGTAATTATAGCATAAAAAGCAAGGAGAGCATAAGCAATTGCAAAAGAGGAAACATATATCTTAGATTTGGACTGTAGCTAGAAGGGCAGATCATAAACCAGTTTCAACAAAAAATATAAGTTAATGCAAATATCAGTGTTTAGTGCGAACCACAAAAGCTATATATTTGCATAATAGAATTGACGAATAAAAAAAATCAATATAAAAGAAAATAAAATGTTATAAACTCTTTGGTGGGCACAGCAGCCTCTATTTATATTTTTAAATTCTTCCAGTTTATTGTGGCATTAATACAAAATCAAATGTGTTGTACAGTTTGGTTGTTGTTCATTGATCCGCAAGATAATGTCTGTGGAGTGAAATGTTCATACAATAAATCGTGAAAGCCACAAAGCAACCTTCAGAATTTTAAATGCTAACAAAGGTGCAGTGCCATAGTTTTTCTTAAGCTGGGTCCTGCGAAAGAACAAAGTCAGCCAAAAATTCAGTTTAACAGTTTCTTTACATGAAAGATGTGACTCCATTGTGCATTATTCATGTCTGATTAATTTCCCCATAAAATAACAGCAGCTGGTGGCAAGATATTTTTACGTGAAGATTTCTCTCTCACACACATGCGCACACAAACACACACATACACACATTCACACACACATCAAGTACATAATGCCAATCTCATGATCTATTTCAACAAAAACATACAAACTGTAATGCATGTGTGTTGTGGCAAATGTTTATGATCTAAAAATGATCGATTCATCCTCTAATTGTGAATATATTTGGGAGGAATACTGAACATGTATGGAAGTAAAAATATGTGTTGAACCTATGGGTAATTTCTCTGGTCTAGGACTCAAATGGTGGTGTCAAGTAGTGATGTGATTAAGCTCTGAAAACCCCAGTCTGTTGATTAGCACATATTTGGAATATGTAAACATCCATATTTGTATCTTTCAATGTAGCTGCAAGAAGTATGTAGTACTGCTGAATAAGAAAATAATCTGTTACTAATTATAATCTAATCCAGGGCAGCATGGTGTCTCAGTGGCTTCACAGTGGCAGAAACCTGGGTTCGATTCCACCCTCGAATGACTGTCTGGGTGGAGTTTGCACATTCTCCCCATGTCTGTGGCCATTTGGCCCATTGGGCTCTCTGAAGAGAATCCCACCCCGACCCACACCCTTACCTTTTCCCTGTAACCCTGCATTTCCCACCGCGAATCCATGTAGCCTTGCACATCCCTGGCACTGTGGGAGAAAATCAAAGCACCTGAAGGAAACCCACGCAGACACAGGGAGAATGTGCAAGCTCTACACTGACAGTCACAGGAGGCTGGAATCAAACCCAGACCCTTGGCACCGTGAAGTAGCAGTGCTAACCGCTGAGCCATTGTTCCACCCAACAGTGGATGTGCTAGCAAGTCTAGGAGCAGCATCAAGCTTCCATGGGGCTGAAGAGCCTCCAGCACAGGAAAAGGTCACAACTGCAAGACTCTCAGGATGTTTCGGGGGTGCAGCAGAAACAATAGTAACTCTGTTCTAGATACCATTTCCTCCAAGTGAATGAGTATCAAACACATCATGAATGTCCTGACATACTATGACTGAACTGTCGTAGCTGCTGGATTGGATCCTGCAGACTGAAGGTGTGAGAGGGCCATCCTCCCCAAGTGGTCATGAGGGTGACAACTGCATTGAACTTCTATATGGCTGGCCCCTTCCAGGGAGCGACAGGGGATCTGTGTGGGATTTCTCAGGCATCCATTCACATATACATCAAGAGAGTGATCAATACCATTTGCACAAGGTTGCGTTGTTTCTTGTTTCTTGATGACATGTTCAGTGCTCAGCCCAGTCAATACGATTAAGTGATGTAGTTGGCTTCTCCCAGGTGCAGGGTGACGTCAACTGCACGCATATTACATTGAGAGTGCTTTAACTCAACTCTGTTGAGTGCATCAATAGGAAGGGATTCAATTCTATCAATATGCAAGCGATCTGTGATCATTGGTTTTTCACTTATTGGACATGCCCTGGATGCGTCCCCGGCTCCTAGGTTCTAGAGCACTGCTGTGTATCTGCATCGTTTCATACTCCAGATGCAGTGTATAGGGGAGCTAAGAGCTCTCCACTGCAACCCCTGACTGATGTGGAGCATAAATATAATATAGTCCATTCTCCAAACAGGACCGCAGTGGAACAGATGATAAGAGGTGCTGAATATGCAGTTCTCCGCCTGGGTGTCTGGTTATCCCTGCATTGTGCTCTGAACAGACTGTGTTACATCATTCTAGCATCCTAGCTTTGTCCGACTAGAGCAGGCAATGTGATAAATGCTGAGCAACTGGGAGAAGAGGAGTAATCTTCCAAGGAAAAGGAGGCTGAGGACATTGAGGAGGAGGAACTTACCTTGTTAAAGTTAGTTTAGTTATGTCAGGTGCTGCAAGCCAGACAGAATTTAATTGACACTCTATTCCAGTGGAGGAGAGCTGGGGCAGTAGACAATCTTTGACTGTGAAATTGTCAACAAATAAGCAATTTATTTGCATTGTGAATGAGGAACACAGCTTCTGTTCATCTTGTTAAAAATCACACAACACCAGGTTATAGTCCAACAGGTTTAATTGGAAGCACACTAGCTTTCGGTGAGACGCTCCTTCATCAGGTGAAGGAGCAGTGTTCCAAAAGGTAGTGTGTGTCCAATTAAACCTGTTGGACTATAACCTGGTGTTGTGTGATTTCTAACTTTGTACACCCCAGTCCAACACCGGCCTCTCCAAATCATGATCTGTTCATCTTGGTTCAGTATGCTTTTGGTGATTTTAAATGAAATATCATTTTGTGCGTTGTTGGAATGTGTATGACTTGCCCCTCTCCAAGTCACAATAATAAGATGCTGGGCTACCAGGTTATCAGTGAGGGGCTACTGGAGCACAAATGGTTGACCAGGTGTTCTACTGAGGTTCCAAGATGGTGCTTGGATTGACAATCTGTTCTGAATAGTAGTGAATTATTTCATCTACAGTGAGAGGGAGAATTGGGCCAGCATTTGGGTGAAAGCAGCGTGGTAGGTAGTTAATGAGGTGAGTTGCAGACAATCGCGGAAGAAGCCTCACTGGACCTCTCAGAGAGAAGCCCTCCAAGAAAATTGACAAAAATTACACTTAGCCAACATATCGTAAAATTAATCCCATAATTCCAGTATTGGTGGTTACATAGTAATCAAGTAAACTTAAAAAGGATTGATAAACTTATGGAAATATTTATTCATATTTAAGTCAAAGCAAAATAGCAAGAGTCAAGTCAGCAAGAAGCTCTACTGTATTAAGTGCATTCTTAAACAGATTGCAGGTATCAATAAGGTGTTTCAAATATGTCCGTATAGTTAACTTTTCAAAAGCCCAAAACATTGCAACTTCCAGAGATTGCACATATAAGTAAATTAGCTGGTGAAAGATATTAGCGTTTTTTTAAAATTATCAGATTGGTCTATATAGCCCTTTTGTTAAGCAAAATAAATCTTTGGCTGGTAGGGAAGAAACAGATCAATCCATTCATTATTTAACAAGGTTCGACAATTTAGTGAAACATAGTTCAAAGAATTACTGGAGAATTTTAAAGTTTTCAGAATTCCCTCAGCTAATCTACTGCTAAAAATCTTCCTTCATGTCATTTCTGCCTCTGGATTCAACTTTTCCAGCACACTGTTGAGTGGCTTCATCAATCTTTCCTCCATAAATTTGAGATCATCCAAAACTCTGTTTCCCTCATCTTAACTAACAATAATCTCTTATTCCTTCCCCCACCCCCCGAACTCTGTTAACTCCCCTTGTCCCACAATCATCTGCTGCAAAAGTATCTCTCTTCATTTAATTCTGGCCTTAAAACGGCCGAATTTTACTGCACCAACATTGATAGTGGTGCCTTCAGATCCAGAGGTACCAATCTCTGGAATACCCTCCCTGAACCTCTCTAACTTTTGACCTGTACCATCCCGGACAAGCCCTCATTTCAAGGGGTGGAACATTGGCACAGTGGTCAACACTGCTGCTTCACAGTGCCAGGGATCCAGGTTTGCTTCCTGCCATGGGCGACTGCACATTCTCTCTGTGTCTGCGTGGGTTTCCACCGGGTGCTCCATTTCCTCCACAATCCAAAGACATGCAGGTCAGGTGAATTGACCATGCTAAATTGCCAGACAGGGGTAAATGTAGGGTATGGGAATGGGTCTAGGTGGGTTACTCGTAGGAGGGTTGGTGTGGTTTTGTTGGGCTGAAGGGCCTGTTTCCATACTGAGGGAATCTAATCTGTAAGATACTCCCTAACACTTCTTACCTCTTTGACCAAGATTTTAGCCATCTGACCTAATATCTCTTTTGAAGGCTCAGTGTCATACTTTGTTTTATAATCCTTTGTTAAGCACCATGGAACTTGTTGTTACAATAACATGCTATTTAAATGGAGGGTTTTTTTTGTTGTATTCTTGAAGTGATTTAGTATTTTAGTGACTCCGGACAGAGCAGTGTGAATACCCACATATACAAAGGTGCCCAGAAAACTAATAGTTCAATGAGATTAAGTTTTTCACATTTAATAAAGGAAGCCAAAATAGAAAATTTCTTATTAATCAAAGTTGATTAGTTCTTTGATCCATTCCATTTACTTTGTTTATTCTAAGGTCTTAGAAATGACAGGTGCAAATACAAGATTTTAAATCCAATTTGCAGTGTTGACGAAGAGCACAGATTTTTTAAAAAACTTAAAACCCATGCACCCTGATGTTTGTGTAACTATTGTTTTGACTGTCATAATTGTAAAACACATTTTTAATGAATGCACAGCAGTCCAAAATTAACAGTTAAGGAAGGAGTTACATCAAAGCTAGATATTCACTTTCTGATGAACAGACAGTGGATGAACTGGCACTCTGCAGAAATTGATTAGCAAGGACAACTCCATAACCATTCAAAATCTTTATGTATATTCAGGGCTTAAGCTTGACATGGTGAAAGACAGATATATGGCACGAGTGCCACTTTGTTCCAGTAGACACACTAGTCCGTTCAACATGATTGCCATCTTTTCAAGTTGAAGAACAGGTCTACAGTATACCCCTAAACTGCAACAAAGGTCTAATGGCTGTTACTCCTCCTGTGATAAGCAAATGTCTTTGCAAAACTGGCCATTTTTAATAATCCCACCTGTCACTCCTATATCATAGAATCCCTATAGTGTGGAAGTAGGCCATTCATCCCATTCAGTCCACACCGACCCTCTGAAGACCGTCCTACCTAGACCCAACCCTCCTACTCTATTACCCTGCATTTTCTGTGGCCAATTCATCTAACCTGCACATCTTTGCACTGTGAGAGGCAACTGGAGAACCCCGAGGAAACCAACACAGACATAGAATGTGCAAACTCCACACAGACAGTCACCCAAGGCTGGAATTGAACCCAGGTCCCTGGGCACTGTAAGGCTGCAGTGCTAACCACTGAGCCACTGTGGCCTCCCAATGTTGCCATTTTCGATGGTGCAGACAACTCTTGGCAATAGGTAAGCCAGAGCTTTCACGCACATCTTCAGATGAAAGAAAGCAATTAATGGCTGGAGCATCATAAATAAACACTTCTCAGCACCTTTGTCAAGGTCATGCGATCACCAGGAGAGGCAAAGAAACAGAATCCAAGCTCAATAAAAGAAAGATATTCAAGAAAAGTGTTCTCCCTGAGGTCATTCACAGTAACTGCTTGGATACTCACTTTTGGAATCCACGTGATTGAACATGCTTTTTCATTGCTGAGTTTAATTATCTCAGATCTTTATATTTCTCTTTCACTTTTTTTAACTTATTTCATCTGTATACACATCTGCTTTTTGACATTTGAGTGGCTAATAGACATGTCCCCAGTGCAGGCATTTTGCTTTTTTCAAGCATAATGTGCAAATTACAATTTTAGAAAATGTAAGTGCGTAAGTTGAATAATGGATGCACAGAAAATTAGCAACAATTTGACCCAATAGACTCACAGTCATGCTTCCCCACACCGTGACATTATTGAGGGAATAATTAGAGTTTTATCAAACCTACCCTTAAGAATGTTTTGAGGCACTGTGGTCACCCTCTGCTCTTGCAATTATTTATTAATTTGTTTAACACCATTGTTTTGCTATGGATTAATTTAATTGATTGGACCTATATTATGTTTATTGTACTGAACTCCTGCATTTAAACATGGAATACAAGATTTCTTTGTTGTTGCAAAACAATGGATTTTTTTTGATAAGGAGATCCTTAATTAAAGGTTTCAGCTCCTTCTCCGTTTTTAAATATCTGTCTAGTTTTGACATTTATAATTGTGCTCTCTATCCTGCTATTGTCCTACCTCTGTAAAGGTCCAGAAGCCAATCCGAGGCTGATTCTGGGGATTCATTCAATAAACTGTGTCATATTTGATTGGATTTTCCCATTGGTGGAAATGTAGTTTTGAGTATTATCTTAACATAATGAAAATGGTTGCTGCACCACTCTTCTTAAACCCATTTACCTCTCTGTGGCAAGCATTTATGTAGTGTCTTTAAAATAGTAAAATGTCTCAAGGCATTTAAATCTGTGATTATCGAAAGGAATTTGTCATTGTGCTGCATAAGGAGATTTTAAGACAGATGACCACAAGCTTGGTCAAAGAATTAGCTTGAAGGAGTGCCTTAAAAGAGGAAGAAGGCATAGAGAGGGAATGTTTGATGGATGTAATTCCAGAGTTTATGACATAGGTAGCTAGATGGAACAATGAAGATTGGGGTGTGTAAAAGGCCAGAATTGGAGCAGTGTGGATAACTCAGGGAGTTGCACATTGGAGGAAGTTACAGAGAAATAAGGGAAAGATTGTAAGTTAAAGTTAAAAAGTTTTGTATCTAGTGAATGGGGCTTGGTATGATTTGAAATCTGCACCTCATTTTCCACTTGGGAACTCTATAGCTGTGTGGGCTCAATATCGAGTTCAACAATTTTAGGGTTTAATGCACCTCTGTCATGTCCTTACCCAACCCCCACACACCAGGCCTTGTTATTACATGGTCTGCTATTAAACACAACCAATTGTTAGTCATTAATTGTCCCCATTAGTACCTGTTCATTCTACTAGGCTAACCGTTAGCCATTCCTTTGTCTGTCCAACCATTCTTCTCTCTTCTTGGGCTTTACCCCTTCCCACATCCTATCTTCTGCATAAAAAAACAACTTTTTCCTAGCTGAACTGAGAATGGTCATTTGACCCAAAAAATTAACACTGATTTCCGTTCACTGATACTGCCTGACCTGCTGAGCTTTTTCAGCAATTTTTGTTTTTATCTCTAATTTCCAGCATCAGCAATTCTTTTGGCTTTTGTCCGGTTAAACTCGGGTTTATGGAGGTGACAGGCTGGCCAGGATAGGTTTGGAATAGTAGTGAATAGAGACAGTGAAGAGATGAATGGCAGCTTCAACTGGATGAACTGAGAGGATGAGTAGGAAACAGAGTTAGGGAAAAGTCATGGTAACATGTCAATGGAGGTGGAGGGTCTTAGTGATCTGGAGGATTAAAGATAACTCCTTAATTTCATACAATGCATCTTTTAATCTTTGAAATGCTACCTCAAGAGTGACCACTTCTTAGAATTGTGTGGCCATTACACTGAAAGCTCATTCCGATCTTAATGGCTGGACAAAACATGGATGAGTAACATGGTCTTACTCTTTTATCAGATAAACCAGAACATGAGGTGAAAGTATGATGGAGTTTGTTTCTGCTGAAGTTATAAGACAAATACGAATGATGTGACTTTTTCTGTCCCACTTTATAGACATTGTGCATGGGAGAAGCTAAAGTAATAGGAGTTACTTATCTCCACCTGTAGCACTAGTTTCCTGCTGTGAACCCATATTAGCTGCAAATGTGTTGCTGGTCAAAGCACAGCAGGTCAGGCAGCATCTCAGGAATAGAGAATTCGACGTTTCGAGCATAAGCCCTTCATCAGGAATAAGACTTTGTGAACCCATATTAAGCAGGACACTGGGGGAAGGAAATGAGGTCTTATTTAACATAAGCAAATTAAGTCCAATCATGTCATCTGAACCTGAACAAGAAGCCTGAATGGATTTGAGGATGACTGTCACTTTCCAGTCAGGTCAAATCTGCTGCAGTTCACATCCTGGGCCTAAAGAGGTGAATTTTAAAGTTAGATGTCTCTTTGATCAAATGTATCTCCTGGCCCTAATTTTGGTCTATCTGAAGTCAAGCTACCCATCTTCTTCCATCCATTGTGGCCATTCATAAGCTTTCCCTTTAGTGGAACAATGTTTCTCCTTTCCCACTCCCCCCCCCCCCCCCCCCCCCCCCAAAATACTGCCAGAACTACCAAATTCTTCCACTTGCCCCAGATTATGAGCAAGCACTATTCTCCTCCCCAAGTATTAGTGAGGCCACACTTGGGGTACTGCATGCAGTTCTGGTCATCCTACGAGAGAAAGGGGATTATTAAACTAGAAAGAGTTCAGAAACGGTTTACTAGGATGCTACCTGGTGTGTAAGGTTTGAATTATAAGGTGAGGTTGGATAGGCTGGAACTTTTTCCCCTGGAGCGTAGGAGACCAAGGAGTGACCACATAGAGGTCTATAAAGACATAAAGGGGTATAGATAACGTAGGTTTAAGGTAAGAGGAAAGACATACAAAATCGTCCTGAGGGACTGTTTTTTTCACACAGAGGATGGTGGATGCCTGGGATGGGCTACCAGAGGTATGGAGGGTGGAGTGGGGGTGGGGGTGGGGGGGTGCTATGTGGAAAGCAAGTACAATTTCATCATTTAAGAAACATTTGGATTGGTATATGTATGAGGGATAGGTATGAGGGACAGAGACAAACTATAGGCAAATGGGACTGGTTTAATTGTGAAAACTGGGCACATGGGTAAGTTGGGCCGATGGGCTACTTCCATGCTGTAGATTTCCATGACTTCACAATCATGGCTGGAACCTTCACTAGCAGCTGGTTAAGCTGCACTAACATTCCCACAGCTCCGTGGTTGCAGCCTCCTGATGCAAATTCCGTTTCCACAGGCAACCAGGCTTCAATTTTATATTCAAATTAATTCTGGTCTGAAGGTCACCAGCACCTCCATGACCATGGGCATGCTATGATTTCTGCACTCCCCAAGTCCTCCTTGTCTCTTGATTACTATTGAGGTCAAAATGTCTCACAAGAAGTGAAATTGCACCATATTTCCATAGAAAGCATTGTGAACACGACTTATTGCCAAAAAATGTTTATTGTTAAACTAGAATTCAATGTAAGGGTAGAAGATTTGCTTAGCTAATGATAAACACGTTCTGTTTGATTTATGAGTTAGTTATAAATAAGTCATGGAGGAAAACTCTAATTAATCTAACAAATGGAAATGTCATTTATGACAGCTATCTTTTAAATATAGAAAATGAAATGCTGTCTTAAACACAGTACAGGAATAGTACAATAGTAAAAGACATGGGTGAAATCCCTCTCAGGTTTCAGAAAAATTCTTTGAAAGCAATCCAATGAATGAATAATTGTTATCAGGCATATTCTACTCCTGTAATGACTAGCAACTAGGAAAAGAAACAATCATGAATGAGGCTGCAGTCAGTGGGAGATAAAGGAATCTGTAGGTGTGGAAGAGAGCCTCCCTTTTTTTACCCATGGTGTCATCTAAAGGAAAAGCCCAAGCATTGTTCCCCATGGTTCTGGATTGAATTGAATGTAATATTGGTACTTCCGCTGTAGAAATATCCGTCTGCCCTCATTTGACAAAAGCATTGTCAAAGGAACTCGCTTCAGGTGATTTGATGAGTCATATAAGTATTCTGACTTGTAGTGTACAGTGATATAAGTAGGAAAAGATTTTTTTTTTCTCTTATCGGGTGGGTAACTTCACATTTTGATCACTGACGTATTGAGTGAATGATAAAATGGCCAAATCCATCCCTTTACTACGAGTTCCATGTAACTGACCACATTTTTCTTTAATCAACCACATCTCATCTCTGCCCACAACTCAGCATTAATGTCACAAACCACTGTTATCTTCATTCAATATTTTTAGTATGGTAGATTCAATTAGAATACAGGAGTTTATTAAAATGAACATATACTTGCAGTTAGCTGATAATTTTCAATTTGTCTTTCTCAGTTTTTTCAACGTTCTCAAAATCAAGATATGTTTTAATTTTCAAAATGTACAATTAACAAAATAATCTTTTAAATTACTGATAACTGATAAATAGGAATGAGAGAAATCAGATGAAAATTGCAGTTATTTTTGAATTTTTAAGTAAAGGTGACTACATTTTGCGATATTTTGGAGTTTGGGATCAAAATGATATTGTAACCTCATTTGATTTCTATGATGAACTTGAGGTAATTAAGCAGCTTGCTTTATTTGCATGCCTATTAAAGGATTTCAGGATAACAAGCCTTGTTATCATCATTCCTCTTTATATTCTAAACATTATTATGATTAAACAATAGAACTTCAAGATGTCAACTTACTTGCCAGTCATTAACATCATAAAAAAAATTCTCATGTGTACATTCTAACATTCTAATAAAGCCATCCATTCATTCCCATCTAAGAATTTCTGATCAAACGTTATTCATGCAAAGTAAATGATTTCAAATCTCTTTACTGAGTATGATTACTGAAAGTAAACTTCTTCCCAATTACTTTTTTCTTATTTAGATTCTTTTTCTTAAACAGATAATGCCAAAGTCTTGAATGACTTCCGAAAGACTACTGTTATGACTGCTGCCTCACAGCGCCAGGGACCTGGGTTCAATTCCCACCTCAGGTGACTGACTGTGTGGAGTTTGCACGTTCTCCCCGTGTCTGCGTGGGTTTCCTCCGGGTGCTCCGGTTTCCTCCCACAGTCCAAAGATGTGCGGGTCAGGTGAATTGGCCATGCTAAATTGCCCGTAGTGTTAGGTAAGGGGAATATGTAGGGGTATGGGTGGGTTGCGCTTCGGCAGGTCGGTGTGGACTTGTTGGGCCTGTTTCCACACTGTAAGCAATCTAATCTAATCTAATGAGGAAGGTTCGGTCAGCTTCCTTCTTTTCCCAACGCTTGTTTGACTGCAACAGGCTTTTTGATAAAAGCATATGCTTGTCAATTCAATTAACATTTAACTGCTCATGTGCTGAGACAGGTTTCCTTGAATATTATTTAAAAAGACAGATGGATAATATTTGTTGTACTCAACCCAGACTAAGTAAAACAATTTAAAAATGTTACAACGTACATCCACACACACACTTTCAAAATTCCTAACTCTCAAGTATACTACTGAACAGGAAGATAAGTATATTAAAGTCTAATACATTTAAAAGGATATTGAATGGATCTCGAAGGTTGATGAGTTAACTGGCTTCATGTCTATATGTTCTTTCAAGAGCAACTGATTCTACTTTTCTACGCTCTCCTGTTCATCCTACTGTCAACTTATATCTTCTTCAGGAGATAGCAACTGTTAATTCTTATGCATGCAGCACGCATACAGTCAAACAGCAGGCAGGTTCAAAATCTGCAAGTTGGATGGAGAGAGAAGGATTACATTCAGGATTTTGGGTTTTGAGCAGCTCAGTTGTTTGTGCGTTGGGCTGTGAGGAAAATAGCCTACAAAGGTTCAGCTCACTTGGCACAGCTTTTAGTCCCTACTTGTCTTCACTTCTCTTTCAATATTTATTTGCTAATCAAAGACTTCTGGATCCTCTCTTTTATGTCTCTTACCACAATCCTCTCTTTTCTTCACTTATCTTTTGTTCAGTTCTCCTCTGAACCTTCTCTATTCAGCCTGGTTCTCAGTTTGTTATTCACCTGATATCTCTCAGAACCATTTTCTGCTGCATTGTAATCTGTGCCTCTTCCATCATTTGGGGAGTATTGGACATTACTGCCCTCCTTCCCTCTTTGTGGGGATATAGCTGAACAATACTCTATCTTTTTTTAAAGCCTGTCCACTGCTCAGTTAACCTTTGGTTGCTCATTATTAATGATGACTTATCTGACCATACCTATTCTTGCCCCCTTGAAGTTGGATTCCATCAATTAATTATTCATTCTCTGATTATGTGTTGTCCTTTTCCATTTGCAACCTAAGTTTTATGGAGTAATGATCAAAGATGTGTAGGTTAGGTGGATTAGCCATGCTAAATTGCACATGGTGTCCAGGGATATGCAGGGTAGGTGGATTAGTCATGGGAAATGCAGACATGGGGGTGCTGGATCTGGGTGAGATGCTCTAGTGTGGGCTAAATGAGCCAAATGGTCTCTTTCCGTACTGTAGCCAAGTGAGCTCAACCTTTGTAGACTATTTTCCTCACAGTCCAACACACAATTCTAACCTGTTCTGTCTGCAATAGTTGGCTACAAGAGTAACTCAGTTATTCGCATAATTCTGAAATTGTTTACTTTTCAGTAACAATCTAATTCTCTTCAGACAGCCCATAACACACTTAGCCAGTGCTTTGCAAATTCTAACTCTCCCTGCCTCAGTGTAAAGTTGTCTTTCCTAATGTAACATTTATTTCTTTTGTTATTAGCCTTAAATTGATGGTATTTTGTTCTTGGCCCTTCCTTCAATGAAAATAATTTCTGCCCATCAGGCCACCCATGAATTTGAACAAAACAGAAATTGCTGGAAAAGCTTAGCAAGTCTGGCAGCATTTGTGAAGAGAAATCTGAGTTAACATTTTGTGTTCAGTGACCCTTCCTCAGAACAGAGGTTTTTCGGTTTTTGTTTCTGACTTACAGCATCCATAATTCTTTCAATTTTATTTATCATGATTTTGAACACTTCTATCAAACTTCTCACTTAGTTTCTTATCTCTAATAAGAACCTACTTTCTCTAACCTGTCTGTTTCCAGGAAATCTCTGACCCCTGAAACATTCTTGTAAATATTTTCTACACTCCTGTATTGCTTCCACATCCATCAAAAGTTAATTCTCAGAATTTTACACAATAATCCAGTGGAGGGAAATCCTTTTTTAAAAGTACACCACAACGTTCTTGCCTTTGTGATCCGTGCTATTTACAAAGCCTGGAATCCCTTAAAACATTTTTAACCACTTTCTCAACCTGCCCTGCAAGTTGTGTTCAGAAACCCCAAGGTTGCCTGTGCTGGTGCAGTCCCCTTTAGAATTGTGTCATTGTTTTTAAGTTTCTTTGCCTCATTTCCCCCCCCGCCCCTGCAAAATACATCACTTCATACTTCTAAGGACTGAATTATATCTGCCATGTGGCAGTCCTTTCCATCAACCTGGCTATGCCCCTTGTTGAATACAGTGACTATCCTCCACACACCTCACAGTGCTTCCAAATTTTGTATAATTTGCAATTTGTGAAATTGTGTACTGCATCTGCAAGTTGAGCTCATCACTCAGCTTAAGCCCACCCATTCAAAATTGGCTCTCTTCTTGTTAAGTTTATTTGCTCCTGAGCACTTCTCCTTTTCCATAACTGACCGAAATCTTATGATTCTTTGATCATTGTTCCCCCAAAGTTTCTTTAGCAATGCTCGATCCACTTGACCCACCTCTTTCCCAAAAAACGGATTCTCTTTGTTCATTGCACCAGAATCAGACTAATCAAGAAGACTCTCCTGGACACACTTCAGAAATTCTGTCTTCTGTTTGCTCTCCATGCCATCATTGTCACAGTCTATTTCAGCATAATTAAATACCCATCATTACTATTCTAAAACTTTGCATCATTACCTTTTATTGCAAATTTGTTCCTCAATATCTTCCCCTATAAGTTGATGATCTGTAGAATGTACATGCTAGATTCAAATATGTTCTGTCCTTGAGTTCTTTAGGATATTGTCTATCTCCAACACTATGATATTCTACTTAATTAATACTGTCACCCCTCCTGCTTCACTTCCTTTGCTGTCTTTCCTGAACATCTTGGAATCAGGAATATTCAGTGTCCAATCCTACCCTTTTTGAGCCTGGTCACTATTATTGCCACAGCATCATATTCACACTTGGTTATCTGCACCTACAGCTCACTGACATGATTTATCCCACTTTGTGCTTACCTACATATGTGGTAAACCTGACTTAGGTCTCACTGAATTCTCTCTCATTTTGACCTATTTCTTACTCATGTGACAGCCGTCTCTCCCAATTTATGGTGTACATTTTTGACAATATTTAACCTATTTTTCTAATCAACCTGTTCAGAGATGTTACTACACACCTTTGAAGCAGGTAGAACTTGAACCCAGGCCTCTCAGTCCAGGGATAGGGACACTACCACTGTACCACAAGAGGACCATTTTATTATGTACATTGTGTACATCCACTTCAATATTCCCCCGGGTGCTCACCCTACTGCTGTATAGTTTAAATTCTCCTTGACAGCATGAGTATATCCCCTTGGAATGAAATTGGTGTGAGTTCTATTAGGGTACAACACATATGACCTATACTATCACATATTTATTCACTCTATCCACCTATTTCAATATTTTTTTTAACATGGAGCCGCAGGAGAATATTTACTCTTGAAGCCCTGCTTGTTAATCTATTTCCTAGCTTCCTAAAATCTAACTGTAGGGACTTATCCCTTTTTTTAATCTGTGTTATTGGTACTGATATGGCCCTGTGCCTCTGGCTTTTCAACCTTCTCTCTCAGAGTGTTCTGCAGCCATTCTTTCATACCCTTGACCCTGGCACTATGGAGGTAACATATCATTGTGCATTCATATCTGTAGCTTCAGGATGTCCTGTTTCTGTACCGATTTCCCATTGTTGATTTCCCGATATTTTTTCGCCAGCTGCCTTATACAGCTGAATACCGTCTATAGGAATTCCTGTACTTCTTTGAAGTTCTGAGGAACATTTACATCTACCTCAGAAAGCAGACAGGACTTTGTTTTAGCATTAAAATAAAACAAAGAACTGTAGACGCTGGTGATCTGAAACAAAAACAGTAATTGCTGGAGAAATTCATCAAGTCTAGCAGCATCTGTGGAGAGAAAACAGAGTTAGTGTTTTGGGCCTCTGGTTTCTGCTGAGTTTCTCTGGCAATTTCTGTTTTACTTCCTGACTTTGTTTCAGATCATCCTCACTGGAGCTGAAATTATTGTACGCCATTAGCACATTACATTCAAGTAGCAAATTTACAGCCAATTCTGCCACCCCCATAATTCTTTTATCTGTTGAATTCAACTTGCTTGAAAACAAGTTTCAGTGTTAATATGGGAGTGTGTGGTAAAATGATTTTTGTAGCAATGCAACACAATGAGTTTGCAGTCTCTTTTACATTTCTTTCTGATTTTCACTTCTAAGACTTCCATCGGCAAAGTCAAGATCCAACCCAGTATATTTTCATTTCATATCAAATTGTGTCCTAGATTGTAATCCACTTAATGATAGAAAACTGCAGCTATGTATCAGGCATGCTTTCCCATTTTAATGTATTATTGTATGGCTGCAATAATCTTAGTGATAGACTCTGACTGTAGACAATTACATTCTTTATTGTGAGCTACATCTAAATAATGCATTTTCTATGTGACTAATCTATCAAAGGAAATTAATCTTCTATTGAAGTGAGCAAGGGGGCCTCCCCAGATAATACACAGCAAAGGCACTGTGCGGTTTGATACTAAGTGGTACATTAACAAAGGAAAGGCAAGCATTATCCTGAATTGTGTTGAGGTAGTTGTTCTGATCTTATTGATTCGGTGACAGGATTATTTCAGAAACCTTTGGCTCCCCGAATTAGGTTGGAGGTGGTTCGGGCAAAGGTGTTAGCCCCCACTGATTCTGACACTAATTCTTTGTGAAAGTTAAGGATACGGAGGTATCAAATGAGAGAAAGAACATGCTCAGATGTGATTCCCTTCTCCCCAATCTCAGTATGTGCTTTGCTGACACAAGGGCAATTGTCTGCTAAATGAAGCAGTCCATCATTCTTGCATGGAGCTGTACCCACCAAAAATCAATACCTTCAGTGAATGAGGGGCAAACATTTTTGCAACCAGAAGGAGTGTTAAAAAAAGGTAGAGAGTCATACAGCATCAAAACACAGGCCCCTTGGCCCGCTATAGCTATGATATTTTATGACAATTAACAATATTGCAAAAATATAAGCAAGGCAGCAAGTTGTAGAGACAACTGAAACTGTGATGTGCATTCACATTTCTTGCAAAATTCCCCACTTAAACCTCAGCATATATTTAATTTCCTTTATACTTTAGAGCAGACCAACCTGATTTCCATTACCTAAAACTGTGTATGCAGACAGTGTAAAACTAGAAGAATTTGTGGGAGGCCAAGAGGAATTTTTTCATGCAAGTGGTTTTTAGGATCGGGAGCATTTTATCACAAGTGGAGAGTGAACTAATTGTGGAATTTGAAGAGATTAGATAGATATCACAGGCTGATTATTTTTTCCCTATAGGTTTCTGAATTCTGCCATTATGCTCAACTGGAATCAGAAGCGTTCAGTTTGTGGGAGACAGTTACTCATTGCGATCTTCCCCGGAAAGGTCAATTAACGGTCAGAGGTTTGGCAGGCTCTCGAATCTGGACCGTCAATCAGAGACCTTGCACCTTGAAAGCAGCAGATGGGTGCAATGGTAGGCAAGTGAGGGAGACAATTCCCAGAGTTTATATTCAAATCTAACTTTTCAGCCAGGCCACCCACTGTGGAATAGAGGGGAAGTCAGGTGGGGTAAAGAAGGTTGGGTCCCTCTACCAGGAAAGCATTGGCTGTTTCTGTATCCAGGAAGACCACCGAGAGCTCTTTCCTCTGATCTGTCTTCAGGGAGTTGCTTCCAGAAACAGAAACTGACCCCCAGTCAGCCACCAGTAAGTTTAATTGGCTCCCAAACACTTGTAGGTGGGAAGCTCTCCCACCTCCAGAAAAGTGGCCCAATCAGAAATGCAGCGGGATAGAGTTGGGAAAATAGCACACCAATTCTCAACGCTCATGTTAGTGTGTGCCCACTTTTGATCCTGGCCATGGAAGTAGCTTAGGATGCTGCCATTGGAAGAAGAAGAGTTATTGAATGGTACAGGGAAAGAGAAAGGAAATTGGATTAGACTAGAATGTCTCCTATGGGAGTGACAATCAAAATAGCTGTTTCTGGTTCTTCTAGATCTACCCTGGTGCCTTCTTCCATTGAGGGTGTTTCACATTTCTGTATAAAAATTGGTTTGAAATATCATACAAACATTTTTTCTGAATATTTGTTCACAGGATGTGGACATTGCTGGCTGGGACAGCATTTCTTGCCCATCACTAATTGTCCCTGAGAAGGCAGTGGTGAGTTGCCTTCTTGAACCACTGCAGTCCATTGAGATTCCAGGATTTTGACCCAGTGACAGTGAATAGAACATAGAACATAAAACAGTACAGCACAGAACAGGCCCTTCAGCCCACGATGTTGTGCCGACCACTGATCCTCATGTATGCACCCTCAAATTTCTGTGACCATATGCATGTCCAGGAGTCTCTTATATGTCCCCAATGACTTGCTTCCACAACTGCTGCTGGCAACGCATTCCATGCTCTCACAACTCTCTGTGTAAAGAACCCACCTCTGACACCCCCTCTATACTTTCCTCCAACCAGCTTAAAACTATGACCCCTCGTGTTAGTCATTTCTGCCCTGGGAAATAGTCTCTGGCTATTGACTCTATCTATGCCTGTTATTATCTTGTATACCTCAATTAGGTCCCCTCTCCTCCTCTTTTTCTCCAATGAAAAATGTCCGAGCTCAGTCAACCTCTCTTCATAAGATAAGCCCTCCAGTCCAGGCAGCATCCTGGTAAACCTCCTCTGAACCCTCTCCAAAGCATCCACATCTTTCCTATAATAGGGCGACCAGAATTGGACGCAGTATTCCAAGTGCGGTCTAACCAAAGTTTTATAGAGCTGCAACAAGATCTCACGGTTCTTAAACTCAATCCCCCTGTGAATGAAAGCTAAAACACCATATGCTTTCTTAACAACCCTGTCCACTTGGGTGGCCATTTTAAGGGATCTATGTACCTGCACACCAAGATCCCTCTGTTCCTCCACACTGCCAAGAATCCTATCCTTAATCCTGTACTCAGCTTTCAAATTCAACCTTCCAAAATGCATCACCTCGCATTTATCCAGTGATACAGATCTAAGTCAAGATGGTGTGTGCCTTGGAGAGACATCTGCAAATGGTAATCTCATGCATCTGCTGCCCTTTCACTTCTATATGTACTTCATCATACTCATTTGAGTACATGTGACAATAAAGCTAATTCAATTCAATTCATTTCAATTCAGGTAAAAGTGGACACAGGTTTGGGAGCCTTGCTGAGTTGTCAGCAGTTAATATGTTGAACAATATTCCAATGATTACCTCTTTCATCCTCATTCCCAGAGTCCTATTGAATAGGAGCAATGTATCGGAATTAGGCCTGTAGTTACATGGACTGAGTCAGTGCTGACACAACTCACCTTGGTCTAATATTTGAAGATGCAGGAATATTAGGTTGAAATTAAGAGTTTCTAGCCATTAGTTTGGCAGCATGAGGGTTCTGGTTAGATACTAATACCCAGGGCTGAGATATTACAAGATAAAAGTGTATTGCTGTGCTGTCTAGGGTCTGTCCTTGACCTTAAATCTCCTTAGTTTGGTGGGAGGGGAGTGGTTCTTGAGCTAGTTCTTACATCAGGAGTTTCGGGCATTACTGGCTTAGAGTTCCCAGTTAGCATACACAATAGAAAATAAGGCATAAATTAGGCATTCTCATTTAAATATTAGCTGCAGATGCATGTTTGCCTGTGGCAAGTGTAATTCATTGTCCAGAACATCAAGAAATGCTGGTATATTGAAGGGGCAGGGAGCTGACAATTCCAATCCTTTATTTGTATTTGGAAACTGCTTTCTTCTCGGCAAACTTGAAAAAATTAAGACTTCCATTTCTGTCATGTCGATATGGAAGTGTTGTACATTTGATGATAGATACTGGCAATATCCAGCATTGTTCTGTCTATAGTTTCCTGGAATTAATTGACTGGGAATTTTTGCAATGTTGGATTTCACAGCAAATGGCAATGCTCAGTATTGGTAACATATATATTTAAGCCACATATTATTCTGGCATCATTCCAGTGACAGTGCAGTGATGATATGTTCACATTAGTGATGTTGGATATCATGTCCAATGAGTTATCATCCTCAAAGTACTTTAAAAAGCTGAAAACAATCACTGTAATTCATATGTGATAAGTGAGGACAACATGGTGGAACTGAGGTTCATACTGCTGCCTCACAGCAATAGTAACTTGGATTCAATTCCAGCCTCGGTGACTGGGTCTGGGTGAGATGCTCTTCGGAAGATCAGCCCTCTATCTGCACCGTTTTGGACTCTATGAGTCACCCACAATGTTGCAAAAGCTACTGGATTTTAAAAGTAACATTAAATAGAAATTTACAGTCCCCTGAGAAGTGATATCCAGTCTATTAGTCAACTCTTTTCCACAGAGAATAATGCCTCCAGTAAAAAATAAGAAATGTTTGTTGAGCTTTGGATAAGTGATCTGGGAGTCCTTTTGGATGGAGAGCGTGAGTTGTTGTTGAAAACTAGAAGGGTGAGATGACCAAGAAGCAGAATGGTGGCACAGAGTGAGGTGATGGAAATCCTCCGTACACTATCCATAACCCCACAATCAGGGGATCAATACCTGAAAAAACAGAACAACATTGCCAAGGGTAGGCATGGTATTTAGAGTCATAGAGTCAGAGAGATGTAAAGCATGAAAACAGACCCTTTGGTCCAACTCGTCCATGCCGACCAGATATCCCAACCTAATTTAGTCCCACTTGCCAGTACCAATCCCATTTCCCTCCAAACCCTTCCAATTCATATTCCCATCCAGATGGCTTTTAAATGTTGCAATTGTACCAGCCTGCACCACTTCCTCTGGCAGCTCATTCTATACACGTACCACCCTTTGCGTGAAAAAGTTGCCCCCTAGGTCTCTTTTATATCTTTCCCCTCTCACCTTAAACCTATGCCCTCTAGTTCTGGACTCCCCCACCCCAGGAAAAAGGCCTTGTGTATTTACCCTACCCATGCCCCTCATGATTTTATAAACCTCTGTAAGGTCACCCCTCAGCCTCTGATGCTCCACTGAAAACAGCCCCTCAGTATCTCCGCCCTCTAATAATTGTACAAAGGGTTTCTGCTACTTTAGAATGGTTGCAGAACATGGCTGGTCATTGTTTGCTAAAGGCAGAACCCAAAGATAATGAAGTCGGTTTCCATGGTCGACGGCAGGCCCTTCCAAAATTATGATTTGTACGGGTTTTTTTGGCCACAGGGAAGGTATTGCTACAGGAAACATCAAGCAGTGCTTTTGAGTGAAGCCACTAGTTTTCAACTGACCCCAACAATACAGTGTTCCTACTGCTTCTCAGTCAAAAGGTCACAATATATACACATCCACTGTAGAATATTGACTGGCCCCTGCTAATAAAGCCTCATCACTTACATTTACATAAACATATGTATTGCTACTTTGTTCATTTGCAATCTGCATGCATGAATTTACATTTTAAACTATTGCACTCAATAAAATTTTATTTCATTTTAAATCTTGCCTTTCTCATCTTATGTTCGTGCAATAATGGGAAATGCCAAAGCACCAGAAAGCCACTATTGGAATCCTGGTTGGGGAATAGAAAGGGATCTGTCAGTTATGATTGCTGAATACCCAAGTCACCATATGCCCTCTCACTACCCGATGACTTGCTTTCTGCCGCTGTGTCTTTCTTAGGATGAGTTGCCATCATTGGCCCTAATCCATCAGATTTACTGGCATTTCATCTTCCATATTAGGAGTCGGCTGTCTTCACAGGACAAAATTGTAAAGTTCACATGTGACCACCTCAATCTTCACTACTTTACCCGATGAATATTTTAAATCTCTGTTCCCCCTTCACAATGCCCTTACCACTGAGGTCATCTCATGGAAGTGTGATTTCACCATGCCAATTGTCCTTGCAATCACTTGGCACAACCCCACGAGCCCCCTGTCAGTGTTGCAGTGCTGGTGATGGAGAAACATGGCTCCACTAAAAACATAATTTCACTTGGAAACCCATACACTCTCCGATCTTTCTTTTGGACTGTGAGAACAAATTGTGCATCCTGGATTGACAAAGAATGAAGTCAAGATGATACATCCCCTTTTTATCATTTGATTCTTACAGGAGGTATCTTTGTTGGCATCTGAGCTTCCTGCATATTGAGCGAGGCAACAATTACTTACATGGAAACCAATAAACCTCTTATCCCTTTGCTACATTTAGAACATGGCATACTTAATGAGATCAGATGCCTTGTGGAATATGTAAGTTGAACATTGGCCCTCATATCACCCTGGGTAATGTTGCAGATATCACCAAATCTACCTGAAAAGAACCATATGAATAGAATTCAAGGCTATCATCCACTTTGGGACTACCAATATGCCTTTTGGAAGTTAACCTGTGAATTTAGATTCACATTTATCATCTAATAGATGGCACCTAATATCTCCTTGCTTAAACCTATGATGAAATTTAATGATCACAGCGATGACCACATCCTGCAGCAAGAGAACATTTGACAACCCGCTGTGGATTTACTGTGGATCAAGCAATCTGCTGGTTGCCTTTGACCCCTTACATAGGTTGCAGAGTCAACAAGACTAGGTTATACCCATCAGAAGATAAAGTAAGGGCAATCAAAGGTGCCCCAGCTCCCACGTCAGTACCAGAGCTTCGGTCTTTCCTTGTGCTGGTGAACTAATACAGAAAATTCATACATAACTGGGCCTCCATCCTGGCACTTTTGCATCAACTTTTAAAAAAGGGTCATCCTTTTAAATGGTCACATAGCCAAGCCATAGCCTTTAGGAAAGTGAAGAATCAGCTCTGATGCTCTAAGGAATTAGCCCATTGTGATCCCATGTGAGTTCTGGTATTAACATGATGCTTTCCCATATGGCATCAGGATAGTATTAGCTCATGGGTGGACAAATGGAAGGAATGCCCAATAATGTGAACATCCAGGACTTTGGCTAATGCACTGCATAACTATCCCCAGATAGAGAAGGAAGATTTGGCGGTCATATTGAGAGACAGGAAGTACAAACCCATACTTCTATGGATGTAAATTTGTAATTGTAACAGACCACAAGCCCCTGGTGAGTCTACAAGGCGGTGCTGTCCATGGCTTTAGGCCAAATTCAGTGGTGGGCTCTCATACTCAGTGTGTATACTACAAGTTGGAGGCCAAGTAGCAAATGCGGATGCATTGAGCCACCTCCCACTGGCATCTGGAAGACTCCATAATGGTTTTAAATTTTCTACACACAGTTCCATTCATCGCTAACAATATCAGACTTTGGATGCAGACAAGTCCAGTCCTGGCAAAATTGATACAGTTGGTGGTGATAGGGGAAACTAAAGGGCCATCACAACCAGAATTGAACCCTTTTTGGACCCAGGGAGACCAGATCACAGTAGAGGATGGCATATTATTATGGGGAGGAGGAGTGATTGTCCCTCACAAAGATCACTGCCAGATATGGCTGAACTCCACCAGGGTCATCCGGAGTGTCTAAGACAAAGATGCTGTCAAGAAGCTATGTCTGCCGGCCAGTACTGGATGCAGACATTGGTGTGTTAGTAGGCAGTGCCCAAAGTGCCAACAAGGACCAAAATTACTGCTGGTTGCTCCCCCACATTCATGGGAATGGCCGGATAAACCCTGGACTTGGTTACATGTGGATGATACAGGTCTTTTCATGAACTCAATGTTCTTAGTCATTGTAGGTGCTCACTCAAAATGGCTGGAAGTACACAGAGTTTATTTGGTAGACACACCGAGTATGACAGAAAAACTGCATGTCTGTTTTGCAAAATACGGACTCCAGGAAGTGTTAGTCACAGATAACGGGCCATTGTTTACCAGCAGGGAATTTGAGTATTTCCTAAATTCAAATGGTATTTGTCATGTAAAGATAGTTCCATGCCATTCATCGTCTGATGGTCTGGCAGAAAGAGTTGCCCAGATGTTGAGGGCAGGCTAAATGCAGCAGCTTCCAGCTTTGCTAGGTAGCAAATTGTCTAGGTTCTTATTTGACTAAAGGACCATCCTTTATGCAACTACAGAGATAGCTCCAGCAGAGGTGCTGATGTGGGAAGATTATTTTCCCAGACCTGGGAAGGAGTGGATGAAATGGCATCAAGAGTGCCAATGCCGGACACAAACTCCACTCAGTGAGAGAGACAGTTTCTTCCAGGGGTAAAGTTTGGTGCCAAAACCATGGGAATAGCCCCTGCATGAGTAAGAGAAATGGTCAATACAAGGTCAGGATGTATAAAGTTCAGTAGGTGCGACTGTCCTCACCAAGCATATGGACCATATTAAAGCTGCAAACTTGAAAACAGCGAGGGCGCAAAACATGCCCTGTTCCTCATCTTCCTTTCCCACTGTTCCAAAACCCATGGGTTCTCCCTCCCCGTCAAGTGTTGAAGATACCTCGGATTGTTGCCTCGATACCTTTACCGCTGAAGAGGAGAATATATTTCTTCTGAGATATTCTGGGTGCAAGAGGCGAGCTACTGTGCACTACATGCCACCTGTATCAGAGACAAGCTTAGAGGAATCTGACCCACTGCTAAAATGGTGCAGGAGGAGGTACGACAAAAAGAACCAGCCTATGTCATCAGACTCAGAGATGTAGTGATTGTAACAAGGTCAGCCAAGTGGACTTCATAGAATATGTGTTCCCTCATTAGTGTGGTTAATCTAGTCCAATCAGGGAGCCCTGGCTGACAGATATAAACAGGAGTGTCAGAGGTTCTGTTTACTCTTGAAAGCTGGCTCTGAGGAAGCCGGACCAGTATCAAGGACTCTCCACATGTAATAAAGGGTAATGGGATACTGGCTTTTGAGGAGTTATTTTAAAAATGGTATATAAAGAAAATGAGAGATGTACTAAAGAGAGGAAAGGAGAAACTGGTTAGTAATATCCAGGCAGTTGTTCTTAAGAAAATATTCCATGTTGCATTGTAGTGATAGGTGCATATGTTAAATTGTGAAGGGAGATGATGGTATGGTGTCAGTGACACAGATTAGTAATTTAGATAACCCTCCAACAAGCCATTTGCGGTACAGGATCAAATCCCACCAAGGTGGCTGGTAGAATTTAAATTCAATTGATAATATTTGGAATTGAAGCTTTCCCTCAGTAATGGTGACCACAAAGCTATAAGGTTTTTGTTAAAGACCCAAATGGTTCACAACTACATTTTAAGCAAGAATATCTGCCATTGTTTAAACAAGGTTCCTGTGGTGCAATGGCAGTGTTCCTACCTCTGATCCAGCAGACCCAGGTTCATATCACATGCTGCAGAATTGTTTCAATATGTCCGCTTTAGGAAACATTAGTTAGTTTTTTGCGACTGTATGCCTTTTTCTACAATGACATTTGTGTTTGAGTATGCTTAGATAGGGAGCAGACAGCGTCTATGAACATCCTTGAAGCCTTTACATAGAGGCAGGCAACCTGGGGGCTAGCATGCTTTATCTCCTCCTCCCAACAACAAAGGAAAAATAAAAATACAGCACAGGAACAGCCCCTTTGGCTGAACAAGCCTGCGCCACCACATTTTGCCCTTTCATACTAAAACTGTCTTCACTTAACGATTCATATCCCTCTACCTTTCCTATTCATGTTTTCATCCAAGTGCTTCTTGAATGCTGTTATTGTGTGTGCTTCCACTATCTGCTCTGGCCTTGCCTTTCTAACCAAGTTCATAACATGGGAGAAGGTGCTGGAGGTTAGAGTCGAGAGTGTGGTGCTGGTAAAGCACAGCCGGTCAGCCAGCATCTGAAGAGCAGCAGAATCGACGTTTCAAGCATAAGCTCTTCATCAGGGATAAGGTTGGTGGGCCAAGGGGACTGAGTGATAAATGGGAGAGGGGTGTGGGGCTTGGGGGAAGGTAGCTGAGAATGTGATAGGTCGGAGAGGAGAGTGGAACAGATAGGTCGGAAGGAAGATGGACAAGTAGGACAGGTAAAGAGGGCAGTACCGAGTTGGAAGGTTGGATCTGGAATAAGGTGGTGGAGGGGGAATGAGGAACTAGTGAAATCCACATTGATCCTGTGTGGAGAAAGTGAGGACTGCAGATGCTGGAGACCAGAGTTGAAAAATGTGGTGCTGGTAAAACACAGCAGGCCAGGCAGCATCTGAGGAGCAGGAGAATCGATGATTCCTGAAGAAGGGCTTATGCCTGAAACGCCGATTCTCCTGCTTCTCGGATGCTGCCTGGCCTGCTGTGTTTTTCCAGCACCACATTGATCCTGTGTGGTTGGACATCCCTGGTCATCCAAGGTTTATGTAACTTGCCAGACCTATCCTTCATTCTCGCAGGAGTGTACCTCTCCTGAATTCTTATCAACTCTTATCCCATACCATTTGATTTAGTCTTTCCTGACCCTTACTTGTTTATGTTGTTTTTGAAATGCTCAGTAGGCAGTACTTGCAATTTATTAATTGTTCAATTTTTCAAATGGCTTACTTGGTAATGGGTTTTCAGCTAAAGAAGAGCTGTTTTTTGTCTTGTCTGCCTGTCTCTTCCACAGTTAGGTTCATGTTCTTCAAAAGGGGGCAGGCAGTGTCCACCAACATCCTCAAAGCCCTTTGAGAGAAGTGGGTACCATGGGGGCTAGAGTGCATTATTTCCCCTTCCAACTCCATTTTGATTTAGCCCCTCCCTCATTCCCTACCCTTCCTTTTTTGTTATTGTTGCACTGCCTTCAGTGGGTAGGTTTAAAACTTATTTGTTTAATTCATCAAACAGGCAATTTGGTAGTGGGTTACCAAAAAAGATATGTTTTCAGTGGGGGCTGAATGCATTATTTCTGCCACCAACTCCATTTTGATTTTGTTCCTTGCTTTGTTTGCCTACCCTTACTGTTCTTTTGCTACTGTGGCACTGTCCCTGATAGGTGGTGTTTGTTAATTGTTACCTGGAGAGTTGAATAATTAGGTGACTTGGTGTTCAGTCTTCAAAACAATAGCTGGGCATTCTGGTTATGAGGGTAAGGTAGGGGAAAGGGAAATAGAAGTTAACTGAAATATAGTTTAATGATAAAACTGTGGTGAATCTTGTAAAGTACTCTACCGCCTGATACACATCTGCCTATCAAACCATGTTGAAGGTTGTAGTCCATGAGTCTGGGTGAGATGCATGCAGAGTAGTAAAGTTCAAGTAAGTAATGGTACTGTGAGTGTCAGGTGAGAGAAAGAAAATAATGCTACTAGAATGTAGGAGGTCAACGACCTTCTCGTGACACTATCCTTTAGATAGTGGAGTCAGAACTGATCAGTACTGTGATCTCTGCCCATGCTGGAACCATGTGGTGCAATGGTTTCTTGTTTTCAACCAGGAAGTGGAGTGATCTCCTCTCCACCAGCACCTTGAGATTTTTCACCATAAAGCAGGAAGATAGCAGGAAGCCGCAGACTGTTGAACGTTAACTTTATTCCCAATTTTTCCTCTTAATATTAGGAAGAAGAATATTACCATTCAACTTTACTTTTTTTCATTTTTCTACTTGTAATAATCATGGTAATGGTTTACTTTTGACTTTGTTACTATTTGTACCTCAAATTTGTACCTCGGTACCTTTGCACCAAAGATGGTGCATGTCTGTGCTGGCATTGTACATCTGTACTCGAGTACACATGACAAAACAGCTTAAATCCAAAAATCAAAATCAAAGGATCGCTTATTTTCCTTCTATGCCATGCAGTGAGGCTTTAGAAATGAGCACCACAGTGTGAGGGATACTTTCTAACTCCCAGTGTCTGAAGTAGTCTCCAGCTAGGCTTTAAAAATGGTGCCAGATTCTTACAAGCCAGAAGATCCCATCAGTAATGAGCACTTCCCTTACTTCTGTTAAATGATTCACCAATGAAAGGTTCAACATCTTAAACGCATAAAAAATGAGGTGAGAATGTTGTGACTGTACAAGGTAACTCATCCTAGACCATGGTGAAAATGACTCCATAAAACCCATTCTCCAACATTCTTTAACGTCAAAAGGGAAAATGCTGGCCTGTACAATCAAAAAAAAATTGCTGAGTAGTTTGATAAAATGCGTGCTAATCTAAGTCATGCATACAACGTCTGCTGTGTTTCAGTAAACTACTAAGCAAATAAGAACAAAAATGCTTTATTTAAGTTTTGAAATCTGATTAAACATATGCAAGATGATTAAGAGAACAATGCACTTCGAAGTTTGTGTTCATCATCTATTAAAAAACTTCACCATTAATTCCTCCTCAAAAGGTGTCACAGCACTGTTCTTAAGCATCTTCTTTAGTTCCCAGTGATGTAAAATAACACAAGTAACAAGTCACATCCTTATATTTGTGAGATTAAAATAAAAAGAATGAATAAGTATGAACTTCAATCTTATAGGATATATTTTGTTATCAGTGAACAGAACAATGGCGAACAGCAATTTACAGTTGTATTGAACGTGAAATTTCTGAACTGCACATAAATAGAAAAGTTATATATAGTTCATTGTAGTTGAAATTAAAAAGTGTTAAAGAGTTGTTTGCGCATTGGAAAAGCTGGCATTATCTACAAAGAACCTCCTAGCGGTGACAGCAGAGCTGTCAAAACTAAACTGAGAATCCGTGACGTTATTAAAGGGTAAGCGTTTAGTCATATGGGAACCTGAAGTATGGGGCCCAGCCGGTGGGTATGTGGTTGTCAAAATCTTTGGATTACTCATTTCAGATTGTTCGTATAACATTGACATCGATTTTAAAGTGAGAAATAAACAAACAACATTCACTCCTGGTTACCATGACCTCTTCGACAACTCACACAGTGATGGCTTCCTCATCAAGACGGAAGCCACTTAAATCCTACGTCTTTTAAAAAATATTTACTTTTATACCTTTTCATTCCAGAGAAACAGATACAATGCAAAAAACATTTTCTATGCCCCCCTCTCCCCCCACCCCTTCCCCATGATGAAATTGGAGGCAGGAGAGTGTTTAATTAGGTGGGAGATTGATGTGCTTAAACTCTGCCACCTTGCTGTCTCCAGCAGAATTCAGTCAGGTTTGTCAGGCCCATGTTTGCACTTTCCATCCCAGCACAAGTTGAGGCCTTCAAGTGCTCCATTCATAACATGCATAGCATTCATAGCTGCCTGTTAGTTCCTGGGTCAAAGGCACTCATTGTCTGATCCAGGGACTCAACATCAGGAAGTAGAGGGACTTGCTTGGGGCCAACCTCTTGATCTCCCTTTCAAAACTAAACGCACTCCTGTAATAAACAATATTTTGGTTTAAAAAAAAGATGAGCAGTATGGTTGCTCGGTGGTTAGCACTGCTGCCTCACAAAACCAGGGATCCGAGTTTGATTTCACTCTCAGGTAACTGTGTGGAGTTTGTACATTCTCCCTGTTTGTGCATTACCACAGGTGTTCTGGTTCCCTCCCATAGACTAAAGATGTGTAGGCTTAGGTGGATTAGCCATGGGAAATGCACGAAAGGGAGGGTGGTCTGGGTGGGATGTCCTTCGGAGGATTGGTGTGGACTCAATGTTCCGAAAGGCCTACTTCCGTGCTGTAGCGATTCTATGAATGACAGAGAACAATGCAAATGTATTGAGTAAACAGACACATAAATAAATTAGGTAAAGACTTGTTCGTTCATTTTTGTTTGAAAAGTTGTTAAGCTAAAATGATTGTTTTATATTTTTGTCTCCAAAGTTAGTCTTCACAGTACTAGTGTATAGATATTTAACATGTAACATTCCTGGTCATCTACTTAATGGAAACATCAACTAATTTAACATGAGTGGGTCAATGCCAGTGTTAAAGTAGTGAAAATAAAATACTATGAATTCATCAATATTCATCCCTTGATATCTACAGCAGTTACGTTAAGCCTCCTATTCCTATGGGTTTGCTCTCTTTGACTGCAAATTTCTCTGCATTGTCAAATCTTTATTTGGAAGGCCTGTGATTATAATATTACAGCAGCAGTATTTTGGGCTGTAAATTTGTAAAAACTGTACTCTTAAGGCAAAATTAAACAGGCCAAAATTGACATGAAAGCATTATATAAAGCAGACACGATAACTGACAAAGGCATTTTCAAAGAATGAAGAAGACCATTTAAGCCCAATATTGTTGTGTGGACCAGAACCGTGAGTCATAAAATTTGCAATAATGTAAGTTTTATGCATGATTTTCAGGGCAATAGTATTTATTTTATGGCACACCCTCACAGCAAGGACCAAAATAAAAACAACTGAGCTAGAACCAAAAATAGCACAGATTTTCTCAATCTCCACCAGACAGGAACAAGCAAATATGCTCCAGAAATTGTGGCATTGGAGCTTTACTTCTGATTTTGGAGTGGATAATCACATTGGTGATCCAGGAGTCCATCTATTTTAGGTATTCCGCCAAACTGCTGAGACTACTTTAACCCAGATGACAAACTCAAACTGCACTGGCATGTTCCTGGTGTTGTGGCCTCCACTGATGAGGACATCCCGCAATGTGCAGCAAGGCCTCTATGCCTCTGTCTGCCATGTTTGTGGCAAGTGTCACGACCTGTGCAGGGCAGCTCTGAACTGGCAATCCTTGTCCGAGTGGACAGAAGATTTTTTAAAATGGCGCAGGTGCAAGAGATGCTGGTGTCTCGCTGCTTTCCGGTGAGTGGCGGGTTATTCCAGGAACAACTCAAGGTGAGGTAGGGTCAAAATCAGACGTGAGAAATGCCAAAGGGTCACCATTGCTCAATTAATGAGGTAGGTTTGGTAAGATACAGCAAGAGGACTTGCTAGGCCTCATCATAAATATCCATCCAAAAAACTGGATGCAACTCAGATCATTCAACCCTGTGATCCTCATATGATCTCTTGCTATTTTAGACAGGATAGATATGAGCAATGCACATGTTACTGCCTAGTACTTAACACAAAGTGCACATAACTAGGGACCATGACAGGTTGCTCAGGAAAATGAATAATGTTTTTTAATGAATTGTTGTGCGGCTAGAAGCCACAAACATTCACACCCACTGTCGCTATCTCTATGTACTGCCTCTAATTTTGCCTCCCCCATCTATAACTCATTACTTTTGTTATGGATCAGTGGTAGAAGAAATTTCTAGAGATTTCTAATCTCTTGCACTCCCTCTGCTCCAATACCATAAGATGACCCTGTGCACTGATTCATCACTCACAGCTTTCCAGTCACATTGAACCGAAGAAACCCTATTAAAATGACCTGGGTTGCTTACCAAGGATGTTGAACCAGAATTGTACCAACCAATGCTCCCCCAAAGAGAAACATTGAAAGTAAAGAAATGAGATATGCCTAGGGGAGGTGTGAATACCAATGATGAACAGTTGCTGTCTGAAAACAGAAGCAAAAGAAAATATTTTGTCTTCCACCCTAACACAGACCTTACCTTTTGTTATCTTTTCAATCTCACCCATATCGTGTCTTAAAACATGTAATATTTCTAACTTCTCCCAGTTCTAATGAAATTTTACTTTGACTGAAATGTTAACTCTGATTCTCTCTGCACAGATGCTGCCTGACCTGTTGAGTATTTCTAGCATTGTCTGTTTTTATGCCAGATTTATAGCATCTGCAGAATTTTGCTTTTGTGTTAGAGTTATATGATTGTTATCTTATGAATGTTTTTAATAAGCATTTTTTAAACAGAGTTAGAAATGAATAGATCAGCCAATGCAATGGAAACAGGAGCTGACAGGTAAAGGAAAGGACAAGTTAATGATTTGCTGAGTGAAAACCTGGGTTTCAAGTATTTGAAGAATACAGGATAAAGGCAAATCCAAAGATGCTCAAGTGATCCAGAGTTTTGAGATCCTGAGGAAAGAATGAATTAGAGGTTGGGCATGAGTACAATCATTATAGTTAATCATGGCTCTGGGCAGAAAAAAATTATTTGAGCAGTGTATTTGAAAGTTATAAGAAGGGAAGTTTCAGAGGAGTAGTGAACTCAACAGAGAAAAAAGGTTGCTATGAAAAGAATGAGATTGGAGGCTAGTGATGAGGGAACTATTGCACATGACAGAATAAGCACTTCCTTATATTCTATCCAGCAATGTGAGACAGAAGCTGGAAGTTTCTTTCACATTATACAAGCAATACCCTTAACCTAATATGATTTGGAGATGCCGGTGTTGGACTGGCGTACAAAGTTAAAAATCACACAACACCATGTTATAGTCCAACAGGTTTAATTTGAAGTACACAAGCTTTCGGAGTGTCACTCCTTCATCAGGTGATAGAGGAGCTTCATTATCACCTGATGAAGGAGCATCGCTCCGAAAGCTAGTGTGCTTCCAATTAAACTTGTTGGACTATAACCCGGCGTTGTGTGATTTTTAATTTAACCTGATAGGATTGTCCTTACTTGGTCCTCCTGAGGGGAAAATAGATGTTTATTATAGAAGCTTCATGGGGATACCATCAAAGAAGGTCAAGAATGCCAGTGTGTTTTGAGTGAAAAACAATTGATAGATTCATTAAAATTGCTAATAGAAAATACAAACCAATGGCAGAAGCATATGAATATACACAATTAACATTTTTGATTATTTTGTTTCTACTACCTTGCACTTTTTTTGACTGTGGTCATCATCAACCAAGCCAGTACATTACATGCATACTTTAATTTTTCTAACCAACTTCCTGTGGGGAATTTTATCAAAGGTCTTCTGAATATCTAAGTAGAATACATCCATCAACTCTTCTTTAACAATTTTGTTAACAACATCAAAAACCTCAAGCAAGGTTGTCAAACACAATTTCCCAATCACAAGTCCATGCTAACGAAGCCTAATCAGATCATTTTCAATCAAATGTCTATTTCTCCTATCCTTCATAATAGATTTGAGCACTTTCCTTAATACTGATGTAAAGCTGATAACTGTTATCATTCCCTTTTCTCTCTCATTCTCTTCTTAATTAGTGTGGTGACATTTGCTTCCTCCTCACCTGCAGATATCACTCCAGAATCTTATAGAGGTTTATAAAACCATGAGAGGCATAGATAAGGTGAAGAGCCAAGGCCTTTTCCTCAGGGTAGGGGAGTTCAAAATTAGAGGGCATAGGTTTCAGGTGAGAGGGGAAAAATGTAAAGGGATCTGAGGACCAATAACAGTCAGTTGTGCGTATATGGAATGAGTTGCCAGAGAAATTGGTAGAGGCAGGTTCAATTACAATATTTAAAAGACATATGGACAGGTATATAGATAGGAATGATTTAGAGGGATTTGGCCCAAATGCAGGAAATTGGGGCTAGTTCAGTAGGAAACCCAGTCAGCGTGGATGATTTTTGGGCTGAAGGGCCTGTTTCCATGCAGTAAGACTCTGATTCTATAATCTATAGAATTTTGGAAGTTAATCACTAATGCATTGATGATTTCTATAGACACATCCTTTAACACTTTTTAACGTAGTCTATCATGTCCTGGGATTGATCACCTTACATTTTTTAGATCAGCATGGTGCTGGAAAAGCACAGCAGGTCAAGCAACATCCGAAGAGCAGGAAAATCGACGTTTCAAGCAAAATCCCTTCATCAGGAATGATCTGGGGGTTGCAGTGAGAGAGAGAGAGAGAGAGAGAGACTCACTGAGATTCTTATGGAGAGAGGAGGAGAACTTCTTCAAGGTAGGCATCCTTGCAAGAGGATTCACAGTAAGGTTAAAATCAACTAGGCAAAAGTGAGGACTGCAGATGCTGGAAACCAGAGTTGAGATCAACATGGTGCTGGAAAAGCACACCCGGTCAGGCATCATCTGAGGAGCAGGAAAATCAATGTCTCGGGCAAAAGCCCTTCATCAGGAATCCTGGCGGGCTTTTGCCTGAAACGTTGATTTTCCTGCTCCTCGGATGCTGCCTGACTTGCTGTGCTTTTCCAGCACCACGCTGATCTCAACTCTGGTTTCCAGCATTTGCAATTCATCACCTTACAGCCTTGTTAATTTCTTGAGTGCAATCTTCCCACTAATGTTAATTTCCTTCAACTCATCATTCTCCCAAGTTACTTAGATTTTTAATTTTGGGAGATTTCAGATATCTTTCTCAGTGAAATAGACACAAAGTAACTTCTTGCCTTTTTCTAGTTTCCAAATTTTGCTGCCTGTGACTATAATGGACCTACATTCGTTTTAGCCAAATGTTTTTTGTTCAGGTACCTATTTAAGCTTTTCCAGTTCATTTTTAAGACTTTTACAAGATTGCATTCATATTCTATTTTGCCGCTCGTTATCAATTTTTTGGTCCTTTTTTGTTGCATTCCATAAACCTCCCAATCCTCAAAATTACTGCTATTTTGGCAACTTTATAGGCCATTTATTTTTATATCATCCTGCACTTCCTTTGTGAGGTAAAGTCAATTGGTCTTTTTTGAGTTTCTACGACTTAAAGAAATGTGTATTTGCTGTAAGTCATGTAATTGTTCTTCTCCAACTATCATTTTGATGCCTCTTAATGTATTTTCCATATCCAGCTCAGCCATTTTGTATCCAATGCCTTCATAATTTCCCTTATTTAATTAGTAAATTGCAAATAAGCCCATAAGATATAGGAGCAGAATTAGGCCATTCAATTCATTGAGTCTGTTCTGCCATTCGATCATGGCTGATATGTTTCTCAAGTCGATTGTCCTGCCTTCTCCCCATAGCCCTTGATCCCCTTACTCATCAAGAATGTTACGACATGAAGATAAACCTCCCCGCCCACTAATTAAATCAAACACCCAAAAAAGCTCATTGTGTAATCTGTTAAACAAGGAGTGACAGAGAACTCCCAAATTGCGCTATTTAAAGAAAATAACATCAATTTATTTTTTTAACTCTAAAAGTGAACATTAAGCAACAACTAATCACAACTCTAAGCCCCCTTTTCTCTTCGTTGCTTACTATATGCCTCCAACTCTATAACAATATGCTGTTCCAATAAAACACTTATTAAAATTACATCCAATTAATTTCAAATCCACACTGTGGCTGTCTTCTTCTGTGTCTTCACTGTTCCGGCTGAGGATCTCCCTGGGTCATCTTCTTTCTTTTTACTTTGAATTTGTTTCACACAAAAAAGGTACCTTTGATAGAGAGTTTTCCTAATTTCTTGAATGATGTTGAATGGGTAATTTGCTCTCTCTCTCTACGGCAATTACTCTCTAACCAATTTTCAAAATGTCCACATTTTTATGTCCCCAACATCGGGTCATCTCACTGGTTCGATGTCGATAAAACAATAAATTCAAACGAGACTGGGTTTTAGAATTCTGGGGCATAATTTATACTGATTCAATTTAAATTGTTGTCAAAAGCAACCAAAACTCAGGTAACCATTTCACAGCCAAATGTTACATATTTTCAATTTTCCAATACACTCTGGGACTGCCATCTAGTCGTATACACAGGTGCTTGTAAGCTCTCAGTTCAGAACAGCATTCTCTCTCTTTTAAAGGCACACCCTCAGCTTCATAACAAGAACCTATCTCTGTCTTAAATATATTCAATGACTTGGCCTCCACAGCTCTCTGCAGCAATGAATTCCACAGATTAGCCATTCCCAGCCTGAAGAAATTCCTCTTCATCTCAGTTCTAAAGGGTCGCCCCTTCACTCTAAGACTGTGCTCTTGGGTTCTAGTCTCTCCTACTAGTGGAAACAACTTCGACATATTCACTCTATCCAGATCTCTCACTATTCTATAAGTTTAAATCAGATCTCCACCATATCATTTTAAACTCTATTGAGTACAGACCCAGAGTCCTCAACTAGTCCTCATATGCCAAGACTTTCATCCCTGGGATCATTCTTGTAATCCTCCTCTAGATCACCTCCAATACCAGCACAGCCTTCCTAGGTACAAGGCCTAAAACTGCTCATAATATTCCAAATGAGATCTGGCCAGAACCTTATACTGTCTCAGCATTACATGCCTGCTGTTATATTCTAGCCCTCTTGAAATGCTTACATTGCATTTGCCTTTCTAACTGCTAACTGAATCTGCATGCTAACCTTATGAGAATTCTAAAACCACAAACACAGACCAAATGCTTAACTTCAGAAGCAATCATCCCAACACCCACAAATGGAGCTGCATCAAGACATTATTTCAATGAGCTACCTCACACTGCAGCACCCAAGAACTACAAAAAGCAGAAGAAAAATATCTATACAATGTTTTCAAAAAAAATGGATACCCAATAAACACAGTCCACCAATTCCTCAGAAACAAACCCAAACAAGCAGACATAATGCAACCAAAAACTATAGCTACATTACCTTACCTCAAAAATATCTCAGAAATGACTTCCAGATTACTCAGACGCCTTGGCATCATGGTAGCCCACAAACCTACCAACACACTTAAACAGTGACTAATGAACCTAAAGGATCCATTAAATACTATCAGCAAAACTAATATCATTTACAAGATACCATGCAAGAACTGTAAAATACAGTACATTGGACAAACTAGCAGGAAACGTGCCACCAGGATATATGAACACCAAATAGCCACCAAAAGACATGACCCACTATCACTAGTTTCCATACATACAGACAAAGAAGGACACCACTTTGAGTGGGACAACACACACATCCTAGGACTGGTGAAACAAAGACATGCACTTCTTTCTAGCAAAGTGCATAATTTCACACTTTCACACATTGTATTCTATCTGCTACTTTTTTGCCCACTCTCCCAGCCGGTCCAAGTCCTTCTGCAGCCTCCTTGATTACTCAACATGTCTTGACCCTCCAGCTATCGTTGTGTCATCTGAAAACCGATGCCCTCAGTTCCTTCATCCAGATTATTAACGCATGTCGTCCCAAAATGGAATCCTGTGGATTTCAGCTGCCATCCTGAAAAATACCCTATATCCCCATCTCTGCCTTCAGCCAGTCTTCTGCAAATCTTCTATCCATACTAATACCTTCCCCCAATGCCATGGGTTCTTTTCTTGTTTAACAACCTCCTGTGTAGCACCTCGTCAAATGTCTTTTTGAATTCCGAACAGATCACATCCACTGGTTCTCCTTTGTCTAAATTACTTGTTACATCCTCAAAGAATTCTAAAAGATTTCTCAGACATGACAAAGCCATACTAATTCAATCCTATCTTACCATGCACTTCCAAGTAATCCACTATCTCATCCTTAATAATGGACTGTACAATTTTACCAATGACCAAGGTGAGGCTAACCAACCTATAGTTTCCTGTCTTCTGCCTCCCTCCCTTCTTAAACAGGGGTCTGAATGGATAATGTCTCAACCCAAATTATAGGCACCGTCTCCTAGAGTGTTGTGAATCTATTTTGTGTGTGTTGCCCCTTTAAGAGAAGGGGTCAGGTGGCCCGGAGGCAGTAGCTGGGGAAAGCAGTCTGGGGAAAACTACAATAAAGTATTTCCTGTTGAAGTTTACCCCTCGTCTACCACAAGTGAATCACAAACATAATAATGAGTGATGAGAGTGGGATCCAGTCCACATATTGTGTGCAAACGTCATTTTTATTTTGTTGGGAGGAAGGACGTCACCTGGACTTTGAAAAAGATGTGGGAGCCAGGAGGTAATGTTGAGGAGAGTAGCCGTGAGGGGACTCACGCTGCGGGCGATGCCAGAGATGAACCAAATGCTAACACAGCCAGTGGGGCCAGTGCAGAGAGCATTCACTGAGAGGATTAGGGCTGTGAACTGCAGCTAGACTCAAATGGTGGGAAAAATTCCTGCTCATGGGAAAACAAAATGGCAGGCCAATTTAGAGCGATGGGCCCATTTGGTGAAGAGACATAAAGTTGGATTCTATACACTGAACATTTTAATGCACATTTAAATGTGAACAAAATGGCTGAAGATATTATGAAACTTTTTTTTCAGTACAGTTGGGAGTAGGACATTTGCAGTTCTACAGCGTTTGGTGCAACCAGAGATATTGCAGAGAAGACATACTAAGAACTATACAAAATGTTGGGGAGTTGTTCTGCTGGGAAAACGGCGTCTATGAAAATGATCCCAGAAATGTAAGGAGGCTTATAGGAGGTAAAACGAGCCCTAAACAGGTCGGAGGTGTTAACTGATTTCAACACTTCATGCTGCTGGTAGACCACAGGCCGCTAACCTCCATTTTGACCCATTAATGGAGGTTGAATGTCTGCTGAGCTGGGCACTGGCTCTGCCAGTCTATTCATATGGGACCACATGTCAACAGGTGGAGAAGCACATCGTTGCAGACGCTATGTCAAGATTGCAGTTACCCAGAACATAAGGATTTTCCTGCCTGGAATTTGAAAAATTATGTATTTTCCCAGATAGACAAGATACCAGTGTCAGTGAGCCAGATGAGGGATGCTACCCAGAATGATCTGGCCTTGAGCCTAGTGGTGGACTTAGTCCTGTGATAGAGGGCTAGTCTTATAAATTGCCCAGAATTACACCCTTAGCTGTCTAGGAGGTGGGAGTTGTCCATATAGGATGGGTGTTTAATGTGGGGGATGAGAGTTGTTATTCTTCCCCCTTTAAGAGGAAAAGTGCTGGAACAAGCACATCAAGGGCACTCTAACAATGACAGAAATAGCCAGGAGCTACTTATGGGGACTGAATGTGTACTCCCAGATTGAGGGACAAGTGAGATTAAGTTCCTCAGCATGTACAGAAACACACCACGTGCACTCCAAATTCCTCACCATGTACAGGAACATGCCACATGTGATGACCCAGTACTTGCTGGCATCTTTAATGTTCAACCCCCTGTTTGACTTACTGCAGTTGGAAGAGACCAGATAGATCAAAGTGTGAAATCAAGATGGACAGATGACCAGAAGGACAGGAAGCTCATGGTCGAGGGTATTCCAAAGAGGAGAGATCATGTTGGCCCAGATTTAAATGTCTAGGGAAAAATGGATCCAAGTAGAGGTGATGGCTCAAACAGGGCCTTTATCACATAGGATGCAGACTAGGGATTATCTGGTCTGGAGGAGACAAGTGCTGCATTGCACCAATGGAGGGGGGGGGGGGGTTCCTCAGAACACCAAGCCTGTCCGGTTGGAATCAATGTCGACTGAGTTATTCGTCTTCAAGTCAGGGTTGGCCTACCCAGGGCGGTGACAACAATAGCATCACATGGCAACAACAGCCACTCAGATTGGGACCTATTTGTTGAGCAACAGGAGCTTCCAGATGCCCAGGAAACTGCACTAGAAAAGGTTCCTGTGATGAGGACACAGTCTCCTAGTTTTCACCATTGATCATGTCAATGTAAACCAAGGAACAGTCATTTTCTTTGTCCATGCTTTTTTTGTAAATATTCCTGATGAAGTGTATGTGTTTGCTATAATGCCTGTATAATGCAGGTCGTTCATCTATAAGATGATGGTTGCGTTCTTGTGCAACACCACATTATAGAAAAATCATGCTTGAGAAACAGTGCTTAAAGTGTTGACGATGTAACTGCATTAAAGCCAACACATGTTTTAAAAGTTCGCGCTTTAGAAACAGTGTCTCCAATTCATCGATCACATTACAGCGAACTTGCGTTAATGAAATGTGTGTTATAATAACCTGTAGTTATGTGTGTGGTTAAAGGAGGTATTGAAATAAGGGGAGGGGTGTTATGTATGTAGTTAGTTGTGTGCTTCCCATTAAGAGAGTGGGTCAGGTCACCCTTAGTCAGGAGCTAGTGGAGGTAATTGAAAACAGACTGTGGAGCTGAGAGACCTAGTTTATCTTCTGCATACCTCATGTTCTATTTATGGTTCTAGTGAACCACATACATAATTCCTTCACCCTAAACTCCCTAATTACAGATTATCAAATCCACAAATGCCTGTTTCCTGGTGGGCTGTACCACAAAAGCCATCGTATTGACGTTCCATATATTCCTTTTCTTAAGATCCACTGCCAACCTGATTTTCCTAGCCTACCTGTACATTGAAGTCACACAGGTTTATTGCAGTAGTGCCTTTCTTACAAACCTTTTCTGTCTCCTGATTTATTTTTTCCCCACATCCTGATGACTGCTAGGAGGTCTGTACATAACTCCCATCATGGTCTTTTCTCCTTTGAGTTTCCTCAACTCTATCCACACAGATTCTGAGTCTATCGACTTAATTTCATTTTTTACTAACAAGGCAACTCCATCCTTCTGCCCACCTGCCTGTCCTTTCAGTAGGATGTGTATCCTTGGATATTTACTGCCCAGTCCTGATACCCGTGCAGGCACAACTCTGATAACCACAACATTGTACCTGCCAAATTCAATCTGCACGACAAGCTCATTTACTTTGCCCAATATACTGTGTGCACTTAAGTACAACACCCTCAATCCTGCATGACTGCCCCCTTCTCATAATTGCTCCTTTATCTGCTGTGCATGAAGTTAGATTCCTGACCCTCTCCATACTTTCTGTCCTATCACTTGTTCTGAAATATTCTGCTGAGCCCTTCCCCTCACTTTTAACGTTTTCCATAGTTTTCCAGATGACTGAACCCTCCACCCCTCCTCGCCTCCCTCCCATCCTATTTAGTTTAAATCACTATCCATGCATCTAGTTCTGTGATTTTCCAGGACTCTGGTACTAGCATGATTCTGGCGAAGCCTGTCCCATCAGAACCGTTGCCTCCTTCAACAGTACTGGGGTGCCAATGTCCCATGATACCAAATCTATTTCTCCCAAACCAATCCTTGAGCCACACATTTACCTCTTTAAACTTGTTGATCTTGTGCCAATTGGCTCTGGCTCAGGTAGTAATCCAGAGATTATTACCTTTATAGTTCTGCTTTTTCATTTCGCCCCTAGGTGTTCATATTCCTTCAGCAGTACCTCTTTCCTCTTTCTACCGAAATCATTGCTATCTACGTGGACCACGGCAACTGGACCTTTCCTCTGCCAATTCATGTTCCTCTCATGAACCCGGGCACCAGGAAAACAACATAGCTTTCAGGACTCTTGATCCTGGCCACAGAAAAGTGTCTATTCCCCTGACTATACTATCCCCAATTACAACTATGTTTGTCTTAGCATCTCCTCCACATGTCTCTTCAATATATTGCTCTGCAAACCATCCCTACATACTCCAGAAACTCATCTTCCACAGCTTTAGTGGTCAATTAATTTACCCAGTCCATACGCAGATTGAAATCACCCTTGAGAACTGTTCTGATTTGGAGATGCCGGTGTTGGACTGGGGTGTACAAAGTTAACCTGGTGTTGTGTGATTTTTAACCTTGAGAACTGTGTTACACATGCCTCTTGCTTCTCTCATCTCCTGATTAATACTGTGTCCTATATTTACTGGCCTTTAATTAATCCCAGCCAATGTCTGCTGCCCCTTGCTGTTTCTTAACTCCACCCAAGCTGTTTCCACACGTTACTCTTTCGATCTGAGATCTTCCCTTACTAATGTATTGATGCCATCCCTTTTGATCAGCGCAACTTTCCCACATTTTTCTTCTTGTCTGTCCTTCCTAAGTGTTGAATATATTCAAATATTCAGTTCCCAGCGCTGGTCTCAATGCAGTCATGTTTCTCTGATGGCAATTAGATCATACCCATTTTTCTCCATTTCTTCTTTTAGATCATCGATGTTGTGCGAATGCTGTGTACCAGAAGGATGTCCTGCAACTGCTCAATAACATCCTGACCCTGGTGCCAGAAAAGCACTGCACCATCCTGGAATTGGCATGCTAGCTCAGTGGTTAGTACTGCTGTCTCTCTGCACCAGGGTCCTGAGTTTGATTCCAGCCTTGGACGCCTGTCTGTGTGGAGCTTGCCCTGTGTCTGTGTGGGTTTCCTTTGGGTGCTCTGGCTTCCTTCTCTAATCCAAGGTTGTGCAGGTTAGGTGGACTAGTCATGCTAAATTGCCCACAGTGTCTCGTTAAGTGTAGGCTAGGTGGATTGGTTGTGGTAAAAACCCCATGTGGGGTTCTGGGGGTGGGGTGGGTCTAGGTGGCATGCTCTTTGAAGGGTTGGTGCAGATGTCTTAGGCTAAATGGCTTCTTTCTGCCCTCTGGGGATTCTATGATCATGTTTACTGCCCCAGAAATGCCTGTCTGGTCCCCTGACTGTGAAATCCCCTAAAACTATTGCTCTTCTTCCTCCTCCTGTGCAGAGTTGAGTCGCCTCTGGTACCATGGGCTTGGTTTTGTCTGCACTCTCCTGAGGAACTATGGTTTCCAAAATAGAACACTAGTTAGGAAACATAATACCCTCAGGGAACTCTTGCACTACCTGATTATTTTTCTTAGACTACCTGTTAGTCACCCATTCCCTGTCTGCATCTGTGGTGTGAGCACTGCCCTATACATACTGTTGCCTGCCTTGCAGACTTCAGGCACTGCTCAAGTTCCTGAAGCTTGTGCAGCCGATAACACTTCCTACAAATGTGTTTGTCACAAGCTCCGTCTGTGACTTCATGAATACCATATGATGAATAATTCATTTAGCCCTCCAGACCTGCCATCTCATAACTCTAAAATTATTTGATACCCTCAGAATAAGTAGACACTGACTCCCACAGCTACCTGGACTACACCTCCTCCCACCCTCCCCCCTGTAAAACTCCATCCCATATTCCCAATTCCTTCGTCTCCGCTGCATCTGCTCCCAGGAGGACCAGTTCCAACACTGCACAGCCCAGATGGCCTCCTTCTTCAAGGACCGCAGACTCCCCCCAGACGTGATCGACGATGCCCTCCACCGCATCTCCTCCACTTCCCGCTCCTCCGCCCTTGAGCCCTGCTCCTCCAACCGCCACCAAGACAGAACCCCACTGGTTCTCACCTACCACCCCACCAACATTCGTATACAACGTATCATCCGCCCTCATTTCCGCCACCTCCAAACGGACCCCACCACCAGGGATATATTTCCCTCCCCTCCCCTATCAGCGTTCCGCAAAGACCACTCCCTTCGTGACTCCCTCGTCAGGTCCACACCCCCCACCAACCCAACCTCCGCTCCCGGCACCTTCCCCTGCAACCGCAGGAAATGTAAAACTTGCGCCCACACCTCCTCCCTCACTTCCCTCCAAGGCCCCAAGGGATGCTTCCATATCCGCCACAAGTTCACCTGTACCTCCACACACATCATCTATTGCATCCGTTGCACCCGGTGTGGCCTCCTCTATATTGGGGAGACAGGCCGCTTACTTGCGGAACACTTCAGAGAACACCTCAGGGACGCCCGGACCAACTAACCCAACCACCCCGTGGCTCAACACTTTAACTCTCCCTCCCACTCCACCGAGGACATGCAGGTCCTTGGACTCCTCCACCGGCAGAATATAACAACACGACGGCTGGAGGAGGAGCGCCTCATCTTCCGCCTGGGAACCCTCCAACCACAAGGAATGAACTCAGATTTCTCCAGTTTCCTCATTTCCCCTCCCCCCACCTTGTCTCAGTCGGTTCCCTCAACTCAGCACCGCCCTCCTAACCTGCAATCTTCTTCCTGACCTCTCCGCCACCACCCCACTCCGGCCTATCACCCTCACCTTGACCTCCTTCCACCTATCACATCTCCATCGCCCCTCCCCCAAGTCCCTCCTCCCTACCTTTTATCTTAGCCTGCTTGGCACACTCTCCTCATTCCTGATGAAGGGCTTATGCCCGAAACGTCGAATTTCCTATTCCTTGGATGCTGCCTGACCTGCTGTGCTTTAACCAGCAACACATTTTCAGCTCTGAAAACATAACAAGCTATTTCTAAACAAAAGGATAAAAAAAGTCTACAAACATAAACTCAACCTTCACTTTAAAGACTGAAAATTCTGATCAAACCAACTCACCATCAGGAGCTTTTCTTGTACTTATGACATCATATGCTGTTGGCCTCAGTATAGGTAGGCCTCTTGATCCATGCCTTATTTCATTTTCCTCTCACCTCTCACTGTTGTTATCAACATAATTAAATTGTCTCTTCCTCCCCTCTATGCCGAATTCCTGCTTTGATCTAAATTCCCAGTTTCCCACTGTCTCACACTCACTCCAGTGAGGTCTCCCTCACTCTGACCATGTGGTTCAGTAACGTCATCATTTCCCTGACAACCAGTGCAGTTTAACTTTTCAAAATTTTGTACTCATGAGTACAGCAAATTTAATTCTTCCAATCCTTTGGAAAGTCTTCATAAAAGGTAATTGAAGGTTAACCAAGTAACTAGCTCATGAATATTTGCATGCGTTGTGGGGCAAGACTTGTACTGACCCATCCTCCTCAGCAACATTTTAGAAATTGTCAGAAAAGTACCATATCAAATTGCTAACTACTACAGAATTTGTTCTACTGTCTTGTCATTGGTCGCAGCCCCAGAGTTGCTATCCACTGCAGTTATGTACTATATATATATATATATATATATATATAAAAAGCAAATGATTTTTATGTCATTGATAAGCTGGTGCAAAGTTGCTGAACTTGAGCATTACTTTCGTTTATTACTTTACTGCTATTACATTTAATTGTAATGTATAAAATACATTTTATTTCTAAGTCCTAAAGTCCTTTCATTACCAACAATTACTTCCTTGCAAACAATTACTTTTGATTATCAAGTCAATGAGTTGGTTGGGGTTAACAAAGGTCAGTCAACATTGCAAAAACCTTGTCCCAACAGTCTTAGCTTTAACTACAAAGCAGAGAAATTAAAAAGTCATTTTGAGTAATCTGAATTAACCATTTCAAAAGATTATAATGGAGAAAAATGGACTTTAACTGTAACTATCCTTCCAAATTTAACATTTTGGCCTGTATTTTTGTTTATTTAGAGCAGCAATTGGAATTGAGCTGCTATGACTCCAAGACTGAAAAGTCATAGATTATAACGAAATGGAGGAATAAAAACTTCCCTTAAATATCTCATATCCTACTCTCAAAGTTGGAAATTAGTAAATTAAGCTCATGACTCATGCAAATAATATTTTTGAACTTTCTACACTTTGTTGCACAGACTTCCTGTATATTGAGGTGGGGTTGTCCTGACTTCCGTATGTAAGTCAGACTCAACGTATAGTGATGCAATGGGATTTGTAGGTAGGTACTCATGTTTACAGCAAGGAAAATGTTTTACTGGAGAATTATACCGTAGCCCTGCCTCTGGTTCCAACAGTGGATTTCCATGCAAATGGAAATACATGAAGGCGGCAAAGTACAATGAACATTCAGAAATGTATTTAAAATTATAAAGGAAAGCAAGCATCAAGGATTTGTTGATTGCTTCACAATTAATTAAGGCATGATAGCGATTTTTGAGAATGATAGTTGGAAAATTAAAAAGATGAGGAATATTAATTTTATTTAAAACACAAATATATCTTTCCCCATCCTTTAAATGCAATATTCCATCCAGTGTAATTGTTGTAGAAACCTGAAAATAAAACATGTCCCCTAGCAACATGAGACTGGATATGCTCAGAAATCAGTGAAATTAGGACAACTAAATGATATGGTAAGCTAGCCTGTTTGGAGAGCTGACAATTGACTGTAAGTGATTAGAAAAGAGTTTTGTGAGTGGGCGATTGTCTGGAAATGAGCGTTGTCATTCTTGTCAATTATGGTATTAAAAATGTGACTTTTCAGTAATGTTTTTATTTAATTTTTCATGACTTAAAGTCATGCACCAACTGTGCTTGTTTAAAGTTTGTTTCTTTAACTCTGCGGTTGACGAAAATGTTTAGGAATTGAAAATACTTATTACGAAAATGGCAAAGGACATTCAGCAGAGATAACTCTGCAACTTTGCCTCCTAAGGGGATTTAACCGGTTAGGGACTATGGTAGGGATGTTATTGTGACAATGTGACCCAGTCTCCAATCCTTATGCGTTTAGCTCCTGGGTGTGTGCCTTCACTTAGTGTTAAAAGAACTGAGCATCATTGAAGTTTGTGGTGTTCAGTGTAACAATACTTTGATGTACTGACTGTACTTACTGTGTCACATCCAATAGCATCGGTGCAAATTATAGTGAATTAGGAATACAGGAATTATTCCAAGGCAGTGGTCTGATTAAAGTGGAATCAGAAGGTAAAGTATGATGCAGCAGAAAAACTCACATCATTCATAAAATCATGGTGGTTTACAGTATGCAGGGAGGCTATTTGTGTGTGTGCTAGCTCTTTACCTGAACAATTAAAAAATATATCTCGAAAGTCCATAGCCTTCCAAACTTGTTCTGCTTCAAAATATTGTCAATTTCCTCTCGAAAGTAGGAACTGCTCAAATAAATGGGAAAACATTCCATGCTTCCACAGAATTTTGTCTTAACTTTTCTTCTCATTCTCTTAATTACAAAATCAAATTATAAGACAATAAGATATAAGAGCAGAAATAGACCATTCAGCCCATTGAAAATGTTAGCCATTCAATGAGATTGTGGTTGATTTGATAATCCTCAACTCTACTTTCCTGCTTTTTTCCCATTACCCTTGATTCCCTTACTGATTAAAAATCTATCTTTCTGAGCCTTGAGTGACCCAGCTTTAACAGCCCTTTGTGGTAAAGAATTCAACAGTTTCACTACCATCTGAGAGAAGAAAATTCCTCCTCATCTCTGTCTTCAATATGTAACCCCTTGTTCTGAGATTATGCCCTCTGGTCCTGGGCTTCAACAGAATTGGAAACAACGTTTCAGCAACCACACTGTCAAATCCACTAAGAATATTGTACTTTTCATAAAATCGCCTCTCATTCTTCTACATTCCAATGAATACAGGCCCATTCAACTGACTCAACTTGTCTGCATAGGACAGTTCCTCCATTCCCAGTATCAACTTTGTGAACCTTGACTCGACTACCTCTACAGCCTGTATATTTTCCTCTAGATAAGAGACACAGCACTGTTCACTGTATTCGATCTGTAATCTGACCAGTGCCCTGTATAGTTTTAGCAAGCCTCCCCTACTTTTAAACTCCATTTGATATAAAGGTCATTTAACATCTCTATTACCCCTGAACTTGGATGCAAGTATTATGTGATTCATGTTCAAGGATTCCCAAATCCCCTTATTCTGTTGTTTTCTGTTGTCTTTCTCCATTTAAATAATATTCAGCTCCTGACCAAATTGGATAACCTCATTTCCTCATGTTACTTCTCATCTGCCAAATTTTTGCCTACACTCTTAACCTGTCTATAATTCTCTGAAGACTTTTTGTGTCATCCTCATTGTTTGTCTTGCCATCTATTTTTGTGCCATCCACAAATATTAATCTTTGTTATCCAAGTTTTTAATATAGGTTGCAAATAATTGTGGACTCTGCATTGAATCCAGTGGAGCTCTCTGAGTTACAGGTCGACATCCTGAAAATGTCTACCTTATCCCAATTCTTTGTCTTCTAATAGTTATTCAATCCTTTATCCATGCTAATATACCACTTCCAACACCAGTAGGTCTTATCCTATTAAGTAGCCTAATTGGTATCTTATCAAATGTCTTCTGAAAATCTAAATTTGTTAGATCTGCTGCTTCCCCTTTATCTCTCTTGCTCATTACCTCCTCAAAGAATTAAAGGAAATTTGTCAGGCATGAATTCCCCTTCCTGAAGCCATGCTGACTCTGCTTGATATTTTTAATTCTAAGTGCTCTGCTATTTCATCCTTTATAATATAATAAACTCTGACGTGTTCTCAATAGCAAACATTAAGCTAACTCGCCTTTTGTTATCTTTTGTTTGTCTCCTGCCCTTTTTAAATAAAAGTGAGCGTGCATTTAGGGTGTGAGGGGCAAGATTTAAAAGGGATCTAAGGGGCAACTTTTTCACTCAGAAGGTATGGAATGAGCTGCCAGAGGAATTGATGGAAGCTGGTGTGGAACAGCATTTAAAAGACATCTGGATGTGCACATGAGGGATATGATCCAAATACTAGCAAATGTGTCTAGATTAATTTAGGATATCTAGTTGGCATGGATGAGTTGGACTGAAGGATCTATTTCCATGCTGTATAACCCTATGACTCAATGACTCAATAACAATTGGGTTATTGAGTGCCCATTTCAGTGACCACATGCCTTTTAAAATTCTTTCCCTTTGGACATATTTGGCAAATGTTTCTACTATTTTTTATTTTTTATTCACTCATGAGATGTGGGCATTATTGACTGGCCAGCATTTATTGCCCGTCCCTAATTTCTTTTGAGAAGGTGGCGGTGAACTGGCTTCTTGAACCACAGCAGTCCATGTGCTGTAGGTAGACCCACAATACCATTAGTGAGGGAATTCCAGGATTTGACCCAATGACAATAACGAACAGCAATATATTTCCAAGTCAGAATGGTGAATGACATGGAGGGAAACTTACAGGTGGTAGTGTTTGTAAGATTTTGACAATGCTGTTCATTTTTAGGACTCTATATTAATTGGATGTAATGTTCAAATTTTACTTTGCAATCTTTTTGAGCATTCTAATCTGAATTTCCATTTGCTAGTGAGCTATTGATCAGTTTAAAGTAAGCTGGCAAATATCCCAGGAGCAGTATAGGTGTCAGTCTGTCTCCTCCAAAAAAGCCACATTGTAATGATGAAGACTACCTGATGCTTTCTGAAAGGTTGTAGCATTTTCTTCATTTTTATTAGTCATCATAGTTCAAAAACTTGGTTATTTGATCGAATATGATATCTTACCGAGGATAATATATGAGGAACGGCTGAGGATCCTGGGATTGTATTCATTAGAGTTTAGAAGATTAAGGGGAGACTTAATAGAAACTTACAAGATAATACATGGCTTGGAAAGGGTGGACGCTAGGAAATTGTTTCCATTAGGCGAGGAGACTAGGACCCGTGGACACAGCCTTGGAATTAGAGGGGGTCAATTCAGAACAGAAATGCGGAGACATTTCTTCAGCCAGAGAGTGGTGGGCCTGTGGAATTCATTGCCGCAGAGTGCAGTGGAGGCCGGGACGCTAAATGTCTTCAAGGTAGAGATTGATAGATTCTTGAAGTCACGAGGAATTAAGGGCTACGGGGAGAATGCTGGTAAGTGGAGTTGAAATGCCCATCAAGCCATGGTTGAATGGCGGAGTGGACTCGATGGGCTGAATGGCCTTACTTCCACTCCTATGTCTTATGGTCTTATGATCAGCCAAGAGTCAATTTCAAGGAGTTTCATGCAGAAATTCTCACAATGAACTTCAGTGAGTTATCTCATTAAATTATACACTGCTCATTTCATTATGTATGCCCCTGGAGTTTCGACAGCAAGATGATTGAGGAATGTGGGATCTTGACTTCATTCTGAGTTCCTCTTACTCCCAAGGAGACAGGGTAGTGACAGTTGGACCCACCCATAAGAGGAATGACAAAGATCTCTGGAGACTCCCTAGTGGCCTGGCCACTCCACCCCACTCTGCCTGCAATCTCCAAACCCATCTGCATGGATATATGAATAGGAAGGGTTTACGAGGAATATGAGCCAAATGCTAGCAAAAGAACTAGGTCAGATTGGGATCTCTAGTCAGCGCAGCCAAGTTGGATAGAAGGGTCTGTTTCCATGCTTTCTCACTCTCTGACTGAGTTCAAGCTGGGGAGGTGAAACTGCATCTGGGAAGGACACTCTCAGCTTATCCAGGCCTTCTAGGCCACCTGGATCATATGTCCAAAACTCCATAGCCAACAGGCTCCACTACAGGGCAGGTTCCCTTCACCCCTATTAAGGCAGGAAAAAGCAAAAGAAAACCTTATGAGGGCATATAGGTAACACAGTTGATACTTCATTGTAAATACATTACCAGATTTGTAAACATATGTACACATCTTATGATCAGCTCTCTGAACACTGTCATTTTTGCTGCACTTTACAAGAATGAATGTACAGAGGCAACCATCTTGAGTATCTGATGTCCTAACTTTGTCTGAGTGATAACTAGTCTTTCCATAGCTCCCAAACCAGCATGACACATTAATTTAAGGAGCATCAGATGTTCTGAAGGATTCCATCAGTTTTGAAAAATAACAACGGAAAAAGTTTTTTGAAAAAAATCAGACTGGTAATCTGCAATCACAGATTGGAAATAGACAGGGGATGGTGGCTTCAGAAGCATCAAAACATTTACAATCAATGAAAGATGATTCTATGCAATTCAGTTCCATTCAAAGTGGTCCCTTTGTATTGCTTTGACCAGCACTACTGTGCTGTATGATGCTGAAGGTACTGTTTCTTTTAAAGCACATATTAATTTCATGCTCAGCACAATGCCATAGTTCTTGTGAATCTTTATTGTCCATCACATGACTTTGCTTCATCTTTCAGTTGTCGGGAAGAAAGCATCCACAGATTAAACATGCTCTTTGACTGTACAGTACAGCAATGAAGTCCCCAGACATGACCAGCGTGGAACCTGATATGGAGGAGATATCTCATGGCTCTCATTGGCCCAAGTGGAAAAGAATGTCACATTACAGAAATGCTGGGCAACATAGCATGGCATTCTGACCACCAACTCTAAGCAGTGCCTCCCTTTCTCATCAGCACAGCGTTTCATGGAAGACAACAAGCCACTGTCCATTTTCGCCACAACATGAGGACAATTTTGGCTGGAAGCTGTACATTTAGGTGGATTCTCCACTTCTGCTTAAAGGCATTCCAGTTTTATTTGCTGCTCATTCATTTATTCATTTGGATGCTGTTATGCAGTTGCCACAGAGACAAAATCAGTTTCTGTGACTGGATCAATTGTCAACAGTTCTAATAAGCCTATATGGACAGTATCAGAAACAAAGCAGCTATTCAGTAGTGTGATCATTCAGCAGTCACAGCATACACAAACAAATTTGAACAGCATCCTCAAAATAGAGATATGGAGACATCTGGTATTATATATGCACTACTCCAAAATCAAACCCAATATTGGAAAACAATGCTTCAGAGCAATTATATTCGCAAACTGAACTAAGTATGCAAGAAATCGTGATGTTCAAGGTTGGATCTTTTGGGGAGCAGAATTTCAAACCCCTATTGGAACATTAGTATTTTAGAACATAGAACATTACAGCACAGTACAGGCCCTTTGGCCCTTGATGTTGCACCGACCTGTGAAATCAATTTGAAGCCTATCTAACCTACATTATTCCATTATCATCTGTAATTTCATCCATTTTGTAATATACATAAGGTCAAAAGTTACATATCTTGGAGCTCCTTATTAAGACACAACATTTGCTTCTTTGTGAACACTCCATAGCACAGTGTCAAAGTGTAACATCATCGTGATTGATGTGAAGGCTTAGGAATCTAGTTACTGAAATACTGTTCTATAACCAACATTGCATATAAATTACTGGTTCATGCATCTAATATGGGCATGACAGTTGGTGAATTCTTTGTAGCGTTGCTTCTCAGGCAAATGCAATGCTGAGGGAGAGAGCTATTACAACACGCCAAACCCAGCAATGACAATACCCTACAGCAGCTGCTGCTGTTGTTCAGCCTCCCAGAGGGGAAACGGTAGTTAAACAGCCTCCAGGGAGGCACAGGAGAATGACCAGACCACACCCACTGGCTTCGCCATCACGTTTGACAGTTCTGGGAAACACAGTGCAGGTGCAGACCAAGGATGTGCATGACAATCATCACCAAACTGTGTCCTCTGTTAGTGCAGACCTGCATTCAAAAGGCATGGGTGGCAAGACCACCTCTTGAATTTTTATGCCAAAAGTTCATTTCAGGTTGCAACTAAGCATCGGTATGTTATTTCCCAATCCTCAGACCACAAGTGCATGCAGGATATCATTACTGATATTTTCTCCGCATTATACCAGCTTATAATGCTCTCCCATGATGAGGAGGGTCGAGCAACCCAAATAATGGGATTCTCGAACATTGCTGAGCTTCCCCAGATCCAGGGGGCAATAGTCTGTATCCACAATGCTTTGAGCGTGCCTTATCATTGACCTGTAGAATTTATTAATAGTAAAGGCTTTGATTCTATCAATCTCCAACTTATTTGTGACCATTGACCCTGGACTTTGGAGGTATTTCCCAGATATCCTTGAAGCTGCTACATCCTAAAGAGCTCACAGGTCCCTATCTGGGATGCAGTCTCCCATTTCTGGACCATGCCGTTGGTAATAATGACGGCCCACTGCAGTGTGTAGTGCAATTCCTGCCTTGCAGTCTTTGAAGTGGTGTGGATCTGGGTTTAAATACCATACCAGCTGTATGAAGATCGCCGGTCACTGCAATGACAAGCACTTGTGCCATTTTTGCCACAGATACCAGTTGCAGAATTAATGAGATGAAATGGGCCACGATGGACCAGCGATCTTGCATCTCACTCGAAAAACACTTTGCCAAAAAATGGGAAAATTCAGCCCACTATTTCCTGTTACTCTGCTGGAAACATGTGATCTTGGCTGCCTTGTGGGAATATTTGGATGAATCTTTAAAGATAATTTACGTAATCAAAAGAAAAATGTAGCATTGCTTTTACAACCACTCTCTATCTTTCCGGATTTGTCATTCTGTACCACAATTGAATGTAACTTTTGGGACCTAAGAGAAAAAAGAGATCAACATTAATTTTAGGCTGTAGTTACAGATGACCCTTGTCTGAAGTCAATGAAAGGGGCTCAAGCAGACCATTTCTAAAAAAGACAAAACTCTCAGGTTTAGGAATAAAAGTTGAAAACTCAAGAGTGTTATTTGGCACAGTTTTGCAATTGATTTTGTGGTATAGTTCTTCTGTGACATGGTATCATGACAGATTAGAACCCTGAAATACTTATAGACATTTCAAACAATTGGAGAAGACATAAGTGTTTTTGAACAAAGACTACAAGTCATTTCTGCGTGATAATGTAACTTCTGAACATGGGGTGCACTGAGTGCTACAAGATTCACTCTGTGAACGTCTGGAAAGTCACATTTTGTAGAGGTGGTAAGAAAGCTTCAAAGAGCAAGACTTGTAAGGAAATCTACTTACCAGGAAAAAAAAACCCTGTGGGTTATGTTACAGACTGGGGACATGAGTCAAAAACCAAGTTACCAGGAAGGTACAAAACAGAGGTTTAAAAGAACCAACTACAGCTCCTGGTCTGTGTGTGCTTGTGGACAAAGTGTGCTGTGAGCGTCAGAGCTGAGAAAACTCCTCTTCACCCATGCATTGCTGATTAAAAAAAAGGAAGTCTCTCTCTCTATCTCTCTTTCTTGAAGGTAGAAAACAAGTATTTGAAAGGAAACAGGACAAAGGCCTTTCAGCTGACCTGCACAACCAAGCATCTTGAAATCAACTGTCTGCCTGCCAACATCATTGCTACAGCTAACAATCTACATAAGAGCCATAACGTCCCATTGCCTAAGGAACTCAGAGATTGATCCGGATATCTTCTTTAACTTTTATGTTTTTTGGACTCCCCTCCCTTTTCTAACCTTGTATAAATTTGTTACATGGTTATTTCTTGTTGTGTTTGGTAAACTAATAAACTCACTCTTTTACAAACTTGTGAAAACCTTGTTAGATTGACTCCTTATTAAAAAAAAGCATTAATTTGGCCTGAGAGAAAGGCATTTGCAAGGGAAGGAATCCTTCTTCATTTAACATTTTTGTAACCAGCCAACGTGACAGGTGAGTAAAGAAGGGGAGACAGTTTATCCTTCCTCTCCTGAGAAGTTGACAATGTGATTTGATTTGATTTATTATTGTCACATATACAGTGAAAAGTTTAGTTTTAGTGCAGTATAGACAGATCATAACATACAAAGTTCATTAGGGTAATAGAACAGAGCAAAGAATACAATGTAATGGCTGCAGAGAAAGTACACAAAGAGTGAGATCAACATTAAATTTAAACTTTGAGAAGTCCATTCAGAAATCTAATAACAGTAGGGAAGAAGCTATTCTTGAATCTGTTGGTATGTGTATCTTCTACCGAAAGGAAGAAGGTGTCAGAGATTATAACGGTCTTTGATGATGATGGCTGCCTTTGCAAGGAAGTGAGATGTGTAAATTGAGTCAGTCGATGGAAGGTTGGCTTGCATGATGGTCTGTTCACAACTTCCTGTAGTTTTTTATGGTCCTGGGCAGAGGAGTTGCCATACCAAACCATGATGCATCCCTCAACGCCATCACAAATTGGGGAATCTTGCTCAGGGTATGATGATAACACCCAGTTCAATGAAACATCACTTCAGAAACAGAAGAAGAAAGGCATTACTTGAGATGGCAACAGCCAAGGAATCCTGAGTCTTGCAATATGTAAAACTCTCGAGTTGTCTTCATTGCCTTTTGTTGTGTTTAGGAAATTCTGCTCGATTCATAAATGCTCATCATTTAAGACAGCACAGTGCTCAGTGGTTAGCACTGCTGCCTCACAGCGCCAGGGACCTGGGTTCAATTCCAGCCTCGGGTGACTGCTTGTGTGGAGTTTGCACATTCTCCCCGTGTCTGTGTGGGTTTTCGTAAGGTGCCCCAGACTCCTCCCACAATCCAAAGATGCACAGGTTAAGTGAATTGGTCATGCTAAATTTCCCGTAGTGTTCAGGGATGTGTAGGTTAGGTGCATTAGTCAGGGGTAAATGTGGAGTTGTAGGGTAAGGGAATGGGTCTGGGTGGGTTACTCTTCAGAGGGTCAGTCAAGTGGCCTGTTTCCATACTGCTGTGTTTCTATGATTTGTACCTTGTTGGATCAAACACAATTGAGGATATCATTTTCATAAGTTAAATAAAAACATGTTGCCACCATTCTAGGCTATTTCAGAAGGCAGTTAAGAGTCAATCACATTGCTGTGGTTCTAGAGTCATAAAGGGGCCAGATTAATACACCAAATTTCCTTCCCTAAATCACACTAGTGAAACAGTGAGGTTTTTACAAGAATTGATGACAGTGTTGTGGTCCACGTCACTGATGCTGGCTTTTTAATCTAAAAGTTTGCATTAACTGAATTCAAATTCTACCAGCAGACAGGAATAGAATCTCAGTGCCCTGAGCACTAGCTTGGGCCCCTGGATGGAGGCAAAAAAACTGCAGATGCTGGAATCCAAAGTAAACAGGCAGAAGGCTGGAAGAACACAAGATGAGCAGTTCAGAATATTACCATAATGCTGCTAACCCAGCACTCATAAGAATGTTATCAGACAAGATTTAACACAGAGCACTGTAAAGAAATATTAAAACCAGTAACTAAAGGATCTGTCAAAGAGATTGGATTTAATGAGAAACATGAACTATGAAAGAGAAACAGAGATATTTAGGTGGTATCCTAGGACTAGAATCGAAAGAACTGCTTGTTGTTTAGTGAAGGAAATCAGGGACTCACAGGACACCAGAATTGGAGGAGCAGACAGAAAACTTGGAGAGGTGCAGAGCTGGAGGAGATTACCAGGATAAGTAATGCTGTGACCACAGAGAGATTTGATTACAATTTTAAAACCAAGTCCTTCTTTTAAAGTTTTGCATTTTTTGTGCCAATACTAGCCAGTGTCGATGTTGGCAGTTTGTGTTTTCTGTGTGGTTTTGTGTAATTATGTTAATCATAAAGAATTCATCTTCGTGCAATACTATTATAAATATGTTGGGGAAGTAATTTACTAATCAATCACTTTGGGGAGATTAAAAAGGGTGCCTTTTGGAATCATGATTAGGGATAATGTCACTGTGCTAGTAATCCAAAGGCCGGGGCTCAATTTAATAGGACAGGGTCATGAGTTTGAATAGGCCGGGGTCATGAATATGAATACGCCAGGGTCATGAGTATGAATCCCACTGTGGCAGCTGTTAGAATCGAATTCAATTAATAAATTTAAAATTAAAGCTAGTATCAGTATTAGTGACCATGAAATAATTAGAATCCACGCTGACCAAGTTTCCCAAGCTAAACTGGTCGCACTTGCCTGCGATTGGCCCATATCTCTCTAAACCTTTCCTATTCATGTACCTATCCAAATGTCTTTTTAATGATGTAACTGTACCTGCGGTTCACTCCACATGTGAACCACCCTCTGGGTAAAAAAGTTGCCTCTCAGGTCCCTTTTAAATCTTCCTCCTCTCACCTTAAACTTATGCTCCCTAGTTTTGAAATCACCAACTTTAGGAAAAAGACCTTTGCTATTCACCTTATCTATGTCCCTCATTATTTTATAAATCATTATAAGATCCCCCCTCAAATTTATGCACTTTAGGGAAAGATGTCGAAGCATATCCATCCTCTATTTTGAACTCAAACCCTCCAGTCTCAGTAAAGCCCTTATAAATCTTTCTGCACCCTCCCCAATTTAATAATATCCTTCCTATAGAAGGGCAAGCAGAACAGTACTCCAGAAAAGACCTCACCAACTGCAACATCATGTCCCAGCTCCAATACTCAATGGTTTGAGCAATGAAGGCAAGCATGACCAACACCTCCTTTACCTGTCTACCTGTGATAATGGATGTAAAAGCCCAACTTGTTCACTAATTTCCTTCACAGAAAGATAGCAGCTTTGCTTATCTGGTCTAGCCTACATGTGACTTCAGACCCATAGCAGTGTGGTTGACCCTTAAATGACTTTGAATTGGGCTAGCAAGCCACATTAATGGATCAAGTACAGACAAAAGTGTTCAATTGAAGAGATTAGGTGAGGCTGTAATCAAGGCAGCATTTGATCTAGTTTGGCAACAAGGAGCCCAAGCAGAAATGGAGTCAATGGAAATCATAGGGAAAGGTCTCCTCTATTTGGTGTCATATATCCAACACAAAGAAAGGTGGCTTGGCTAGTTGGAGTTAATCCTTTCTTTCCTGGGACATCGCTGCGGGAGTTATTTCGGATAATGTCCTCAGCCCATTTGTCTTCAGCTAATTCAATTTCTGGATTAGTGGTGCTGGAAAAGCACAGCAGTTCAGACAGCATCCGAGGAGCAGTAAAATCGACGTTTCGGGCAAAAGCTCTTCATCAGGACCTACCTTCAGCTAATTCAATCATGACCTTCCTTTCATCATTGTTTACTGATGATTGTACACTTCAGGTTTGGATGGACAAGTGTTTAGTAACATTTGTACCACCCAAGTGCTGGGCAATGACTATTTTTGACAACTGAGAGTTTAACAATTTCTCTGTGACATTCAATGGCATTAATATAACTGAATCCCTCACTATCAACATCCTGAGGGGGGTCGTCCAGAACGTAAGAGGACATATAAATACTGTGGCTTCCAGAGTAGGTCAGAAGCTAGGAATATTGTGGTCAGAAATTTACCTCCTGTCTCCTTAAAGCCTGCCCACCATCTACAAGGCACAAATCAGGAGTGGTACACTTTCCTGGGTGAGTACAGTTCCATTAACACTCAAGAAGCTTGCCACCATCAAGGGCAATGCAGACCACTTGATTAACACTCCATCCACTGGCTAAAATATTCTCTCCCTCTACCGTTGATGCACAGTTGTAGCAGTATGTGCCACCTTCAAGATGCACTACAGCAACTCACCAAGGCTTCATTGACAGTACCTTCTAAATCTCTGATCTCTTAACACCTAGAAAAATAAAGGTTGAAGATACATGACAACACCATCAACTGCAAGTTCTGCTTCATAACAGTTACCATCCTATCTTGGAACTGTATCACCATTACTTCACCACAAGTGGTCCAAAGCCAGGAGCTCCCTTCCTATCTATATGGTGGATGTATCTGCACCACATGAACTGCAGCAGTTCACAAAGGAGGCTCACTATCCTCTCCAGGAGACGGTTAATCACAGAATCCCTACAGTGGGGAAGCAGGTCCTTCAGCCCATCAAGTCCACACCGAACCTCCGAAGAGAGACCCACCCAGACCCATTCCCTTACATTTAACCCCTGACTAATGCACTCAACCTACATGTCCCTGAACACTATGGACAATTTAGCATGGCTAATTCACCTAACCTGCACATCTCTGGATTGTGGGAGGAAACCGGAGCCCCCGGAGGAAGCCCACGCAGACACAGGGAGAATGTGTAAACTCCACACAGACAGTCACCCAAGGCTGGAATCAAACCCGGGTCCCTTGCGCTGTGAGGCAGCAGTGCCAACCAACTGTTAAGTATGGCAATAAATGCTGAGCTAGCCAGCATCCAATGAAAGAATAAAACAACAAATTCATTTTCTTGACATAAGTTTTATTGTTTAAAATTGATCAACCTGCTTAATAATGTGGTAGCCCGAATCTGCATTGCTACTGTGAGTTTCGATTGATATATATTTTTTGTTTTGTCACTTACTGTGAGAATAGAGTGATTTTCAATGTGAACTCTTCAAAACTTGTAAACAATGCAAAAATTGGACTGCTGTTAAATGAATATTCATTCTTTTAAGTACAATAATCCCTTGAATGAATAAGTGCAATTCAACTGTCGAAAATAATTGTGGTTATAAAGTATAATTATAAATTAATTTATTATAATATATGTGTAAAATTGATAAAATATCACAGATGCTAAGGAAGATATTCACTGTGGTTTGTTCCCAAGCAAATTTCCTGTTTATACTGTTTCGACAATGTTAGATTTAATTTATAACAATCAATGTCAGAAAATGTGCTTACACTATTTTTATCAAAACCATCTCAGTGCAATTGAATATTTATCTTCACACCAATTTATTTGTGTGAATGACTTCCAAGCATTTTTGCAGCTTTGTACAGTGTGGATGAACAAAAGATACTAGGGCGGTTTGCGGCTATAGTAAGTTTCAGTGCGTCACAGTTGTGTCTTAAAGTTTACTGCTACCGTCACCTCAAAACCCTCTTGGATTTCCAGACTCAGATATAAATTCCTTAATATTGATTGGAGAATGAAAGTAAGTGCAAATTTTATTTTAAACACAAGATGAAGCAAATACAGTTATTTTAAATGCTTTCTTTATTCTTTCATGGGATATGTGTCTCACTGGCAAGTCCAGCATTTGTTGTCGAGTTCAACCGTGTTCTATTCTTTTTGGACTTTGAGCAAAGGATAAAAGGTTTACTTCCCTGAAAAACATGAGTAAACCAGATGGGTTTTTACAACAATTGGGGGTAGATTCACAGCCATACTAAAGCTAGTTTTCAATTCAGATTCATCAACTGAACTACTATTTTATTTTCCAAAAACATTCCTTGTTCAAAAAAATTTGCAAGAGCATGCTCAATGACTGTTCAAACCAAATCAACTTCTTCCAACACTTACATTTACAAATATAGTTAATATTTACAAGTTCAAGGTCCAAGAAATTGGAAAGTTCATCACGATACTATTCTCTCACTGCTGCCTCCTGGAAGCTGAAGAGCTGCTCTCCACTTCCTTCGGTCAAGGAGCACAATGGACATAATTTTCAGTCCACAACAAATCCATGGAAAGTGTGGGGAACAGCACTAATCTCTGTATATCACCTTCTTGGATCTCAACGACCTTTGACTTTGTCAAGCATGAGGGATTGTGGAATAACTTCCCCAAATTTGGCTACCCACAGAAATTCATCACCATTCTCTGCCTGCTGCACGGTGACTTGCAAATTGTAATCCTCACCAATAGATCCACCATTGATCCAATATGAGTTCAAAGTGGGGTCAAGCAGGCCTGCATCATTGCACCAATGTGCTTCTTCATCTTCTTCGCTCAACATTCCATCTCGTCCCAATGAAGCTCCCCGCCAAAGTGGAGCTTACCTGTAGGGCAAGTGAGAAACTCTTCAACCTTCGACACCTCCAGGGCAGAACCAGGACCGCCCCATCTACCTGTATCAACACATATTCAGAGGCCCAGCTAAAATCATTTCAGCCCATTCACTGAGGCATTTGAGAGAATGGGCCTCAGACTAAGCATCCAGAACACAAAGTTGTCTATCATCCTGCTCCTGTGAAACAACACTACCCCAATCATGAAAATCCACACTGAGCCATTGGACCAATGCAGCTCATTTTCCATACCTTGAGACCCTCCTCAGTGTGAGAAGATATTGATGATGGAACCCAACATCTACTCCAATATAAATCCTTTGGACATTTGGGGAACAGAGCATTTGAAGTCCAAGACCACAAATCCAGCACCAAGTTCATGGTCTACAGAGCAGGCATGGTCCCCACCTTCCTGTATGTATCATAAACATGCACCATGTACAGCAGATAGCTAAAATCCCTGCACAGTTCTCACCAGTGCCATCTTTACAAAATCATACAAATCCATTGGCAGGATAAGTGTACTAACATGAGCATCCTCTCCCAGGCCAATATCCCCACTACCAAGGCTTTGTACTGGTTGGACCACATTGACCATATTCCTTACACAAGACTCCTTAATCAAGTGTTCTACTCCTGAGCTCCATAATACTAAATGATCAAAAGAAAGGCAGAGGAAATGCTACAAGGAGACCGTGAAAACCTCCCTAAGTAAGTACAACATCCCTGCTAACATGAATATCATTTGCACTAGAACAACTAACCTGGAGAAGAAGCCTCTACAAAGACACCTACTTTGCCCACTTCAACCAACTTTGAGCATCATGAGTAGGACATTTGGAGGCCAAGTGCAAGCAGATAGAAAGAGCCCTTCAAATCCAGAGCGTCCCACACACCCGGCTGTGGCCAAGTGGCCAACTGCCTTAACAAAGAGGCCCAACATAAAATTAATTAATTTCTGTAAGCAAGGTCTGATGAATGCAGAGAGGCCAAGTTTACCACAAGTCAAAAGCAAACAAGGACCACTCCAGATCTGTCTTGGATATTGAACTTCTTAATAGATTAAGAAGTACTCAGCCAGAGCAATTGGGACAGAAATTATGTTTGTGTATTCCACAGTTTTGACCAGACCCCTTGACACCATGGATTCATCATATCTTGGAAAGGGGATGAGTACACCTCGGAAAACCTGGCCTCACCTCATTGGCCGCTGTGACTTCTGCCAAGGCACCCTATTTCATGGCTGAAATCAGAGAAATTTCAAAGGTGGGGGGCTCAGAAAGGAGGTTTAGAAGTGACCCTGGTGGGCATTCCCTCAGTGAAGCCTCAGCTGGTGAGAACTCCAAGTGAGACTCACTCACCTTTTATTGAGAAGACCCTGAGTGCCCCCATCGATGGTGCTCAATGAATTGAATCCAGCAGCTCAATTAAGTTCACCAGAGTGGGTAGTGTATGTACTTTCCAGGCAGCTAGCCTAGTTTGGGGAAAAGTTAAATTTTGTGTAAGAGTTGTTTCTATAGCTTGTGAGCGTTTTAATAAAATTAAGTTTGAACCACAGTCCTTTGTTTATCTCATACACTGGGTAAACATGGATCATGAGTAATAAACTGGTCAAAGTGTCTGAACAAAATATTTTACAGGCAGAGTCTGTGGCTTCAGGATTGGATGATTCAGCCACAGCAGAAACCCCTCCCCCAGAGGAATGATGCCACCCTCGATTTCCAAAAAAAGGAACATATTTACAAGATTTACAAACAAGGGTTTTCAACCCCTCAATGTACTTTGGCTGGGAAGTCTTTGATGGTAGGTTCCCCTTTTGCAGCAACTATCCCAAACTTTAGTGTGACCCTAAGCATGTAGGCCTGGTGTTGGGATGTGCCAGTCTGCAACAGTCAGTCAGTCTTTACACCTATTATGTCAACCATAATCACAGTCAGTCAAGGGGAAGAGGGTTAACTCAGTTAGTTGGACAGCAGTTGTGTGATGCAAAATGAAGCCAACAGCGTGGGTTCAATTCCTGGATCCTTTGTGGTTAGCATGGAGGGCTTGGCTCAGTGGTTAGCACTGCTGCCTCACAGTGCTAGGGACCCAGATTCGATTCCAGCCTTGGGTGACTGTTTGGAGTTTGTACATTCTCCCCATGTCTGCGTGGGTTTCCTCCGAGTGCTTCAGTTTCCTCCCACAGTCCAAAGATGTGCAGGTTAGGTGGATTGGCCATGCTAAATTGCCCATAGTGTCCAGAGATGTGCAGGCTAGGTGGATTAGCAATGGGAAATATTGGGTTACAGGGATAGGGTAAGGTCCTCTTTGGAGGATTGGTGTGGACCTGATGGGCTGAATGTGCATGAGCAAAATGTAACCTGGCCCAATCCCACCCTGTGAAAGTGGAATAGACAATGCTTGGGATGTGAGTTACAAATAGCAGTAAGATCATGGTAATCAAGAAAGTATTGAAGTCTTCCTTAAAGATATTTAAAGATGCTGAACCCACTGCTTTTTGAGGAAAAGAATTCCAAAGATTTACAACCCTCTGAGGAAAAAAAATGTTTCCTTGTTTCTGTTTTAAATGCTTTCCACCTTTTTTAAACCATGGCCTGTAGTTCTGGATTCTCCCACAAGAGGAATGTTCGTTTTAACATCCATCTGATCAAGTCCCCTCAGGATCTTACAGGTTTCAATAAAGTCACCTCTGACTCTTCTGAACTCCACAGAATGCAGGTCTCGCCTTTCCTTCTGAGGCAATTCACCTCATTCCAGTAAACCTTCTTTGATTTACAGCCTCTTCCACCACTTTCGCAAGGATGGAGAGGTTTTCCAACCATGACTAAAATCCAAGCCTTGATGTTTGCCAACCCAGAGTTTATCCACAGTTTGATAACTATAGCTGCACTCAAAGAATTGAATTGAATTTCTGTAAGATGCTGCAGTGGGATTCGATCTTATGTTCCTGTTGATGCTAGTCTAAAATCACTACCTCATCTTTTGGCCTATAATTAAAAATATATTAATGTTATTGCATTACATCAAGTTATTTACATTCCAATTGCTTATAATTTATTACAAATTAATGACAAATTAAAGGCCAACACAATAATTACTGATAAAAGATCTTTGAGTTTGTAGTGAGATTTACTATCAGTTGCTATGGGGAAAGAACAGTTAGAATGTAAATGGTGAGAAGAGCCCAGGGTTAACACACCCAACATCACTTCTCTTCCCTCAACAGCTTCATATGCAAAAGCAGATACTCCACCTGCACATTTGAACTTCCACACTCCCTGTTGTTTACAGCTCTAAACACTCCTTTGAGGAAAATACAATGATTTACACACACTCCTCTCAATTTAATGATTGCATGCACTGCTCATGATGTACTCTCACGTAATTGAGGAGACCAAATGGTGATTGGTTGATTGTTTTGCGGAACACTTCTGCCTCTGCTTTCTAATGAAGTCCAATAAATGTTTGAGGAACAGCAACCCATCTTTCAGTTCTACCCTCTAATCTTTCAGATTCGACTTTGAGTTCAACAATAACACATGGCCACATATTTTGTAGTTGTTGGCGAATTTACAAATGCTCTAGATGTGACGTTTGTTTCTGTCATGTGCACCATCATCCCCATTCTCATTTAATCTTCCTCCATTTCACTGTTTAGCAGAGTTTTGCCTTTGTTTTTGGGGCCCTCCCCACTTGCCTGTGTTTGTTTTTGTTCAAATCCTGTGAGATCTCTAACTCGTTTGCAATTTTGTTGAAAGCTCACTGACCTGCAATGTTAAGTGTTTCTCTCGTTTCAGATGCTGCCTGATCAGCTAAATATTTCCTGTACTTTGTGTTTTCTTATTTCAGATTTCCAGCAACTGCAATATTTTGCTTATGTGTCAAATTTGTTTTGTTGTGATTGCAATAAAATACCTAGCTTATGTTTGTAGACAACTGCTGAATTCAGGTTCTCATTTTTTAAAACTGAAAATCAATCTGAACCATGCACAGGAGGCTTTATGAGTAATGTGGTTATGTGTCATGTTCCAGGTAAGAAAGACAGCATCTTATCTGAGAGGTAGCAACTGTACTTCCCCAATACTGCACTGAAGTATCATCCTAAATTGTTATGCTCAAATACAGGAATTGCACTTGAATTTTGGTTTAGGGGCATGAGTGCTACCATCTGAGACACATATCATACATGTCCCACCTGGTCTAGAGGTGTGTAATGACATCTCTGAAAAGGTTGATGAGAAAGTATGAGGGAGGGTATCATAGACTCCCTACAGTGTGGAAGCCGGCCATTTGGTCCATTGAATGTGTACTGACCCTCTGAAGAGCATCCCGCCAGACTAATGTCCCTACCCTATCCCTGTAATCCTGCATTTCCCATTGCTAATACACCTAGTCTGCACATCACTGGACACTATAGGCAATTTAACATGGCCAAGTCACCTAACCTGCACATCTTTGGACTGTGGGAGGAAACCAGAGCACTCAGAGGAAACTCCACACAGACAATCACCCAGGACTGGAATCAAACCTGGTTCTCTGGTGCAGTGAGGCAGCAGTGCTAACCACTGAGTCAGGGTGAGCCCGAATATACTTGCCTTGTAGAGAGCACTATGTAGGTGGGAATCAGTTAGCTCAGCCAATTTGTCAACAGTGTGGATTCCATTCCCCACCAGATGAGGTTATATCTCCCCTCATCTGAGGTGACCTCCTGGTTAAACCACCATCAGTCATCTCTTTGTAACCTGAGTGCAGCCCTATGGTCCATTATGAAAATGGCAACTTTACCTTTTACAATGGAGGTTCACTGGACTTATTCCTGGAATAAGGAGATTACTGACAAGGAAAAGTTGAGTTGACTAGCAGTTTAGAATAAGGAGGAGTTATTCATTGAAACACAACATTTTGTGGGTTTTTGGTAGCGTAGATGCTGTGAGAATGTTTTCCTTGACTAGTATTAAATGCCAGCCTCAGATCAAAGAGTGCCAATTGTGACTGAGAGGAGAGTAAATGCTTCCACTCACAGGGTGAGAATCATTGGGAATCTCCACCCTAGATAGCTGTGAAGGCTTAGTCAATGAATATATTGCAAAAGGCATTCTGTGCAGAGACCAAGAGAGAAACGTCTTGAAGTGATCACTGTTTCTCAAGAGGGACACGGGGGAAGCCTGGTGGACTGAACCAGGTTACCGAGATCCACAACCTGCTATGCCCTAAAAACAAGGAAAAGAGAGTCTTCACTCAGTCCTTACACTTGGTAAACCTGTGAGAATAATGCCCAACTATTTGACTACAGAAGTCATCACAGCAGGATATTCAGGGAATCAAGGAATATGGGGTAGTTCAATCAATGAAGTTGATGTAACAATTCATCAATGATTTTATTGAATAGCATTGTGCTCTTAAGGACCGAATGACCTATTTCTGCCTCAATTTCTTATATCCTTCTTATAATTCTGTCACAACCTGTCATTAGGATAGTTCTCATATCAACGCCAGACCAGTCCTCAGAATGCGAACTAAAAGTTTGTTTGTAGCTTTTTGAATGTTTTACTTTAAATCTGATATGCGGCGCAGCTTTATGTGTCAACAATGATAAAAGTTTTATGTATTACACAAATATTGCTGAAAGTTATTTAATTAAAAAGTGGTAAAGTCATTAGAGTTAAGATTTAAATTAAGAATAAGGATACACATGAAGATTAAAATGAGATCAGTCTCTATTATCGCTGCAGACCTGTTTCGATTGAAGCTTTGCTTTTTAAATTGAAGGGACCAAAATGTGAAGTCAGATTCTGCTGTTGTGATGGCTTCTGCAGTTGAAGAGTTGGGCATTGTTTTCGCAAGTTTACCAAGTAGAACAATTCCTGGGACTGAGTGAAGGGTCTCTTTTCCTTGCTCTCAATAACCTGGTTCAGTACGTCAGATACCTTCCCTTTGTCCCTCTTGAGAAACAAGAGGTTTCTCTCTTGGCCTCTGCACAGAATGCCTTTTGCAATTTGTCTTTATCACAATCAAAATAAACTGACAACTAGGCTAGTTTCAAATGTGACATTGTTCCATCACACAAAGCAGTTACTCATGTTGAAGTCCTTCGCTGTGTTTTTCTCTCCCAGAAGCTGTGAATTCTTGCACCTTTGGAAGGACCCGCTGTGTTAATCAAAAATGCAAACGTCTCCTTTTGTGATTGTTGCTGAGATAACACAGTGCTCTTGGCTTTGAACTAGCCCAGTGTAACAGATGTTGTGACATACATCTTGAAAGGGCTTTTAAAGCTTACATATTTGCTTTACATGTTACAGATTTTGAAGAAAGATTGTTTGACAGTTATTTCTTAAAATCCTGTAACATCAGAACTGCACAGTCATGATTATTCCTCTACTGGTGGATTCAATTCCATCCACTGCATCGTCTCCTGGTTTTGCTCATTTACTTCAAATCAGGAACTATAATAGCATGGCAATAAACCATTCAGCCCATCAAACTTGTCATTGCATACATTGCCAGTCCTTTTTTCAAGCAACCATTGTTTATGATATTGCACAATTTACGAGACTGTCCAGTTTGATAGTGCAATCACTCCAAGCAAGCCGGTATCCCAACACCAATCACCCTTTATTTACACATAGAGTCTACCAGAGCCAGCTCTCAGCATGAACAGAACCTCTGACACTCCCCTTTTTATTTTCTTTTTTTTCTTATGATACCCCAAATAGCAATCCCATACATTGTGACAAACTCTTCTGGGTATTAATTGTAATATACTTCTGGGAATCCTCATCTAACTGCCATTGCAGGTATGCATGACTTCAGTGCAACTTTGTGAAGGACAGACCCTCTGTCAGCTTTGTGTATAAGTCCTCTGAGGGAGTAAATTTAGGAGGAGTAGACAGATTTTTAATTGGACTGAGTTGAAGGGTAATGAGGAGAAGGCAGGAAAATGGGGGTAAGGAGCATGTCAGCCATGATCAAATGGCGGAGCAGACTCGATGGGCTAAATGGCCTAATTCTGTTCCTAAGCCTTATGAACTAATGAACTCTTTGCAAGGGATTGGATATTTATCCAGCTATGAGAAGCTGCTTACCATTTGTTTAAAATCCCCACAAAAGGACCCATCAGGCTTCACAATTGGTCCAACTGGTGCTGCCAGTTCTGCAATCTGCACTAGTTTGATGATTCCTTCACTTTCTAGCCTCCTGATTTCTGCCTCTACTTTCACCTGTAAGGCAAATGGCACTGGGTGGGCCTTACAGAATCCTGGAATTGCTTCCTGGTCAACATGCAAGGTAACCTTGGCTCCTTTGATAGTCCCTAGACCTTCCTGAAAAACTTCCAGGTATTTGATTTTTTCTTCTGGGAGGGACTCCCAGGCAAGTCCCAGGCAGTGGTGGTGGAGGCAGGCCTCAGGCGGCAGCAGCAGTTGAGGCAGGCCTCTGTCGAGTCCCAGGCAGGCCCTCGGTCTCGGCGGTGCAGGCAGACCTGTTGGGGAGGGACTCCCAGGCAAGTCCCAGGCAGCGGCGGTGGAGGTGGGCCTCAGGTCACACCAGTGGTAGAGGTTGTGGGAAGGGGCCTCAGGCGAGTCCCAGACACTCCCCTTTTTAATCTGTCAGCCAGAGCTCTCTGATTGGACCAGATTATCAGCCCCAATCAGGAAACTCTTATTCTATGAGGTCCTCCTGCTTTGACCTCATTACAATCACTACAGATAGTCATTCAACAAATATTGATAAGGTTCTCAATCCTAAACTCGAGATCACTCCTTTATGTGTCAAATAACAGCAGACCGAACATAACTCTTGTCAGTTACAATATGAATTCCTTCAGATTGGAAATTTATTCTCTTCCTCACTTTCCACCGTTCTGATTCCTTGCTATTGTTAAGACTGATGTTGGGGGGGTGGTGAACTGCCTTCCTTTCCTAAACTCACTCCTCCACTGGTCATAACGTAAATCAGTTGGTGATATGCCCAATTATATATGTTGCAGGCTGTATCTAGTTTACTATTAGAAGCAAGTCATCCAGATTTCTTTAGTTAACAAACAGTAGCTAGTTTATCACAAATGAAAATGACTCAACAAAGATTATTAAGAGCCTGTGCAAACATTTACAGCTATAATTCTGGAAAGCTGGCACACACACACAAATCATAGGAAACATGAATATAAAAACTCTGCTGAGTAATAGATCAAAACGTTGTTTGGCCAAATGACAGATAAACTCAGGAGAAGATGATTAAGTATAGATTGTACCTAATGGTCTTCCATAGTGGAAGATGCTTTACACAGACACAAGGTATTTGGATTAGATTACATTCCCTACAGCGTGGAAACAGGCCCTTCGGCCCAACTAGTCCACACCGACCCTCAAAAGAGTGACCCACCCAGACCCTTTCCCCTAACTCCAGGGGCAATTTAGAATAGCCCAATTCACCTGACCTGCACATCTTTGGAATGTGGGAGGAAACCCATGCAGACACAGGGAGAATGTGCAAACTCCGCACAGTCACCTGAGGCTGGGATTGTACCCGGGTCCCTGGCGCTGTGAGGCAGCAGTGCTAACCACTGCTTACAAAGTGGCATGGTGGCGTGCTGGAACACTTGTGGCTGGCAGACCTTTCTTTGCTGGAGATGGTGAGACAGATTCTGAAATCCACTTAAAGAATCTACAGCAAGTGATGACTTAACGATAGATTTTCAGCTCACACATCTGTTAAGAGGAGCTCCATAGAAAGTGTGAGAGAGAGAGTGTGGAAAGGGATCTTGATCCTCAGGCAAGTTATCTTAATTTCCGTTTGTCCATCTTGGGTTCAAAATGTAATAGCCTTATTCCTCCCCAACTGCACTTTATGATGTCTCTCTAAAGGACTTGCAGACTGAGTGTCTCCATCTGCACCTTGTTCCTTGTAGATGTAACATTGCTACTATTGTAGCCAATGGCCTGCCCTTGCAAAGTGTCCTTTTCAGAAATTCAAGGTCCATGTTAATGTGGGTCCAGTCGATGTCATGACAAGTAAATATTTGGATTTCACATCTTCAGAATACTACCCTGCCCGGCATAACATCTTGCAGCCTCTTTGACCCACACTCCAAATTGCCAATTGGATAACACTCCCACACTTCATCTCAACTTCACTGCACCCCCACTCTGTCCTCTTCATCTCTCCCATATTAATTTAAATTATTCCTTGTAACTCATCTAACCATCTAAAAATCATAGAACCTTAATGGTGAAGTTAGTAAAATCTCTATTATTTCACTGGTTTGAAAACAACATTTGAAACAGCTGAAACTTCAACACCTTTCAATGTTACTGCTACGACAACAACCTTCACAAGAACAAACATTCAAAAATAAATTTAACCAAACTAAGAATATCACAAAACAATAAAACGAGTGTAGTGTAAGGCGATCAAATTCCTAACCATATGCAGCAAGCCTGGACAGAAAACATGGTGGAGTGTTGAAGTGGGAAGCTCAGGAAAATTTTTTTGTAGATAGAACGTAGGCGTTCCATAAAACAGTCGCCCTGTCTGTATTTCATCTCCCCAAAGTAGGGGCGATAATATTTTGAACAGTGAAAACAGTAGACTAGATTGAGTGAAGTGCAGGTAAATCGTTGCTTCACCTGGAACTTGTGGATCGTGAGGAGAGGAAGGTAAACAGGCCGGTGTTACATCCATTGGGATTGCATGGGAAGATGCCATGGGGGTGGAGGGAGGTGTTGGGAGTGGAGGAGGAGTGGATGAGTGCATCCCAGAGGGAATGGTCCCTGTGGAAGGAAGGAAAGGGGAATATGTGTCTGGTGGTGGCATCCACTGGAGGTGGCGGAAATAGTGGTTTATGATCCTTTGGATGCAGATGTTGGTGAGGTGGAATGTGAGGATCGGGTGGACGTTATCGGTGTTGTGAGAGGGAAGAGAACTCCCACAGTTATCTGCCTCCCATAAATATTCCATTCCATTTTTCCAGTTACTCCATCTCTCTCACATCTGTTCTGAATGTGCCATCTCCTCCAAGAGGGCCTCAGAAATGTCCACCTTTATCCTCAACTGCAGATTCTCCAATACATGGTTGACAGGGCCCTCAGTCATGTTCAACACATTTCCTGCACCTCCGCCCTCACCCCTTCTCTTCACACTAATTGGCCAGGTTAGATTTATCCTGCTTTTTGTGTACAGGACATACCTGGGCAACTGTCCACATTACTACCAGTGTTATGGCTGTGCTGGAACAGCTTATAGAACATAGAACATAGAAGGATACAGCGCAGTACAGGCCCTTCGGCCCTCGATGTTGCGCCGACCGAGTCCTACCTAACCTATACTAGCCCAATAACTTCCAAATGCCTATCCAATGCCCGCTTAAATGAACATAAAGAAGGAGAGTTCACCACTGATACGGGCAGGGCATTCCATGAACTCACAACCCGCTGTGTGAAGAATCTACCCCTAACATCTGTCCTATACCTACCACCCCTTAATTTAAAGCTATGTCCCCTAGTAACACCTGACTCCATTAGCGGTAAAAGGTTCTTAGTATCTACCCTATCTAAACCCCTAATCATCTTATACACTTCTATCAGATCTCCCCTAAACCTTCTCTTCTCCAATGAGAACAGCCCCAAGTGCCTCAGCCTTTCCTCATACGATCTTCCTACCATTCCAGGCAACATCCTGGTAAACCTCCTCTGCACTCGTTCTAAAGCTTCCACATCCTTCCTATAGTATGGCGACCAAAACTGCACACAATACTCCAAATGAGGCCTCACCAGAGTCTTATACAACTGCAACATGACCTCAGGACTCCGGAACTCAATTCCTTAGATTTAGATTAGACTTTGATTAGACTTAGATTAGACTTACAGTGTGGAAACAGGCCCTTCGGCCCAACAAGTCCACACCAACCCGCCGAAGCGCAACCCACCCATACCCCTACATTTACCCCTTACCTAACACTACGGGCAATTTAGCTTGGCCAATTCACCTGACCTGCACATCTTTGGACTGTGGGAGGAAACCGGAGCACCCGGAGGAAACCCACGCAGACACGGGGAGAACGTGCAAACTCCACACAGTCAGTCACCTGAGTCGGGAATTGAACCCGGGTCTACAGGTGCTGTGAGGCAGCAGTGCTAACCACTGTGCCACCGTGCCGCCCACAATCCATTATTCCTCTGCCAATAAAGCCCAGTACACCATATGCCTTCCTCACAGCACTATTTACCTGGGTGGCAACTTTCAGAGATCTGTGTACATAGACACCAAGATCCCTCTGCTCATCCACACTACCAAGTAGCCTACCATTAGCCCAGTAATCCATCATCTTGTTATTCCTACCAAAGTGAACGACTTCGCACTTAGCTACATTGAATTCCATTTGCCACATTTCCGCCCAGCTCTGCAACTTATCTATATCCCGCTGTAACCTACCACTTCCTTCCTCACTATCCACAACTCCACCGACTTTCGTGTCATCCGCAAACTTGCTTACCCAGCTTTCAAGTCCTTCCTCTAGATCATTTATAAAGATAACAAAAAGCAATGGTCCCAAAACAGATCCTTGTGGTACACCGCTAGTAACTGCGCTCCAAGATGAACATAATCCATCAACTACTACCTTCTGTCTCCTTCCAGCCAGCCAATTCCTAATCCAAACCTCTAATGTATCCTCAATGCCATACCTCTGAAGTTTTAGCATTAGCCTACCATGGGGAACCTTATCGAACGCCTTACTAAAATCCATATACACAACATCTACTGCTTTACCCTCATCCACTTTCTTAGTCACCTTCTCAAAGAACTGAGCTTGTCTAAGGGATGCAATGAGTTCTAGAGCACAAGTCTTCAGTACTAATGCAAGAATATTGTCAGGACCTATAGCCTTTGTAGTATGCAATCCTTCAACTGATTACACATGGAGTGAATCAAATTGGCTAAAGACTAGCATCTGTGTTTTTGAGGACCACTGGAGGAGGCCGAGATGGATCATTCACTCAGCACCTCTGGCTGAAGATTGTTGCAAATGCTTCAGTCTTATCTTTTGCACTCATGTGTTGTGTTCTTCTATCACTGAGGATGGGGATATTCGTGGAGATCCCTCCTTCAGCAAGTTGTTGAATTGTCCATGTAAACATGACCAGGTTTGGCAGTACTGCAGAGCTTAGATCTGATCTTTTATTTGTGGGATGGATTAGCTCCATCAATCACATTTTGCTTATGCTGTTTGGGATGCAAGTAATCCTGTTTAGTAGCTTCACCAGGCTGACACCTATGATCAATCAACACTGCAGGAAATCAGCAGTACATCACTGAGCCACTTGAGTTTACACTAAAGTGTTGGAAACACCATCCTACAGAGACAACTGTAAACTCTTTTCACAGTTACCCCACCCAACCCACCTCCCCAAAAAGGTCTAACATAAATTAGACTTGGCATTTCATTATGAGTCGGCTAGATGTGACTTAAACAAACAAACTTCCACATTCTGATTGACTATACTCTGTGCATTCATGTTCATTCAGTGTAAGCCTGATTGGTCTTCATTTCTTTCTTCCTTGCCGCATCAGCTCCTATTAATTTACTATTCCCCATTCTGATGCTACCCTGGTATTACTGTCTGATATACTCTCTTGGTTCCCACATCTCCACCATGTTAGTTTAAACCCCTTTTAACATCATACCCCACAAGGCAATTAGGCCTGACCAGTATTCCCTCTAAGCTGCTATTCAGAGATACCTCAAAGATTCTCTGCATACCAGTCACTGACCAGGAAATAAATTAAAGGGAGTATTGGTCCAGACTCTGTTCAGGTGCACCCTGTATATGGGTTTCTACAGGTGCCATTGCGACACAGAGCCAGTTTTGTTATCTCAGGAATTTAAGGACCTCTCTCCTGCACCATTTTTCCAGCTACACATTCAGCCATTTATCAAACTATTTCTGTACTCACTTGTACATGGCACTCGGTTTAATCTGGGGAATACTGCATTTGAGGACCTGCTTGCTCATTTTCCACAAAGCTGCTTATATTCCTACTGCAGGATCGCCTCACCCTTGCTACCTATGTCACTGGTATCAATGTGGACTATGACCCCTGACCATTCACATTCCTCCTCAAGAATACCCTGCAGCTGCTCTGTGATACCTTTGACTCTGACACCTTGGGGACAATCACAGAAATATGTGTCTGCTCCCCTAACCAATGAGTCATCTCTGCCTCCTGCTTTCTCACTCAACTTCCTTCCCTGTTGTGTAGCTGCGCTACCTATAGTCTTTTGGGCTTAACCCTCACTGCATCTGTCTTGTGGAACCGTCACATTCATCAGTATCTGGAACAAGAAACCAATTAGTTAGCAGGACCAACTGCATTACCATTTCTCCCTTCCATTGCATTGGAGTCACCCATTCCAAATCTGCTTGTGTGAACCTACCTGTGTGACAACATCACCACAAGTGCAAGCTATGTATCTCTCTACCCTATGGATGCACCAGAGTGACTCCAGTCACTGGAGTTCTGAAATTCACAGCTGAGGCTTGTCATCCTGGTAAAATTTCCAGCATGTGTCCTCATATAAGAGACATGAAGTGTGTCTGAGACTTTCCCCATGCCATCAAAAGACCATTTCACGTGGCTGAGCTATTCTGTCATACCTTAAACTTACTATTTAATATAAACTTATTTGTCTTGTGCCAGGTTGGTATAATTTTCAAAATTTCATGACTTTGAAACCAAGTCCCTAACAGAAACTACTTATAAAGGAACACATTCTACATACCTTCACTAAACTTTCCACTCAGCAAACTTAATTTTTTGCAATAAACCACATTTAAAGCACATCTTTCCTCCATGGACTGAACTATCACGTTGAAATAAATTGTCATACACTCACACTATCTCATTGCAATCTGACATAGTCTGGCTCTATGTATCTTAGGGCTTATGCTCGAAACGTCGAATTCTCTATTCCTGAGATGCTGCCTGACCTGCTGTGCTTTGACCAGCAACACATTTGCAGCTGTGATCTCCAGCATCTGCAGACCTCATGTTTTACTCTATGTATCTTACTTTAACATTACCTTACTTTTCCCAGTTGGGCCTTTTGGCAGGACATAGAATGGGCTACAAATGTTGGCCTTGTCAACGACACTTACATTCCATAAAGGACTGGAAAAAAAGGATCACCAGTGATGCCCTCTGCCAATTCCTGCCAATCCACTGGCAGAAGAGGCATTCCTTTTTAAGTTTCATCTCCCAAATCAGAATTCCCACATCTAAACACTGCTTGCTGTCAATCAGATCTTTTGGGTTAGTCACATCATCTGAATGATGAGTCGAAACGTGTGGTGATGCTGGAAAAGCACAGCAGACCAGGCAGCATCCAAGGAGCAGGAGAATCAACATTTCGGGCATTAGCCCTTCATCAGGAATGTGGGAGGGGGCTGAGAGATAAATAAGAGGGGGGAGGAGCTGGAGCAAGGTAGCTGGGAAGGCGATAGGTGGATGCAGGTGGGGGGTGATGGTGATAGGTAAGAGCAGGTGGTGGAGCAGATAGGTGGGAAGAAAGATAGACAAGTGGGACAGTTCAAGAGGGTGGTGCCAGGTTGGAGGGTTGGATCTGGGATGAGGTGGGGAGACAGGAGATGAGGAAACTGGTGAAATTAACGTTGATGCCATGTGGTTGGAGGGTCCCAAGGTGGAACAGGAGGTGTCCTTCCTCCAGGCATCGGGTGGCTAGGATTTGGTGGTGGAGGAGGCCCAGGACTTGCAAGTCCTGGGTAGAGTGGGAGGGGGAGTAGAAATGGTGGGCCACAGGGCGGTTGTTTGGTGTGTGTGTCCCAGAGATGTTCTCTGAAATGTTCCATGAGTTGGCGTCTCTTTCTCCCCAGTGTAGAGGAGACCATATTAAGAGCAAAGCACACAGTAGATGAGGTGTTTGCAAGTGCAGGAAAAGCCCTGCTGGATGTGGAAGGGGCCATGGATGGAGGTGAAGGGAGGTATGGACACAGGTTTTATACCTCCTGCGGTGGCAAAGGAAGGTGCTAGGCTTGGAGGATGGCTTAGTGAAGGGGGAGCATGGGCCTAATGAGGGATTTGTGATGGGAATGGTCTCTGCGGAATGCTGATAGGGAAGGGGAAGGAAATATACCTCTGATGGTGGGGTCTGTTTGTAGGTGGCAGAAATGGGAAGGATAATTAGATTACTTACAGTGTGGAAACTAGCCCTTCATCCCAACAAGTCCACACCGACCCTCTGGAGAGCAACCTACCCAGACCCATTCCCCTACATTTACCCCTTCACCGAACACTATGGGAAATTTAGCATGGCCAATTCACCTGACCTGTATATTTTTGGATTGTGGGAGGAAATGGGGAGAATGTGCAAACTCAGACAGTTGCCCAAGGCAGGAATTGAACCCAGGTCCCTGGTACTGTGAGGCAGCAGTGCTAACCACTGTGCCACCATGCTACCCCATGATGTGCTGTGTCTGGAAATTGGTGAGGTTTCTGTCCTTGTTGCGACTGGGGGCATCTGGTGGAGATTTTCCTGCACATCCAAACAAAGAACAATGTACAGCCCAGGAACAGGCTGTTCGGCCTACCAAGCCTAAGCTGATTCAATCCACTGTCTAAACCTGTCGCCCAATTCCTAAGCATCTGTATCACTCTGCTTCCCACCTACTCATGCATTTGTCGAGACATACCTTAAATGAATCTAATGCGTCTGCCTCTACTACCTCGGCTGGCAATGCGTTCCAGGCACCTACCACCCTCTGTGAAAAGTACTTTCCGTGTGTAACCTCCTTAAACCTTTCATCTTTCATCTTGAATGCGTGACCTCTCATTATTGAATCCCTCACCCTGTGAAAAAACTTATCTCCATCTACCCTGTCTATACCCTTTATGATTTTGTAGACCTTAATCAGGTTCCCCCTCAATCTCCTTTTTTGTACCACCTCATCTACTGTGTCCGTTGCTCTCGATGTGGTCTCTTCTAGATTGGGGGGACAAGACGCCAACTCGTGGAATGTTTCAGGGAACATTTCTGGGACACACGCACCAAACACCCCCAATGCCCTGTGGCCGACCACTTCATCACCCCCCTTCCACTCTGCCAAGGACATGCAAGTCCTGGGCTTCCTCCACCACCAAATCCTAGCCACTCAACACCTGGAGGAAGAACACCTCATCTTCCGCCTCGGGACCCTCCAACCATACGACGTCAATGTCGATTTCACCAGTTCCCTCATCTCCCCTCCACCATCTCATCCCACATCTAGCCCTCCAACTCAGTATCACCCTCTTGAACTGTCCCACCTATCCATCTTGATTCCTACCTATCTGCTCCACCCTCCATTCCGACCTATCACCATCACCACCCCCACCTGCATCCACCTATCGTCTTCCTAGCTACCTTCTCCCCAGCCCCACCCCCCTTCCTATTTATCTCTCAGCCCCCCCCCCCCAGCACATTCCTGATGAAAGACCAATGCCCAATACATTGATTTTCCTGCTCCTCGGATGCTGCCTGACCTGCTGTGCTTTTCCAGTGCCACACTTTTCGACTCAGACCTCCAGCACCTGCAGTCCTCACTTTCCCCTCATCTGCATGATGACACTGACTCTCAAAACAAGCCCATTACTCTGAGCTCTGTCACAGCGAGTGGGTACTTGAAGGACATAGAAAATATTTCAAGGACGCCTGAAAGATGCAACATTCTCAGCAATCTGGAGGTATAGCTTGCCCAAGATTGCACAAACTGGTAAAGAATCAACCGTAAAGGTGCCAAACTCTGACTAATCCAGGCAGAAGCCAAGCTCAAACAACAAGAACATCTCGAGGTAATTCATCCTCAGGATTAAGGGACTGTCTCAGCCAAAGAAGTGCTACCTCCCAGCAGGTAGTACTACTCAATGTCACTCTGCTCATTGTCTCTATCCTACTGGAGTGCCCCTTTGCTGCTGATCTGAGCACCCCACACCAGTTAGAGATCCACAAGTCTAAGTCTGTCATATGTTTTTCATTTGAAAATGCGCTAAATCTGTCAAAATTGTCTTTACAAAATTATGTTACTATTCCAGGATGTCATTGTGGTGGAACTTTATATCTGTAATAACATCTTTATGTATGGCAATCAGTTGTCACCCTCTGCCATTTACTTTGGTCGAAGCCATGAGAAAAGGCTGCTGTCCTTTGCAGGGATGTTTATTGTGATCTAGTCACAAAAAAAATTGCAGCTAAAGTGGAAAGAGTTCAACTGATAAAAATAGACTATTTACCACAGAAATAATGTGAAATGCAGTTAATACTTGACAGAGAAAGATTAGGGTATATTTTTTGTCAAAATTGCTTAACATGCAAAAGCTGAAAGATGTGGCAGAGGCAAAAAGTATAGTTGTAATCATCAAATGAAATCCAACCTTTATGAATGTTAAATCTTAAGTTGACATCTCTCACAATGTTAAAATATTCTCCATTTTTCACCTGAATTGATGAAGAAGAGGCAGTGCCCAAATCAGGTTATCAATGACTAGAGGTGATGTGAAGTAATTCTTGTCTTCTAGTCCAAACTGGTTTGAACTTGGCAAAGTATTGGGCACTCTATGACAGCTCTCCGTAAAATTTGTGATCGGACTTGGAATCAGCCAATTCTCATGCTGAACAGACTGTCAGGACAGGCCTGGCATAAATAGGAGTTTCACACCACTTCCCTCCAAAATCAGGACTGTTTTGCAGATTGGTCTCCAGTTAATCTCTAAAGGTGAAACTGCCCACTGCCTCAATTCAAATAAGCTTGTTTCACCTAACTGTCAGTAAAAATAGTAACCAGGGTTCAGTGTTCGTAAATTAAGAAACAAAATGAAAAATTTGTCAAACTTGCAGATCCCTTAAGGACTTTTCTACCTGAACCTTCACTCGAAACCCCCCCCCAACCTTGTTAGTTTCTCATGAGGATACTTGAAGCTCAGAAATGTCTGCAGGTTGCAAAATGGTATTCTGCACTTCTAAAATGTCCTTTTTAGAGGTGCAGAATAAGCTCCTGCTGATGTCACTGCACTAGCTCCCTGGGAAGTAGAGTTCCTGGATCCTGGCATATCGTAGACAAAACCAAATACCACTTAAGTTTCCTGACAGCTGCTTCCTTAATTTTGAGCAGTGGAAAGAGTAACCTCACCTCTGAGTCAGAAGGGACCAGATTTAAATTGACTTGAGAAAAAGAAACAAGACTGAGAGTTGAGTGCTGTGTAATTGCATGTGCTGTCTTTTGGATGAGACATTAAACACAGGATTCAAAAGATTCCATGGGACTAAGAACAGATCTTTTTCTTTCCCTCAGTCAACATCATAATGTAATTGTCATTGTCACTTTGCTATTTATGAGAATTTGTCATGCATGAATTACCTTTTGCATTACCCACATTAACCAATGACCATATTTCAAAAATGCTTCATTGGCTGAAAAACATTATATATACGCAAATCTTTTTTTATCACTTAGCTGTTGTTTCGATTCTCTTGGTCTACGTTGCTTTGCATAGTTGTTTAAAGTTAAGCTGCTAAAAATGACAGAAAGGACCAAATGCACTGATACTAGACCCTTGCACAAGTTACTGCAATACATAACAGGCTATGATGCAATTAGGGTATCAATTATTGTGAGGATGGTTTTGATATGCCTCAGCTCAGCATTAAGCTTACATAATGGACAGGTGGCTTGGGCCTTACTCATGTGATTGTTGATAAGGTTGTAGATTTATTGTGTGGAACTGCAAAATTCCCCTTGCTGGTGTTTTATAAGTTCAGCAGTTCATGATATAGGAGCAGAATTAGGCTATTTGGCCCATTGAGTCTGCTGTGCTATTTGATCGTGGCTGATATGCTCCTCACCCCCATTTTCCTGCCTTCTCTCCATATCCCTTTAACCCACTACCAATTAAACATCTGTCTAACTCCTCTTTAAATTTACTCACTGTCCCAGCATCACTGCACTTTGGGGGAGTGAATTCCACAGATTCACAAACTTTTAGGAGCGATGGTTCCTCCTCAATTTTGTTTTAAATTTGCTACCTTTTATCCTAAGACTATGACCACTCATCCCAGAATGCCCCGTAAGAGGAAGCATCTGCTCCACATCTTTTATCCACATCTTTTATCATCTTAAATACCTCAATTTGATCCCTCCTTATTCTTCTAAATTCCAGAGAGTATAGGCCTAAACTGTTTAATCTCTCTTCATATGACAAACCCCTCATCTCTGGGATCAATATTTTGTTCAGCAAGATGATACGAGAAATTCCATTGGCAAATGTCTCAACTTAGTCATCGAGGAAAGAATGCTGATTTACTGTTCCATTCAAAGGACTCAGTCTATGAATAGCTATAATAAGTTGCTTATGAACAGCTACTGATTCTAAAATAGCAAACATGGGTCATTTATTTCTCAGGGACTGGAGGTTAGTGGGCCTTCCATTGAAGACGTTCTCAGGAAAACCAATAAAAATGCAAACAAGAACAATGTCGTCACTGAATTGGGCATACGTGATGTCATTGATACTGCATATGACTGCATGCACTGCTAAGGTTAAGAGTTCATTGAAAATAGTTTCAGAGATCAATGACATATTTCGATTGCCGTGACATTGTGACCAAATGGAAGTGTCAGTATCTTCATGTTAGTGAACAGACTTGCAATGTTGAAAGAACAAATGGCTATTGATATGTAGATATTACACGATCTTCACAAAAGTGAAGGAATTGGCTACAGTATAAGTGGGAAAACTTGCTTAAAACTGGTTCCAGCAGTTTGCTCAACAATTTGGCCAATTCATATCTTGCAAAGGCAATCATAGATAAAGTAGGCAAAAAAGGAAAAAGAGATCAATGATTTTTTGCTGTTTTCTACTGGGACAGCTACATCCTTTTGCTGATATTATACCAGGAGGAGGGAGTTCGTTGGGACATAATGTGTAGAAAGTGGGGAAAGAAAGAGACATATCATGTCGTGTGTGTGTGTGTGTGTATGTATGTGTATGATGTGTGATATGTGTGTGTATGAGAATGTGTGTGTGTGTATGTATGTGTGAGTGTGTATATGTGAGTGAGTGTGTGAATGAGTGCGCGTATGCGTGTGCGAGAGTGTGTGTGTGTGAGTATGTGTATTTGTGTATGTGTGTGTGAGAGTGTGTATATGTGAGAGTGTGTGTGTGTGTATGTGTGGGTGTGTGTGTGAGTGTGTGTGAGAGTGTGTGTGCATGTGTGTGTATATGTGTGTGTGAGTGTGTGCATGTGAGTATGTGCGTGTATGTGTGTGGTGTGTGTGTATGTGTGAGTATGTGTATGTGTGTGTGTGTGTATGTGTGAGTGTGTGTATGTGTGCATGTGTGTGTGCATGTATGTGTGTGTGTGTATGTGTGTGTGTGTGTATATGTGAGTGAGTGTGTGAATGAGTGCGCTTATGTATGTGCGAGAGTGTGTGTGTGTGAGTATGTGTATTTGTGTATGTGTGTGTGAGAGTGTGTATATGTGAGTGTGTGTGTGTGAGAGTGTGTGTGCATGTGTGTGTGTATATGTGTGTGTGAGTGTGCGCATGTGAGTATATGCGTGTATGTGTGTGTGTGGTGTATGTGTGTGTGTATGTGTGCATGTGTGTGTGCATGTGTGTGCGTGTGTGTGTGTGTGTGTGTGTGTGAGTGAGAGAGAGAGAGAGAGAGAGACCAACACTGACAGCTGTGCCACTTACTTTCATCCCACTTCATCCCTCCCTTTCTCCTATTTTCAAGGAGGAAAACTGACCAGGATAGGCACAATCAGCCAAGTCCGAAGATGACGTTTCTCACCCCATACAAGGAGCAGATCCTGACTGTGACCACCCATGTGGCTGACTGACTGTGCTCGTAAACTCAGACTGCTCCTGGAGCCTGCCCTTGAGTTACTGTGCCCCCTGACTGAAGGGGTCCTCCATGATTTGACTGAGAACTATTCTCTTTAGATATTGAGACCTGGCCATTTAATGTGTTTGCTGCATAAACCATTGACACATGATGCAGGTGTGAGATTGACAGGGCAGAGTGCACTATGTCCACACCCCTAACCTGATAACTGCTGACCACCATGACAATTGGCTGGCTGGCTGGCTTTCTGTCTGCGATAAAAAGCAAAATGGCATGGAAAGGCTCAAACAGGCTCAAAATAAGCAAATGCTAAGAGAGGTGAATGAGCTGCCTTGAGATGCTGCCTGGTCCATCTGTGAGCTGGGTGCCTGTCCACAGTTTCCTTGCAGCAGCACTGCAGTAATTGGTATTATTGCACACCGAATTAGATTAGATTAGATTACTTACAGTGTGGAAACAGGCCCTTCGGCCCAACAAGTCCACACCGACCCGCCGAAGCGCAACCCACCCACACCCTTACATTTATCCCTTACCTAACACTACGGGCAATTTAGCATGGCCAATCACCTGACCCGCACATCTTTGGACTGTGGGAGGAAACCGGAGTACCCGGAGGAAACCCACGCAGACACGGGGAGAACGTGCAAACTCCACACAGTCAGTCGCCTGAGTCGGGAATTGAACCTGGGTCTCAGGCGCTGTGAGGCAGCAGTGCTAACCACTGTGCCACCGTGCCGCCCATTGCGGTATGGAAGTGCAGAAGCCTACTTCAAATGGATTGGAAGAGAAGAATGAGGAGACAATAGCACAAACCTTGTGAGCAGCACCAGAGGCATTGAGTCCCACCATGATTAATCAGAAAGCCATGCACATATCTATTTAGTTTTAGTGTCAGACATTTTTTGCATAATCCTAAAGAGCTCCCTCAGTGCATCCGAGCAGAGACTTAAACAAGGATCAGCACAGAATACACCCTCTTTACGTCACACTAGGTGTAGCAGTTGCAGGGCAATCCCCATTTTTAAAAGGAAAGACGAAAAGAAAATGGCCTTTTGTGAAAAACTGGTCAACCTGGCATTTGTGCGGGTAGGATTTCCCAGCAGGCCTGTCAGAATAAGGACACACCTGTTCCTGGGGACAGGGATCCTCAGAGTTAAGGACAACTTGGACCAACAAAATGGCACCCGCCAGACATCATATCAAGGGACAGGCATAGAAACAGTAATGAACCCCAAAATGCGAACAATGGAACATATCTAGTTAATGGGACAACGATTTACTCTAATCTGAAAACAGTTTGTGAGGCTCCATGAAGTCATCGAAATTTCAGTGAAGTAAATTTGTGACGGTATCGACCCTTTTGTTTCCCTGAATGATGAGATGTTTTGTGAAATGGAATTGCCTGAGGGGCGGAGCCGACCGGCCCTTTGGAATCACACGGGTAAAGGGGGCAGCGGGACCAGCTATCGGGGCTCGTCTCCTTTTCACTCTCCTCGCTCTGAGCTCGCTGCGTCTCTGGGCACCAACCCTTTGGGGCTGAAGGCATCGATCCTGTCTCTGCGACCTCAGACTTTGGAAGTCTGCAATAACACCCGAGGCAGAGAGGGAGCCCCACTGGACAAGCAACAAGTCCCGCTGAGACCGTTAGAACCGTTTTCAGGCCTGGGACACTCGCACTCTGGAGTAGTTGGTTAGGCATGGGGGGAGGGTGGTTGTCTAAGTTTTAATGTGTAAGTGCCCTGTAACTTGTGTAAGGTTAAAGATTTACATTGCGTCTGCTCCAGTTTCCTTATATTTTATATCATAGTATAGGGTATATGTTTCATCGAAGTATTGTATGGATTGGGCAAGTTGAATTTTTTTTTCTGTCATAGAGTTCACTGGTAATTTTGAACTCATATTAGAGTCCATCTGTGTTCCTTCTGGGTACATTAATTCTGGTTGAGTTCCCAGCAGATTCCAGACTGTAATTCCAGTGTCAAGGTGCGGCACGGTGGCTCAGTGGTAAGTGTTGCTTCCCCACAGCACCAGGGGCCCAGGTTCGATTCCAGCCTCAGATGACTGTCTGTGTGGAGTTTGCACATTCTCCCCATGTCTGTGTGGGTTTCCTCCCACAGTCCAAAGATGTGCAGGCCAGGCGAATTGTCCATAGTGTTTGGTGCATCATTCAGAGGGAAATGGGTCTGGGTGGGTTACTCTTCAGAGAGTTGGTGTGGACTTGTTGGGCTGAAGGGCCTGTTTCCACACTGTAGAAACCATTCCAATCTAATTGAAAGTCAGACCCAAGGGTGAGCTGGGTGATTTGAACTGTTTACTCAAGGGGGATTGCTGCCCAGGATAAGCAGTGTGATCTCTCTTTTTCGGGTACTGCCTGAGTGAGGAGGTACCAGATGGCTGTTGTCCTACCAACAAGAGAGGGAATCGCCCAGACATTGGTGGCAGTCACGATTACTGTGTGGTGATAAGTTCTGACTTACTGGTCAGGCTATAAACAGTAAGTTTGGTTCAACACTCTCTCTCCAGCAGAGTTGCCTAGTGCGGCATTTCGGGTCTTTGAAGTTTCAGAGCCTACTGGAGAGAGACTACCACAGTAATCAGTAAACCCAGACACCGGCCTGAGTGCGGACTAAAGGAAAGAGGCCCCTCCATATAGGTATCATGTGATAAGTTTAAATGTTCAGACTTGGGACTGTCGATGAATGGCTAAATGATTGAATGAGTAAGGTAGGTGAGTGGTTGAGGTGGCTATGCAGGCTGGGTAGGTAGGGTGCTTAGCTGGGTAGGTTGAGTAAGGCAGATGAAAGAGGGAGATTCGAGGGTAGCAGTCAGGTTGGGAGGGTGATTGGGTCAGATTCTGGGGTGGACAAGTCAGGGAGTACTGTTTGGAGGTAGTCAGGCGAGTAATTGTGGTGGGTTAAGATGCTAGATGAGTGGACAGAGCTTAGTCAGGTTAGGACAGGGGTGTATTTGAGTGGATTGGAGAAGTCAGGTTGGCTTGGAGACATAGTCTGGTTGTCAAGGAATAGTTGGGTCAGGGTGATTGGGTTAGACTGGGGGCAAAATTAGAGGGCTGTTGTCAGAGAGTGTTGATTTAGGGGTAAGTTGTGAAGTGACGTAGAAGATAAAGTAAGTTTTAAGTTGTCTAACATTTACTAAACAACTATCATGTAACTCTTTGAAATTATCCATAGTTTTCAACACAATTTAGAGTCAGAACGGTTCACAGGGGTCCAGGAAGCAGGGGAATTGCCCATCAGAAGTATAAACACTACAGGTAATTCCCACATAGGTCCAAGGATCCAGAATTTGCTGTTATTAAGCATACAACTCTCAAATGAGGTACAAGAGCAGAGAAAGTTGGGTCTATATGCGCATCAAGCACTGAATGTAGCAGGACAAGTTGAGTGAGCCATTAATAAAGCACCCTGAATCCTTGTCTTTATTAATTGGATACAATAGCAAATAACTTATGGTCAACTTGCATAGAACACTGGTTCAACCTCAGCTGGAATATTGATTCTAGTACTAACTGACACATTTTAAGAAAGACATTAGAGATGATGCAGGGGAAAAAAAATTAGAGGGCTGTTGTCAGAGAGTGTTGATTTAGGGGTAAGTTGTGAAGTGACGTAGAAGATAAAGTAAGTTTTAAGTTGTCTAACATTTACTAAACAACTATCATGTAACTCTTTGAAATTATCCATAGTTTTCAACACAATTTAGAGTCAGAACACATTGACATGTTTCCAGCAACAAGAAATTTCAGTGACTTTATATGACTCCAAATTCACAGTAAGGTAGTTAACATCTGATATGACCCAACAGCTTATCCAGTTCTAGGGAAATTAAAGATGGTTAACTAATGCTGTCCCTGCCACTGATACCCACATCCCATGAAAGAATAAAATTTTATGTGGATACATTTGAGAGGTTAGGACTGTTTTTCTTGGTGAAGATAAAATTCAGAAATGATTTGGTGCAGGTAACTTTGGTATTTACCATTACTGCCGATACGTGGTACTGAGCTAGTGGTTGTTTGAGAGTTCTCTACATAGTGCCTTGGGCCTATCTAGTTATCAGTGGTAAAAGATAGAGCACTGAAGAATCTAAACAGAAGAAGTACATGTCTTAGTTAACAAAATGGTTTATTGCATGTAGTAATAATTCCAGTTTACATAACCAGTTGGACATCATTACTAAGGACTCTCTGGTGCAATACCAGATACATTTGCTCTATGCAGGTATTTGGGTTGAACTGAACTGCCTCCATTCAAAAGCTGAAAATGTGTTGCTGGTTAAAGCACAGCAGGTCAGGCAGCATCCAAGGAACAGGAAATTCGATGTTTCGGGCCAAAGCCCTTCATCAGGAATGAGGAGAATGTGCCAGGCAGGCTAAGATAAAAGGTAGGGAGGAGGGACTTGGGGGATTGCCAGGCAGGCTAAGATAAAAGGTAGGGAGCTTGCCTGGCAATCCCCCAAGTCCCTCCTCCCTACCTTTTATCTTAGCCTGCCTGGCACATTCTCCTCATTCCTGATGAAGGGCTCTGGCCTGAAACGTCGAATTTCCTGTTCCTTGGATGCTGCCTGACCTGCTGTGCTTTAACCAGCAACACATTTTCAGCTCTGATCTCCAGCATCTGCAGACCTCACTTTTTACTCCATTCAAAAGCTGTCTAAAACAGACCTGGACATTTTACAGCCCGCGGGCCATATCCGGCCCTTTGATCGTTCCTGTCCGGCCCGCATGAGGTCAATCTTAAATTAGAACATAAATGAAAAAGTATTTACACCATGCACGCAATACAGCTGTGTTGCTTTTGTTTTTTGAAAAGGATGTTTTTTTTATTTACGTATGGATGCACATGCGCGTATATTTGTGTGTGTGCATGCGTGAAGAGCTAAAAGTGATGCTTGCTGGCTAGTCCTCAACATGTCAGCTCACGCCAAGACAAGTTATGCCATATCCCACAAAATCGCCAGAAACAGTAAACTGTTTTCTGATGGAGAGTTTATTAAGGAGTGCTTGTTGGACTCTGCAGAACCAATATGCCCGGAGAAAAAGGAGGCATTTGAAAATGTGCCCCTCTCCTGGTGCACTGTAACAAGAAGGATTGGGGACATCGTGAGAAATCTGGAGCTTCAGCTGCAGCACAGAATGGTCAACTTTGACTTTTTTTCCTTGGCTTTGGATGAGAGCTGCGATGTATGTGACACAGCCCAGCTACTCATCTTCGTATGTGGGATAACTACGGACTTTAAAATCACGGAGGAGCTGGCAGCCATGCAGTCAATAAAAGGAACAACAACTGGTAATGATTTGTTCACGGAGGTAAATGCATGTTTGGACACTTTGGGACAAAAATGGACAAGCTGGGTGTGACAATGGATGGTTGTCCAAATCTGACAGGAAAACGTGTTGGACTCTTAAAGAGAATGCAGGATAAAGTGACAGGAATTGACCTTGAACAGAAGTTGGTATTTGTGCATTGTATTATACATCAGGAAGTGTTGTGTAAGTCAGGGTTAAAAATTAACCATGTGGTTGATGTTGTAACTAAAATAGTTAACTTCAGGGCAAGAGCTTTGAATCACAGGCAGTTTGTTGCACTTTTGGAGGAAAATGAGACTGAACATCGTGACATAGGCTACCACATAGCTGTCAGGTGGCTCAGCCTGAGCAAAATACTGAAAGGTGTATGGGACCTGGGAGAAAAGATCCAAGATTTCTGGGTGAAGAAAAGGAATGGCATTCCACAGCTTTCAGATGCAGACTGGATTACAGACCTTGGTTTTGCTGTTGATGTGACTGCACTTATGAATGAACTAAATGTGAAACTGCAGTGCAAGGGCCTTTTTGTGCACGAAATGTACAACTTGATGAAGACTTTGATGAGAAAGTTGCAGCTTCTCTCAAGCCAAATGGAGGACAACATTCTCACCCACTTGCCAACACCTTCAGTTGATCACCTCCACAGGTACTCATCTATGTTAGAAGTACTGCATGGTGAATATTCAAGGTGATTTCAAGACTTTAAAATGGTTGAGAATGAAATGCACATGATTTTTTCCCCATTTACATGCAATGTGGAAAATGCACCTAATGATGTTCAGCTTGAACTCATTGACCTGCAGTCTGACACACTTCTGGCAGAGTACTTTAGGTCAGTCTCACTGCTTGATTTTTACTCTTCCCTCAAAGAGGAGAACTTTCCACACATGAGGAGGCATGCTCAGAAGATTCTAGTCCTCTTTAGATCTACCTATATATGCGAACAGACATTCTCAGTGATGAGGTTCAACAAATCCAAATATAGATCCTCTATCACTGATGATCACCTCTCAGCTAAGCTTCACATATCCATCTCAGACATTCAACCAGATTTCAGGGTACTTGTTCAAGCCCAAAACAGACTATATTTTTCTCACCTAAGCAAGTAAAATGTGCTGAAAAACATCAAAAGCACTTATTGCTTTTTGTATAGAGTTGTTTGCTGTTTGTAATACTGCACAATAATGAAACAACTTTTCATTATTGGTTTGTGAGATTAACATATTAAAAATAAAATGAAATACTGAAATTATTGTTTTTACGGTATATTTCTTCTATATTTGACCTTCTCCACAATTTCATATCTTTATTGTAACAGAATATCCTTATTCTTTTGAATATAAGTTTCAGTGCAAAACTATATAATTTAGTACTTTTTACAATGGGAGAAAATTAATACTGAGCAGAATTATATTCAACTTATTGTTGGTTCAGCCCTCCTACACAATTTAGGTTTCTCATGTGACCCCTTGGAAAATTAATTGCCCACCCCGGTCTAAAATCATCAGATTAGGTGGAGCTATTGCTTTCACCCCATTTCTGCACAGTTAACCATTATACTTTTATATTCATAGCTATGCTACATTTTCCCATATCCCAACTCCTTCTAAATCTCTTAACTTCAGAAATGTGGGTGGTCTGGAGTTTTACACTTTTTTTCAGAACACACTCTCTTTAAACCTGGAAGAATGTTAAGTCTTCTGCTTGAGGATTATTGCTACTGTTTCTGATCTGCAGAACGTTTCTCCACTGGGACAAGCAACACTGTCCTGAAATGGAAGTTTTTGCTGCAAACGTTTCGTTCCCTGGCTAGGGAACATCATCAGTGCTGTTGGAGCCTCGTGTGAAGCGCTGCTTTGATGTTTCTTCCGGTATCAAACATCAAAGCAGCGCTTCACACGAGGCTCCAACAGCACTGATGATGTTCCCTAGCCAGGGAACGAAACGTTTGCAGCAAAAACTTCCAGCTCGGCGAGCAGAACCACAACAACGGATACCCGAGCTACAAATCTTCAATCAGATTTTAAACTGTCCTGAAACCCCATCACAGAGGAGCTCTTCCCTGTATCCTCACTCCATTGCCCCATGACATCACCTGGTGGACCTTTAATCTGTGAATGTCTATCATCGAAACCAGCTCCTCTGTGGAAACACTCACTTCCTTTATAACATGCTGGATTTCTGGACCAGGCAATACTTTTCTGATTGAATCAGGTAATCTATTTTTTGTAGCGTCCTGGATTTCTTATGAATTTGCATGCATTGCTGTGGCTGCCATGGGACTTTATGCAGCTCATCTTTTGTTTTTATGCTGTCCCTGACTTCCCTTGTCAGCCATGCTTGCCTCATCCTCCTTTCAGTTTGCTTCTTTTTCCTCGGGATGAATTTCTGCTGTGTCTCTCAAATTATTCCCAGAAATTCCTGCCTTTGCTGTTCCACTGTCTTTCCTGCTAGGGTCCTCTCCCAGTCAATTTTACCCAGCTCCTCCCTTATGCCTGTGTAGTTGCCTTTATCCAACTACAATACCATTACATCTGATTCCAGCTTCTCCCTCTCAAACTGCAGAATAAATTCAATCATCTTATGATCACTGCCTCTGAAGGGTTCCTTCACCTTAAGCACCTTTATCAAGTCTGCCTCATTGCACAATAATAAATCCAGTATTGCCTGTTCCCTGGTGGGCCTCACCACAAGCTGTTCCAAAAAGCCATCTCTTAGACATTCCACAAATTCCTTTTCTTGCGATCCCCTACCAACCTGATTTTCCCAGCCCACCTGCATATTGATCACTGTAACCTTGCCTTTCTTATATGCCTTCTCTATCTCCTGGTGTATCTTGTGCCCCACATCTTGATTACTGTTTGGAGGCCTGTATATATGTCCCATTATGGTTTTTTGCATCTTTGCAGTTCCTCAACGCTACCCACACAGATTCTACATCATCTGACCTTACGTCACATATACTTTGTTTTGGAGACAAATCCAAGAAAAATTCCAAGAAAACAATACGAGGAACTCTCCAATGCATTCATTGACAAGATCAAAACATTTGATTCGGTAAATATTGAAACTCTGTGGATTATATTTAAGAGGTACAAGAAACTTCACCATAACCCTGCAATTTCATGTTGATATGACTGCAATTGTCTTGAATGGGAGATCTGAAACATAAATTTCCAAAATCCTAGCTGATGTCCAGCAAGTTGCATGATGCCCCTTCCTACACTATTTACAATCTATCTGATAGTATTTATTCACCTCATCAAAGATAAACCACCCTCTGGTATGAGCATTAAATATTGTCTGGATGGAAAACTCTTCAGCCTGTTTAGCTCTAGCCAAACATGATCCACAGGATCAAGCAGTCCACAGGTACCTTGGACGAGTACGCCACCACCATCACAGACTTTATCAGCAAGTGTGTGGAAGCATTCTGAGGAAGTCAATCCGGATATTCCCCAACATGGATGACTCAGGACGTACAGAACCTGCTAAAAACCAGGCGTCAGGCCTTCAGATCAGGCCTCACTCAAATATAAGGCTTCCAAGTATGACTTTCGCAGAGCCATTAAGACAGCCAAGGACCAATACCGATCCAAATTAGAAACCCAAACAGACACCTGGTGACTATGACAGTAACTGAATCACATCACAAGCTCTAAAAAGAGACAGTGCAAGATAGCAGACGATGACACATCCCTCCCATCGTCTCGACACCTTCTATGCTCACTTTGAGCAGAATTTCGGCAGAGAGGTTACACCTATTCCGACAAGTCCTGATGAACCTATCCCAACAGCCACAACATCAGAGGTCAGATCAGTTTTCCTTCATGTGAATCCAAGGAAAATGATGGGACCAGACGGAGTACCAGGCCGTGCACTCGGGGCATGCGCAGATCAACTGGTAGAAGTCTTCTCGGACATCTTCAACCTCTCCCTGCAGCTGACCACTGTCCCTGACTGTTTCAAGAAGGCCAACATCATCCCTGTGTGTAACAAGGCTCATGCAGTATGTCTCAATGACTACTACCCTGTGGCCCTAATGTCAGTGGTCACGAAGTGCTTTGAAAGGCTGGTCATGGCATTAATCAACCCCAGCCTCTCCACTACTCTTGACTCACTCCAGTTTGCTTATCTGACCAACAGAACCACATCAGATGCCATATTACTTGCCCTGCACTCCTTCCTATAACATCTTGGCACCAAGAACAGCAACGTAAGAATCCTACTCATTGACTACAGATCAGCCTTCAACACTATTATCCCCTTAAGACTGATTACTAAACTTAGTAACCTGCAACTGGATCCACAGTTTCCTGACCCACAGACCACAATCAGTGAAGATTGAGGACAATGTTTCACCCTCACTAACACTCAACACTGGGGCTCCCCAGGGGTGCGTACTCAGCCCCCTGCTGTACTCAGTGTGTACCAATGACTGTATCACCAAATACCAGACTAATGAAATTTACAAATTCGCTGATGACACCACCACAGTCAGTCAAATCTCAGATGGCAACAAAATAGACTGCAGATGGGAGGTGGAAGACCTGGAAAAATGGTGCACTGAGAACAACCTAGCTCTCAATGATGGCAAAATCAAGGAACTCATAATGACTTTCAACAGGCTGTTACTCATGCCCCCCTACACATTAATAGGTGGAACAAGTGGAGAGTGTCAATCTCCTGGGAGTGGTCATCCGCAACAACCTTTCTTGGACTCTTCATGTGGACGCACTGGTTACAAAGGCCCAACAATGTCTCTTCTTCCTCAGACAGCTGAGGAAATTTGGCATGATGGCAAATTCCCTTGCCAACTTTTATAGGTGCGTCATCAAGAGCATTCTGTCTGGATGTATCACTACCTGGTATGGCAACTGTACCATTCTAGATCAGAAACAGTTACAGAAAGTGGTGAACTCAGCCCAGACAATCACAAAAGCCAACCTCCCATCTATAGAATTCATCTAGCAGGCCCACTGTCAAGGAAAGGCTGCCAGCATTCTCAAAGATCCATCCCACCCTGGCAATATTTTTCTACAACCTCTACCATCGGGGAGAAGGTACAAAAGCCTGAACACACGCACCAGCTGGTTTTGTAACAGTTTCCCCCTTACTGTTGTTAGAATACCGAATGGACTCACAAATTCTTAACATTCGCCTGTACCTGTGTTTTTGTTTTTGCCTCTGTTTACCTATTATTTACTATCTATGCTACTTAACTCTGTGATCTCCCTGTATTGATTGCAAAACAAAGCTTTCACTGTGTCTCGGTACACGTGACGACAAATTCAATTCAATTCAAGGTTGCTGACGACTGTAGTGTTGTTGTCCACTCTGCATCAAATTTGCAAGTAACTCACGATCTCAGCGGATGTATGTGGAGAGATTGACTAGGCTAGAATTGTTTCCCTGGAGTTCAGACAAATGACGAGGGATCTCACAGAGACTTGTAAAATTCTAACTGGACTAGACAAGGTAGATGTGGGGAGGATGCTCCCAATGGTGGGTGTGTCCAGAACCAGGGGTTAAAGTCTGAGGATTCGGAGTAGACCATTTAGAACAGAGGTGAGGATACATTTCTTCTCTCCAAGAGTGGTGAGCCTGTGGATTCGTTACCACAGGAAGCAGTTGTTGAGTTGTTGCCAAAACATTGAATGTATTCAAGAGGCAGCTAGATATAGCACTTGGGAGGGAGGTGGGGGGGGGGAGGGGAGGGCGAAATGGGATCAAAAGTTATGGGGAGAAAGTAAGATTGGGCTATTGAGTTGGATGATCAGCCATGATTGTGATAAATGGTGGAGCAGGGTCAAAGGGCCACATGGCCTCCTCCTGCACTATCATCTGTGTTTTTATGGTTCTGGTGATGGAGGCAAGGTACTAGCATAGACAGGAGATTGGCTGTCTGGCAGGAGGCAGAGAGTGGGGATTAATGGATCCTTCTCAGAATAGTAGCCAATGACTAGTGGTATTCCGTAAGAGTTCGGTATTGGGACCACAATTTTACACTTTATACATTGATGATCTAGATGAAGGAACTGAGAGCATTCTGGCCAGGTTTGCAGATGATACAAAGATAGGTGGAGGGACAAGTAGTATTGAGGAGGTAGGAGGTTGCAGAAAGATTTAGACAGTGTGAAGTCATGGTAGGAAGAATACAGGCATAGATTATTTTCTAAATGGGGAGAAAATTTAGACAGTTGAAGTGCAAAGGAATTTAGGAGTCCTAGTCCTGAATTCTCTTACCTTGCAGGTTGAATCAGTACTTACGGAGACAAATACAATGTTGGTGTTTATTTTGAGAGGACTAGAATATAAAAGCAGTGATGTACTTCTGAGGCTTTATAAGACTCTAGTCAGACCACATTTAGAATATTGTGAGCAATTTTGGGCCCCATTTCTCAGGAAGAATGTACTGGCTCTCGAGTGGGTCAGGAGGATGTTCATGAGAAGGTTTACTGTATGAGTTTGAAGGCTCTGGGTCTTTACTCGATCGAATTTGGAAGGATGAGGAGGGATCTAATTGAAACTCATAGAATACTTAAAGGCCTGGGTACAGCGGACATTGGGAAGATGTTTCCATTAGCAGGAGAGACTAGGAGGCAAGGGCACCGCCTCAGAGTAAAGAGAAGACCCTTTAGAATGGAGATGAGAAGAAACTTCTTCAGCCAGAAAGTGGTATATCCATGGAATTCATTGCCACAGACGGCTGTGGAGATCAGGTCATTGAGTATGTTTAAGACAGAGATAGATATATTCTTGATTATTAAGGGGATCAAAGATTACAGTGAGAAGGCAGGAGAATGGGAGTTGTGAAACTTATCTGCCATGATTGAATGACAGAACGAACTCGATGGGCAAAATGGCTTAATTTCTGCTCCTACGTCTTATGGCCTTAATTAGTCACAGTCATAGAGTCATACAGCACAGAAATAGTCCCTCCAGTCCAACCAGAGTCCATGCTGAACATAATCCCAAACTAAACTAGTCCCACCTGCCTGCCTGTGGCCCATATCCCTCCAAATCTTTCCTATTCAAGTACTTATCCAAGTGTCTTTTAAACGTTGTAACTGTGCCTGCACCCTCCACTTCATTAGAAGGTTCATTCCACACATTAACCACCTTCTGTGTAAAAAGGATGCTTCTTCTGTCTTTTTTTAGACCTCTCTCCCCTTACCTTAAAAAATATACCCCCATCTCAAAATCTCCCTCTGTTAAGTTTGGTTTTTTTTCTGAGGTTCTTACACACCTGATACGACTGCAACTCACCAAGTTTTGTGAACAAGCAATATTTTATTAAGTACACTACAATACAAGCTTTGGAGAAATCCTGAACACTCCTCACCATGCTTGCAAGGCGTGTCCAGGAAAGGTTTCTAAACAAAGGATGTATTTTGCCCAAAACGCCGATTTTCCTGCTCCTCGGATGCTGTGCTTTTCCAGTACCACACTCTCGCCTCTAATCTTCAGCATCTGCAGTCCTCACTTTCCCAGTATTGATACACAACCTGATTCTTACAACAGCCGACAATTCATTCAGAATAGACCATCTTCCACCCACACACCAATACCGTCCTCACATATTGATCTTTTGAGGATAACCTCAAGTTCTTTGTTTCTTTTCATCCCACACCTCCCCATTTGTCACCTTCCCAACCTTCAGTTCTCACATGAGGAACCAACTTCCGCTCTTGTCTGCAGCCACCCACCCCATCTCTCTGTTATTCCCAGCCTCCACTGGCACACATCTACTTCAGATCTACTTCAGCATATCCAGGTCCAATGAATCACCTCAATGCAGTTATAAACACAGAGGTGGGAATATTGCATCATCATATTACCTTACGCTTGGTAAACTCATGAGAAATGGTTGTCTGATCCAGGGATGACACTTCAGTGCCCAGCGTGCCAGGAGGTTCAATGTGATCAAGGGTCATTGAGGTCAACGCTCCTCATGATTCTTGTCAAAAACATTGAGTTCCACACAAACAACAAACTGATGTAAAAGCCTCGTGACCTGTACAACTCAGCAGTGGGCTCTGCACCGATGAGTCATTGAAGTATTTTGTCTGTGGGGCGACTGGGCTGAAACACTTAAATTGGAGGAAGGCAAATTTTGAAGGTGTGAGACAGATACTTTCAAGACTGTTTGCAGGTATACGGACATCAGGCAAGTGGGAGGTTTTCAAAAGTGAGATAATGAGAGTTCAGAGACATTGCATTCCCAGTGGAGAACAATGGATGGATAAGATTATTGAGGCTTCAGTCAAGAATAAGAAGGTGTCATATATAAAGTATAGATAATTAGGATCATGTCAATCTCTTGAAGAGTATAAAAGCTGTAGGGGCATTCTTTAGAGGGAAATCAGGAGGGCAAAAAGCAAAATGAGATAGCTTTGGAGGATAAGCTTAAGGATAATCCAAAGAGATTCCACTAGTATATTAAGAGCAAAAGGACAACTAAGGAGAGAATAGGGCCCCTTAAGGATCAATGAGGTCATCAATTTATGGAACCACAGGGTATGGGAGAAGATGAAATGAATATTTTGCATCAGATTTTACTGTGAAAGAAAAAATGGAGGCTGGGAACTCGGGGGAAATAAATGTTTATGTCTTGAAAATAGTCCACATTACAGAATAGGAAGAGCTGGAGGCCTTAAAAAAGCATTAAGGTGGATAAATCTCCAGGACCTGATCAAGGGCAGCATGGTGGCACAGTGGTTAACACTGCTACCTCACGGTGCCAGGGACCTGGGTTTAATTCCAGCCTTGGGTGACTGTCTGGGCTTCCCATGGGTGCTCTGGTTTCCAGTCACAACCCAAAGAGGTGCTGGGTGAATTGGCTACGTTAAAAGTGCCCATAGTGTTCAGTTAGAGGTAAAGTGCAGAGTAATAGGGAAATGGGTCAGGGTGGGTTACTCTTTGGAGGGTTGGTGTAGACTTATTGGGTCAAATGGCCTGTTTTCACAGTGTAGGGATTCTATAATTAAAAATAGTATATCTTAGGAAGTTAGGGAAGAAATTGTGGGGCCCTTACAGATATATATTTATCATCCACATCCGAGGGTGAGGTGCCAGATGACTGGCGGTAGGCTAATTTCATTTAAGAAAGGCTAAAAGGAGTAGCCTGGGAACTATAGACCCATGAGTCTGACATCAGTGGTGAATAAATTGTGAGAGAGGATTTTGTGAGATAGGATTTGCATACATTTGCTGAAAATGTGTTGCTGGAAAAGCACAGCAGGTCAGGCAGCATCCAAGGAGCAGGAGAATCGACGTTTCAGGCATGAGCCCTTCTTCAGTCATTCCTGAAGAAGGGATCATGCCCGAAACGTCGATTCTCCTGTTCCTTGGATGCTACCTGACCTGCTGCGCTTTTCCAGCAACACATTCTCAGCTCTGATCTCCAGCATCTGCAGTCCTCACTTTCTCCTTTGCATACATTTGGACAGGCAAGGACAGATTAGGATAGTCAGCAGGGCTTTGTGCGTGGGAAATCAGTCTTTTGAGGACATAACCATAAAAGATTGATGTGAACATTGTCGACATGGATTTTGGTAAAGCCTTTAACAGGCTTCTGTATGGTAGATTAATTCGTAAAGTTGGATCACATGGGATTCAGGAAGAGCTTGCCAATTAGATACAAAATTGGCTTGATGGTAGGAGACAGAGGGTGGTGGTGGAGAGTTGTTTTTCTGGCTGGAGGTCTGTGACCAGCAATATTCAGCAGGGATCGGTGCTGGTTCCACTTTTGTTTGTCATTTATATAAAGGATTCAGATGAGAATTTAGGAGGCATGGTTAATAAATTTGCAGATGACACCAAAATTGTTTGTATAGTTGATAGTAAAGAAGGGCATCAAAGATTACAAAAGAATCTTGATCAACTGGGCCATGGGCTGAGAAGTGGCAGATGAAGTTTAATTTGGATAAATGCGAGGTATTGCATTTTGGGAAAACAAACAAGGGCAGGTCTTATACAGTTAATGGTAGGGCCCTGGGTAGTGTTGTAGAACAGAGAGACCAAGGTGTTCAGGTACATATTTATTTGAAAGTTGCATCATAGGTTGACAGGATGTTTAAAAAGGCAGTTAGCACGCTTGCCTTCATTGCTCAGACCATTGAGTATAGGAATTGGAACATCATGTTGAAGTTGTAAAAGACATTGGTGAAACCACTTTTTGAGTACCATGTGTAGTTCTGGTCAACCTCCTATAGGAAGGATATTATTAAATTGGAGAAGGTTCAGAAAATATTTACTAGGATGTTGCTGGGTTTGTGTTATAAGGATAGGCTGGGTCTTTATTCACTAGAGCAAAGGAGGTTGAGGGGTGATTTCATAGAGGTTTATAAAATCATGAGAGGTATTGATAAGGTGAATATCAAGGGTCTTTTCCCTCAAATGGGTGAGTTCAAACCTAGGGGGCATACTTTTAAGTTGGGAGGAGAAAGATTTAAAAGGGATCTGAGGGGAAAGTTTTTCACAGAGCGTGGTATGTATATGGAATGAACTGCCAGAGGAAGTGGTACATACAGGTATAGTTACAACAATTAAAAGACATTTGGAAAGGTTTACAGTCATATGCAGGCAAGTGAGACTAGATTAGTTTAAGAAACTTGGTCGGCATGGTCAAGTTGGACCGAAAGGTCTATTCCTGTGCTGTATGACTCTATGATTCTATGACTCAATAACCTTCTTACACACTGTGTAGACAAACTTCAATCTTTTGCACTATGGTTATTATTTAAAATAGTAGGGTTATGAGGACAATCCCTGAGAAAAATGTAAAAAGACCAAATGAAGATCTATCTTGGATATTACAGAAATGCTAGTTCTGAGACCAGACAATGTGTTCTTCCATATTGACTGACTTGATAAAATGAGTGTTCACTTGCATAGCTGTTAGCTATACAGAATGGAGGAGGCAGCATTCATAATGATAGTCATCACGTTTCAATTAGGTCTCTCTTGAGATCTTGAGATGTTTGACGTTGTAAAGGAGCCAAATTCCCTCTTTCCCTTTCTCCATGGTGATACCTTTGGACTAATTAGAGAAACAGGTTGTTCTGTGGCCTGCTGCACTCCTCAAAGTTCGACCGGAATTTTCTTGGTGATCTTTCAGTCTTCAGTGGATGGTTTACTTACACATCTTTCTATGGTTTATATTGAAGTTACAGTGGTCAATGAAAAGACACATATTCTGGAAATCCCCAGCAACTGTTTTTTTTAAAAGAAAGAAAAAACTGTGTTTCAATGTGAAAAAAAACCAGCTATGTCATCTTAAATTGCTGTAAAACTGTTTGGAATGGATGGAGTTAATTCAGTATAAATTAGGCAGCTATGATCTCCGGACTGCTTCATGTGTAATCAAGCATATGCCCAACAGGTAAATCTATGTTCAAGAATGTAAAAAAACACTTTCATTGTGCAACCTTCAAAAGCTTTGCTCAAATGTGTCATTTCACCTATCACTGTAGCTCTCAGATTTTAATAAATGCAAGTTTCACAATCCCACGCCCCCGGTTCATGAGCCTGCTCCCCTGGATTACTCGTCCAATAATGACATCATAACACCACTGACTTCCCCCATATGAGTCCTAGACTGAAACACAATGCAGAAGAATCCAGTGGATCTCATTTAGCGGAGTTATTGTTTAAACATTTGAGTAGAATATGTTGCTAAATGGAGCTAATTGATTCAATTGTTTGGGAACAGATGATCTTTACAGCTTTCAGTCCATAATATTATTAAGTTTCTAGGTTCCAGAATTGAACTTGGTGAGATTAAAGACTAATTCAGGCTACTATTTCTACCTCCATGAATCTACAGAATTTGGGGAAATGTTGTACAGTATTTAGTACATACCACTCAGACAAAATTTGTACAGTAGCATTTTAATCAATTGCTGTCAATTATTATAATACTTGTAACAATATTTTGTCATTGGTAACCTGCATGCTGATCATCAATTTTTGAAGGAATTACCATATTCCACAGGTAGATTTTATGAACACCTTTTAACCGCAAAGGAACATCACAATGTCACGGAAGAGATGATTTAACATGAAATGTTGCAAGCATCGGGGGTTCCTCTCCCTCAGATGCCACACCACCTTCTTTTTTACACTGTCTGTTCTACATAACTTTGCCTCCTGTCACCCCTCTCCCTCATCACAAGCCAGTAGGATCTCCCTCCCATCCCAAAACTCCAGGAGTTACCTTCTTGGGGCAGATCTCTTCCTGCAGGCCTAGTACATCCAAACACTGAGCCCTGGTACCGGTGGGAGTGATGGTGCTGTTGACCAACCCTGTTTGACCAGTGGCTTTGTAAGCCTGGATTTCTCCCCAAATGAGAGTTGGCAGTCACACGATTTGGTGATGTAGCACGTCTGCTACATGCTACATCAGCTTATCACCAGCTGTCCTTTCAAGGGTGGTGGATGTTTGGGAAGAATTTGCCCCCTCTCCCATAATTTTCTGCCTATTGATTCTACTAGGGCTCCATGATGTCAAACTCAGTTGAATGTTGTCTTGATGTCACCAAGCCCCTTATTTAGATCATATCCAATATGATCAGGTAACCTCAACTCCAACTTTCCAGTCAATTCCCACCTTGGAATCCCAAAATATTTGATCTGAATCTTGAACTTACTCAATGACTAAACATCCATAGTCGTTTGAGCTAGAGAACTCCATAAATTCATACTTGCGAGTGTAGTTATTTGTCCTATTTCATTCCTAAATGGCTGATTGCTTAACCTGAGACTATGAATCCAATTGTAGACTCGGCAGCCGAGGAAACAGCCTCTTTTCATCTTCCCTGTCATGCTACGTCAGAATTTTATGTGTTTCAAGTTTCATTTTTCTGAACTCTGTAAAGCTAAGGCACATTCTACACAATCTGTCCTTATGAGACAATCTCTATTCCCAAGATCAATGTGAAGCTCTTTACACTCCTCTGAGACAAACATATCCTTCCGTCGGTTTAGAGACTAAAATTGTTCACAGTGTCTCATCTGCCGTTTGACTGAAGGCGTTTCCAACTCCAACAAGACTTCCTTTCTCTTATATCCAACCCTCTTGCAAGCAACCATTTGCTCTCCTAATTTCTTTCTGTACCTGTGTCTTAATAAATAAGTACATTCAGATACCTCTGAACATGACCATTTAATAATTACTATTTTAAAAATACACAGGATTTAACCTTTTCTCCCCCCAAGTTACTTCGAGTTTTTGGAGGGTTTCTTGCTTCAAGGCTTTTTGCCATATATTACCAAATTGTTTCATTTAGTACCCATTCATTCCTCTTACATCTGATTCTGTTTACATCTTACCAAGCATTGTTCCTAGAATAATTTGCCCCTCTGGATATCTGCCAAAAGTTCTGCCATCCCTTGTACCCATGCTATCTTTGCAAGGCCATTATGCACCAAGACTAGCATAGATAATCCAGTGTTGTTCTTCACTGACAACAGCACAGCAGCCACAATGTCGCATTGCCCACAGCACATAGCTAGCATAGTGAACACTCCCTCTCCCATGCAACCATATTATGTCACGCCAGTTGCTGTTTAAGCACTATGTCCTTAGCTACATTCCATCTAAACACCCTTTCATGGGCGGTACAGTGGTTAGCACTGCTGCCTCACAGCGCCAGAGACCTGGGTTCAACTCCCACCTCAGGAGACTGCCTGTGTGGAGTTTGCACATTCTCCCCGTGTCTGTGTGGGTTTCCTCCAGGTGCTCCAGTTTCCTCCCACAGTCCAAAAATGTGCAGGTTAGGTGAATTAGACATGCTAAATTGCCCGTAGTGCTAGATGCTAGTCAGAGGGAAATGGGCCTGGGTGAGTTACTCTTCAAAGGGTCAGGTTGGGCTGAAGGGCGTGTTTCCACACTGTAGGGAATCTAATCTGATTGAAGCCCACTTACTATAGTTAATTCCACAATTTTAGGGAGGGAATTCAGGATTTTGAGAAGAAATGGCGATCTATTTTCAAATCAGGATGGTGAGTAGCTTGGAGGGGAATTTGCAGGTGGTTCTCCTATGTGTCTGCTGCCCTTGTCCTTCTAGATTGTAGTAATTGTGGGTTTGTAAGTTTCTGTCTACAGATTTTTGGTGAATTTCCGAAGTGCATCTTGTAGATGGTACACACTTGGCTGAAGCACATGCATATTAGCTGATGCTGTATGCTGTAGGTGTGATATTGATATAGCACAGACCATACACCAGCATGCTCACTCTCTTGTCTAATCATTGCTGGCAAACGTGACAAACTGCCTGATTTTCTGTACATGGTAATGGTCAGGGCAAAATGGTACTACTATCAGCCTGTCACTTCATAATGGAGTGGGTAGTACACTAGCAGGAGAAGCTGGACAGATATTATGTAGGCATCCAGGTAAGCACAAAGAGAGTGAGAGCTCAGAGAAAAAAATAACAGCCCTGAGATGCACCCTGTTCCAATGCATAAGATTGTGGCTGTTTCCTACTTGCAAAGTAACATTGGGTCTCTAGTTGATAGTGTACAAGGTGGTATAGGGGGATCTGAGTGAAACTTATAGAATACTGAGAAACCTATATAAAGTGGATGTGGAGAAGGTGTTTCCACATATATGAGAGACTAGGACTCAAGGGCAGTCTCAGAGTGACGCGGTGTCCCTTTAGGACTGAGATGAGAAAGCATTTCTTCAACCAGTGGGTGGTTAATCATTGCCACAGAGGGCAGTGGAGGACAAGTTATTGAATGTATTTAAGACAGAGATAGATAGGTTCCTGCTTAGCAAAGGGATCAAGATTAATAGGGAGAAAGCAGGAGAATGGGGTTAAGAAGCATATCAACCATGATCGAATGGCAGAGCAGACTCAATGGGCTGAATGGCCTAATTCTGCTTGATTTGGAGATGCCGGTGTTGGACTGGGGTGTACAAAGTTAACAATCACACAACACCAGGTTATAGTCCAACAGGTTTAATTGGAAGCACTAATTTCTCCCTGATCAGATGATTGTGTCCACAACCACCTCATAAAGGAGCAACACTCCAAACATTAGTACTTCCAATTAAACCTGTTGGACTATAACCTGGTGCTGTGTGATTGTTAACCTAATTCTACCCTTATAACTTATAGATGAAAGTGGGTACTGCAGATGGTGGAGATTAGAGTCAAGATTAGAGTAGTGCTGGAAAAGCACAGCAGGTCAGGCAGCATCTGAGGAGCAGAAAAATCAATGTTTCGGGCAAAAGTCCTTCATCAGGAATGAGGCTGGGAGCCCTAGGGATGGAGAGATAAATGGGAGAGGGGTGGGGCTGGGGAGAAGGCAGCTGAGAGTGCAATAGTTGCATGCAGGTGGGGTAAAGGTGATAGGTCGGACAGGAGGTTGGAGCGGATAGGTGGGAAGGAAGATGGACAGGTGGGACAGGTCATGAGGGCAGTGCTGAGCTGGAAGGTTGGAATTGGGGTAAGGTGGGGGAAGGGGAAATGAGGAAACTGGTGAAATCCACATTGATGCCCTGGGGTTGAAGGGTCTGGAGGCAGAAGATGAGGCATTCTTCCTCCAGGCATCAGGTGGTAAAGGAGTGGCGATGGAGGAGGCCCAGGACCTGCATGTCCTCAGCAGAGTTGGAGGGCAAGTTGAAATGTTGGGCCATGGGGTGGTGGGGTTGATTTGTGCGGTTTCTCTGAGATGGTCTCTGAAGTGCTCTGTGAGTAGGCATCTGGTCTCCCCAATATAAGGGAGACTGCACTGGGAGCAATGGATACAGTAAATGACATGTGTGGAAGTGCAGATGGAACTTTGATGGATGTGGAAGGCTCCTTTGGGGCCTTGCACAGAGGTGAGGGGGGAGGTGTGGGCGCAGGTTTGGCAATTCCTGCGGTGGCAGGGGAAGTTGCTGGGAGGGGAGGTTGGGCTGTTAGAGGGCGTGGACTTGACCAGGTAGTCGCGGAGGGAGCGGTCTTTGCGCAAAGCAGATAGGGATGGGGAGGGAAATATATCCCTGGTGGTGAGGTCTGTTTGTAGGTGGTGGAAATGTCGGCAGATGATGTGATGTTTACAGAGGTTGGTGGGGTGGGAGGTGAGGACCAGGGAGGGTTCTGTTCTTGTTGCGGTTGGAAGGGTGGGTTTTGAGGGCAGAGGTGCAGGACATGAATAAGATGCATTGGACCATCTTCAAGCATGTTGGCAGGGTGGTTGGGTGGGGTATAATGTTGCAGTTTTTAAAGAAGGAGGCCATCTGGTGTGTTCTGTGGTGGAACTATTCCTCCTGGGAGCAGATAAGGTGGAAGCGGAGGGATTTGGGAATAGGAAATAGCATAACCTATATAGTCTACCAGCAGCATTGTGGGAGTTCCAATCTGCAGTACTGAGCTGCTGAAGTTACTATAAGTTAGTCCGAGATGTGCCAAGACAATGTGGTAAGCCTGGCGCTTTGATGATGTCAACCTCCATGGGTGGAATGCGCAGGCAGTTACTGCAAATGAAGCATGTCCTGAGGTGTTGGAAAATGCTGACAATGGAGAAGAAGATGATTAGAGCAGATTACCGAGCTAACTTTCGAGTTAGGAATTGGTGGCATCTACTTTCTGTCCACTACTTGGGAAAATAACAACCAGCAAATAAACAAGCTGAGATGAGACAATAATGAGATGCTAATGCACACAAATAGACACTTCACCTCACATGAGTGAGATTCTCAACTATCTGTTAAAATATTAAAAGAAAATCAGACTTCTTCATGTCAAGAAGTGCATTTTTAAATTCTTGTCGTGTTTTCCCACCTTCTTCAGCATTGGCTATGCCATTCAGTTTATTTGACTGGAGGAAAGTATACCATAATGTCTCAGAGTTCAACACTGGGACTACTGTTGTTGATAGACATGAATGACTAAAGTTGGGGAGTTTGGGCACTATTTTGAACTTTACAGTTGACATGGTACTTCTAAATTGAGTAATGTGTGGAGAAGACTTCAGAAGAAATAGGCCAGTGGAATGGGTTGTCGAGTAGCAGATGGAATTCGTTGTGAAATGGCTTTTTAGATTAGATTAGATTACTTACAGTGTAGAAACAGGCCCTTCGGCCCAATAAGTCCACACCGACCCGCCGAAGCGCAACCCACCCATACCCTTACATTTACCCCTTACCTAACACTATGGGCAATTTAGCATGGCCAATTCACCTGACCCGCACATCTTTGGACTGTGGGAGGAAACCGGAGCCCCCTGGAGGAGACCCACGCAGACACGGGAAGAACGTGCAAACTCCACACAGTCAGTCGCCTGAGGCGGGAATTGAACCCGGGTCTCAAGTGCTGTGAGACAGCAGTGCTAACCACTGTGCCACCGTGCCGCCCACATGAGATGTGGTTTTTTTATCGGAAAAATGATGATTAGATTACTTACAGTGTGGAAACAGGCCCTTCGGCCCAACAAGTCCACACCGACCCGCCACCCACCCCTACCCCTACATATACCCCTTACCTAACACTATGGGCAATTTAGCATGGCCAATTCACCTGACCCGCACATCTTTGGATTGTGGGAGGAAACCGGAGCACCCGGAGGAAACCCACGCAGACACGGGGAGAACGTGCAAACTCCACACAGTCAGTCGCCTGAGGTGGGAATTGAACCCAGGTCCCTGGCGCTGTGAGGCAGCAGTGCTAACGACTGTGCCACCGTGCCGCCCTAAGAGAGGTGATACATGCTAAATGGTCCATCTTTAAAAAGGTCTTCAAGAAGAGAGCGAGCCCTGGAAGTGGTTCAGCATATATCTTAAAAGGTGACAGGGAAGGTTAATGAAACAATTAATAAATCATTTCAGATTCTGAGCTTTAAAGATAGAAGCACAGAGCAGAAAAGACAGGAAATTGTGCTAAATCTGTATAAATTATTAGTTGAGCCCCAGAAGAAGTATTATAGAATGTAGAACAAAACAGCACAGGAACAGGCTCTTCAGACCACCAAGTCTGTGCCAACCATGATGCCATTCTAAACTAATCTTATCTGCCTGCACACGACCCAAATCCTTCTATTCCCTGCCTGTTTATGGGTCTGTCTAAATGCCTCTTAAATGTTGCTATCATATCTGCTTCTACCATCTCCCCTGGCCGTGTGTTCAAAGCGCCTTTGTGTAAATAATGTGCCTCGAACATAATCTTTAAACTTGCCCTGTCTCACCTGAAACCTGTGCCCCCTAGTGTTTGACATTTCTGTCCTGGGAAAAAAACTCTGATCATCCACCTCATCCATTCCTCTCATTATTTTATATACCTAGGAGCAAAGATCTGTTGGGGAATTATTCCTGATATCCTGGTTTTTATCCCTCAGTTGCCATCACAACAACAAATTGTCCATTATCACATGGCTATTTTAGGAGCCTAATGCATCTAAATTAACTGCTGCATTTTCTATACTACAACAGTGACTTTATCAGCAGTGTCAGTAAAGCACCTTGACACATCAGTGATTATGAAAGGCACTACCGAATGCAAGTGATACAGAGGACCAAACGTTGTCTTTTAGCTTCTGAAGATTTTAGCCTTGTGAATACAGTTTAGTTGCTTAAATAATAATCAAAAGTTGGCAGTATCACCAAGGAATTATGACTTTAACATAGAACTCCCATTAAGAGGAAAATTGAGCAGTTAGTAAGGTATTGTCTTATGAATATGTTCACATGATTTCCTTCACGAGACAACGGATCAGAGATTGTTTTTCCCTGAAATACTATTTAGTCAACCAGAAGTGAACAAAATGCAGAGCATTTATGAAGAATTTCCACAGCATGTAAGTAGCTACTGAAAGAACTTCTTCCTAGGAGGGGAAAGCACAATTGAAAAACTTGTATCGGTTTTTGCTGTTAAAAAGTAATATGCAGTATTACATCAATTTAAGGTCTTTTTTTATTCACTTGGGATTTCGAAGTTGCTGGCTGGCCAGCATTTATTGCCCGTCCCTAATTGCCCTTCAGAAGGCAGTGATGAGCTGCCTTCTTGAACCACTTCAGTCCACATGCTATAGGCTCACCCACAATCCCCTTAGGAAGGGAATTCCAGGCTTTTGATCCAGGGATACTGAAGGAATGGCGATACATTTCCATGTCAGGATAGTGATTGAGAGGAATATTTAGGTGGTAGTGGTCCCATATACCTACTGGCCTTGTCTGTCTAAATGATAGCGATTGGGTATTTGAAACATGCTTGTTGAAGGACCCTTGATGAACTTCGGCAGGGCATTTCATAGATCGTATATCAGCGATATCAGTGTGCATCAGCGATGGAGGAAGTGCATGTTTGGGGATGTGGTGCCAGTTAAGTAGACTATTTTATTCTGCATGGTGTCAAGCATCATGAGTGCTATCGAAATTGCTATCATCCAGGAAACTAGGAAGTATTCTATCAAATTTCCAACTAGAACCTTGTAGATGGTGGGCAAGCTTTGGGGAGTTAGGAGGAGAATTACTCACTGCAGCATTCCTAGTCTCTGACTGGTTATTGTAGTGATAGTATTTGTATGGGTAGTCCAGTACCATTTGTAGTCAATGATGATCTTCAATATGTTGATAGTGGGAAATTCAGAAATGGTGAAGTTATTGAATAATTTAGGGGAGGCAAAGGCTTAAAGGGATTATCACTGGACTATTAATCCAGAAAGGAGAAAGTGAGGGCTGCAGATACTGGAGATTAGAGTGAAAGAGTGTGGCACTGGAAAAGCGCAGCAGGTCAAGCAGCATCTGAGGAGCAGGAGAATTGACGTTTCAGACATAAGCCCTTCATCAGGAAAGTGGGGGTGGGAAAGGAGGCTGGGAGATAAATAGGAGGGTGGGGTGGGGATGAGGTAGCTGGGAAGGCGATAGGTAGATGCAGGTGGGGCCTGATGGTGTTAAGCCGGGGGAGATGATCACCCTCAACAACTTCTCCTTTGAATCCTCCCATTTCTTTCAGACCAGAGGTTCCTGGGCACCCGCATGGGCCCCAGTGATGCTTGCCTCTTCATCAGATGCATGGAACATTCCATCTTCTGCAGTTACAAGGAGATTGAACAGTGCATCAATTTCACAAACACCTTCAACTCTAACCTCAAGTTCACATAGACCATCTCGGCACCTCCCTCCACTTCTTCATCTCCATCTGCAGTGATCTACTCAACATGGACAACAATTTCATACCCCCCAACTCCCACAGCTACCTGGACTGCATCTCCTCCCACCCACCCCCTTGTAAAAACACGATCCCTTAGTCCCAACTCCTCTGCCGCATCTGCTCCCAGGAGGAGCAATTCCACTCCTGGATATCCCAGATGGTCTCCTACTTCAAAGGTTAGATTAGATTAGATTCCATACAGTGTGGAAACAGGCCCTTCGGCCAAACCAGTCCACACTGACCCTCTGAAGAGTAACCCACAATCTGACTAATGCACCTAACACTATGGGCAATTTAACATGGCCAATTCACCTGACCTGCACATATTTGGGCTGTGGGAGGAAATTGGAGCACCCGGAGGAAATCCACACAGACACGGGGAGAATGTGCAATCTCCACACAGTCTCCCAAGGCTGGAATTGAACTTGGGACCATGGTGCTATGAGGCAGCGATGCTAACCACTGAGCCACCATGCTGCCCCCCCTCCCCTCAAGACCGCAATTTCCCTTCACACGTGATCAACAATGCCCTCCGGTACATCTCCTCCACTTCCCGCACCTCCGCCCTTGAATCCCACCCCTCCCACCACAAGAAGGATAGAGCCCCCCAATCCTCACCTTCCACCCCACTAATCTCCAGATATAGCACATTATCCTCCGCTATTTCTGCCATCTACAATCAGACCCCACCACCAAAGATATATTCCCCACCCCATCCCAATCGGCATTCTGCAGAGAATATTCTCTCCACAACTCCCTCATTAGGTCCATGCCCCCCACCAACCTATTCTCCACACCCACACCTTCCCCTGTCACTGCAAGTGATGTAAAACCTGCGCCCTCACCTCCATCCAAGGTACCAAAAGGCTGATACATCTGGCTGATACTTTCCTGCACATCTAAACACCTCGTCTGTGTCCATTGCTCATGATGTGGTCGCCTCTACACTGGGGAGGCCAGACGCCAACTCGTGAAATGTTTCAGGGAACATCTCTGGGACACCCGCACCAAACAACCCCACCACCCTGTGGCTGAACATTTCAAGTCCCCCTCCCATTCCCCCAAGGACATGCAAGTCCTGGGCCTCCTCCATCGCCAAATTCTAGCCATCTGACACCTGGAGGAAGAATGCCTCATCTTCTGACTTGGGACCCTCCAACTACTGGGCATCAATGCCAATGTCACCAGTTTCCTCATCTCCCCTTCCCTCACCTCATCCCAGATCCAACCCTCCAACTCGACACTGCTCCCTTGAACTGCCCCACCTGAACATCTTCCTTCCCACCAATCCGCTCCACTCTCTCCTCCGACCTATCATCATCACCTCCCACCTTCATTTTCCTATCGCCTTCTCAGCTATCCCACCCCCACCCCCAACATCCTATTTATCTCCCAGACCCCTTCCTCACCCCCACATTCCTGATGAAGGGCTTATGCCTGAAACAATGGTTCTCCTGCTCCTCGGATGCTGCCTGACCTTCTGTGCTTTTCCAGTGCCACACCTTTTGACTATTGATTCAGAAACTCAGCTAATGTTCTGGCAACTCAAATTGAAATTCTACCAAAGCAGATGTTGGACTTTGAACTCCATGAAATAAAGCTTGAATTAAGAATCTGTTAATGACCATGAATAATTATAAAAACACTTTTGGTCCATTAATGACCTTCAGGGAAGGAAATCTGCCCTCCTTACCTGGTCAGAGACAAAGAAACTGCAGATGTTGGAATCCAAGATAGACAAGCAGGAGGCTGGAAGAACGCAGCAAGCCAGGCAGCATCAGGAGGTGGTGAAGTCAACATTTCAGGTGTAACCCTTCCTGAAGAAGGGTTGCATTTGAAACATTGATTTCTCCAGCTCCTGATGCTGCCTGGCTTGCTGTGCTCTTTCAGCCTCCTGCTTGTCTATCCTTACCTGGTCTGGCCTACATATGACCCCAGACTCACAGCAATGTGGTTGACTCTCAACTGCCCTCTGAGTCATTAGGGATGGTAAATGAATGTTGGCTTAGCCAGTGTTGCCTAAATCCTTTGAACAAATAAAAAAGGATGTCAAGGGTAATTGTTAGATTCCCTCTTGTTGGAGATGGTCATTGTGAGGAATGAATATCACTTGTAATGTGTCATCCGAAGCCAAGACATTGTCAAGGCCTTGATGTCAAGGGTTATGCTGTAAACACTATAACTTTCCAAATCCAAACAAAAGTGTGGACCAAGATGTAAGTCTGTCGGGGATATTTGGCTGTCAGGCATCATGTAATTAGAATTCATTTGTTCATGCATTAAAAAAAATGGTTCCTCAAAAACGAACATTTATTTCAAAAGAGTCTTAATAAGTGACAAATTAGAATGGACATAGGCACCAACCTTCTATCTGTTTAAAGCAGAAGTGAAAAATAGTCCCTGGGATGTTCAGGAAGCAGGCTTGATCCTCATTTTATAAAGAGTGAAGATCACCTGACCTGTTTGAGCAGATGACGCAAAAGCCACTTGCTGCTTCATTCAACGAAGCACCTGATGAAGACAAAATATTAATCCAATGTAACAAGTTCGCATTAAATATTTTTAGAGAAATATGAATTACTATCATTGAACTTAAAGTAATTTTGGGTCTGATTTTAACGGCATCATTGATTGGGTTTTGAATTAGTTAAAATCTCAGTTCAGAAATAAAGAGGTGTGCATACTGAACTGTGTTTGCAGGTGCTACAATATACATTCATATCATACTTGAATGCTGAAAGAGTTTCCTATTTGTTTCACAAAGTCTTAAGGAAACGGACAGAGAATGAGATATTACCTGAGGCACCAAAATCAATTGGCCAATTAGCTGGGTGTTAAGGAGTCATGGAGTCCCTACGATGTAGAATAATTCTGCACTGACTCTGTGAAGAGCAGCACACTCAAACCCGGTCCCCCACCCTGTCCCGACATTAACTATGGCTAACCAACATAGTCGACACATCCCTGGACATAGAGTCATAGAGATGTACAGCACGGAAACAGACCCTTCGGTCCAACACGTCTATGCCGACCAGATATCCCAACCCAATCTAGTCCCACCTGCCAGTACCTGGCCCATGTCCCTCCAAACCCTTCCTATTCGTATACCCATTCAGATGCCTTTTAAACGTTGCAATCGTATAGCCTATGGAAAACTAGCATGGCCAATCCACCTAAGTTGTACACCTTCGGACTTTGAGCAGAAACCAGAGCTTCCAATGGAAGCCCACACAGACACAGGGAGAACATGTGTTATGGATCAGCCCAGACCCCCTCAAAACATTTCAAGAAGTTAGGCCAGACCCTAACTTTTCTGGTTGTTTTAAGCAAATGTAATGTGGATATTCCAGGAGTGATGCAATTGGTCAAACCGCTCAGCTTTAAACAAAACAGGATTTATTTTCAGATTACCGAATGAAACACGAACAAAAGAGAACAGAATATAGAATAGCTTAACCTATATGAAAATGCAACTGACTCTATCACAACTTAATGACGCTGATCCAATTTCCTGCAACATTCCCATAAACATATCCCTTGGCAAAAAGGTAAATTCAAACACAGGTTCTTTCAAGAGAGATGTCAGAGAGAGAATCAGCATGGAATCTCTTTTCATTGTAGCTGTTTTTCCAAGTCCCCAGCTAAAAATTAAACCAAACTAGAAACACCTATGAACGGGGAGAATTGGCCACTCCCCTCTCATTGTACAACTGATTGTTGCCTGAGGCAGTATCTGTTCTCCATCATCAAAGTGGCCTAATCCCAGTCAATTCGGAACCTCTGCTTTTTACAACTCCTTTTTAAAGAAGCCAAGGATAACATAACCTTGTTAAGAGAGGAGCATTGTCACACATGCAAACTCCACACTGTCACCCAAGTTTGGTGACCCACACTGTCACCCAAGGGCCCTGGTATTATGAGGTAGCTAGTGCTAACCACTATGCTACTGTGATATTTGGAAGCTTTTCTTTATTTTGGATGGTGAAGGTTGTCTTTAAGAACATGATATCAAGAAATATGAAGGATATTAAGAAATAAGCAAAAGTGAAATTGTTGAGGAAACAGTTGCTTAGAACTTAGTGGAATGATCAGTTATGGCCTTACTCACTTCGCAACACGTTGCATTGACTTAAACAGCATTAAGTATTAAGTTATGGTGCTTTTTTTATTTATTGCAATATGTTTTACTGAGTAAAGATCCAGCCTTGATAATAAATTAACATTAAATTGCATGATCAGCCATGACCATATTGAAAGGTGATGCAGGTTCGAATGGCCAAATGGCCTACTCCTGCTCCTATTTTCCCATGTTTCTATAATGAGACTGAAATTCTGTATGTTGGAAATAAGATTATCTCAGCTCCTTCAGAAACTAATTTTTTTACAAATCCCTGATCCATCCACATATTCATAAGTTTAATCTTTGAAGTAAATATGGTAAAGCAACAACAGTCATGTACTCCAATAAACACAAACTGACCCTCATAAGGATTAACATTTTTAATACAGATGCATTGAATGAGAACCAAGATGAAACAGTAAACTGGAAAGGCAAGTTTTAGTAACGTAGTGGCATGATTGCTTATACAAGAGCTTGCATGGCAATATTCAGTTCTTATGACACCCAGATATGTAGAATCATAGAATCCTTACAATGTGGAAATAGGCTCTTCGGCCCAATAAGCCACTGAAGAGTAACCCACCCAGACCCATTTCCCCACCTATCATCCTATATTTACTCCTAACTAATGTACCAACCTAAACATCCCTGAACACGATGGGTAATTTAGCATAGCTAATTCATCCAACCTGCGCATCTTTAGGATTGTAGAAGGAAACCCGAGCACCCAGAGGAAATCTACATAGACACAGGGAGAACGTGCAAACTTGACACAGATAGTCACCTGAGGCTGGAATCAAACCCAGGTCCCTGACACTGTGAGGCAGCAGTGTTATCCACTGAGCCACTGTCCGCCCCAATGTGGCTTGACAATGAATGGTGGCAGGCTATTTACTTACCCATCATATCTTAACATAATTGTACTCTGTTGTAGAATGACAAGAAATGAAAATATTGGATAGCAATCACAAGGAATGTTAGTCAATGTTCCCTCCCAAACCCAGCAATACCACAGTGAGAGATAGTACACCTAGCTCAGATCCACTGACAGTACCAGAAATTAAATTTGGTATATTGAATATCTGTACAACTAAGTTACTCACTGGATAAACATGCACACCATGGGAAAACTAACTTTGTATATATCAGCATTTTTGCTTGGGTTATGTTTAATTTTGATCAAGTGTACGATAAAATATTACATAATGGGAACAGATTCAGGTATGACAAAAAAAGAAAGACAGACTTAGCTGCGGCTTGTGATTTATTATAACGTCCAAACTACGCAATCTTTCCTGTGGGCGCTGGGTTGTTTTGTTGGATGAGTATATGTGACCTGGTATCAGCCAGACCAGTAGGTGTTGTTATTCACCTTGGCATAGGAGATTCCCCTATCAGAAATAAATGCCAATCAGATTTTCTTGAAACTGCTGTTTATCTAACGATTGGAAAGACTTGTATGAAAAGATGAGTGTTAGGTTACTGTGTGCTGCTGCATGATGTAGCAGAACCCTTATCCTCTCTCACTCCCCATCAGAATTTGATATTAAACAAATGGTGGGTACATGGAAAATGTAGCATGGTCTTTTCAAGATGGCTGTGGAGTAGGGGAGCTGACCCTGGGGCTGATCCTTTCCTGTCAGTTTTCTTTCCCTTTATTTTTTTTCATTTTACTTCAGCTCTTTTTATTTTTTCTTTGTTTTCTTTTCTTTTAAGCCTGGAAATTGGCAGGTAAAGGAGGAAGCTTCCAGCGACAACAGCAGCAGCAATACCAGGTCAAGCCAGAAACGGCTCCATCTTAGGTCCAGGTCTCCTGGTGAGTAAGGAACAGGTGCTGGCTGACTCCACAGAGCAGACATGCAGATTAGTCTGAAGCTCCAGGTCCACAGCTCGGCCCAGGCACCTGAAGGAGGAGAAAGGCGCTTTCGGCCTGGTGAGGCGGTCTCCCTGTGTGGTGGTCTCCCTGTGTGGCAGTCTTGCCCCATCATGGAGGTCTCGTCCCCCTGCGGAGGTCTTCTTCATCTGCATCCATGTAGGTATAGTAGGCAGTCTCGGCCCAGGCATGGCATTCTTTATCAGCGGAGGCTTCAGGTGTAGAATCCAGTGGCCCAGCATGGTGGTCTCGGCTTGGCTGCTTCTTCAAGGTATTCCATCCTTCCTCAGTCAGCTCTCCCTGAGCCCAGGAGCTGTGGACAGAACTGTGATGAACCTTGTCTTAATTTTACTTTCTTTTTATTACTATGTATGACCTCTGTCATTAATGTAAGCACTGTGGTGAGGCAACTTACAAAACTTTTCACTGTAATTTTCATGTAAAAGTACATCTGACAATAAATTTCTATTTCTAATATTTTCATTTTAGTAATTGATTCCACAACCCCTGTGAAAGACCTCAATAGTCCCTGATTGACTAACATAACCAATCTCTGCCCATTGGCAGATACAGACACTGGAAACTTTCCATTTGTCTCTGACAAATGAGTGTGTCTAGCTGTAAAGTAAACGTTTTCTAAGTTTTGTCCTATTTTGGGAAAGCTTTTTGTAGTATAAGCAAAGCTGAACCTACAGGGACATAGGGAATAATTAATAATAACTTGTAATATATTAGATTTGTCATGACAAAGAACAGCTTTCAATCACTCACTCCTGATGATATTAACCCATCTTTTTCAATAATGACCTTTAGAAAAGAAATCTGACATTCTTACTTTGTCTGACCTACATGTGACTCCAGACCCACAGTAATGTGACTAATTCATAGCTGCCTTCTGAAATGCTTACCAACACATTTACATCATGGACAATTAAGGTTGAACAGCAATTACCTCTCCTGTTAACAATAGCATGAAAGAATACATTTTTTAAAATTTATCCAATTCCCCATTAAAGTTTTCTGCTGTATTTTTCTTACTTCTCTCTAGATGGTCCATTCTGCACATGTATTTACTTCCTAAGCAAAATATTTCAAATGGCACAGATATGGAATTTAATTACAGTGATGTACTTAATGCATCCAACCTTTCTCCTGCAATGGATGTTTGGACAAGGTCAACAGGGATACACATCTAGTCTTTCAACCATTCCATGACACCAGGATACAAATTCCGATCACTTTATGTTGCTGGATAATTTTGGCATTTTAACGCTGAAGTTGATGTGACCACAAGCTGAGACATTCAAAATTATATACTGCTACTGCTGCAAGTAGATCCGTTGTCTTTAGTTCAGGATTTATTATTCAGAAAACAATTTAAGGATGGAGTTTGGTGAACAGTTTGATCAATATGTCACAGGAGAAGGACTGAGATTTATTTTGTGTCAATAGTAAAAGTAAGTCAGCACAGTATAACACAATAATATCGATATCAAAGGTTTCTACCATTCCGTGGGTTGCCACTTTGCTGTGGAGGAGAGGCTTGAGTGTTCCGTTGATCCTAAGAGCAATGCCATTGGGAGTTCTCAACTCCTGGCAGGGCCATTCAAGGCAGTAAGGTTGGAAGGGAGGAACCAGACAAAGCACAGTCCAAAGCAAGTCGTCAATGGCAAACTGGACAGAAGACATCAATGGCTGAGACGGCAGGTAAAGCCTGCAGCACTAAGGAAATCCCAAATCATAGAGGTTTTCTTACCACTGAAACTGGATCCACCTTCCGTTGAGGACGGTGTCTCTGCTGATGTACAAAAGCCTTCCCATATTAAAAGGTGTCCCACATAAGGTGTATGCCTAGAGGAATTCAAAGCCCCACACATACAACATAAGCCCCGATGTGATTGCAGGAGGGAAGGGGGACAGAATTGTAAGATCTAAAAGTTCACAACTTTGGAACTAAATGTAGGTGGTGGGCTCAGTCATTTCACTCTGGGAATAGGAATAGAAAGTGTTTTGGCAGCTTTCTCCACGACTGAGTAGCCCTTTTCAGGATCCACTCTGCAAGGCCCTGAAGACGTTGCTGTCTGAAACAGCATGGGGAATTACTGTGGGGTGTCCTGCAATTAATGTGTTTCAACTTCACTAGTTTATTCCCATTTCAGAGAACAGCTTTTATAATTCAGTTCATAACAGATGGACAATCGCAACTGTTAGAGAGTGTTTACCAATGATAGCAATGAATGTTTTTAATAATGTCTCTAATTTCTGTTGCTAAAACCTGATAAAGGAATGACTATGTTGTACAAATGATCATAGCATTTCAAATGTCGTAAACACTAAATAAATTCAATGAAATGCAATCTTGCCTTTGAGTCTAAGCTTGTAGTTTCAAGCTCCACTTTAGAGATGATTGCAAAATCTGGGTAGACTCTTTAAAGCAGGCTATTGGACACATTGGTGTCTTTTGGATTTGAAGTTAAATTGATCCCTTATCTGAAATTTTAAAAAAATGCTACCAAGAAAAGCAAGGAGTTCCTGGTGCCCTCAGTTTCAATGGTGATTCCAAACACTGTTTGTGAGAACTAAGTGCAAGTTAAAAACATAATAACAGAAGAACTAGGAGCAGAAGTAGGTAATTCAGCCCCTCAAGCCTGCTCCACCATTTGACAGATCATGGCTCAACTCCACTCTTCTGCGTTAGCTGATCTTTCCAGTTATCTCTACATGAAACTGGTTTTTTTCAAAAGGTAATTGATTGACTCTTCAGCCTTTGAGCACAAAGGAACTTAGGTTCAGGATTCTTGTCAGGTTAACGTGACAGTTCAGTTGTCAGTTAGACAGGAAAGTGCACTATCAGCATTCATTTCAAAAGAGTCATAGAATAATAGAGATGTACAGCATGGAAACAGACCCTTTGGACCAACCTATCCATGCAGACCAGATATCCCAATCCGAGATAGTCCCACCTGCCAGCATCCAGCCCATATCCCTCCAAACCCTTCCTATTCATATACCCATCCAAATGCCTCTTAAATGTTGCAATTGTACCAGCCTCCACCACTTCCTCTGGCAGCTCATTCCATACACGTACCATCCTCTGTGAAAACGTTGCCCCTTAGGTCTCTTTTATATCTTTCCCCTCTCACCCTAAACCTATGCCCTCTAGTTCTGGACTCCCTGACCCCAGGGAAAAGATTTTGCCTATTTACCCTATGCATGCCCCTCATAATTTTGTAGACTTCTATAAGGTCACCCCTCAGCCTCCGATGCTCCAGGGATAACAGGCCCAGCCTGTTCAGCCTCTCCAAGAGCAAAAATGTAATGCCGAGGCTGTACAAGGCTCTGGTCAGACTACACCATGATCAATTTTGGGCCCATATTAAGGATGGGTGTGCTAGCCTTGGAGGTGGTCCAGAGGAGGTCGACAAGAATGATTCCCGGGAATTAGGTTCTTGTCATTTGAGGAGTGGCTGACAACTATGGGCCTGTTCTCAATGGAATTTAGAAGGATGGGAGGATCTTACTGACAGAGGCCTGGATAGACTGCATGTGGAGAAGTTGTTTCCACTAATAGGAGAGACGAGGACCTGAAGGCACAGCCTCAGAGTGAAGTGATGACCCTTTAGAACTGAGATGAGGAGGAATTTCTTCAGCAAAAGAGTAGTGGAAATCTGTGTAAGTTATTGCCAAAGAGGGCTGCGGAGGCAAAGCCATTAAGTATATTTAAGACTGAGGTAGATTGATTCTTGATTATTAAGGGGATCAAGATTTACAGGGGGAAGGCAGGAAAATGGGGTTGAAAAGCATATCAGCCATTAACGAATGGCGGAGCCGACTCGATGGGTTGAATGGCTTAATTTTGTTCCTATATTTTTAGTCTTATGGCCATTGAATTACGAAAGGTGCTTTTTCTTTGTTGTTTTTCTTGCTTTTCTTTGATGCATCTTGTGCTTTATTTTAAAAAAGATGTCTCGTATTTCTATTACTGACAGTATCAGTTTTTTGCATCGAACCTAACGCAATTCATTATGTCTTTATTTGTCGACAATGGGTTCTCAGGTATAACTCATAAATAAATACATTTTTCATTTATTGCTTTAGCTGCATTTGATTTGAGGGATTTTGTGGAGTAGGTCTGATATATGGGTCTATCATTTGGAGTCATGAAAAGTAAGTTAATTTTCAATTGTTAGACAAACTAATTTGTATTTTAGTTCCCTCTGCAGATCAATGATAAATTAAGAGTGTATTGTGTAAAGAAGACTAATTTGGGGAGAGTATAATTTTCAAAGTTTAGTTTGGATTAATCCAAAATATGCTGTATATAATCAGTAGAAACTTGTTATTCCTAAGATCGATAAAGTGTTTAACGTATGTTCGTGGAACTTAAACCTGAAGCTGAACCACTTCTCAGCTGTTCACAGCATGTTTTTGACGGAAGGCTCCACTAACTGCTCCAGCTGAAAGAAACTGAACGTGGGTAGGAAGAACATTGAAGGCAGTTGTAAAATACTTTCAAACACTTACATTCACAATGTAAACATCCTTTCAACAAAAACTGCAAAGGACTATTCACTGAAAATTTCACAACCAGAGCAGGATAAAATCGAGATCAGACACTATATGCTTTTTGAAATACAGAAGCTAGAGATGTGCACAAATGTGGTCTAACCAAAATTCTATACAATTTTAGCAAAACTTTTCTTCTTTGCAATTCTACTCTTCTAGAATGAACTGCAAAAGCTTTGTTTTTATTCTGACTGTTAACCCGAATTGCTACTTTTCATGATTGTGAATCTGCATCAGTCCTCCTCAGTATTATAATTTCTTACCCTCCAGAAACTGTGAATCCAGGTGTCTAATTTGCAAGCCAAATTATTTATGTCAATTGCAATCAACAATAGTCCAGCACTGATCCATTTGAAATTTCATTTTCTACTTTCAGGCTTCTGAGGCCACTCCCTTTCATGCTATTTCTCTGCTTTTTGGCTTGTATTCAACTTGCTATCAGTTCTGCTACTGATCCCCTGGCTCCACCTGTTCTAATGGTAGGCATAAATCTATTTTCTTGAGGATATTTCAGTGCAAAAATTCAGGTTTGGAGTTATCAGAATTCTGTGTGAATCTATCTTCAGAAAGTAAGGGGAGAGGCATGCCAAATATGAACTACTTTAACTTGAAATTAATTAAGTGTTGTCTATGTATTGACATAATGCAAAAAAATGTAACTGCTGATGACCCTTCTGAAAACTCAGAATTGGGAATTTCTACAATGCCTTTCTGAAATTCTAGTGGAAATATCAGCAACTCATGACAAATTCACATTAAAAGCAACAGATTTCACAAAAGTTTAGAACTTTTGGATCTACTTTGAAAATGGGCTAGGATTTGATTGTAATTAAAATATTTATTTGCAGCAAGCATTAATCCTGGAATATCTGGAAGTGCATCCTGAAGAAAAGAGAGTCCAATTTAGTAAAGAAATAGATATGTGTTCCTTGATGTGCAGGCAATGCTGCCTGTATTGCAATTAACTTGTGCAAAACATTGTTAACAGTTGGAAGTAAAAGTTGTTTGCTTTGGTTTGGAACAACATCCCATTACTCAAGTGCATCAGTCAAATTCTATTGATAAGATGCTTCATTGCCAAGATGCTTCATCTCTTTAGACTGTTAGATATACATCCTGTCAAACAGATGTTGACAACACCAGAGTAAAGATTACTTTCACTGCCTCCCACTCCCCAGAAGAAAAAGACAATATTGGGAGGCTTACAAGGAAAACTGGGGGAGAGAATGTGGTCAAATGTTTCCTTTTGAAATTATAAAGTTAAATACGTACTTATTATATGATGCATTTTATACATGAGAACTCCAAAGTTGTTAATGGTGTTAGATGGGTGCATTTATCTAAAAACCACACTAGAGAAATGAAAATCTGATTCAATGTTCTTTAAGGTTGACTTAAAAAGCTGTGTGTTATTTGTTAACTAGTAAGTAAGGTGAGCTTTTGTTGATTCAGACTCTTTGAACACTTTCATCTTACTTGTTCAGTCATTTCTGCAGTTCTTTAGTCAAAAGCTGATTTGCATGGGGTGGTCATTTCTGGTAATAAGCACACCTACACAATCTAATAGAGGAATTGAAAACTCCATACCTGATGACTTTCAGTGGCTACATCTTAACTTGATGAGTCAGACAAAATGCAGTGAAGGACGTTTTATTACTCAATGAACTACAACAGATTCTTATCTAAAGCCTCTTTGAAACCTGAAAGTTTGCAGTTAAAAGCATTTACAAAAATGCAGTTTTTTTTATTTATAGGAAATAGTTCCTCTTCGGTTCAACTGACAAGTTTCTTCAGTTTTGTTCCATTTAAATATGTTTTGTGTGGTTTGTTTTTCCAAGTGGTTAAAACAAGAATTCAGCAGAATTTTAAATTCTGATGAAAGATTTTCTGGTAGGGTTTTTTGTTTCTTGAACTAGCCGGAGTTAGAGCTAGACTTAATTGCCCAGTGATTTCAGATCACATTTCAAACACACAATGACCCAGATCTTCCGGTGTCTGGAAACTCGTAGTCCAGACATACCCCTAAAAATACATGTCATAACCCCTCAGAAATCCTGATGCACTGACTACAAGAGAAATACCTAGACAGTTTAAAAATCCAACCCTACATACAATCCCTTTAAAAAAAAGTCTCCAACTCTGAGTTAGAGTCAGCGATATTGGATAGTTGCCGAGGAACTAATAACTGATGAAAAAAGTTCAAACTTGGGTAACTATAAAACTGACAACAGCCCCCTCAGGATATCTCTATCAAGCCCCCAATCTCCTGATTTGACATTCCCATACCATGAACCAACTTCCCTGACCCAATTACCTTCTTGATCCCCAACCAAAAGCCTTGCCAACTCAATGCCAAACTTCTATTCCTGAATTCCTGAACCACCACTCACCTCCGCCCCGATCAAACCAATATGCCTACCTACAGATCACCAACTAGACCTGACTCAACTCTACAACCTGCTTACACACCAACCTGGCTTCCCTTGCCTTCCATTGCCACTTGTAGTGTCTAATCATCCACTCGCCACCCTACCCCTTGCCCAACTGCCAATGTTTCTCCTCACCTATCTGCCACTCTACCCCTTTATACGGTCACCTTACACACTTAACTTCACAGTTTCTAAAATAGCCTTTGGGACCTTCAAATGGGGTTTACTTACATAAATAAGGCAGCTACTGCCATAAAAATGGAATGTCTCTTATGGGAAGTTTCTTGTTGCTGCTTCCTGCAAAATTGGAATTTTGAGAAGATATGCTCTATTATTCACTGTTCAATGAGACCAATATGCTAAATAGAGAAAAATATTATTTCCAAGCAGCTTTTAAAATGTCGGAACTAAATTTGAGAACAGATTTCTTTGGAGATTGCTTCAATTGATCACAAAGGGAGATCGTTGGAAACCTCGTTAATTCACCTTTTTTTAGATTAGATTCCCTACAGCATGGAAACAGGCCTTTCGGCCCAACAAGTTAACACCGACCCTCCAAAGAGTAACCTACCCAGTCCCATTTCCCTCTGACTAATGCACCTAACATTATGAGCAATTTAGCATGGCCAATTCACCTGACCTGCACATCTTTGGACTGTGGGAGGACACCCACGCAGGCACAGGGAGAATGTGCAAACTCCACACAGACAGTTGCCCAAGGCTGGAATCAAACCTGGGACCCTGTGCTGTAAGGCAGCAGTGCTAACCACTGAGCCACCGGGCAGAAGGCAATGTTAAAGAATTTGCTTTTGTTCAACACAGGCACACCTTGTATTGATAATGAGAAGTAAGGTATCCTTGAAGACTAGCAGATTGTGGTTTTTTTCATGTGTTCAAGGAGACACTTTGATGCATAACTGAGTTTTTGACAATAGGTAATCATAGAAAAATATGATGAGGACTAAGGAAATAAATTAATCATTGATCACTGGTACATTAGACAGATCGATAAGCTTCATATCTAAGATGGCAGCTGAGTAGCTTGTCCCTCCGTCCACTTCATCTTTTTTTCTATTTTGTGTTTGTTTTTCTTCTCTATTCTTTCTTTTGACCTGAGACTCCCGGACTCAGCACAGAGCTGCGAGGTGTCCTCTCAGTCTGGTATGGCAGCCTCCTGGCCTGGCATGGCAGCCTCCTGGCCTAGCATGGTGTCTACTCAACCCAGCGTGGTGGTCTTTCAGTGATCCAGCATAGCCTCAGTATGGATTTGCAGTCTCAAGTTCTCTCCTAGACTTGAAACTGCGAGGTGAAGCCCAGCTCAGTCTGGAGTCAAGGAAGCTGGGTGACAGCATGGACTGGGTTGGAAGGGTGTTGTGAACTTTTTATTTCTCTATTTTCTAATTTATTCCTACAATCTGCAATGTCGGACCTTTTATTTCTTTGTTTTTCTAATTTTTTCTCCTCAGAACTTGTACTGTAGAACCTGTATCGAGGTACCTTTATACATAAGATGGCACCATAAGTGGTGACTGGTGAACCTTTCATTGTACACATTTGAGTACATGTGACAATAAAGCTAATTCAACTCAGTAATGTGGCCTATCTTGAATTATTTTACCACCACGCTTTGTACCACCAATTTTGAAATGGAACAATGAAATGAACTCCCTTTCCTCAACGTCCCAGTTGAGAGATCAGCCAGAGTGTTCTCTATTGCTGTCCACCACAAACCCTCGGTTCACTGGTCAGTATACATGTTGTGTTCTATGCAATTTAAGATTGGCCTTACAAGAGATCTCATAAACAGGCCCTGAACCATTTTCTCACTGTATACATTTGATGCATTAGAATCATCATGTGAGATCATGGTTACCTTTTTGAATTGGTTCTTAATGATCAAAAAGTTTATTCTCAGCTTTCCTTTTCCAAATGCTTCCACAGGTTTAGGGCAGCACAGTGACTCAGCTGCCTCACAGCACCAGGGACCCAGGTTTGATTTCACGTCGGGTGACTGTGTGGAGTTTACACATTCTCCCGTGTCTTATGTGGGTTTCCTCCTGGTGCCCCGGTTTCCTCCCACAGTCCAACGATGTGCTAGTTAGGTGGGTTGACCATGCGAAATTGTCCTTGGAGTCCAAGGATGTGTGGGTTAGGTGGATTACCTATGGGAAATGCAGGGTTACAGGGATAGGTCAGGAGAATTGGTCAAGGTGGGATGCTTTTCGAAGGGACTATGTGGACTCGATAGGCTGAATGACCTGCTTCTACATACTGTAAGAATTCTATGATTCGACTAAAGTTTGCAAGAGAAACAGGGTGGCTGGTAAACTTATAAGTTTGTGACTTATCAATTAAAAGTCACAGCACACATCAAGTGCTGAAGTAAAGATAACCTGATTTTCTTCAGATTTAAAATAGTTTGGCTGCAGACAACAGAGACAAAGCTCCTGAGCTGATGGAATTTTGATCACTTCTCTGTATTTTGATTCAGCCCCAGCTGTTCAGTTACGTGAGAACCAATCTTTATCATTGATAACTGATCATTAGTGCATAGACCAATCCATTTCATATTGCCAACCAATGCCCCATCTGACAATCCTTTGGCTGCAAATTAATCAATTATTGTTTGCTCAAGCCTCTATACAAATGATGCCTGATCTCAGTGTCAGGTTACTTTCTTTTCAAAATGTGCAGCAATGCTGTAAAATGCTGGTGTTAAAGAAATGAAATCTTGAGCTCCAGAACTTGCAGGTCTCCTTGGCAAACTCTTCCAGTGCAGTTACTCGCTGAGCTGGAAGGTTCATTTTCAGACGTTTTGTCACCAGGCCGGAGGCTCACTGAAGATGTTACCTAGTGTGGTGACAAAACGTCTGAAAATGAACCTTCCAGGTCAGTGAGCAAACCTACATCCAGAACCTCAACCTGAGCAACAAATCTTCTCAAAACCCGCTGGTTACAACACTGGCATCTACCCTACAATATGAAAAATAGTCCAGGTACATCTTGTACACAAAAAGCCAACCTGGCCAATTACTACCTCAGTAGTCTATTATCAATCATCAGTAAAGTGATGGAAGGTGTTGTCAATGATGGTATCAAGCAGCACCTGCTCAGCAACAACTTGCTCAGTGACTATCAGCTTCAATTCCTCTAAGGCCTCTCAGCTCCTGACCTTGTTACAGCCTTGGTTTAAACATGGACAAAAGAGCTGAACTCCAGAAGTGAGATAGGTCAACACCTTGACATCAAGACCTCATTCAACTCAACATGGCATCAAGGAGCCGAGCAAAACTGGAATCAATGGGAATCAGTGAAAAAGATGGTTACAATTGTTGGAGATTAGTTATCTCAGCTCCAGGATGTCTCTGCAGGAGTTCCTCAGGGTAGTGTCCTTGGCCCAAACATCTTCAGTTGCTTCATCAATGATCTTCCTTCCATTTTCGTTCAGAAGTCGGGGGTGGGGGAGTTCACCGATGATTGCACAATGTCCACCGCTACTTTCGACTCCTCAAATACTAAAGCAGTCCATGTTCAAAAGCAATAAGACCTGGACAATATCCAGGCTTGGGGCTAACAAGTAGGAAGTAACAGGCGCAATTGAGGACTGCAGATGCTGGAGATCAGAGTCAAGAGTGTGGTGCTGGAAAAGCACAGCAGGTCATGCAGCATCTGAGGAACAGGAGAATCGACAGTGTGGGCAAAAGCCCTTCATCAGGAATGAGGCTGTGAGCCGAGGAGGTGGTAAGATTAATGGGAGGGAGGTGGGCCTGGGGGGAAGAGTAAGATAGACAAAGGTGGGATAATGGTGATAGGTCAGAGTGGAGGGTGGAGCGGGTAGGTGGGAAGGAAGATGGACAGGTGGGACAGTTCATGAGGGCGGTGCCAAGTTGGAAGGTTGGAACTAGGATAAGGTGAGGGGAGGGGAAATGAGGAAATTGGTGAAATCCACATTGATGCCATGGGGTTGGAAGGTCCTGAGGCGGGAAATGAAGCATTCTTCTTCCAGGCACTGGGTCATTAGGGAGTAGCAAGTAGCATTTATGCAACACAAATGCTAAGTAAAGACTATCCCCAGTAAGAGACAGTCTAACCACCAACACTTGATATTCAATGGCGTTACCATCATTGAATCCCCCACTATCAACATCCTTGGGGAAATCGTTGACCAGAAGCTCAACTGGACTCACCAAATAAATACACCGGCTACAGCAGCAGGATAGAAACTAGGAATACTGTAGTAACTCACCTCCCGATGCCCCAAAACCTGTCTACCACCCACAAGGCACAAGTTAGGAGTATGATGGAATATTCTCTACTTGCCTGGATGGGTACAGCTCCAAAAGCACTCAAAAATCTTGACACCATTCATGACAAAGCAGCCCCCCTGATTGGCACCACATCCACACTCATCCTGTTTCTCCACCACTGACTCTCTACAGCATCAGTGTGAACAGTTTATAATCTAGATAGCATGCATAGCAAAAATTCACCAAAGATCCTTAGACAACACCTTCCAAACCCATGAATATTTATATAGAACATAGAACATAGAACAATACAACACAGAACAGGCCTTTCGGCCCACGATGTTGTGCCGAACATCTATCCTAGATTAAGCACCCATCCATGTATCTACCAATTGCCGCTTAAAGGTCGCCAATGATTCTGACTCTACCACTCCCACAGGCAGCGCATTCCATGCCCCCACCACTCTCTGGGTAAAGAACCCACCCCTGACATCTCCCCTATACCTTCCACCCTTCACCTTAAATTTATGTCCCCTTGTAACACTCTGTTGTACCCGGGGAAAAAGTTTCTGACTGTCTACTCTATCTATTCCTCTGATCATCTTATAAACCTCTATCAAGTCACCCCTCATCCTTCGCCGTTCCAACGAGAAAAGGCAAAGAACTCTCAACCTATCCTTGTACGACCTATTCTCCATTCCAGGCAGCATCCTGGTAAATCTTCTCTGCACCCTCTCCAAAGCTTCCACATCTTTCCTAAAGTGAGGCGACCAGAACTGCACACAGTACTCCAAATGTAGCCTAACCAAAGTCCTGTACAGCTGCAGCATCACTTCATGACTCTTGAATTCAATCCCTCTGCTAATGAACGCTAATACACCATAGGCCTTCTTACAAGCTCTATCCACCTGAGTGGCAATTTTCAAAGATCTATGTACATAGACCCCAAGATCCCTCTGTTCCTCCACCTGACTAAGAACCCTACCGTTAACCCTGTATTCCGCATTCTTATTTGTTCTTCCAAAATGGACAACCTCACACTTGGCAGGGTTGAACTCCATCTGCCACTCCTCAGCCCTGCTCTGCATCATATCTAAGTCCCTTTGCAGCCGACAACAGCCCTCCTCACTGTCCACAACTCCACCAATCTTCGTATCATCTGCAAATTTACTGACCCACCCTTCGACTCCCTCATCCAAGTCATTAATAAAAATTACAAACAGCAGAGGACCCAGAACTGATCCCTGCGGAACTCCACTTGTAACTGGGCTCCAGGCTGAATATTTACCATCTACCACCACTCTCTGACTTCGACCGGTTAGCCAGTTTTCTATCCAATTGGCCAAATTTCCCTCTATCCCATGCCTCCTGACTTTCCGCATAAGCCTACCATGGGGAACCTTATCACATGCCTTACTAAAATCCATGTACACTACATCCACTGCTCTACCCTCATCCACATGCTTGGTCACCTCCTCAAAGAATTCAATAAGACTTGTAAGGCAAGACCTACCCTTCACAAATCCATGCTGGCTGTCCCTAATCAAGCAGTGTCTTTCCAGATACTCATAAATCCTATCCCTCAGTACCCTTTCCATTACTTTGCCTACCACAGAAGTAAGACTAACTGGCCTGTAATTCCCGGGGTTATCCCTATTCCCTTTTTTGAACAGGGGCACAACATTTGCCACTCTCCAGTCCCCTGGTACCACCCCCGTTGACAGTGAAGACGAAAAGATCATTGCCAACGGTACTGCAATTTCCTTTCTTGCTTCCCACATAATCCTAGGATATATCCCGTCAGGCCCGAGGGACTTATCCTCACGTTGTTCAAAATGTCCAACACATCTTCCTTCCTAACAAGTATCTCTTCTAGGTTACCAGTCCATTTCACACTCTCCTCTTCAACAATACGGTCCCTCTCGTTCATAAATACTGAAGAAAAGTACTCATTCAAGACCTCTCCTATCTCTTTCAACTCAATACACAATCTCCCACTACTGTCCTTGATCGGACCTACCCTCGCTCTCGTCATTCTCATGTTTCTCACATACGCATAAAATCCTTGATCTTATCCGCCAAGGATTTTTCATGCCCTCTCTTAGCTCTCCTAATCCCTTTCTTCAGGTCCCTTCTGGCTATCCTGTATCCCACCACTGCTCTGTCTGAACCCTGTTTCCTCAACCTTATGTAAGCCTCCTTCTTCCTCTTTACTAGACATTCAACTTCCCTTGTCAACCAAGGCTCCCTCACACGACCATTTCTTTCCTGCCTGATAGGTACATACATATCAAGGACACGTCGTATCTGTTCCTTGAAAAAGTTCCACATTTCCATCACACCCTTCCCTGGCAGCCTATGCTCCCAACTTATGCTCCTCAAATCCTGTCTTACAGCATCGTAATTTCCCTTCCCCCAATTGTAAAATCTACCCTGTTGTGCGCACCTATCTCTCTCCATAACCAAGGTGAAAGTCACAGAAGGTCAAGGGCAGTAGATAAACAGGAACACCACCAACTGCAAGCCCTCCTCCAAGCTACTCATCATCCAGACTTGGAAATACATTGCTGCACCTTCCTTCTTGTGGGTCAAAATCATGGAGTTGTCTCCCTAAGGGCATTGTGGGTCAACCTACAGCAGTTCAAGGAAGCAGCTAATCACCACCTTCTTAAGGGCAAGGACACTACCCTGAGGAACTCCTGCAGAGATATCCTGGAGCTGAGATAACTAACCTCCAACTACTGTGACCATCTTCCTATGTGTCAGTATGACTCCAACCAACGGAAATCTTTTTCACTGATTCCCATTGATTCCAGTATTGCTCGGCTCCTTGATACCATGTTTAGTTGAATGGCATCGCTTGATGTCAAGGTGTTGACTCATCTCACTTCTGGAGTTCAGCTCTTTTGTCCATGTTTAAACCAAGGCTGTAGCAAGGTCAGGAGCTGAGTGGCCTTAGAGGAATTGAAGCTGATGATCACTGAGCAAGTTGTCGCTGGGTACAGGCGATAAATACTGGCCAGTCACCGACATGCATGTCCCACGATTGAACAAAAACAAGTTATTTCTTATCAAAAAATAAAGGCAGAAGCCAAGGTGAACATTAGCCCCTTAGAGAAAGTGGCTCAGGAAATAATAATGGGGAACCAAGAAATTGCAGATGAATTGAATAAATGCTTTGTGTCAATCTTCACCATAGAAGATGCAAATACCATTGCAAAATTACTAAATAATCAAGGAGGAAAAGGAGAGGAAATACATAAAATAACCATCACTAGACTAAAGGTGTTAGGAAAACTATTGGGACTAATGGCCACTAAGTCCCCTGGACCTGTCGGAGTGCATCCTAGAACACTAAAGTAAGTAGCTATGGAGAGAATTGACACACTGGCAGTGATCTTCCAGGAATCCTTAAGTTCTGGAAAAGTTCCAAAGGTTTGGAAAACTGACAATATAATACCTTTAGTCGAAAACAGCAAGGAGATAAATCAAGTTACAGGCCAGTTATCTACAGCAATTATTGGGAAAATGTTGGAGTCTATTATAAAGGTCTATTATATAGATCTATAATATGATCTAACAGGGCCAGCATTGCTTTATGGAGGATAAATAATACCTGATAAACTTACTACAATTCTTTGAGGAAATAACAAGTAGAATTGATCAAGGAAAAAAAAATGGATGAAACATATTGGGATTTTCAGAAGTCATTTGATAAGGTACCAAACATTAAGCTATTCAATATGAGCCTATGGTATTGGAGGTAGTATGCTGGTATAGATAGAAGATTCGCTAACTAATAGGAAAGAAATGGGCAGTATGGTGACTCAGTGGTTAGCACTGCTGTCTCAGCAGCAGGGACCTGGGTGCGATTCCAGCCTCAGGTGACTGTCTGTGTGGAGTCTGCACATTCTCCCTGTGTCTGTGTGGGTTTCCTTCGGCTGCTCCAGTTTCCTCTGACAGTCCAAAGATGTGCAAGTTAGGTGAATTGGCCATACTAAATTGCCCCTAGTATTCAGGGATGTGTAGGTTAGATGCATTAGCCAGGGGTAAATGTAAAATAGAAGGGTAGGGGAATGGGTCTTGGTGGGTTGCTCTTTGGAGAGTCGGTGTGGACTTGTTGGGCCAAATGGTCTGTTTCCACACTATAGGGATTCTATGACATTTGATATAAGGTTGGAGTGGGGTTGAATTTTCAGCCTGTAATGAGTAGATTGTCACAGGGATCAGTGATGGGGCCACAATTATTTACAATGTATATTAATGACTTGGATGAAGAAAATGCAAGTACTGTAGCCAAGTTTGTGGAAGACTCAAAAGTAAGTGAGAAGGCAGATAGTGAGGATGATACAAGAGTTTGCAGAGGGATACAGATGGGTTAAGTAAATGGGCAAAGACTTGATAGATAGATTATTATGTGCAAAAATTTTAATTCATGCACTTTGAGAGGAAGAACAACAGAGTAGAATATTATTTAAATGGAGAAAAACTGCAGGAAGAAACAGTAAAAAGAGATTTGGGAGTCCTTGTGCATAAATCACAAAATGCTACCATCCAAATAATATCCAGGCCAAAGGGAAGGCAATTGAATGTTGACCTTAATTCCAAAGGGTATGGAGTATAACAATTGGGAGGTTTTGCTAAAACTATATAAAACATTAATCAGACCACAGCTGGAATACTGTGAAAACCTTTGAGTCTCTTATCTAAAGAAAACTATACTGATATTGGAGGCAGTCACGGCACGGTGGCACAGTGGTTAGCACTGCTGCCTCACAGCGCCTGTAGACCCGGGTTCAATTCCCGACTCAGGCGACTGACTGTGTGGAGTTTGCACGTTCTCCCCGTGTCTGCGTGGGTTTCCTCCGGGTGCTCCGGTTTCCTCCCACAGTCCAAAGATGTGCAGGTTAGGTGAATTGGTCATGCTAAATTGCCTGTAGTGTTAGGTATGGGTGGGTTGCGCTTCGGCGGGTCGGTGTGGACTTGTTGGGCCGAAGGGCCTGTTTCCACACTGTAAGTCTAATCTAAAAAGGTTCACCTGCCTGATACCAGGAATGGAGGGATTGTCTGATGAAGAGAGGTTGAGCAGTTTGGGCTTATAGTTGTTGGAATATAGTATAATGAGAGGCAAGCTTTTTGAAGCATATAATATTCTCAGGGGACATGACAAAGGTAATGCAGAGAGCTTGCTTCCTCTTGTGGGAGAATCTAGAATGAGAGGGCATATCTCAGAATAAGGGATCACATATTAAGATAGAGATGAGGATGAATCTCTTCTCTGGGAGGATAATAAATGTTTGGAATTCTTTTGTGGAGACTAGACCATTAAGTATATTCAAGGCTGAGAATTCATCCAATGTCCAAAGGTTGGTGAGTTGTTCATAAGTACCATGTTGCTTTTGGCAAGCATCTTTGGATGAGAAGTCAACGTGCCTCATGAACTTCCGTAGTCCATTCAGAAGATTTTTAATCAGTAAGGAAATCAAAGTTCATGGGCCAAATGCAGGAAAGTGAAGTTGAAAATTATTGAGATCGCATGAAGGTTGGAGCAGACTTGAATGGCTGATTTATTGTTGAAGTCTGTAAAAAACACAATCAGGGAGAGTTTTGAGGACTCTTTATATACTTAATATGTGATGTCAGAGATGTGTGGTTAGATGTGGTACGTTAATATTTAAGATATGGGCAAAGACAGAATTTAATATTGGGGATGTAAAGGTTAATAACTCTGATTGTGTGAATAGCACATCCCATATCGATGATTTAAGAAAACACATAGAGACATTTGAAGGCAGAATGTTCATGGCTAATGCAGAGTAAGACATATTTATACAAAGTGGATATAGTTCCTTAATATGAAATGTTTGAACGTATCATTGATTTACTAATCTCTCCAAAGCCAGGACTAACTGATCTACAACAAGGGGATTAAATTATGTACATATGGCCAGACAAAAATCTTTACTTGCAAACCCTTCAAAGGAAGTTATGATTCTGGGGACTGGAGAGCCACAATGGAGCATGTTTCAGTGGAAGAGCATTTGGGAAACAGTGATCACAATATGACCAAGGTTATTATATAAAAGGACAAGTTACAATCAAGTGGATAACTAGATGAGAGATAACTTCAATCAGTTAAAAAAAAATCTGGTCTAGGTAGATTGAAATCAAAAACCATAGACAAACCACTGTACTTCAATAATGTGAGAACTTCAAAGAAGAGATGGTTCAAGTATAGAAAGAGAAGGGAAAGACATGCAATACTATACTGTCCTGATTAACAAATAATTGTGTATGAAATGGGACTAATAAAAGAGGCTTATCTCAATTTTAAGGTTTATTAAAAAGTAAAGTGTGAACTTCTATATAGATTGAGAAGATTTAAAATAGAGAATAAGAGGAACAATGAAGAGTATGAGAATAAATTAATAGTTTATATTAATCCAAAAGTACTTTACAAATACATAAATAGTAAAGGTTGAGTCAAAAGAAGGATAGTAGCAATTATGAATCAAAAAGATATATAATTCTTTCTGTTTGGGAGACTTTCCTATTTTAATGATTGTCAACTTTCTATGTATCACTCTTTATCTTATCCAATATCTCCACCATTTCCTCCTTTACTAATATGTTGGCAAAATCTTTTCCTGCACCGAAATCTAATGTGATCTCGTCATTTTGTACCTCAGCTGGATGTTTGGATATTAAGGTACAATATTGGAGAGGATCAAAGTGGATAACAAGGTGAGGCTCAGAAAGTTGGCAATCATTAAAGTAGAAAATGTCATTCAGTACAGATGCAATGCATCCTAAAATACTGAGGAAAGGTAGAAATTGTAAAGATCTGGAGAAAATATTTTGATCCTCCTTGGATGTTAAGATTTCTTTCAAATTCATTTTTGAGATGTGACCATCAATGGCAAGTTCAGCTTTTATTGCTAATCTGGAGAAGATGTTAGTCAGCCACCTTCTTGAATCACCTCAGATTTGTGTGTCCACAATGCTGCTAGCAAGGGAAGTCTAAGACTCTGACCTAGTGACATTGAAGGGGGACAGTCAATTAACAAGCTGCTTTGTCTTAGATGATGTCAAGCCTCTTGAGTGTTGGTGGAGATGTACACATTCAGGAGAGTGGATATTATTCTGTCATGCTCTGAACTCATGGCTTGTAGGCGGTAAGCAGGCTTTGGGGAGTCAGCAAATAAATTACTCATCACAGAATTCTCAACTACTGATCTGCTGTTGCAGCCATAGTATTTATATAAATGGTTTAGCTAAATTTCTTTTCAGTGATAACAGCCTGAGTGTTGATGGTGGAGGATTCAATGATGGCGATGCCATTGAATGACAAGGGGAGATTGTTAAATTCTCTTTTGCTGAAGATGGTCATTGACTTGCTATTCTGAGACACAATGTTACTTTGTCACTTAACAGCCCAAGCCTAAAAGTCATCTAGTTCTTGTTGCGTATGGTCATAGACTGCTTCAAAACCGTAAGATGAACAGAGATTGGCTCGCTAACAAGAAAATGATAGCCAGGATAAATGGGTTATTTTTGCATTGACCAATGTATCTAGTGGAATACTCTAGGGCTAAGTGCTGGGGTCTCCACCATTAAACATTCACATTAATGACTTGGGCGAAGAAACTGACTATATTATAGGCAAGTTTAAAGATGATACAAAATTGGAAAGACAAACAAGTTGTGAGGAGATTACAAAGAGTCTTGAAAGGGACAAGAAAGTGAACAAAAATTTGGCAGATGGAGTCAAATATGAGAAAATGTCAGGTTGATCATTTGGTCAGGGAAGGATGGACAAACAGATCATTTAACTGGAAAGAAACTGCAGGAAAATCTAGAACAAACACAGAAAACATTGGAGAAACTCAGCAGATCAGGAAGCATCTTCAGAGAGAGAGAAACAGAGTTAATGGTTCAAATCCAATATGACTTTTTCAGAAATGTAAGGAGTTGGAAAATGGCAGAGGTAGGACCAGGGGTAAGAGGAACAAATGGTGTGGAGGCCCAGTACAAAAGACAAAGGAATGCTAATTGGGGTGGAAAAAAAAGTATTATACATATTTTACATCTCTATTTCGTGGTTTATCACTTTCAATTCATGACAAACTCGAAACATTCATTGTTTTTCTCTCTCTCCAAATAGGTACCAGACCTGCTGAATTTCTCCAGTATTTTGAGTTTGTTTCAGATCCGCAGATATTTGTTCTTATTTATGCAGAATTATGTATCTGGATGTCTTTGAACGTGAATCACAAAAGATTAATGTCCACATAGAAGGTAATTCAAAAGGCCAATAGAATGCTGCTCTTTATTGCAAAGGAGTACAAAGGTAAGAACAACTTGTTACAGCTGTGCAGACTGTTGCATAAGATGACATCTTTTGAATTTCGACAAATTTTTGACTGACAATAGATTCATGCATTGGGGAAGCAGACAAGACAGTGTTGTTATGGCCATAAACATAATCTTATTGCATGGTGTCATAGGTTCAATGAGCTGTGTAGTGATTGTAACAAGGTCAGCCAGCTGAATCTTATAAAGTATGAGTTTCCTGATTGGGGCTGTTAATCTGGTTCAATCAGGGAGCCCTGGCTGACGGATAAAAAGAGGCGTGCCAGAAATTTTGGCACTCCGATAGCTGACTATGAAGAGGCAGTACTAATGTCAAGGACCGTTCATGTGTAAATAAAGGGTGACCTGGTGACAGGATACCAGCCTCAGTGCAGTTATTTCAGTGGCGACGTGAGTAAAGCACATTCCTGAAGAAACTTGCTCACAATATCCATTTTTGAGTTGGGATAAGCCATTATTTGGGAAGCTTGCCTTGATTGAGTCTGCCATTGAAGACTGGACCCAAAATTGGAAAGAATGCATTATTATTTTCTGGGAAAATGACATGGTGACAGATGAAAGACAAGGAGCAATTCTCCGGAGAGTCTGAGGAACTGCAGCTCTTTCTATCATTTGGGGCCTTACTTTCTCTGAGCCATATGATATGAAATCCTTTCAAGAATTGATGCATTTAGATAAGGAACATTACGTCAAAATGCATTATGGTGAAACAAACAAAGGCAAGACTTATACAGTTAAAAGTAAGGCCTTGGGTAGTGTTGTAGAACAGGGAGACCGAGGGATTCAAGTATATAATTCTTTGAAGTTTGCATCACATATAGATTGGATGTTGAGGAAGGTGTTTAGCACGCTTGCCTTCATTGCTCAGATCTTTGGGTATTGGAGGTGGGACATTATGTTGAGGTTGTACAGGATGTTGGTGAGGGGATGTTATGGAGTTAGTTCAGGCTGAATAGGCTCATCTTGTTGCACTTTATTCTCAGTGTAAACCTGGAAACTATGAGTCAGTTAGGTAAAGTCAGTGGCAGAAATTTTTGAAGACAACTTTAACCTTTGCAACGCTGTGGCTTGGGAACATAAATAAGTATGGAGTGAAATTTGTTGTGAAGTTTTAACTCAGTCATAGAGTCATAGAGATGCACAGCACGGAAACAAACCCTTCCATCCAACTTGCCCATGCCAACCAAATATCATAAATTAATCTCGTCCCATTTGCCAGCACATGGCCCATATCCCTCTGTATAAAAAAAAATTGCCCTTTAGATCCTTTTTAAATCTTTCCCCGCTCATTCTAAACCTATGCCCTCTCATTCTGGACTCCCCCAACTCAGAGAAAAGACCTTGTCTATTTGTCCTATCCAGTCACAGTATTATAGCATTCTGCTCACAGCTTTCCTGGTCAATCAGAGCAGGAAGATGTGCTTTCAACCAACATTAACAGTTTAATACTCAGAGGGGATTTGAAGGGGTCAGAATGGATCTACTCTATAATTGTCAGGACCAAGGCAGCATGGACTGATGGAATGTCAACTTGGGAAAGCTGTGCATTATGGTTCTTAAAGGTAAACTTGTAGTTAATGCTGTACACATTCACAATGAAACATTTTTTCCAGCGAGCAAGATGAAAGCCAATCTCTGAGCCCAAGTGGTGTGGCTCAAAGTCACTGAGGTGAAGACAGCAAAAGAGGTTCAATTATCTCATCAGCTTCAGAAAGGTGAATGGCATCACAGATTAAAGTATCAAACCTCTTAGTCTGACCTTCTGAGCCTCTTCTTCCTCAGGATAAATGAAGCTTGCAGCTTCAACTACTCCTTCTCTCTGTGCATTTTCTCACAGCCTCCTCTGAGCAGCCAATACCCCCATCTTACTGCTACCAGGCACCTGTCCCTCATAATCACTTTCCTCTAATGCTGTCCTTCAATCCCCTTGAAAGATTCTATTTCTCATGCTCATAATTCTCTGCTTTCTCTGCTAAGGAGAGGGAAGGGGTGACTTTTGGCAATCATTACCCTGACTCATGGAGGAACAAGAGATAATGGAGATTAGCAGAATGGTCTCGCAGACATTTGGAGCTAGAATCCTCTGCTGGTGTGTTTGAAGGTGGGGGGATGCAAAGTTCAGTGTATGGCCTTCCTGCCACTGACATGTCGGCCACCAACCTGTGGGGGAGGTATTAAGTGGGTGCCCTTTTGTTGAATGATTAATGGAGCCTCATTTAGGAGCCTCATCACCAACCCACTGGAGAAATCAGGCCTGACAGAAAATTGACCATGCTAAATTAATCAGCAGCTAGAGATCTGTCATGTAACACACAGGAGCTGGCGTAGGAGCAGGCTGAGGAAATGACAGAGGAGATCCACGCAGCTTGCTAAGGCCTCCAAGACAGCGGGTCGTATTATCACATGTTGAGCCACACATCACAAGTGAGCAAGAGCAAGAGGTATTGGAGACAGGGAGAGCACTGGAGAGTCCTATTCAAATGGTGAAGGCCACTCCAACCTTGGTCTTGGAGGGAATGCAGAATTAGTGAGCCATAATGATACCCAGCTTTCAATGTTTAACTTATGTAAACAGATTGCACAAATGTGGGTTATATTTGATAGATTTTAGACAAGGCTGATTTGTTTGCGATATTCAAGATAGTAAGAAGAAGAACAATTAGAATAAATAGAAAGGTTGGGGAGTGGAAATGAGATTCATTGTCTAAAAATTAGGGCCAGGCTTTATAGGGATGAAAAGGATTGTAAAAGTTTATAACTTTCTTCTGCAAATGGCATTTGATACTAAATCAAAGTTTGCTTTAGATCTCAGATTGATAAATTTAAGTTATCCGAAGTAAGTATCTGGAATGATGTCACTGATCAGCCATTGAATGGTGAAGCGTGCTCAGGGGTTCAATGGTCACTCCAATTTTTATATTCATTAGTGTTGCTTATTTCCCTATTCCTTGAACACTGCACCTGCATGGTGCTTACTGAACTGGCCTTAGTTTTCATGCAGTTTCTGTCTCCAACTGACTGGTTGGTATATCAGGGTAAGTCCATGTCTTCAGGACTGAAGTCCCCCTTTGAACAACTTCTTCTTTAACTCCGGTCATGTTCTTCAGGTCATGGCCACGGATACCAACATTGGCCCCAGTAGTTATGCCTGTGGAATACATGGAATATTCATAGAACATAGAACATTACAGCGCAGTACAGACCCTTCAGCCCTCGATGTTGTGCTGACCTATGAAACCAACCTGAAGTCCATCTAACCTATCCTCTTCCATTCTCATCCATATGCCTATCCAATGACCATTTAAATGCCCTTAAAGTTGGCGAGTCTACTACTGTTTCAGGCAGTGCGTTCCACGTCCCTGCTACTCTCTGAGTAAAGAAACTACCTCTGATATCTATCACCTCTCAACTTAAAACTATGCCTCCTCTTGCTAACCATCACCATCTGAGGAAAAAGGCTCTCACTGTCCACCCTATCTAACCCTCTGATTATCTTATATATCTCAATTAAGTCACCTCTCAACCTTTTCCTCTCGAATAAAAACAGCCTCAAGTCCCCCAGTCTTTCTTCATAAGACCTTCCCTCCATACCAGGCAACATTCTAGTAAATGTCCTCTGAACCCTTTCCAAAGCTTCCACATCCTTCATATAATATGCTGGCCAGAACTGTACGCAATACTCCAAGTGTGGCCATACCAGAGTTTTGTACAGCTGTAGCATGATCTCATGGCTCCAAAACTCATTTTCTACCAATAAGAGCTAACATACTGTATGCCTTCTTAACAACCCTATCAATCTGAGTGGCAACTTTCAAGGATTTATGTACCTGGACACTGAGATCTCTCTGTCCACCTACACTACCAAGAATTTTATCAGTATTCTGCATTCCTGTTACTCCTTCCAAAGTGAATCACTTCACACTTTTCCGCTTTAAACTCTGTTTGCCACTTCTCAGCCTCAGCTCTGCAGCTTATCTATATCCCTTTGTAACCTATAACATCCTTCAGCACTATTCACAACTCTACTGACCTTAGTATCATTCGCAAATTTACTAACCCAGCCTTCTATGCCCTCACCCAGGTCACTTATAAAAATGACAAACAACAGTGGACCCAAAACAGATCCTTGTGGTACCCCACTAGTAACTGAACTCCAGGATGAATATTTCCCATCAACCACCACCCTCTGTCTTCTTTCAGTTAGTCAGTTTCTGATCCAAACTGCTAAATCACCCTCAAGCCCATGCCTCTGTATTTTGTACAATAGCCTACCATGGGGAACCTTATCAAACACCTTACTGAAATCCATATACACCACATCAACCGCTTTACCCTCATCCACTGTTTGGTCACCTTCTCAAAGAACTCAATAAGGTTTGTGAGGCATGACCTACCCTTCACAAAACCGTGTTGACTATCCCTAATCAACTTATTTCTTTGTAGATGATTATAAATCCTCTCTCTTTTCGCCCTTTCCAACATTTTACCAACAACTGAAGTAAGGCTCGCAGGTCTATAATTTCCAAGGTTGTCTCTATTCCTCTTCTTGCACAAGGGGACAACATTTGCTATTCTTCAGTCTTCTGGCACTATTCCTGTAGACAATGATGACATAAAGATCAAAACCAAAGGTTCTGTAATCTCCTCCCTGATTTCCCAGAGAATCCGAGGATAAATCCCACCCGGTCCAGGGGACTTATATATTTTTACACTTTCCAGAATTGCTAGCACTTCCTCCTTATGAACATCAATCCCATCTAGTCTAGTAACCTGTATCTTAGTATTCTCAACCACGCTGTCTTTTTCTAGTGTGAATACTGACGAAACATGTTCATTTAGCCCTTCCCCTATCTCTTCTGACTCCATGCTTAACTTTCCACTACTATCCTTGATTGGCTTTAAGCTTACTCTAGTCATTTTTTATTCCTGATGTGACTGTAGAAAGCTTGAGGATTTTCCTTGATCCTATCCATCAACAGCTTCCTATGTCCCCTTCTGGCTCGTCTTAAATCCCTCTCTAGGTCTTTCTTGGCGAACTTGTGATTCTCCAGCGCTTGAACTGAGCCATCGCATCTCATCCTAACATAAGCCTTCTTCTTCCTCTTGACAAGAGATTCAACTTCCTTAGTAAACCATGGTTCCCACGCTTGATAACTTCCTCCCTGCCTGACCAGCAGTAGCTGGTCATTGAATAAGCTCCACATTTCAGTAGTGCCCGTCCTCTGCATTTTCCTTCCCCATCCTCTGCATCCTAAATCTTGCCTCATCACATCATAATAGTCTTTCCCCCTGCTATTCCTTATTGTATTTCTACTTAGGTCCCTTTCCATGACTCTTTTCTTGAAACATCGGTGACCTCATCAATGCTGCATTCCTCTCTCGTCTCGAATTGGAAAAAATTATCATTTTCACTCCCACTTTCCACTTCCCTCTCATTTTCACTAGGTCCATCTCTGACCCTTCCCTTATGTCCCTTGACTGTTTCCATTTCTAGGGATATGCTGGCCACCAATATCCATCAAAAGCCCACCGAATCCCACAGTTACCTTTAGTTTGCATCCTCATAGCCTGCTTCCTGTAAAAAATCATTGTTTCCCTGTCTCTCTCACATCTGTTCTGACGATGCCAACTTTGACAAGGGGGTCCCCAAATAGAACATAGAATATAGAACATAGAAAAATACAGCGCAGTACAGACCCTTCGGCCCTTGATGTTGCGCCGACCAAAGCCTACCTAACCTACACTAGCCCAATAACCTCCATATGCTTATCCAATGCCCGCTTGAATGACCATAAAGAGGGAGAGTCCACCACTGATACTGGCAGTGCATTCCATGAACTCACAACCCGCTGAGTAAAGAATCTACCCCTAACATCTGTCCTATACCAACCCCCCCCTTAATTTAAAGTTGTGTCCCCTAGTAACAGCTGACTCCATACGCGGAAAAAGGTTCTCACTGTCAACCCTATCTAAACCCCTAATCATCTTTTACACCTCTATCAAATCTCCCCTAAACCTTCTTTTCTCCAATAAGAACAGCCCCAAGTGCCTCAGCCTTTCCTCATACTAGCCCAATAACCTCCATATGCTTATCCAATGCCTGCTTGAATGACCATAAAGAGGGAGAGTCCACCACTGATACTGGCAGTGCATTCCATGAACTCACAACCCGCTGAGTAAAGAATCTACCCCTAACATCTGTCCTTCTTTCTCAACCAAGGACTCCCCAACCCCATGGTTGACAGAGTCCTCAGCCATGTCTGACCCACCTCCTGCACTTTTTCCCCCACCCCTTCTCTTCCCTCTCTCAAAAGCGATAGGATCCCCTCATCTTTACTTACCACTCCATCAGCATCCACATCCAAGGGATCATAAGCGGCCCTGTTTACTGCCTCCAACTGGATGCCATCACTAAACACATATTCCTCTCCCCTTCCTCATCAACCTTCCGTAGGGACAGTTCCTTCAGGGACAACTTGATCTATTCCTCCTCCACTCTCAACAACTGCCTACACTACCACAGCACCTTCCCATGCAATCACTTGCCCATTTACCTCCTCCCTCCTCACTATCCAAGACCCCAAACACAAAAGTGAAGCAGTGGTGTACTTGCATTTCAATCAACCTAGTCTGTTGTAGTCACTGTTCACAATGGTCTGTTCTAAACTAGGAAAACAAAGTGCAGACAAAGTGACCGCTTTGCAGAACACCTACATTCTGATTACAAAAATGACCCTGAGATTCCTATCATTTGAACACATCACCATGTTCCCTGGCCAGCATCTCTGCCTCAGGCCTGCTGCAGTGTTCCAGCGAAGCTCAGCACAAGCTGGAAGGACAGTATCTCATTTTCGGCTTAGGGTCTCTGCAGCCTTCTGGACTCAATATTGAGTTCAGCACTTCCTCCCAGGTCTGTACCCCAACCCTCACATACCAGGCCTTGTCATCACATGGGCTGCTACCATAAACAATCCATTGTCAGCCACTAATGATCTCAATAAGCAGATATTCATTCTCCCAGGCTGACCCTAATCCACTCCCTTGTCTGACCAACTATTGTCCTCTCTCTCTCTCTCTCTCTCTCTGGGTTCTCCCTGCCCCCACCCCAATCTTCAGTATATATACAAACCTTGTCCTAGCTGCAATCAGTTCTGAAGAAGGGTCATTGGACCAGAAACATTAACTCTGCTTTCTCTCCACAGATGTTGCCAGACCTGCTGAGTTTCTCTGGCAAGTTTTGTTCTTGCTTCTGATTTCTAGTGTCCACAGCTCTTTGTGTTTTTTCTGAGAACCCCCTCCCTGATTTATCAACCACTGAATTGTTAATTGGCTTCAATCATGGCTTCAGCCCTCACCAGTAAACAGGTCATTGGAGGGAATCCTGACGGATAGGATTTATATGTATTTGGAAAGGCAAGAATTGATTAGGGATAGTCAACATTGCTTTGTGTGTGGGAAATCATATCTCACGAACTTGGTTGAGTTTTTTGAAAAAGTAACAAATAGAATTGATGAAGCAATTTTTGGCATCAACTAATCAGTTCTATTTTAAAACTTCAATGCTTCGGATATAACCCGGCTGCTGTCCATTTGGCAACCATACTCTATTTTCGGGACTTTCCAGTAATTTTTTTCTTTTTTAGCTTTTCTATTTTTATTTTACTTTCTGCTCCCTCATTTTGTTTTATTTCTGTCTTCATTGCCATTAAATCCTCTGTATCGTGGTGTCTCTTTTGACTCTGAACAAAAAGGTTGTGTGTTCCAGTTTCACTCCAGGAACTTGGAGACACAGAATTTAAACCAATATGCGAGTACAGTGCACCATTCTTTTAGTCCGATGAGACAATAAAACAAGGCTGTTGTGGGTGAATGTAAACAGCACAGTAATTGTCCATTTGGTTTGACCAATCTCTACTGACTCCTAAAAATAAGATTATCCAATTATTATCAAAATGCGGTTTATATAAATGTCCCCCTGCTGCACCTTCAATATTATAACTAGGGAGAGAATAGGCCCCTCAAAGATCAGCAAGACAGCCAATATGTGGAACTGCATGAAATGGGGGAGACACTAAATAAATATTTTGCATCAGTATTTACTGTGGAAAACGACATGGAAGATATAGAATGTGGGGAGATAGATGGTGACATCTTGAAAAATGTCCATATTACAGAGAAAGTGGTGCTGGATAACTTAAAATGCATAAAGGTGTATCCAGTACCTGATCAGGTGTACTTAGAAGTCTGTGGGAAGCTAGGGAAGTGATTACTGGGCTCCATGCTTAGATACTTATATCATCTATAGTCACGGGTGAGGTGCCGAAAGACTGGAAATTGGCTAAAGTGGTGTCACTATTTAAGAAAGGTGGTAAGAAAAAGCCAGGGAACTATAGACCGGTGAGCCTGACATCGGTGTTGGAGGGAATCCTAAGGGACAGGATTTACATGTATCTGGAAAGGCAAGGACTGATTAGGGATAGTCGACATGGCTTTGTGCGTGGGAAATCATGTCTGACAAATTTGATTGAGTTTTTTGAAGAAATAACAAAGAGGATCGAGGAGGGAAGAGTGGTGGACATGATCTATATGGACTTCATTGCATTCGGCAATGTTTCTCATTGGCTAGCAAGATTAGATCTTATGGAATACAGGGAGAACTATCTAACAAAGTTTGGATACAAATCTGGTTCAAAGGTAGAAGACAGAGGGTAGTGGTGAGGGTTGCCTTTCAGACTGGAGGCCTGTGACCAGTGGAGTGCCACAAGGATCAGTGATAGGTCCACTGCTTTTCGTCATTTACATAAATGATTTGGATGTGAACATAGGAGGTGTAGTTAGTAAGTTTGCAGATGGCACTAAAATTGGATGCGCAGTGGACAATGAAGAAGGTTACCTTGGAGTACAACTGAATCTTGATCAGAGGTGTAAATGGCCTGAGACGTGGCAGGCGCCATTTACTTTAGATAAATATGAAGTGCTGCATCTTGGAAAGGCAAATCAGGGCAGGATGGTAAGGTCCTGGGGAGTGTTGCTGAACAAAGAGGCCTTGGAATGCAGGTTCACAGTTCCTTGAAAGTGGAGTCATAAGATAGTGAAAAAGGCATTTGTTATGTTTTCCTTGATTAGTCAGAGTATCGAGTACAGGAGTTGGGAGGTCATTTTGCAGCTGTACAAGACACTGGTTAGATCACTTTTGGAATATTTTGTGCAATTTTGGTCTCCCTCTTAAAGGAAGGATGTTGTGAAAGTTGAAAGGGTTCAGAAAAGATTTACAAGGATGTTGCCAGGGTTGGAGGGTTTGAGCTATAGGGAGAGGCTGAATAGGCAGAGGCTGTTTTCCCTGGAGCATTGGAGGCTGAGGGGTGACCTTGTAGAGGTTTATAAAATTATGAGGAGCATGGAAAGGGTAAATAGACAAGTGCTTTTCCCTGAGTTGGGGTAGTCCAGAACTAGAGGGCATAACCTTAGGGTAAGAGGGGAGAAGAGTTATAACGGACCTAAGAGGCAACTATTTCATGCAAAGGCTGGTGCGGGCATAGAATGAGCTGCCAGAGGAAGTGGTGGAGGCTGGTACAATTACAATATTTAAAAGACATCTGGATGGGGACATGAATAGAAAGTGTTTAGAGGGATATAGGTGAAGTGCTGGCAAATGTGACTAGATTAATTTAGGATATTTGGTCGACATGGACGAGTTGGATGGAAGGGTCTGTGTCCATGCTGTACATCTCTATGCCTCTATGTCTCTAACTCTCACTTCTGAGATGTGCACCTTACAAATAATGGAGTCTGGACACAGAGATAACTAGGTCAGTTTTACCTGATTAAGTCAGACAAGCTACAGGAATGCAGGATGTTGGGGACTGTGGTTGGGGAGGAGACCCACGACCAAGTGGCCAGGGAGAAAGGCTACACATGGAGATGGAGAATCATTGTTGGGAGATACCTCCACTGGGTAGAGAATGCCAGTATGGGCCACTTCTACCTTCCAGATGCAGCCATATTATCAAGATTTACATGATGAGCCTGTGACATGGTATGCATACCCGTGCATTGTTGAAATACTAGCAGCAGTAGGACAAGGTTTATAGGTGGCCAATAATTGCCAGTGAAGGTTGAGTGTGCTACCATCAGTCAGGTTACCTGATTTTACACTCCCCACCTATCTTCCTGGTCCCAGGGGGAGTTAAAATCCCTGCCATAAGGGTGAGATTACTTTATTAACATTCTGTTTTGGTGTTCTAGGATCCTTGTTCATGATTAGCTGAAATCATCAAGGGACTGTTAGTTCTTTGAAAGCTATACTAATACTGAGGAGAGGAACAAACACAAGTAATGATAAAACAGTACCAGCTTCAAGATGCAGCTTTGAAGGTTATAAAGAAAATATGTTGTCAGATGGTGTCAATGCTGTGAAAAGAAGCACAAGTACATTACAGTTGAAGATGGTGGAACACCCATATCATACTCACTCAAGGGTTGGAAGCAAGGGCACAAGATATTCCCACATGTCTGAAAGTTTGTCAAGGTGAATGTCTTCACAGTTGTCCAAATATCACACTGTTGCCTTACAGTGAAATTCTGTGATTATACTTTATAAGATAGATGCAGTATCACAGAAGTGTGTGTTCACTAATTGTTAAATGTAATGTTGCTGCTTCTTGTTTTTATTATAGCCATGTCATTATTACTGTCCTTGACATGTGATTTGTGACAAAGTATAGCAGAAGTTCATGGGCAACTTTAGCTACACCTTTAGAGAATTACAGAATGCAGAAGTTAGCTGTACAAGTGGGTGGTAAACATATTCTTATCTTCATTAATCCACAACACGTCTCCTATCATTTCACTTCCTCAATCGTAAGGAACATTTGGCAGTAACTCTCAAATGGTATCAGCACAGTTGGGGTAAGATTTTTGATCTCTGATGAAGAGAAAATCTTATAGATTGTGAACTTGGAGGCAAATGATTGAATGAAGGAACGTGAGATCTGTGGTCTCTCCTTAGGTCATGGCTAGTTCCAAACATGACTTTCATTCATTATTCTCCAGTTTACTTACTCACTGAATTCACCTTCATCAATATCCTTGACGTTACCATTGAGCGGAAAATGCGTGGAAAATCCCTTTCAGTTAGTGTCTTACAGATCTGCTGACAAGCACTGAGTCAAGCTTAGACTCCACAAGACTAAGTTCATAATTAGAATCCAAACTGGCAGATTCTTATAGGATGTCATTATAGTAAAACTCTTAACTATTTTGGCAAGAATCTTCCATGACAATGTCTGACCTAAATCAAAGAATATTAACAGAGTCTCCTGCTATTTCTTCCAGCCTGTTCTAGTCTGGGCAAGGGTTGTAAATATACTGGAAACCTAGTCTAGCAAGCTTAATTTCAAAGTTTATGGGACAGTAACCAACAAGAATAATCACAGGTTAGTGTGAACTGCAATATTTTATTTATTCAGGAGCAGAAAGAAAGCCACTAAAATTAAAAATGAAAATTACTAGGAAATGTCAAAAAAGAGTGATTAATGCTTTTGATGATATCCTACCCTGATAAGTTACTGTTATGTTGATGATTTTAAATGTGCTTGGCAAATGACAGATTTTCTAAGTTAACCACAAATATGTGTGTAAAGGCTATAAAATGGATTCTAAAAATAATGATCATCTCCCTCATGGTTCAGACCTCAACAATGACCAATACCTTGAAATGGGCTGCTGTTTTGCATAAAGCGGCTGCATTCCTCTCAGGGTATTAGCATTAAAATAATAGCTGGGCCACTGAAAGTTCAGGAAGCTGAAAATCCCATGGTTGCTGGATGATATATTAGAAGCATAAGATGTTTGGACCGAACCATCTTGAGGTGCTTCTCAATGACATTTCCTCCATCAGAGTCAAAGTGGAAAGTTTGCTAATGATTGTACAGTGTTCAGAATCATTTGTAATTCCATAGAATCTGCAGCAGCCAATATCTCCATGCAGCAAGACCTGAACAAACTTCAAACTTGAACTGATAAGAAGGTAAGTAACATTAGCACAATGCAGGTATCAGGTGATTACTACCTCCAATAAGACAGCATCTACCCTTTGATATTCAATGGCATTGCCATTGCTAAATTCACCTTCATCAGCATCTTTAGTGTTACCATTCAGTGGAACTATAACTAGACCAACCAGATAAATGAAGTAGTTTCAAGAATAGATGAAACATAAAGATTTTTGTAGTGGGTAGCCCACCTCCCCGAAACCTGTCTAAATCAATAAGGCTCAAGTCAAGCGGGTGATAGAATACTCTTCACTTGTCCCAATGAATGCAACTCCAATAACATTCAAGAGGTTTGACACATCCAGAATAAAGCAGCTATTTGATAGGCACTCGATCTACCACTACTGATACACAGTTGGAGTTGTGTACACCATGCACAAGTACAGTGCAGCACCTCGCCCAGCGTCCTTTGACAGTACCTTCCAACCCATGATTGTAGTGTCTCAGACATGCCCTCTCCTACCCTCTCTATTTCTGCAGTGTAAGGTTGAATAATGCCTGCTTATGTTTAATTACCTAAGTGCAGACATGATTTTATTAAACATTCTTCCCTCAACAAATATTAAAAATAGATTTACTGGACAATCATCTCATTTGTTTTTTTGTGAGATCGTTCTGTCCACAACTGGGTGCTATGTTTGCTACATAACAGGAGTTAATGTATTTCTCAAGTAATTTGTTGCCTTGAAATATTTTTGGTGACATGTAAAATAAGATATTTCTTATAGGGGAACATGCTTCCTTCCATAAAATTGAAGTTATTGGTAATACTGCAATGAAGTTAATATCTTCAGAAGTGTGTACTTCTTTAATCTTCATCCTGTCCCTTACTATTAATACCGATATCGCATTGCAGCCATTCCATACTTCCCATCTACTCCTGCAACCCCCTGGATCATGTTCCCCACCTGCTGCTTGCTTCCAGTTACCTATGTATTCTTCCTTTCACCCAATTTTGCATCGATGCAGTCCCCTATGTTTCCACTCCTCCAACCCCAAAGCCAGCCCTTGCATTTCATGCCCTACTCCTTCCCACATCCTAGCGTCTCCTCAGTATAATTTGTAACCTACCCCACTCCCCACTTCAATGCCCTCCTCTTACTCTGACCCTCCTACACCACCCCCAACTGATCCATCATCAGGACCAGCTTCTGCTATGACAGTTTCTGTTTGCATATCTTACTGAGGTTTCATGCTTGATCTCATTTTATATCTACAAAATGACTGACCCACATGGGGATATTTGCATTTATCAGACCAAAACCAATCCAGACTCACTTTTTATTTAATCGGGGAGGAAATTGCATTGTGGCATTTTCATGAGACTGTCAACCCAGAGACCCAGATAATGTCCGAGTATCTAGGTTTGAATCCTGTCACAGCAGATGGTGGAATTTAAATTCAATAAAAATATCTGGAATGAGAAGTCTAGTGATGACCATGAATCCATTGTCATGAAAAACCCAAAGTTCACTAATGTCCTTTAAGGAAGGAAACTATCATCCTTAGCTGGTCTGGCCTACATGTGACTCCAGATACACATCAATGTGGTTGACTCTGAGCAATTAGGGGTGGGCAAGAGATGCTGTCTCATCAGTGAAATCCTCATCCTATGAATGAATAAAGACAGAAAATGTCTGGAATGAGTCGGTTACCCTTCTATGGTATCTGCATGTCAGCTTAAAATAGTTGTTTGTTTAACAGATGCATATGATTGAGTTTTAAATTGGTGAGAGTGAGAAAACTAAGCTAGGATAACAGTTATGGCAGGAGTGTTAAAAATTGACGTATTTGTGTTGATTAAAAGAAAGGGAAGAAAAGGCTTCACATGAGGGATAACGAATAATGATAGTCTAGGACAGAGACAATCCATGCTTTGTCACTTTGACAATCTTTTCTCCCCCAGGGTTATGGATGGTTGCTGGCTGAATTCTGCTGCAGATGTGGAAAGATTCCAGTCGAAAGAAAATGTGCACATAACATATGTCTACCTCCCCAAATTGTGATTTTGCTTTTCTTAGCACTTTAATGATAATTGAGAACTGGAGTGAAAAAATAAATGTAATTTAAATACGTTTTTTTCAATTATTTAAACAAATGTTTTCAATTACTTTGAAAAATAAATTATCTGGAGTTATGACCATTAGCTAGGATCACAATTCTGGGGTTCACTATGATAGAAGATAAAGTTAACCAGAACAAAATGCGCTTGTGTGCAAAAGTCCCGTGCAGTGCCAATTTTACAATGCTATGTCACACTCATAGGGCCACGAAGCAATGAACACACTTTGATATTTACCCTGCCTGGTAGCACTCTAAAGATCATTCACTTTCTTATATCCAGTTTTGCCCCTGGTTACTAAGGGGCTCACCACTGCAGTCCTGGCTGCCTTGTTGATTTGAGATGGCCTATTATAGAATCATAGTACCGCAGTGCGGCAGCAGGCCATTCAGCCCATTGGATCCACACCGCCCCTTCAAAAAGCATCCCCCCACCCCCCAAATCACTCCCACCTCAGTAATCCTGCATCTCCCATGGCTAATCCACCTAACCTGCACATCTTTGGACTGTGGGAGGAAACCAGAACACTTGGAGGAAACCCATGCAGATACAAGGAGAATGTGCAAACTCCATACAGCCAATCACGCGAGAGTGGAATCAAACCCAGGTCCCTGGTGCTGAGGCAGCAGTGCTAACCCACTGATCCACTGCGCCACCCTGGGAAACAATGCTTCCCTTCTTTTGCAGGCACCTTGCAGAAGCATTCCTGAGGATGCATTGCTAAAAAATAGGTCATTCTTCTTTCCAACATCTCCAAGGGTAAGTCTGGTGATGAATTGAGGTCCAATGCAGAGATTAAAGTGCTGCTGGGATGCTTTTTAAATATGGCACCTGAAAAATTGAAGTTGGAGAGGCCTAACAGGGGCCAGCACTGCTTCCTGCCTCTTTATGCTGTTCCCCTTCTACAAGAGAAGAACGTGCACAGCCAGTGCAGATATCTTTAGATAGCAGGTTGGGAGTGGTGGTGGGGGGGGAGTTGATGGTGGTGGGAATGCCTGAAATAAGAGGTGGCACAGTGGCTCAGTGGTTAGCACTGCTGCCTCATGGCACCAGGGTCCCAGGTTCAATTCCAGCCTCAGGTGACTGTCTGTGTGAAGTTTGCACATTCTCCCTGTGTCTGCCTGGGTTTCCTCTGCGTGCTCTGGTTTCCTCCCACAGGCCAGGTGAATTGACTTTGCTAAATTGCCTGTTGTGTTAGGTGCATTAGTCAAATGGAAATGGGTCTGGGAGGATTGGTGTGGACTGGTTGGGCCGAAGGGCCTGTTTCCACACTGTAGGGAATCAAATCTAATCAAGAGTCCTCATCAGTTGTGAGGCAGCAAAGTCCAAGGCAAGAATGGAGAGCATGCATGTGCTGAAGGGGAGATCAGACATGTTCAGCTTTCAAGTCTCCAAGCAGCTACTCGCGTTTACCCTTCCAGCAGCAATATCTTAATGAAATCATGGGTAAGCTTGGTGTCTCTACACTAACAAAACTTTATATGTATTTTTTTCTGCAGCCTCAAGATCACAGATACAAACCCTCTCAGGACCATCTCTCCCAGATGCACGGTGCATATTTCAAAGGAACAAAAGCTGGGACCCACAGAGGAAGCACCATTCCACCATGCTCTTCATCCACCTCGGTGAGGATTATATCTAGAGTATGCTTCGGGTCATATGCTAGTGAGCACAGAGTTGGTATGGGCCCATAGTCAGAGAAGGAGTAGCTAACTACAATTTCTGACACTCAGAGGACTCTGGACAACGGGACTCTATTGGAAAGTGCAGTAGAAATGAGGAGCCTCTAGAGCTGGCCTGAACTGAGCTGCTGGAGATGCAGAGTGGAGCATCTGGCAGAGGTGCCAGAGATCATGTGAAGACTGGAGCAAAAGGCTGAAGAGTGTGCACAAGTTCTATCTGATGATGTGGCTTCACAACAGGAGTTCAAGTCTGTTTTTATGGAATGGGCGATGAGCCAGCTCCAGCAGGATATTTAGTACCTGATGAGTATGTACTCAGGCCTTCATTTCATTGGTCGACTCATGGCTACATTCATTCAGTGTTTCAGTGAGAGGGGTCTATGATGTCCCTCCAGGTGCCCCATTCCCTCAAAGGTTGAGGGATATACTTTGGACAGTGACTAGAATGGGGAGCAACAGGTAGGCAGCTGGATACCATTCTTTCTGAACACTCCAGAGGAGCCCTGCCTCACCATCTCCCCTTTGCCAGGAACCCAAATGCCTCCATGTTACCTGTAGCAAGTAGACAGCAGCGTTAGCTGAAGCTGCTGAAGTGACATCAAGATGTAATGTTTGGAAGAGAGAGATTAATGAATATTGAAATAGTTTTGAATGTATAGGGCTCAATCTTCTGTTTGGAACTACACTGGAAAACACAGCAGCACTTTTATCTCCATATCTGGGTTCTCATTCAATTTATTGAGATTTCTAAATGTTATTGTTTCCTTATAGACTACCTTGAAGAGCAAATGATGTTTCTAAATGCTCATCTCTGCTCCAGGTGAAACACTGCAAAGAGCTCTGAGGCTGTCATCTGGGAGATTCATAACTTTGGGAAGTGGGACCATAAGTCAGCTATTGGGTTTTGGGAATCATTGAGCAGAGTGGAGCCTCTCTACTTCTCTATGATAGATGAACTCCCCTTTTAAAGTAAGATTTGTGTTATACAAACTGCAGAATTTCATATGCTCTGGCTGAACAGGAGTTTATCGGTACAAAGGGATCAAAGTAATGTAGACTGTTTGCTGAACATACAGTTTTAAAGCAAGCATGCCTTCAAGGGCTGGGAGCCTCCACTTTACAGTTAGCAATTATTTCTGTATCCACTGTTATGTCCGAGACACTTGTGCTTTCTATGCTGTGCAGAAGCTTACCCGGCAAATAACACAATATGTGTATTCCCCATGATGCAGTCCTTACACTTTGGAAAGTCTATTTATTTATTTATTTATTCATTCATTCATTTATTCCCATGTCACTACCTTGTGGCCTGTGAATAGTCCTTCAACTTCAATATCCTTGCCACACCCTCAATCACCATCAGCTCATGAATCTTCAGTGCCGTTCATTTGGAAGATTAATAACTGATCAGACATTGTTGGGAAGTAACTATTTGTAGATGTTGCACCTTATTCATCTTGAATGTGATTGATGGAGAGTTCATGCACTAGCTTTAACTAGGTTCTGTTGTGAAAGCTTCTTTTGGCTTTGAAATTACTGTCCTTAAACATGTGCAAACAGAACTGTGCCCCATCATCCTGCACTGTGCATTTTCCAAAACGTCATTTGGGGAAAATACATTGAGAGAGGTGAAGAACTTTTCTTTGCTTCTTCCACCCTTTAATCCTCTCCATTTTGAGTATATATTCCTCCTTATTATTGTTAATGCTTCATCCTTTCCTAGATTTCCTCTCTGTCCTTCTTCAATCTCCCCTTGTTACTGTCAGCCTTTTTACTATTTTACTACTCCCTCAGTTACCAACTTACCCCACCCTTAATGTCCAGCTCCCACCTTTCATTGTCCTGTAGCGTCTTTTACATTGACTCTCACCTTGACAACTTTGTTTGCTGCTTCTATTCCTTAGGATCCCTTCAGTGCCCTTTAAGTTCCAAACACTTTCTTTCTTTGCACTGAGTTGCCTTTTTGTCAACTTTTTTCTTGTTGGTACCCATTTTAACTTGTAGCCCCATTTAGATCCCATTTATGTTGATTAAGTTTGCTTTAGTGAGCTAGAGTGGCTGTCTTGATTAAACAGAGTAGTGGACCCAGTCAGCATTCATTCCTCAAAATGGAAATGTTTAAATGCAAGAGGCATTGCATAGACAGCATCATGGCTCAGTGGTTAGTACTGCTGCCTCACAGCACCGGGGACCATGTTTGATTCCAGCCATGGGGAAAGTGAGGACTGCAGATGCTGGAGACCAGAGCTGAAAAATGTGATGCTGGAAAAACACAGTAGGCCAGGCAGCATCCGAGGAGCAGGAGAATTGATGTTTTGGGCATAAGCTTTAGTGAAACCTGAAGAAGGGCTTATGCCTGAAACTTCGGTTCTCCTGCTCCTCAGATGCTGCCTGAGCTGCTGTGTTTTTCCAGCATCACATTTTTCAACTCTGGTCTCCAGCATCTGCAGTCCTCACTCTCCCCTAGTTGATCTTAACCTATTGCGAATCCTCTTGCAAGGACGCCTACCTTGAAAAAGCTCTCCTCCTCCCTCTACAAGGATTCCTGAAGAAGGGCTTATGCCTGAAACATCGATTTTACTGCTCCTCGGATGCTGCCTGGCCTGCTGTGTTTTTCCAGCATCACATTTTTCAACTCTGATTCCAGCCATGGGCAACTGTCTGTGTAGAGTTTGCACATTTGCCCTGTGTCTGCATGGGTTTCCTCCCACACTTCAAAGATGTGCAGGTTAGATGTCTCTGCCATGCAAAATTGCCCTGTAGTGTGCAGGGACGTGTAGGCTGGCTGGATAGCTGTGGGATGTGCAGGGTTACAAAGATTTGGTTAGGGGGATATGTCTGGATGGGATGCTGTTGGAGGGTTGGTATGGACTCGATGCCTGTTTTCATACTGTGGGGTTTCTAAGACTGCCTATTCATGAGTTGGTTAACATGCAGAGTCTTCTTTAACACTGAAATAACTTATATAATGAAATACATTGTTTCTGAAAGAGTAAAGTTACAGATTAACGCTTTATTGACCAGAGTTTGAAGGAAGATGTCTACCATGCCTTGTAGACATAATTCAGTTTAAGGACACAATTGCTTCTCATTTTCAACTAACACATTTGCCTCTATGAACACAATTCTGATGGGCTGGTGTGTTAATGAGTATTTATAACATGTTAATGAATGCAAAACAGGTTCCCAACTGCTGAGCAGTCTGAAAGATTCTGAGAACTTCATTCCAAAAGTTTAATCCACTGTCCAGAGACAAAACCTTTGCCTCCCTCCCAATTAAATCACCTCACTTGCCCTTCTGAAAGTTCCATGGTGGTCCTGACAATTATGTCCCAAGAATAATCCTTTTGTCCTAGCGATGCTAAGTTTGAGACAATATAATCAAGCAATGGAGAAGGAACTAACAGCACTTTTGATGATAGGAGTTTGTGGGACATAGGTTCAAACATTTATGTGCCCTCTCAGACAGGATTAACATCACATCTGCAAGCATGTATTCAATGAGTTTTTTTTTAGTGGTATTGATGATCAGCCTCAGGTATACAAAGAGGTATGATGATGAACCTGAGAAGGAGAATGAACGTCATTGAAACTACAAAAAAATTGGAAAATTAGTGCAATCAGTGATAGGAAAATTCAACTGCAGTTAGAAGAATGCAATGTATTAAGGAAACCGTTCAAGCCTTGTTATTAGGGATACAATTTGTTCATCCTCAAGGTGGGGATACTGTCAGAAAAAGTTATTTTATTATAGTAATGTTGGAACTTAGTTGTCATATCCTTAAGTACATTAGTTCAATTTGTATTTTGTATGTAACATGGCCACAAAACTAGATGGATCAGCTCGTTGAATCTTAGTTAAAGTTCTTGCAAGTCATGACATTTTAAGAGGCAACGGAAAGGTTCAATTCAAATTATTTATTCAAAAGTCAATAGAATGTGGACAATCTCAGGGAAGATGTTAGCCTTTTGGCTAGCACTGATTGTAAACATGTTTTGCCAGATTGCTGTGAATTAAGACAAGTGCATAATAATCACATTAAGGTGGCCATGGTTAATGAAGAAACAACAAGGAAGTTTAAATTTGGAGCCCTCATGAATTGACAATGACGATGACCTAAACCAGGCTCGAAGTACTATCAGCAAAGGGCAGTTAGGTCATGACTGACCAATCAGAAACAGAGTTTTACTTAATACGCACAAAGACCAAATGGTGGTAATGTACAAAGTAAGGATTTGTAAAGTGGTAAATGTGCATCATCAAGAAAAGAAGACAGAAGATTGACTTGATAAGAGATGAGCCAAGTCAACTGAAGATTTTCACCATGAATTTGACTGCTTACGATTATCTTTTGATAAGTATCACATTTCTGGACTTACTCATGGAAAATTCAAAGTCTGTGAAACACTGAAAACACCATTGTACCTGTATGGTTAGTAACCAGTCTAAACTGGAATGCCCTTTCAAATCTGCTCTCCCAACTTGTAATTGACTCAATCTTCCACTGAAAGTAAAATAAACACAAGATTCTACATGTGATGCTTTCAAAATTAAAGGATGGTGTGGTGTGAAGCTTTGTTGGTGCAACAAAAAGTTAAGTTTTCAAATGGGGGTTAGGGGTCAAGATGTGTGCTGGCTGTAAAACATAGCTGAAGATTACCTCAAGCAGTGAATGTTATTGCTTTCACTGCAGTGTAAGAGTGCACCCTAAAATAGAAACATAGAGAATAGGAGCAGGGCTAGGCTATTTGGCTCTTCAAGCTTGCTCCAGCCTTCAACATAATCACAGCTGATGATCCAACTCAGTATCCTGTTTCCATTTTCTCCTCATACCCTTTGATATCTTTAGCCTAAGAACTATATTTAACACTTCAGACTGCATTTACAGTAACTGCACAGAACATAGAACATAGAACAGTACAGCACAGAACAGGCCCTTCAGCCCACAATGCTGTGCCGACCACTGATCCTCATGTATGCACCCTCAAATTTCTGTGACCATATGCATGTCCAGGAGTCTCTTAAATGTCCCCAATGGCCCTGCCTCCACAACTGCTGCTGGCAACGCATTCCATGCTCTCACAACTCTCTGTGTAAAGAACCCGCCTCTGACATCCCTTCTATATTTGCCTCCAACCAGTTTAAAACTATGACCCCTCGTGTTAGTCATTTCTGCCCTGGGAAATAGTCTCTGGCTATCGACTCTATCTATGCCTCTCATTATCTTGTATACCTCAATTAGGTCCCCTCTCCTCTCCTTTTCTTCAATGAAAAAGGTCCGAGCTCAGTCAACCTCTCCTCATAAGATAAGCCCTCTAGTCCAGGCAGCATCCTGCTAAACCTCCTCTGAACCCTCTCCAAAGCATCCACATCTCTGCTATAATAGGGCGACCAGAACTGGACGCAATATTTCAAGTGCGGTCTAACCAAAGTTTTATAGAGCTGCAACAAGATTTCACGACTCTTAAACTCAATCCCCCCTGTTAATGAAAGCCAAAACACCATATGCTTTCTTAACAACCCTGTCCACTTGGGTGGCCATTTTAAGGGATCTATGTACCTGCACACCCAAGATCCCTCTGTTCCTCCACACTGCCAAGAATCCTATCCTTAATCCTGTACTCAGCTTTCAAATTCGACCTTCCAAAATGCATCACCTTGCATTTATCCAGGTTGAACGCCATCTGCCACCTCTCAGAACTACAGTTAAAATATAAATGCGCTCAAAGTTAATCTCTATTGAACATTATTATGCAGTACTGTACTTCTCACTAACAATGGTAAATAGAAACATAGTGTGGTACGAACAGTGAAGTTCAAAGGACAATCTTTTGTTCAACTCAAAGAGATTGAACTGAATTTGTACAATACTGAGTCCAGTTGATTTTTTAAAATTCAGTCATGAGATGTGGGTGATGTTGATTAGACCAGTGTTTATTTACATCCCTAATTGCCCGAAAGAAGGTGGGCTGCCATTTTATCTATTGTCATCCTTGAGTTGTTGGACACCCAGGGACCTGTTAGGGAGGGAGCTCAAAGATTTTGACATGATGACAGTGAAGGAACAGCAATACATTTCCAAATCAAGGTGATATGTGGCATGGAGGGATCTGGGAGGATGTACTTCAGAGGGTCAGCGCAGACTTGATGGGCTGAATAGCCTCTTTCCACACTGGAAATTCTATGAATCTATGATATGAAGGAACACATGAAAGCAAAGGGTACCACAAAGGCTATGGGCCCTGACAACATTCTGACAATAGTCCTAGAACTAGCCATGCCTCTAGCTAAGTTGTTCCAGTTAAACTATAACACTAGTATTTACCTGACCTCATGGAAAATTACTGAGGTATTATCATCTTGATCAAATTAATGGTAGGGACGGAAAGGTTCAGGTACATAATGCTTTGAAGTTTGCATCACATATAGACAGAGTGGCCGAAAAAGCATTTAGCATGCTTGCCTTCATTGTTCAGTCCTTTAAGTATAGGCATTGGTAAGTTATGTTGAGGTTGTACAGGACATTGGTGAGACCTCTTCTGGAATATTGTGTCCAATTCTGGTCTTCCTGTTATAGGAAGGATATTATTAAGCTAAAGAGGGTACAGAAGAGATTTACCAGGATGTTGCCGGAACGTTTGCAAATAACGAAAGACTGCATAGGCTGGGAATTCTTTCACTGGAGTGTAGGAGGTTGGAAGGTGGCCCTCACAGAGTTTTGTAAAATCATGAGGGATATAGATAGGATTAATAGTAGGTGTCTTTTCCCTAGGGGGGGAATTTCAAGACTATGGAGCATATATTTTTAAGGTGAGATGAGAGAGATTTAAAAAACAAATGAAGGGCAAATATTTTACACAGGGGGTGGTTCACATGTGGAATGAACATCTTGAGGGAGTGGTGGATGCAGGCACAGTTACAACATTTAAAAGACACCTAGATACGTACATGAATAGGAAAGGTTTGGCGGGATATAGGCCAGGAACAGGCAATTGGGACTAGTTTAGTTTGGATTATGTTTGGCATGGACTGGTTGGACCAAAGGGTCTACTTCCATGCTGTATGACTCTATCAGGAGAGTGACGGAAGGGTTCATCAACTGCTAGGAAGCAGACTTGCAAAGGAATAACCTACTTACTGATACTCGGTTTGAGTTATTTGAGTTATTGACCTCACTATGTGGACTAAATATGGAAAAAAGAGCTGAACTCCAGACATGGGGTGAGAGGACTGCCTTCAACATCAAAGCAGTGTTTGACTGACTATGGTCTCAAAGACTCCAATCAAAATTGGAGTCAATGGGAATCAGGAGGAAAATTCTCTTGGAAACATACCTAGCTCAAACAAAGATGGTTATGGTTCTTGGAGTTTAATCATCTTAGCTCCAGATCTTCACTGCATAAGGTCGGTTACAGTATAATGTCATAAGATTGGAACTTGATAATGGCACAATTAGTGGCAGCTCTGATACTAAAGATGATCATCTTCAAATGCACCAAGGCTTGAATAAGATTAGATTACTTACAGAGTGGAAACAGGCCCTTTGGCCCAACAAGTCCACACTAACCCTCTGAAGAGCAACCCACCCAGACCTACATTTACCCCTTTACCTAACACTACGGGCAATTTAGCATAGCCAATTCACCTAACCTGCACATTTTTGGACTGTGGGAGGAAACCAGAGCACCCGGAGGAAATCCACGCAGACACGGGGAGAATGTGCAAACTCCACACAGTCAGTCATCTGAGGCAGGAATTGAACCCGGGTCTCTGGCGCTGTGAGGCAGCAGTGCTAACCACTGTGCCACTGTGCCGCCCTTGTGTGACTGTATTCAAAATCCAGGAGCTTTTTGACAGATCACTGAAGACTTGAATCTCTAGGATAATGGAATGGGCAATCTAAGTTCCAGACCCTTGGGAGGTGGTGTTCTGGATTAAGGGGTAATGATATTATTAGTTCAGTTGTTATGGGATCAGCTGGACACCAATCAGTTTCATGTCTTTTGGATCATCCACGCCCACTGGTGGCTGGCTAGCTTACAGATTCATGGAGTCATAGAATTGTACGGTATGGAAACAGACTTTTCAGTACAACTCATCCATGCTGAGCAGATACCTTAAATTAATTTGGTCCCATTTGCTAGTACATGGCCCATATCCCTCTGAACCCTTGAGCTGATAAATGGCATGAAACCTCTATAAGGGTCACCTTCCAACCTCCTACATTCCAGTGAAATGTTCACTCACACAAGTACCAAGCAATAACCATTTCCAAAAACAGACAATCTAACCATCTTCTCTTTATATGTAGAGGCATTATCACTACCTACCATAATCCTGTGGTTACCATTCAACTAAAACGGAAATGGACTAGCCATATATGTACTGTGGCTACAACAGCAGATCAGAGGCTTAGTATTTGCAGAGGTAACTCACTTTATTGTCAATAAGGGCAGTCAGGATTGTATTGGAATGCTGTTCCCTTGCCTGGATGAGTCTAGCTCCAACTACACACAAGGAAACTGACACCATTCAGCCTCACTCCTTTGGTCATCCTCCATTCCCTGTGATTAATTTCACTCACACTCCACCATGGAATGGCAGAGAAGAATGTTTCCCAAAGATACCTAAGTAGCAGTTACATATTCTAAAGTCCAACAAGTATTTCTCACAAACTGGGAAGGCAACTGGTGAGCTGGCCTTTCAATGAGTGATCATGAAATGCAAATACCTTTCACAATGCTTGCAACCTGCCTTTAATATTCTAAAAAAAGCTAATTAGAAAAGTGGAAATGGAAAAAAAACTTAGTACATCTAGGTTGTTAATCGACCTTGAATTAAGTACCTCAGTACCTTTTCGGGTTTCTAGAATGCTTAAACATTTGGGATCACCATCTCCAATTGAGTTGACCAATTTTCTGTTCATTTTTGTCTCTTTTGTACTGTGGACCCTCTTGGACTAAGTTTGGGTTTGCCCTAATTGTACCAGCATAGTGAAGGAAAGTCATGTTAACAGACTGCTCTGCAGGTCTATGAAGCTTTATTTCCTTAGCAGTCATACCATGATTGTTTACCATATTCAAAGTACGAAATAGTTTGAGAAGAGTATATGCATCCACTGCAAGAGACAGTGAGAAAGAGAATGGATACTAGATAAAACAATGTGACTGAGAAAAAGAGCAGCCCTAAATAAAACATTGTGAGACAGAACAGACAGCAAATAAAACATGGTGAGAGAGGGCAGGCGCCAAAACAATGCGATTGAGAGACAAACACCAAATAAAACACAGCCAGAGAGAGAGAGAGCAAATAACAGAGAAAAAACTATGAGAGTGAGAGGTGGATGTTTTAGAAAGAGAGAAAGAGGCAGGACACCAGATAAAACATTATGAGAAATTTGACAGATCAATTCCATTGATGCTCATTGCTGCAAACTACAGAGTCATACAGCAACAGTGCGTATTTTTAAGATTTCAGTTTTATGAACATAAAATGAAGAATTTTGCTTCCTATAGAACTTTTGAAGTAGCCGACTCTATTCATATACTGCACCGGGTTTTATCAGCTCATATATCGGATGTGAAATGCTGCCAGCTAACCTAAAATACTGGGACTGTCTATTAGCCACATAAGGTACAAAATGTCAACATTCATTGTCATTGTAATTTGTGTTTAAAATGGAAATCAAGTTTATCATTGTAGGTAATCACTGTAAATGCAAATCATTTTAAGTGCATGTGCAAAGAAATTAATCTTAAGTACTTAACATATAAATAGCAGTTAGCATCCATTGACTGCAGACATGATAGGCATTTGTAACCGCGAAAACAAAGTAGAACTGCACATGAATTAACCGCACACTTAATGAAAACTGCCTACAAATGTAGTAGGCCATTTACCACAGATGTACTAAGTGGTACTTGCAAATATAGTAGTACCACACAATATTTGCTAATTTTGCTTTTGTAAGCGCATTCTCTCTACTTCATCCTTCCAGATCTGCACCTGTACATTAGTCCACCCACTAGTGTTTGTGATAGCTTTGTCTTAGATGCCAGTCATAGAAAGGACTACAAATGTTAGTGAGCAACCAGGATGTAAAAATGAGAGTGTTGGGCGGAAGCAGATATTCTGTTGAAGATCACACGTAATCATTCTGCAGTGTAACATGTTGTGTTTTAATAAATGGCATTTTTTTTTGTGAGGGGGCAGATATTTCCTCTCCCGATACAAGAAGAAGAATACTACAAATAAATAGCTGCTATTAAAAGCTCTTAATATTCCACAGGAAAATTCTCTTTGAAAGTGTTTATCTGTCCTTTCATTAACATGTTACTGTGACAAAAATTCTATGCTTCAAAATAGAATTTGATTGACAATGAAAAATTTACTTCTGCGAAATTATGTAGCATTAATATAAGATGTACATATTTATATTGAAAATATAAAAGCATGAATACTGTATTACAAAGTAGAACGCAGAATCCATGAAATGGGATTATCAAAGTGACAAGCTATGAAGAGTAGTACTGATCTGCACACTAAAGAGGAACTTTAATACTTCAATTTAGACAGAGTTCATTGATCTGTTTCCCTGTTATCCTGTTACTCACCACAGCATTGACCTTTGGTAAACTCTCCAACTGAAGAAACAGCTACTCAAAACAAGATAAGGCTTAGATCCAGGATATGCTAAATAACATAACAGATTTCCTTATTTCATCTAAATAAACAGAAAACACAACAACTAATTTAATCAATAAAGGGTAACATCCTAATATGTGTAAAATACTTCAGGAAAATAAAAATGATCAGATAATATTGTTTTGTTCCATGATAAGGCAAGGCTTCAAACATGTGATGAATTTCTAGTTGCCCTAAGAAGGTAGCAGTGCGATACCTTTGTTCTGGATGTAAGTTCACTTGCTCAGCTGAAAGGTTTGTTTTCAGGTGTTTCATCTCCATTCCAGGTAACATCATCAGTGAGTCTCCGGTGAAGCACTGGTGGTATGACCTGTTTTTTATTTATGTGTTTAGGTTTCCTTGGGTTGGTGACATCATTTCCGGTGGTAATGTCTTAGGAAGGTGGTCTGTAGGAAATTTCAAAGTATTGATCCAGTAACAATGAAAAGTGAGTTAATGTCAGGATGGAACATATTTGGAAGGAACTTGGAGATGATGGCTTTGCTGCAGATAAGTTACCCTGATCCTTCTCAATAGTAGAGAATGTAAGGATGCAAAATACTGTTAATATAATATAATCTTACAAAGCAATATGTTGTATTGCTGCAATAGATATTCAGAAAATTATTTGCACCCATTTTGGGATATGTAGGGTGCAATCCTTGGAGAATAAGCCATAAAATGGTAAAAACCTAGATAAATGGATGTACGTTTGCTCACTGAGCAGGAAGGTTTGTTTTCAGAAATCTTGTTACCATGCTAGGTAATATCATCAGTGAGCCTCCAGCAAAGCACTTGTGGTATGGCCTGCTTTTTATGTGTGTGTTTAGGTTTCATTGGGTTGGTGACATCATTTCCTGTCTCTGTTTGGCTTGTCCTAAGATGGATGTGTTATCCCAGTCGAAGTAGTGTCCTTCTTCATCTGTATGTAAAGATACTAGTGAAAGGAGGTTTGTCTTTTTGTGGCTAGTTGATATTCATGTATCCTGGCGGCTAGTTTTTTGCCAGTTTGCCCACTGTAGTGTTTGTTACAGCTCTTGCAAGGTATTTCATAAATGACATTAGTTTTGCATGCTGTTGTAAGAACTTTAAGAACCTCAACAAAAAGACATGACCTCTCTCTCACTAGGATCTTTACATACAGATGAGGAAGGACACCACTTCGCCTGGGACAATACATCCAGCCTAGGACAAGCCACACAGAGACATGCATGGCATTCCAACCGGAACGCTACCAACAAACACATTGATTTGGATCCCATTTACCACCCCCAGAGAAAAAGAACTGGAAATGACATAACCACAGGAAATGACATTACCACCGGAAATGATATCACCAACCCAAGGAAACTAAACACATAAATAAAAAGCAGGTCATACCACCAGTGCTTTACCGGAGGCTCACTGATAATGTTACCTGGTATGGAGATGAAACATCTGAAAACAAACCTTGCAGCTCAGCGAGTGAACTTACATCCAGAACCTCAACCTGAGCTACAAATCTTCTCAAAACTCGCTAACATTAATAAATGTATTGTGGTAACTTATCATGAACAGGGAATAATATTGACAGTGGTTGCCAAAGAAAAACATCTAGCTATATTTTATTGTGCAGAGAGATTACAAAGTGCTTATAACCAATACAGAGAATCTGTAGCTAAAACAAATAGGCTACAAGAGTCATAGAGTGATAGAGCATGGAAACAGACCCTTCGATCCAACTCGTACATGTCAACCAAGTTTCCCAAACTAAACGAATCCCATTTGCCCTTCTTTGGCCCATATCCGTCCAAAGCTTTAATATTCTTATACCTGTCCAAATATCTTTTAAATGCTGTAATTGTATCTGTATCTACTACTTCATCTGGCAGTTCATTGCACAGAAAAACCACCCACTGTATGAAAACCATTTCCCTCTGTTCCATTCTAAATCTTTCTCCTCGAACCTTAAAAGTATGTTCCCTAGCTTTGAATTCCCTGCCCTAGGGTAAAGACCTTTGCTATTTACGGTATCTAGGCCCCTCATGATTTTATAAAGTTCTATAAGGTCACTGCTCAGCCTCCTATGCTGCAGTGAAAAAAGTCCCAGCCAAGCAACCCTCTCCTTATAACTCAAACAATCCAGGCCTGGTAAAACCCTTGTAAATCCTTTCTGCACCCTCCTCAATTTAATAATATCCTTCCGAAAGCAGGATGGCCAGAACTGTATACAGTTCTCCAAAAGTGACCACATCAACATTGTGTACAACCACAATATGAAGTCCCAACCCTTACACTCAATGGTCTGAGAAATAAAGGCAATCATGCTAAATGCCTTCTTTACCAGCCTGTCCACCTGTGACGTAATGTTCAAAGAACTATGTATCTGAATGCCTAGGTCTGCCTGTTTGACAACACTCACCAGGGGCCTACCATTAACTGGATAAGTTCTGCCCTTGTGCATCATTGAATTAATGAGGCACAAGTCAGCAGTGTGTGGGAATCCTCTCCATTCGGCTGGATGGGTGCAGTTCCAACAATACTCAAATAGCTTGACACCATCCAGGACAAAGCAGCCCACTTGATTTGCACCACATCCAAAAACATTCAGTCCATCTACCATTGACATTCAAACACGTAATGCAGCATGTACCATCTGCACGAAGCCTAACAGAAATGTACTCAGGTTTCTTAACCAATAAACTGATGACCACGCTAATATGGAAAGATAAGGCGTGGCATTACTTGTCAAAGACAGTATCACAGCAGTGGAATGGACGATGGAAGAGGACTTGCCATCTGAGGTAGTTTGGGCTGAGGTTAGAAATAGGAAAGGTGAGGTCACCCTGTTAGGTGTTTTCTACAGGCCTCCTAATAGTCCTAGAGAAGTAGAGGATAATATTGCGAGGATGATTCAGGAAAAGAGTGAAGGTAGCAGGGTGGTTGTTATGGGGGACTTTAACTTCCCAGATATTGACTGGGAGAGCTATAGCTCGAGTTCATTAGATGGGTCGGTGTTTGTACAATGTGTGCAGGATGGTTTCCTGACACAATATGTCGACAGGCCAACAAGAGGGGAGGCTATATTGGATTTGGTTCTAGGTAATGAACCAGGCCAGGTGTTAGACTTGGAGGTAGGTGAGCACTTCGGGGACAGTGACCACAACTCGGTGACTTTTACTTTAGTGATGGAGAGGGATAATCGTGCGCCGCAGGGCAAGAGCTATAGCTGGGGGCAGGGAAATTATGATGCAGTGAGGCATGACTTAGGATGTGTGGATGGGAAAAACAGGCTTCAAGAGAAGAACACTAATGAGATGTGGGGAGTGTTCAAGGAGCAGCTACTGCGTGTCCTCGATAGGTATGTACCAGTCAGGCATGGTGTAAAGGGCCTTGTGAGGCAGCCGTGGTTTAGTAAGGAATTGGAGTCCCTTGTGAAAGGGAAGAAGGCGGCATATGTAAAGATGAGGCGTGAAGGTTCAGTAGGGGCGATTGAGAGTTATAAGGTAGCCAGGAAGGAGCTAAAGAGGGAGCTAAGAGAAGCGAGAAGGGGACATGAAAAGTCTTTAGCTGGTAGGATTAGGGAAAACCCAAAGGCTTTCTATAGGTATGTCAAGAATAAAAGGATGACTAGGGTAGGTATCGGTCCAGTCAAGGATAGTAGTGGGAAGTTGTGTGTGGAGGCGGAGGAGATTGGAGAGACATTAAATCAGTACTTTTCATCAGTATTCACTCAGGAACAGGACACTGTTGCTGATGTGAATATGGAATCACAAATAATTAGAATGGATGCCCTGGAAATATGCAGGGAAGAGGTTTTGGGAATATTGGAAAGGATGAATATAGATAAGTCTCCTGGGCCTGATGGCATTTACCCCAGGATCCTATGGGAAGCTAGGGAGGAGATAGCAGAGCCATTGGCCTGGATTTTTATGTCGTCGTTGTCAACGGGAATAGTACCAGAGGACTGGAGGATAGCGAATGTGGTCCCATTGTTCAAGAAAGGGAGTAGGGATAGCCCTAGTAACTATAGGCCAGTGAGTCTGACTTCAGTGGTGGGCAAAGTCTTAGAGAGAATGGTAAGGGATAAGATTTATGAACATCTGGGTAGGAATAACGTGATCAGGGATAGCCAGCATGGTTTTGTGAAGGGCAGGTCGTGCCTCACAAACCTTATTGAGTTCTTTGAGAAGGTGACCAAGGAAGTGGATGAGGGTAAAGCAGTAGATGTTGTGTATATGGATTTTAGTAAGGCGTTCGATAAGGTTCCCCATGGTAGGCTAATGCTAAAACTTCGGAGGTATGGCATTGAGGATACATTAGAGGTTTGGATTAGGAATTGGCTGGCTGGAAGGAGACAGAGGGTAGTAGTTGATGGATTATGTTCATCTTGGAGCGCAGTTACTAGCGGTGTACCACAAGGATCTGTTTTGGGACCATTGCTTTTTGTTATCTTTATAAATGATCTAGAGGAAGGACTTGAAAGCTGGGTAAGCAAGTTTGCGGATGACACAAAAGTCGGTGGAGTTGTGGATAGTGAGGAAGGAAGTGGTAGGTTACAGCGGGATATAGATAAGTTGCAGAGCTGGGCGGAAATGTGGCAAATGGAATTCAATGTAGCTAAGTGCGAAGTCGTTCACTTTGGTAGGAATAACAAGATGATGGATTACTGGGCTAATGGTAGGCTACTTGGTAGTGTGGATGAGCAGAGGGATCTTGGTGTCCATGTACACAGATCTCTGAAAGTTGCCACCCAGGTAAATAGTGCTGTGAGGAAGGCATATGGTGTACTGGGCTTTATTGGCAGAGGAATTGAGTTCCGGAGTCCTGAGGTCATGTTGCAGTTGTATAAGACTCTGGTGCGGCCTCATCTGGAGTATTGTGTGCAGTTTTGGTCGCCATACTATAGGAAGGATGTGGAAGCTTTAGAACGAGTGCAGAGGAGGTTTACCAGGATGTTGCCTGGAATGGTAGGAAAATCTTATGAGGAAAGGCTGAGGCACTTGGGGCTGTTCTCATTGGAGAAGAGAAGGTTTAGGGGAGATCTGATAGAAGTGTATAAGATGATTAGGGGTTTAGATAGGGTAGATACTAAGAACCCTTTACCGCTAATGGAGTCAGGTGTTACTAGGGGACATAGCTTTAAATTAAGGGGTGGTAGGTATAGGACAGATGTTAGGGGTAGATTCTTCACACAGCGGGTTGTGAGTTCATGGAATGCCCTGCCCGTATCAGTGGTGAACTCTCCTTCTTTATGGTCATTTAAGCGGGCATTGGATAGGCATTTGGAAGTTATTGGGCTAGTATAGGTTAGGTAGGATTCGGTCGGCGCAACATCGAGGGCCGAAGGGCCTGTACTGCGCTGTATCCTTCTATGTTCTATGTTCTAAGGGCAGCAGTTACCTGGGAATACCAATGCCTGGCAAGCACCACTCCAAAAATTCATCATCCTGACAAGGAGATTGCCATTCCTTTAATGTCATTGGATCACAATTCCTCCCTAATGGCTTTGTGGATGCGAATACAGCACATGGCCTCAAACAGTTCAAGAAGGCAGTTCACCACCACCTTCTCGAGGACAACTAATGATAAATTAATGACTGCTGGCCCAACTATGCAAATCCCACATCCTGTGAGTAAATATAAAAAGGTAAAGTCTCTCTTAGGTAAAACTGCTCTTGGGTAAAGCTCCTTCAAGGTAAAGTTGGAATAAAGCTGCTTTAAGCTAAAGTTGCAGTCAGGTAGAGCTGCTCTTAGATAAAGTCACTCTTAGGTAAAGTCACTCTTAGTTAAAGCCACATTTAGGTAAAGTTGCGGTTAGGTAAAGCCACTCCTAGATAAAGGCATTCTTAGGTAAAGTCGTTCTCAGGTGAATCCAGTCTCACATAAAGCCACTCTTACATAAAAGAACTCTTTGGTGAAGTTGCTTTTTGGTAAAGTTAGTATTATGTAAAGCCACAGTCAGGAAAAGCTGCTTTTAGGCAAATCTTTTCTCAGGTAAAAGCGATTCTCAGATAAAGCTCTTTTGATCTATTATTCCTCCAGCCCAGTGTAATAAACCCTGATAGACTAGTATAAAGCCCATGTGAAACTGAATAAGATTACTGGCATATTCTGGTTTTATCTCATTGGATCTAAATTTCTACTGGAGATAGCCATGAGACTCGTCATTTCGTTTGTCAGAAATCTGGCACCAGTAGTTTTCAAAACTTTTCAGCATGGACTAATACTAATTTTTCGTCATCCTTTTCAGTGTTATATTCATTGTCTTATCTGTGTTTTTAAAAAGATTTTTAGCTCCTCACCACATCCCTGTCCCCTGCCCAAATGCCAACTGTCACAGCGCATCCCCTAAAATAGCCAGACTCACAACCCTGCACCACCCAACTCCCCACCACCATCATGATTCCATGTCCCCAACCCCATCCGCCACAGCGTCCTTCCCTGACTGCACAACTTCCCACTCTCAATTGAACACCAATTCCCCACTCTCATAAACACTATCCTGGCTCCCCATACTCACACAGCCTGCTCACTCATTCTCTACTTTCACAGCTCCTGCTCCACTCCAATCTCTATTCTCTCCATCTTTTGGTTGCAGTAATAAACTCTCAATGAAAACACATAGGAGTCACATGCTCACTCTGGTGTGTTTCATGTGATTACAGGATGAAGAGTTGAGGAATCATGAACTAGTATTAATTCACATTTCCATGCGTGGAAGGGGAAAAGGCTAAAAGAAGAGCACCTTATGTGGAGCCAATGCTTTCTATTTGTGTTCCAAGGTCAGAAAAAAATCATTGTTTGCAGAAATGCAATTTTTATTGCGTCTTCGTGAACTGGGCCAAATGTGGGCAAAAGTTGTGTCAACTTTTCTTTGGCTCCATCTTAGCATTCTAAGCTGGGAATAGTTATTTCAGTGGCTGTTGCTGAGCAGAGGGGTTTTCAACTTGTTAAAATTTGAGAGCATTTGTAATTGTTTTTATGAAAATGTAGATTGATACAGTACAACAAGGAAGCCAGCTGACACAAGTATGGTCTTTGATAAAAACAAAAAAAATTCACCTTTTTCCTGTTTGATAGATCAGTAATTTGTCTTCCCTTCAAGTATTTTTGCAGCTTTGAATGGTACTGCTGCTGAATTTGTTCTCCCATTCCTAAAGGCTTTGGATTCTAGACCAAAACAACTCACTCTCTTCCCTTCAGTTCTATGCCAGTCACCTGAGATGAAAGGATCATTATCTATGTGGTACTATTCCATAATTTTATGATCTGTTTTTTGGTTACAGGCCATCTGTTATTAAAAAGGTTTGAGTCCTCAAGTAGAAAAATCTGAATGGGGCATATCCTATTTTACTGAGGGAAATAGGGAAATTGCAGAGGCTCTGATGACAAACTGGGTTTCATAGATTCCCTACAATGTGGAAACAGGCCATTTGGCCTAACATGTCCACACTGACTCTCCAAAGAGTAACCCATTCTCTTACCCTGTTACTCTATGTGTCCCCTGACTAATGTACTTAATCTACACATCCCTGGACACTTTGGGCAATTTAGCATGGCCAATTCACCTAACCTGCACCTCTTTGGATAGTGTGAGGAAACTGGAGCACCCGGAGGAATCCCACACAAACATGGGGAGAGGGTGCAAACCCCACACAGGCAGTCGCCTGAGGCTGGACTCAAACCCGGGTCCCCAGCGCTGTGAGGCAGCAGTGGTAACCAATCAGCCACCATGCCACCTCACATGCTGGCAGGATTGCAAAAGTTGCAGCTCTGTATAAAAAATAACAAGAGGGGTATATTGCGTGTTTAGCAACAACAGGCTGTAGTCAACGTAGTGTCAATAGTGGTGAACCTTTTAAAGACAATAAACCTGGAATAACTTTTTTTGGCATTTGAAAAGATATGGGCTAATAAATGGAAGTCAGTCTGGATTTGTTAAAAGGCAAATTGCACATGACTGACTTCACCAAATTCTTTGATAAAGTGACAAAGAAGGTTCCTGAGGAATCATATATGAACTTTCAACAGGCATTTGACAAAGTAGATAGACTTATTAGCAAAATTTAATTCCATGAAGTTAAAAGAACAATGGCAGTATAAATATAAATTGGCCAAGGAAGAAAACAAAATAATATGGTTAATCAGTTTTTTTTTCAACTAGAGGGAAATGTATATTGATTCTGAGGAAGGGTCACTGGACCCAAAAAGTCAACTTTGATTTCTCTTCACAGATGCTGCCAGACCTGCTGAGCTTTTTCAGCAACTTCTGTTTTTGTTTCTGATTCACAGCATGGGTTTTTATTTTTGATATTCCCCAAGGAACAGGATATTAGGCCCAATACTTGTTTGAATATGAACTAGTGACCTTGACTTGGATAAACAGGGCATAACCTCAGAAATGTAGCAATCAAAGAGGACCATAGTAACAGAATCAGGAGGTCAAAGACAGACTGAGTCAAATCCATCTGACAAGTGAAATTTAATGCAGATTAAGATTAGATTACTGACAGTGTGAAAACAGGCCCTTTGGGCCAACAAGTCCACACCGACCCACCAAAGCGCAACCCACCCATACCCCTTACCTAACACTATGGGCAATTTAGCATGGCCAATTCACCTGACCCACACATCTTTGGACTGTGGGAGGAAACCAGAGCACCCGGAGGAAACCCACACAGACACAGGGAGAACGTGCAAACTCCACACAGTCAGTCAACTGAGGTAGGAATTGAACCCAGGTCTCTTGGCACTGTGAGGCAGCAGTGTTAACCACTGTGCCACCGTGCCACCCATTAAGTGTGAGGGTTGCACATTGAAGCACAAGGGAGCAGAGGTGCGAATTAATTGGTGATGTCATATCCATGGGGACAGGGAGGACATTACAAGTAGCTATCTTTATTTGTGTTTTAAAATAACAATTGTTATAAGATATCTGTCTGGATCAATTGATGTACAAGTTGGCCAAAGTTCTGGAAGCTTCTATTAGTAAAGTGCAAAGGAACATGGCTGAACTGTTCACATATTGTCTGATGATACCCAGTGTATTATGATTGAAACTCCTTTGGAAATCTGGAATATTTTAAATATATGTTCCAATTTGTTTACACCAGCTAATATAAGTACCCATGGGCTCAAGGTTAATAACCAGGCCTGTCTAAAGTTAAAAATGTTGGCCAACCTACTTCTGAAAGAACTTGAAGTCACCCCAAAGAGCCAACTGTCTATCTACAAACACCACCAGCTATCCATCCAACTTTATAATCTTTACAACTCTGAATTCTAACCACTTTAACTCTAAATATTCAATTGAACTGAGCGTTCTATGATGAACTAAAATGAAAGTGCTGTCGATTTGAAATAAAAACAGAAAGCACTGAAGAAACTCAGCTGGTCTAGCAGAAACTGTGGGGAGACAGAGTTTATGTTTCAGGTCTAATTACTCTTCCGTGGAACTGAAGAGATATGGAAAAGTCATTGGTTTTATACTCTGAACAGTGGGGAGGGGCACGTGGAACAGAAGGGCAAGTCAGTTAAAGGTTAAGAGAGATCGAAGAAAGAAGTGTCAGGAAACAAATGGCAAATGGACAAAATAAAGGCAAAAAGAAAATTACAATCCTCAGGAAAACGGGACTGAGTAAATTGCTGGAGTTGTGTGATGATGAGTCACCAGGTCCTGATAAACTTCATAACAAAGTTTTAAAAGAAGGCACCAATTGATGCAAAAACAAAAATTCCTGGAGAAACTCAGAAAGTCTAGTAGTCCTCTGAAGAAGGGTCACTGGATCCTAACGTTAACTTTGATTTCCCTCCAATGATGCTGCCAGACCATTTGAGTTTCTCTTAACAATTCCTGTTTTTGTTCTAGATTTCCAGCATCCTCAGTTCTTTGTTTTGTTTAACTGGTTGATGCATTGTTTCTAATTTTCCGAAAATCACTGGATCTGGAGAAGCCTCCATTAGATTGGAAAATTGTAAATGTAACTCTTTTATTCAGGAAAGGAGGGAGACAGTAAGGAGGAAATTACAGGCCAGATAGCTTAACATCTGTCAAAGAGAAGATTTTAGAAGCTGGCATTAAAGAAATTATAGCAAGGCACTTCAGAGAACTTTAAGGCAATCAGACAGAGTCAAGATGATTTTGTGAAAGGGAAATCATGGTTAAGCAATTTATTATAATTTTTTGAAGAATGAGTTGAATCTGACATTAAAAGCAGTAGATTTTCTTATACTGACACTCAAATAAAATAGCAGACTACAATGCAAAGATGTGTTCGGAAGAAGCGAACTGAAGAGGTGATGACCTAGTATTATTATTGCTGGTATATTAATCCAGAGACCCAGGTCATGTTCTGGGATTTGAATTTGAATCCTAGCATGGCAGATGATGGAATTTGAATTCAATTAAAAATCTGCAATTCAGAGTCTCATAATGACCATGAAACTGTTTGCTGATTGTCAGAAAAAAAAAACCCATCTGGTTTACTAATGTCCTTTTGGGAAGGAAACTGCAATGCTTACTTGGTCTGGACTACATGTAAATCCAGACACATCAATGTGATTAACTCCTAACTGCTCTCTGCAATGGGCAATAAATCAAACTCTCAACACATGAATGAATTTTTAAAAATGCAATTCATTAGCATGCTGAAACATAGAATGATTGAAAGTGGCCTTTAAGGTAAAACAGATAAAAGTAACCAATGAGACAAAGTGATCTGAATTACTCATGATGCTGGTCAATGATTTTGACCTCAATGCAAACCCAGAAAGGGTAGTACATAAGTTAGGACCCCAACAGATTGGCCAGCCCTTGTTAAAATCCAGCTGGAATAGCTGAGAATAGAGCTAGAGTTTCAGAAAAAAAGTGAGGAACAAGAAACCCAAAAGTGGGAAAGAAAAAGGGAAAAAGTGAGGGAAGCTCGAGAGAAAAGAAAGGCTTCCCAGCTCCAAATATTGTTCAGGCATGTATGGGGAGATCATATACTTGTAGTTGCTAAGGAAAATCTGACTGTAATCATATACATTTCCCTAACTAGAAACAACGTCTGAAGCCCTTAACTATCTCAAATGCATTCATTTTTTTAAAACTACTTTTGAGAAGTGTTAGAAATTGGGATCCTACTGAAACTGAAGTTTTCTAGTATTTCCTGTACAGAATGAGATCTCATCTAATTGCTGCTACAGTGCTGTCCTCTTTCTCAAAACACACAAAAAAAGCAAAGACAGAAATAAGGTGATAATAAAGGTCATCAAGGCCACAATGTTCCATAAGCTGACGTCAAAGTACTATCTGCTGCCATATGTACCCGGCTATCATATAGTGTTTAGGAAAATTAAAGTTTTTTTTCCCAGAAAAAATTTAAAAAGAATCTTTTGATGAAGGTGGACAAAGGAGCAGCAGTTTTCCTGATGGATTTAGAAATTGTCCTGTGTCCATTGGCTCCAAGGATTCAAATTGATGATTAACATAACATAATCTACCAGCCCTAGAAACTGGGTATATTAACAAATTCGATCATGTCACCTGTAAGGATTCTAAGATTCTATTAGAGATCAGTGCTCTTCAGAGGGTCAGTGTTCATTCAACAGCTGCCACATTTAGATAGAAGATGGACCAAGAGGGAAGGCTTTCAGTTTCGTTGTTACAGATTACATAGTTTTCTGTCTAATTAACGAATGTAACATTTCGAGGGTACTGCCGCTTAACAAATTAATAAACTAGAAAATCTTTACAAGTGGTTGACCGCCTACATTAAGTAATTGTGGTCCGTATTCCCCTTGGTGGGGTTGGGATGGCATTCTGCAGCTGTACAGGACATTGGTTAGGTTACATTTGGAATGCTGTATTCAATGCTGGTCTCCCTGTTATGGGAATTACGTTGTTAAACTTGAAAGGGTGCAGAAAAGATTTACAAGGATGTTGCCGGGGTTGGAGGGTTTAAGCTATAGGGAGAGTGTGAATAGGCTTTGGTTATTTTCCCTGGAGTGTCGGAGGCTGAGGAGTGACTTTATAGAAGCTTGCAAAATCGTGAGGGGCACGGATGGGGAGAATAGCCAGGATCATTTTTCCAAGGTCAGAAAGTCTAAAACTAGAGGACATAGAGTCATAGTCATAGAGACTCTTCAGTCCAACTTGTCCTAACCTAATCTAGTCCCATTTGCAAGGACTTGGCCCATAACCATCTAAACCCTTCCTATTCATATACCCATCCAGTTACATTTTAAATGTTGTAATTATACCAACCTCCATCACTTCCTCTGGCAACTCATTCCATACATGCACCACCCTCTGTGTGAAAATGTTGCCCCTTAAGCCCGTTTTAAATATTTCCCCTCTCACCCTAAACCTATGCCCTCTAGTTCTGGAGCCCCCCATCCCAGGGAAAAGACCTTGTCTATTTACCCTATCCAAGTCCTACATGATTTTAAAAACCTCTATAAGGTCAGCCTCCGACGCTCCAGGGAAAACAGCCCCAGCCTGTTCCTCTTCTCTCGATAACTTAAATCCTGCAACCATGGCAACACCCTTGTAAATCTTTTCTGGACTTTTTCAAGTTTCACAACATCCTTCCTATAGCAGGGAGACCAGAATTGCATGCAATATTCCAAAAGTGGCCTAACCAATGTCCCATACAGCTGCAACATGACCTGCTCTGACCAATAAAGAAAAGCATACCAAATGCCTTCTTCACTATCCAATCTACCTGTGACTCCACTTTCAAGGAACTATGAACCTGCACTCTAAGGTCTTTTTCTTCAGCAACACTCCCCAGGACCTTACCATTAAGTGTATAGGTTTAAGGTGAGAGGAGAAAGTTTTATAAGAGACCTAAGGGGCAAGTTTTTCATGCAGAGGGTGGTGTGCGTACAGAATGAGCTGTCAAAGGAAGTGGTGAAGACTGGTACAATTACAACATTTAAAAGGCATCTGGATGGGTATATAAATAGGAAGGGTTCAGAGGGAAGGGTAAAAACAATGACTGCAGATGCTGGAAACCAGATTTTGGATTAGTGGTGCTGGAAGAGCACAGCCGTTCAGGCAGCATCCGAGGAGCAGCAAAATCGACGTTTCGGGCAAAAGCCCTTCATCAGGAATTGATGTTTCGGGCAAAAGCCCTTCATCAGGAAGGGCTTTTGCCCGAAATGTCAATTTTGCTGCCTGAACTGCTGTGCTCTTCCAGCACCACTAATCCAAAATCATAGGGATATGCAAATGAGTACTAGCAAATGGGACCAAATTAATTTAAGGTATCTGCTCAGCATGGATGAGTTGTACTGAAAAGTCTGTTTCCATACCGTACAATTCTATGATTCCATGAATCTGTAAGCTAGCCAGCCACCAGTGAGCGTGGATGGTCCAAAAGACATGAAACTGATTGAGGTCCAGCTGATTCCATAACAACTGAACTAATAATATCATTACCCCTTAATCCAGAACACCACCTCCCAAGGGTCTGGAACTTAGATTGTCCATTCCATTATCCTAGAGATTCAAGTCTTCAGTGATCTGTCAAAAAGCTCCTGGATTTTGAATACAGTCACACAAGGGTGGCACGGTGGAACAGTGGTCAGCACTGCTGCCTCACAGTGCCTAGAGACAATGGGTTCAATTCCTGCCTCAGGTGACTAACTGTGTGGAGTTTGCACATTGTCTGCGTGGGTTTCCTCCCACAGTCCAGAAACGTGCAGGTTAGTTGACTTGGTTGTGCTAAATTGTCTGTAGTTTTAGGTGAAGGGGTAAATGTCGTGCTTTGGCAGGTCGGTGTGGGCTTGTTGGGCCAAAGGGCCTGTTTCCAGTTTCCACACTGTAAGTAATCTAAAAAGGAGTAAAACTCCTCTCTCCAAAATGCCGATCAAGAGAATCTCATATCCATGACTGCTCAGTAAAACATAAGTTATCTCTAGGACCCAATGTGAATTTTAAATTTCCTTCCAGTGGTAACTACTTTAAAAATTTGGTGACTGAAAATGTTTCTAATCTGTGCCTTTGTGCACTGTCAGCAGAGATGATCTACTTGATAACATTAACCTCATTAATTCATTTGAGGATGTGGGCTTTGCTGGCTAGATTAAATTTATTGTCCTTTCTGAGTTGCCATTTATTGTCCTTGCCTAGAAAAGTTTGTGGTGAGTTGCCTCCTTGAACCACTGAATACTTATTGTAAATAAACCCACAATGCTATTAAGAAGAGTATTCCTGGACTTTGACTCAATGATTCTGAAGCAATGGTAATATATTTTCATTTCAGAATGGTGAATGGTGAATGAGTTGAGCTTCGAGATGGGGGATGTTCCCATGCTGCCTTGTTCCTTCTAGATGATAGTGTTTGTGGGATTAGAAGGTGCTATCTAAGGAGCCTTGGTGAATTTCTGAATTGTATCTTGTTGATAGTATGCACTGGTGAAACTGTACATTGTAGGTGGATGGAAGAAATGTTTGTAGATGTAGTGCTAATCAAATAGGCTATTTTGTCCTGAATGATATCAAGCCTCTTGAGCATTGTTGGAGCTGCGCTCATCCAGGAAAGTGAACATTATTCCATCTTATTCCCAGCTTATATCTCACAGATGGTGGACAGGCTTTGAGGAGTCGGGAGGTGAGTTACTCAGTGTGGGATTTCTAGCCTCTGATCTCCTCTTGTAGCACAGTAATTATATGACCAGTCCCATTCAGTTTTAGTCAATGGTAACCCCCAGGATTTTGATAGTGAATGGTAAGGCCATTAAATTCCAAGGGCAACAATGAGATTCTCTCTTGTTGAAGATGATCTATCCTTCATATCTATGTGGCCGAAATGTGACTTGCCTCTGGTTATCCCAAACCTGGATATTGTCCAGATGTTGCTGGATTTGGACATGGGATGCATCAGCACCAGCAGACATCAGCAAACATCCTCACTTCTGACCTCATGATGGAAGGAATATCATTGATGAAGCAACTGAAGATGATTGGGCCTAAAACATTACCCTTTGGAACTGAAGGCTTTTGTAGCACAGTGTTGTCCCTATCTCTGAGTTGGGTTCAAGTCCAACTGTTCTAGATGTGAGTCATAACATCTCTGAACAAGTTGCTTTGAACATATCTACTCAGTAGAACTCTTGCAGTGATATCCTGGAGCTGGGATGACTAGCCTCCAATCATTCCTCCCTACTGGATCTGACTCCAACCAGCAAAGAGATTTCCCTCTGGTTCACAGTAACTCAAGTTTTGCCAGCACCCTGATGCCATATTCAGGTGAAGCTGCTTAATATCAAGAATAGTCACTGAAACAGTGTGAGGTGAAATGAGACAGAAGTTTACCTGTCAGTTTTGTATGTGAAAGAGTCAAATATATCATTGTTATTGGCGGTCCCTTGCACATGAGGTTGACTCTTCCACTCTCAAGGTGAATCTATTACATGGCTGTACAGACCAGTAAGGCTATCGCAGGCTCTATTACACATGGGGCAGAAGGTGGTCACGGGAAGGGATGGGTCAGGCATTGGCGTAGCAGCATGCTCCTTATGCTGCTTTGGCTTGACTTCCACTTTTCCCTGACAGCAGTTCTCGAGGTGCTTAAACCCTTATCGGATGCTCTTCCTCCGCTTTGGATGGTCTTGAGCCAGTAATTCCCAGGTGTCTGTGGGAATGCTGCACTTCACCAGCGAGGCCTTCAGGGTACCTCTTAAGCCCTTCCTCTATCCAAGTGGGGCTCGCTTGCTATTTTGAGTGGAGTAACTGCTTGGGGAGTCTTGTGTTTGTCATGTGGATAATGTGCCCAACCCATCATAGCCGATCGAAGGTAGTCAGTGCCTCGATGCTGGGGATGTTTGCCTGGTCGAGGACACTGGTGTTGGTGCATCCTTCTTTCCAGAAGATTTGCAGGATCTTGCACAAGCAGCAATTGGTGGCATTGCTCCAGTGCCTTGAGGTGTCTGCTGTAGATAGTCCACACCTCAGAGCCATATAGGAAGGCAGTTCTGCAAACAATGATCTTGGAGTGGGATATGATGTTGTTGTTCTCGAACACCCCTTTCCTCAGGCTGCCAAAGGCTGGCCTAGCACTCAGGAAGCAGTGCTGGATTTCTTCATCAATAACAGCTTTGGTCAACAAGACAGTCCCGAGGTATTGGAAGTGGTCGACATTCTCTGGACCTTGATGATCGTGGTTTCACTCCACAATGATAGGCCAGGTTGGTGGAGGATCTTTGTCCTGTGGATGTTCAGGGTGAGACCCAAGCTCTCGTGTGCCTCCGTAAAGGTGCTAATGATGATTGGAATACATCCTCTGAGATTGTACATACGCAAGCATCACCTGCACATTGCAACTTGATGACACTGGTTGGAGTGATTTTGATTATGGTTTGAAGGCAGCAGAGGTTGAATAATTTCCCATATGTTCTGTAAGTTAGTTCCACTCCAACAGGGAGATGTCACTGGTGAGATGAAGCATTACAGCAAGGTAGATGTAAAACAGTGTTGGGGTGATGATGCAGCCCTGCTTGACACCAATCCAAATGGGGAATGGGTCTGTGATGGAGCCATTTGTCATTACCATGCGTATCATCATGGAGCAGGTGGCAAAAGTCAAGGTGTAGGCAAAGCAGAGAAGGAAGCTTCATAATGCTTCCTGACTGACGGTGTCAAAGACCTTTGTAAGTGTGAAGAAAGCCATGTATGGGGGTTGGGGGGAGGAGGGGGGTGGGTGGGTAGGTTCTTTCCTCTGCATTTCTCCTGGTGAAAATCATGTCAGTTGTGCCCGTCCAAGGCCGAAAGCCACACAGTGATTCTGGAAGGAGCTCCTCAGCCCCAGAGAGGAGACAGTTGACGAGGACTTTGGTGATGACTTTTCCAACACTCAACAGCATGGAATTTCCCCTGGAGTTACCACAGTTGAACTTGTTCCCTTTTATGAAAATACACACAACCATGGTGCCTTGGAGCTCTCCCAGGATGCTCTCCTCCTTCCAGGTAAAGGTAAAAATCACTCAACACCAGGTGTAGTCCAACTAGCTTTCAAGGCTAAGAGATTGTGTTTAAACAAAGAAATATAATTCTTTATTTTCTAGAGGGGTTGAGAAATATAATTTCCATAGGAACATAAAGAATATTACAAATTATTATTTCAAATTGCTTTAACTTTGCTTGATTCTTTAAGATGGCTATTCTTGGCCAACATGCCAGTTAATTACATTTCTGGAAGTTTCTATCAGGACATTGAAGAGGGACATGTTTGGCTGGTTCACTCATTGTCTTGTGATTGAAATTTCTTTGAAATCCTCAAAAATTTTAAACATACATTCCAAACTTTTGAATTAATGTGGCTGTTAACACCAGCCAATTGAAGCAACAGAAAACTTCAGGTTAACAACTAAGACTTGTAAAGTTAGAAACTTCCTTGAATTCTGCTTTCTAGAAGGAAAAAATTTTACTGAAAAAAAAGCAATTGGTAGACTGATTGCAAACATTGCCAGAAACTGCTGATGTGTCTCTAAAGAAACTTTGTGCCATGTGAACTCTCATATTCAATTGACTTGATATTTATGCTATTTTCTTTTTAATATTCTTAGAATTGAAGCCCCTGTTTTGAACTTAATCTCTTTAGTGTGCATGTGTGTGAGTGTGTGAAGTCACGTACAACCACTCTGCGGATTGAATATGACAATAAATAACTAAACCTTAAAGGGAATCTGCAGTGAATCATTTTAGTAATTGACCTTCTATATTCAGGATAAGGCAATAATGATTAAATATTGATGACTCATCAATAATAGGCAATAAATGCTGGCCTAGCCAGAGATACTCATGAATGAATTTTTGACCTTTCAAAAAATTAAAACAATTCTGTTGTGGTCAAAAGGCTAGTAGGACAAAACTGGTTGAGTCTGTTTGCTTTTACTATCCACAATAGGACACATTTAAAGGATGTACAGGAACAGAGAGTCTTGGGGATTTATGTACTGTACTCAAATCCTTGAAGGTTGCAGCACATGTTGACTAGGCTGTTAAGAAAAAATGAATTCTTAGATTTTGGAATAGAATACAAAAGCAATAAATTTACACAAAACCTTTCTAAAATATTGGTTAGGCCTTGCCAAAAGATTATGATAAATTCTGAGAACCACACTTTATGTCTTGGAGATGCCTGTAGAAGGAAATTGCATGAATGATACCAAGTATGAAGACTGGAGAACTTTGAGAAGCTGGGGTCATTCTCTTAGCACACTGAAGGCTAAGAGAATATTTGATCTAAGCATTCAAAATGCAGAAAGATTGGAACAAGAATAAAATATCTAGCCCCACAATCCTGTTTCACCCCTCAGTCAGGTCATGATTGAAAACCATATCCATTTACGTGCCCTGGCACCACAATTACAGAATCACGAAAGGGTTACAGCAGAGAAGGAGGCCATTCAGCCCATCGTGTCTACAACTGGCTGTGCAAATAAGCATCATGACTTGGTGCCATTTCCTGCCTTTTCTCCATATCCTTACATATTGTTTTGATTTAAATAATTATCCAATGCCCTCTTGAATGCCTCAATTGAATTTATCTCTACCACACTTCCAGATAGTCTATTCTAGACCTGAACCACTCCTGTCAAAGTTTCTCTTGTCAAATTTGTGCCATATCCTTCTACATATGGAAAAATTTATCCCTAATTTATCTATCCAGATCCCACATGAATTTGAAATCTTCTATCAGATCTCCTCTTTCCTTCTTCTCTACACGGATAACAGTACCAACTTTTCCAATCTACCCTCATAATTGAATTTTTTTATCCCTGGAACAATTCTTGTAAATCTCATCTACACTCTCTCCAATGCATTCCTATAGTGTGGCACCCAGAACTGTATTCAATATTCCAGTGGAGGTTGAACACCCACCTTATATAAATTCGACATCAGCCCCTTGTGTTTGTACTCTATTAATAAAGCCTACTGTTTGCTTTGTTAACTGTTTTTTCCACCTGTCCTGCCATCTTCTTCTGCACTACTTTTAGAATTGTACCCTCATTTTAGATTGTCTATCCATGTTCTTCCTACCAAAACACATCACCTCACACATCCTTGTATTGAACTTCATCTGTCACTTATATACCCTCTCTTGTCTATGTCCTTTTGAAGTTCTATGTTGTCCTCCTCACAGTTTATGATGCCTATAAGATGGATTTATATCCTTAACTAATAAAAATCTGACAATCTTAATCTTGAAAGCTTCAGTTTACACAGAATCCACAATGATTTAACAACAAGAGTTCATGATTTCCATTATACTTTATTTGGGTGACTCAAAATTTCTTCACTTCATTTCTGAATGGCTTAAAGGTTATGCTTCTTGTCCTTAGGGTTCCCCCACCAGAGGAAGTCATTTCTCCCTATCTTCAACTCCTTAAACAGCTTAACTCAATCAGATTTTAATCTTCTATACTCAAAGAAATACAGGCCTAGTTGAAGAAGCTTGGTTCTGATTTAATCATTTTGACCCCATTGTCATTCTGGTGACAATATCATGTGACCATTACACCTTTCCTGAGGTAAAGTGCTCAGAATCTCTGCACAGAGTTTAATCAGAGCTTTAAAGCACAGTGGCATAAGGTCTATCATTTGTATTCCAGCCTGTTTGTGTTGAAGGTCAACTTTTCATTGGCTTCTTTAATTTCTTTTCTATCTATCCACTCGCTTTCATAATTTCTTTACTTCCATCTTGAAATCTTTTGTTCTTGGCATTGAGTTACTGGTTTGTCACCAGATTAGTCCATCTGCAGTTCAAAGTCAACAACAACAAAATCAGAAACTGCTGGAAAAACCCTGGCAGCATCTGTGCAGAGAAAGCAGAGTTAGCGTTTTGGGTCCTCCTTCAGAACTGATTGTAGCTCAGAAAGGTTGGTATACAGAGGAACCTTGATCATCCGGCATTCGATTATCCGAACATCGGATTATTTGTCAAGATCGCAAGGCCTGATACTTGGCAAAACTATGTTATCTGACATTCGATTAACTGAATGAAATACTCTCCCCTGAGTCCTTCAGATATATTAGAGAAGGGGTGGTGGGTGGAGGCAAGTGTAAATGATGGGTGGAAATGGAGCCCAGACAGAGAAAGAGAGAGACAGTTAAGCAGACAAAGGAGTGGGTAAAGGTCAGTGTGGGAGAATCAATAGCTGCCAGTGGGGATCCTTAGTGATTTACAAGGTGTTGTTTGTGGGAGCAGCACATGTCCTGGTGGGGGTTGGGGTAAGGACATGGGAGGTCTCAGGCTCTAAAATTATTGAAGTTGATCTTGAGTCCCGAAGGCTGCAGGCTCCCCAAGTGGCAAATGATATGTTGCTCTTCCAGCCTGTAGCAAGCCTGAGACAGGGACGTTGGTCAGGGAACACATTGGTGTGCTGAAGTGGCAGACAACCGGAAGCTCAGGGTCATTTTTACAGACAAAATGTAGGTTAACTGCAAAGTGGTCACTCAACATGCACTTCATCTCCCCACTGTAGAGGAAGGCAGGCAGCCTAGTGGCATTATCACTAGATTGTGAATCCAGCGATCCAGATAATACTCTGGGGAACCAAGTTCAAATCCTACTATGACAGATTGCAAAGTTTGAATTCAATAAAAATCTTAAATTTAAAATCTAATGATGACCATGAAACTGTTGTCAATTATCAGGAAAAACCTATCTCATTCACTAACATCCTTTACGAAAGAAAACTGCCATCTTTACCTGGTCTGACCTACATGTGACTCCAGATTCACAGCAATGTGGTTGACTCTTACTAAATGCTGACCTAGCCAGTGATGACATCCCATGAATGAATTTTTAAACAGTTGTGAGTAGTGAATAAAGTAGAATAAACTGTTGAATTTCCAATTTCGATCCTACTCTCACCTTCTCCTGGTCTATCTCTGTCTCCTCCCTTCCCTTCCTCGACATCTCTGTTTCCATTTCTGGGGATAGGCTAGCCACCAATATTCACTACAAACCCACTGACTCCCACAGTTACCTCAACTGTACTTTCTCACACTCTAGAATAGAATAGGGTAGAATCGTAGAATCCCTACAGTGTGGATGCAGACCATTCAGCGTACCAAGTCCATACTGACCCTCTGAAGAGCATCCCACCCTGACCCACCACCTCCCCCCAATCCTACATCGCATGGCCAATCCACCTAACCTGCACATCTTTGGACTGTGGCAGGAAACTAGAGCACTCACAGGAACCCATGCAGATAAGGGGAGAGAGTTGACATTGAACCTTGGCCCCTCACAATGTGAGGCAGCAATGCTAATCACTGAGCCATTGTGCCATCTTGCTTCCTGCAATCTATTCCATTCTCTAAGTTCCTCTGTCTCTATCATATGTGTTTCAATGATGCTAATTTTGACAAAGGGGCCTCCCAAATATTCACCTCCTTCCTCAACAAGGTTTCCCAACACTGTGATTGACAGGGCCCTCAGCCAGTGCCCAAGTCATCTCCAGCACCTCAGCCCTCACTCCCTACCCACAACAGCAATGGGGTCATCCTCTTCCTCATCTACCATCCCACCAGCATCCACATCCAGAAGATCACTAGCTACCATTTCTGCCAACTCCAACTCCAGCAGAATGCCAGCACTGGACACATATTCTCCTTCCCTCGTCAGCTGTTTGCACAGAACAATCCTTCTGGGACACTTTAGTCCACTCTTCCTCCATTCCCAACACCACCCCTTAGCCCCATGGCACCTTCCCCTGCAATCACAGAAGATGTCACACCTGCCTGTTTACTTTCTTCCCCTTCACTATCCAAGGCCTCAGACACACCTTCCAGGTAAAATGGAGATTTATCTGTATTTCACTCAATCTGGTTTATTGTAATCAGTATCTGTTGAGTTTTTCCAGAAATTTCTGAGATTGTTTCTGATTTCCAGTATCCCCAGTTCTTTGGCTACCTCATATTTCCATCCATTGAACTGCATTTGCCACAGTTTTGCCATCCACTTAATGTATCAATGTTACTTCCCTCTGATCAATGACAAGGAGAAATGGTTAGATTCTCTGTTGTTGGAGATTGTCATTTCCTATCCCATCAAAGACAATTAATATTTGTGCTATATACCAAAGCCTGGTTGCAGTCCAAGTCTTGTTGCACATGGATACATACTGCTTTAATAGCCAGAATTGAGAAAGGTGCTAGGCATGTCCTGTGACTGAGATAATTGACTTCCAACAACCACAACTATCTTCTTTCTGCTTGATATATTCCAACCAATGGAACGTTTTTTCCCCCCAAGGTCGTGAATAGTGTCAAATGGCTTGAGTGCTGTTGAAGCTGCACCATGCAGGCAAGTAGAGAGTATTCCATCATACTCCTCACTTGTACTTTTAAATAACAAACAGGTATTTGGAAGACAGGAGGCAAATTTACTTGTTTCAGAATTCCCATCCACCCACTGTCTCTTTGTAGCACCATTTCAGTTTCTGGTCAATGGTAACCAGTAGGATGTTGATAGGTTAATTCAATGTTATTGAATATCAAGGGGTAATGCTAGATTATCTTTTGTTGGAGTTATTACTTGGCACTTGTGAGGCACAGATGTTACTTGCTACTTATCAGCCCTCGCTTGGCTATTGCCCAGGTATTGCTGCCTATGAAAACTGACTGCTTCAGTATCTGAGGAGACGCAAATGGTGCTGAACATGGTTGAAGCACTAATGAAATTTCCACCCCTGACTTTATAGTGGAGTGAACATCATCAATCAAGCGGCTGAAGATGGTTGAATGTAAGTTACTACCCTGAGGAACTCCTACAGCGACATCCTCAGACTTGATGATTAATCTGCAACATCCATCGTCCTGTATGCCAGGTACAACACCAACCAGCTGTGATTTTTCTCCTGAATCTGATTGAAACTCCTTGATGCCACACTTTGTCTAATGCTGCCTTGACAACAAAGGCAAAATTCTCACCTCACTATCAGGAGTTAAGCTCTTTAGTTCATTTTCCCTTTCATTTCTTTGTTGATGATCGAAACTAGACTACGGAGTGATCTCTCTTGGGTTTTGTGGAAAGGGCAATCTGGGCAACTTTCTCCATCACCTGATAGATGTCCATATTGTATCTGTACTGGGACAGCTTGGCTCGGGGTAAGGTTAAATTTGGAATACGTATCTTCAATATTAGTCAGTGCCCATCACCTTTGCAGTATCCAGTAACCCCCAGCTGTCTCTTGATATCTCATAGCAGAATTGAATTGGTTGAAGGCTGGCATCTTTGATGCAAAGCATCTCTGGAGGAGGCCTCAGGTATGATCCACTAGAGGGTGTGGAGACCAAGTCGTTGAGTGCAGTTAAGACAGAGATAGATAGATATTGTGTCCTATATGAGCCTACTCTCTATCTCCTGTTAGCTAGTCAGATCTTCTACTTGAACCAACATGCTACCCCATATGCCATGAACTTTTGATGTAGCACCTTATCAGATGTTTTCTGGAAATCCAAGTACAGTAAACACATTTATGAGCATCAATAACTCTGACCTGGGTCTGTTTAAGACAGAGTATCTGAGACCTGAGTGTATTTAAGACAAAGATAGAGAGGGTCTTGATGAGTAAGGGGATCAAGGGCTATGGGGAGATGGCAGGAGAATGGGATTGAGAAACACATCAGCCATGATTGAATGGCAGACTCGATGGGTCGAATAACTTAATTCTGTTCTTGCATCTTATAGTCTTACGGAAACCTCATTTGGAGGTGTGATCAATATAAATTGTTGGTAGGTGAGTGATGAAGTGTTAGTGCATCAAGCAATGTGAGAGGTTAGTAGTGCAGTTGATGGTACATGGCATCTTAGGATACATTCACTTACTTTGATCAGTTGTGTGGTTCAATGATCTTCTTATGACAACATAACTGGATTATCGGGACCTGACTCCTCAAATTGAGAGCTACAGTAACCTTTCCCATTACCTTCATGAAGTTCAATTGGAGGCATGCCTGGGCATCTTTGGGTATTCTTCTTTCCACCTGATGGTCTTCTCCACCAGAGTATTCAGTGCACTATGAAAAAGGCCTATCTCCTCATAGTATCATAATTCACTCTTCTTCCAGCTCAGACTCTCTTCCATAAAGGACCATCTGCTTCAGTCAGAATGTTAGCTCTTCTCAACAAAGTGAAGGCTGGGATTAATGGTGCTGATTTTGAACAAACATGGACTCCCCTAACTAGGCATGCAGCAACTCACCATATGTTGATCCTGTGATAGAGTAGCAGGCATAGAGTTTTGCAAGCAATATGAAGTTGATATGTTGCCTGTACAGAAAGCAATGGCCACATATTAATCAAATATTGCAGTCCCTGCACCACTTTCAGGAGCAAGGCAATTTAATTCCCAAGATTTTAAACAGCTATTCCGGTTTTATTTAAGACCAAATAAACTTAAATACATCTCAAGCTCAAGGAGTTAAGATAATATTTTCAGAGGGCAGTTATTTTACACTTTCTTGAAATAAAACGCTGTCAGAATCAGTTGAGTCTTTCCCAACTGCACAGTCCACAATTTTCCACCTTGAGAAATGACTTGCAGAATATCTAATGCATACTTTTACCAAAGATTAAGGACAACAGAAGTGTATTAATCAAACGTATTTATCTGTGGAACACTTTTGATATAAAACCACCGTTTTGAAACAGTTAAAATGTCAACATGTTAACAGTCTTCACACCTCGGTGGACAAAGGGAGAACAGTTTACAACTGTCAGCTTCCCTTTCAATCCCTGTATTTGTCATTAAACATGTTGAGTTTATGTACACATTCATAGCATTACTTGGTTAGCATGATTCACATTTGATGCTGCTTCAGTTTCTCAACTGTTCTCCGAGAAATTGAGGTATTTTAACTGACAGAATTATGGAACTTAGTGGATAAAAGGAAACAGTTTCCAATAGTTGCAGGACTGAGAATTGGAAGAACAGTAAATCTAAGAGATCTGGTGATCAAGAGCCTGAAGCAATGATTTTAACCTGACTGGCTTGGCAGAATAGAACCATTGAGGTCCTGCTATCTTCTTCAAGTTATGATTTTAACCTGTTCTTCACAGCAGGCAACAATAGCACATGTCAGAAACTGGACAGGTCACCCTTGAAATAGGCAGATTAGCCTTCAATTACATCATCAAGGTCCACAAGCTCTTCATTAGGAATGCGGGGAGCCCATTATCTGAGTAGTAATAAACATTTTTTTTTCAAATGGCAGGCAGTGATTAGTGGATATCGTAAGGTTCAGTTCTTGGGCCCCAACTGTTCATAATAAATGCTAATGAGGGAACTAAATGTAATTTTTCCAAGTTTTCAGGTAATACAAAGCTGGGTGAGAGGGTAAGCTGTGAGCAGAGATACTTCAATATAATTTAAACAAGTTGAGTGAATGGGCAAACGTATAGGAGGTGAAGTTTAATACGGACAAATATGAGATTACTCACTTTGGTAGCAAGAACAGGAAGGCAAACTATTATCTGAGTTGTAATCGGGGTAAATGTAACAAGACCTGAGTGTTCTTGTACACCAGTCACTGGAAGTAAGCATGCTGGTACAGCAGGAAGCAAAGAAGACAAATGCTCTGTCGTAACAGCCTTTATAGTGAGAATTTGAGCATAGAAGGTATGTCTTGCTGCAAGTGTATAGGGCCTTGATGAGACTGCATATGCAATTGTGTGCACTTTTGGCTTCTTTATCTGAAGAAAGATGTTCAGGATTTGGACGGAGTGGAACAAAAGTTTACCAGACTGATTCTTGGGGCAACAGGATTGATGTACGAAGATGGATCTTGATCAGATGGGCCAGTGTGCTGAGGAGTGGCAGATGGAGTTTAATTTAGACAAATGCAAGGTGCTGCATTTTGGGAAAGCAAATCTTAGCAGGACTTATACACTTCATGGTAAGGTCCTAGGGCGTGTTGCTGAACAAAGTGCAGGTTCATAGCTCCTTGAGAGTGGAGTCACAGGTAGATAGGATAGTGAAGAAGGTGTTTGGTATGCTTTCCTTTATTGGTCAGAGTATTGATACAGGAGTTGGGAGCTCATGTTGTGGCTGTACAGGACATTGGTTAGGCCACTGTTGGAATATTGCATGCAATTCTGATCTCCTTCCTATCGGAAAGATGTTGTGAAACTTGAAAGGGTTCAGAAAAGATTTACAAGGATGTTGCCAGGGTTGGAGGATTTGAGCTATAGGGAGAGCTATTGAATAGGCTAGGGGCTGTTTTCCCTGGAGTGTCGGAGGCTGAGGGGTGACCTTATAAAGGTTTATAAAATCATGAGGGGAATGGATAGGATAAATAGACAAAGTCTTTTTCCTGGAGTGGGGAGTCCAGAACTAGAGGGCATAGGTTTAGGGCGAAAAATATAAAAGAGACCTAAGGCGTAACTTTTTCACTCAGAGAGGAATACATTTAGTATTATATTCATTAGAGTTTAGAAATATGAAGGGAATTTCTTAGAAACCTCTCAGAGAATTCTAACTGGACTAGATAGGGTAAAAGATATTCCCAATGGCAGGGGTCTCCTAAACCAGGGGTCACAGTTTAAAGATACAGAGTTGGCCATTTAGGACTGAGATGAGGAGAAATCTCTTCACCCAGAGAATAGTGAGCCTGTGGAATTCTCTGCCACAGAAAGCAACTGAAGCCAGTTTGTTGAATGTTTTTAAGAAGGAGTTAGATATAGTTCTTAAGGCTAAAGGGAACCAAAGGATATGGGGAGAACCGTGAAAACAGGGCACTGAGCTGGATGATCAGCCATGATCATTTTAAAAAAAAAACAAATACTCACTGTAGAGATAAACTTCAGCAATTAAGTTCTTGTCCTTTGAGTGACAGTTGATTATGTCACCAGCAGATGGCAAAACCCTAACTGCACATATTTGCATCTTATTAATACTATAATTCAGCAGAATTAATTGGCCTTCCCGATGAACTCCTCACCAATCGAGAAGCATTTAAGACGTCTCAGGCATGCTGACTTCCTGGGCCATTCCCAAGCCCAACTGGCACATGGCAAATCAGCAAACGGGGGAACCTTATAGCTCCTGCACAGCTATAACTTTGTATGCCTCGCTCTAAGCATCCTATGATCTATGTGCTCTTGAGTACTATGATCTATTTGTTTATTTCTCGCAAAACAAAGGTTTTCACTGAATTTAGGTAATGTGACTACAATAAATAAATAATGAGACCTGGATAGAGCTGGGACAGGAATGGCTGTTGCAGGTTCCAGGTTTTAGATGTTTCAGTAAGGACAGAGAAGATGGTAAAAGAGGGGGAGGTGTGGCATTGTAGGTCAAGAACAGTATTACAGTTGCAGAAAGGATGTTTGGGGACTCGTCAACTGAGGTAGTATGGGCTGAGGTTAGAAACAGGAAAGGAGAGGTCACCCTGTTGGGAGGTTTCTATAGGCCTCTGAATAGTTCCAGAGATGTAGAGGAAAGGATAGCAAAGATGATTCTCGATAGGAGTGAGAGAGACAGGGCAGTTGTCATGGGAGACTTCAACTTTCCAAATATTGACTGGGAACACTATAGTACAAGTACTACAGATGGGTCAGTTTTTGTCCAGTGTGTGCAGGAGCGTGTCCTGACATTGAATGTAGACATGCCAACAAGGGCGAAGCCACATTAGATTTTGTACTGGGTAATGAGCCCGGCCAGGTGTTAGACTTGGAAGTAGGTGAGCACTTTGGTGATAGCGATCACAGTTCTGTTATGTTTACTTTAATGATAGAAAGGGATAGGTGTATACCTCTGGGCAAGAGTTACAGCTGGGGGAAAGGCAATTACGATGAGATTAGGCAAGATTTAAGAAGCATAGGATCGGGAAAGAAGCTGCAGGGGATGGGCGCATTAGAAATGTGGAGCTTATTCAAGGAAAAGCTCCTGTGTGTCCTAGATAAGTATGTACCTGTCAGGCAGGGAGGAAACTGTAGAGTGCGGGAGCTGTGGTTTACGAAGGAAGTGGAATCTCTGGTCAAGAGGAAGAAAAAGGCTTATGTTAGGATGAGATGTGAAGGCTCAGTTAGGGCGCCTGAGGGTTACAAGGTAGCCAGGAAAGATCTAAAGAGAGAGCTCAGAAGAGCCAGGAGGAGACATGAGAAGTTGTTGGCAGATAGGATCAGGGTAAACTCCAAGGCTTTCTATAGGTATTTAAGGAATAAAAGAATGATGAGAGTAAGATTAGCACAATCAAGCATAGTAGTGGGAAGTTATGTGTGGAGTCAGAAGAGATAGGGGAAGCATTAAATGAATATTTTTTGACAGTATTCACTCTAAAAAATGACATTGTTGTCAAGGAGAATACTGAGATACAGGCTACTAGACTAGATGGGATTGAGGTTCACAAGGAAGGGGTATTAGAAACCCTGCAGAGTGTGAAAATAGGTAAGTCCCCTGGGCCTGACGGGATTTATCCTAGGATCCTCTGGGAAGCCAGGGAAGAGATTGCCGAGCCTTTGGCATTGATCCTTAAATCGTCATTGTCTACAGGAATAGTGCCAGAAGACTGGAGAATAGCAAAGGTGGTTCCCCTGATCAAGAAGGGGAGTAGAGACAACCTTAGTAATTATAGACCAGTGAGCTTTACTTCAGTTGTTGGTAAAGTGTTGGAAAAGGTTATAAGAGATAGGATTTATAATCATCTAGAAAATAATAATTTGATTAGGGATAGTCAGCACGGTTTTGTGAAGAGTAGGTCGGTGCCTCACAAACTTTACTGAATTCTTTGAGAAGGTGACCAAACAGGTAGATGAGAGTAAACCAGTTGATGCGGTGTACATGGATTTCAGCAAGGCATTCGATAAGGTTCCCCACAGTAGGCTATTGTACAAAATGCGGAGGAATGGGATTGTGGGAGATATAGCAGCTTGGATCAGTAATTGGCTTGCTGAAAGAAGACAGAGGGTGGTGGTTGATGGAAAATGTTCATCCTGGAGTCCAATTACTAGTGGTGTACTGCAAGGGTCGGTGTTGTTCGACATTTGTCATTTTTATAAATGACCTGGATGAGGGCGTAGAAGGGTGGGTTAGTAAATTTGCAGACAACACTAAGGTCGTTGGAGTTGTGGATAATGACGAAGGATGTTGTAGGTTACAGAGAGACATTGATAAGCTGCAGAGCTGAGCTGAGAGGTGGAAAATGGAGTTTAATGCGGACAAGTGTGCGGTGATTCACTTTGGTTGGAGTAACTGGAATGCAAAGTACTGGGCTAATGGTAAGATTCTTGGTAGTGTAGATGAGCAGAGAGATCTCGGTGTCCATGTACACAGATCCTTGAAAGTTGCCACCCAGGTTGACAGGGTTGTTAAGAAGGCATACAGTGTTTTAGCTTTTATTAATAGAGGGATCGAGTTCCGGAACCATGAGGTTATGCTGCAGCTGTACAAAACTCTGGTGCGGCCACACTTGGAGTATTGTGTACAGTTCTGGTCACCACATTATAGGAAGGACGTGGAAGCTTTGGAAAGGGTGCAGAAGAGATTTACTAGGATGTTGCCTGGTATGAAGGGAAGGTCTTACGAGGAAAGGCTGAGGGACTTGAAGCTATTGAGAAGAAGGTTGAGAGGTGACTTAATATTGACATATAAGATAATCAGAGGGTTAGATAGGGTGGACAGGGAGAGCCTTTTTCCAAGTATGGTGATGGCAAGCACGAGGGGGCATAGCATTAAATTGGATATAGGATATAGATGTTGGATATAGTACAGACATCAGAGGTAGTTTCTTTACTCAGAGAGTAGTATGGGTATGGAATGCTTTGCCTGCAATGGTAGTAGATTTGCCAACTTTAAGTACATTTAAGTTGTCATTGGACAAGCATATGGATGTACATGGAATAGTGTAGCTTAGATGGGCTTCAGATTGGTATGACAGGTCGGCACAACATCAAGGACCGAAGGGCCTGTACTGCGCTGTAATGGTTTATGTTCAAATCAAATCAAATCAAATCAAAGGGCCTGCTTTAACACACCACACTGCAAATAGGGGCTGCTTATGGCTGAACCACGGGAATCACAAAAGCAATGAAGAGGGAGTTGCCTTGTCCAATGTGTCCTCCAATCAGGCCAGGGGATTTGTTTCAGTCAGTCTCGGGGTGTGCTGCAGTATATCTGGCTGTTGTGGGCCTGTAGTCAGTCCGAGCTGCTAAAGGGTCTGTCCAGGACATAATCAATAATGCACTCAGCTAATGTCTGGGGCTCAGTCTGGGGACTGGTGAAAGAGAAAGAAGGGTCAGACAAATGGGGACAGTTGAATGAAGCAGGGTGTGATGCAGGTACAGGACGTTCTGCTATAAGGTGTATTTTGTTAATACAAATTCTCTATAACAAGATTGACGAATTGGGGACAATGTTTCTATAGTGCGACCTTTTAAAGTGTGTATTGGTTATTACACAATTCTGGCTCTAGTGGATGAAATGGTGCTGCTATTACAAGATTTTCTTTTAACATGGGATTGTACGAGAATGGAACGACTGCATTACAGCAGAACTGACTGTATCTACAAAAGACAAATAATTAGTGTCAACAATATCTTATGCTTTTTTGGGAAGCCGTCACCTCCATCTGTTAGCTGCTGGATAAGCATTGTTGTTCTCAGAGTAGGAGGAGATCTCATTCCAGTTGCCTTGAAGGTAACAGTGATCCTCAATTTCTGTGTGAGTGGGCGGCACGGTGGCACAGCGGCTAGCACTGCTGCTTCACAGCGCCAGAGACCCGGGTTCAATTCCTGCCTCAGGTGACTCTCTGTGTGGAGTTTGCACATTCTCCCCGTGTCTGCGTGGGTTTCCTCCGGGTGCTACGGTTTCCTCCCACAATCCAAAAATGTGCAGGTTAAGTGATTTGTCCATGCTAAATTACCCGTAGTGTTAGGTGAAGGGGTAAATGTAGGAGAATGGGTCTGGGTGAGTTACGCTTCGGCGGGTCGGTGTGGACTTGTTGGGCCGAAGGGCCTGTTTCCACACTGTAAGTAATCTAATTCAGGGCTCCACTAGGTACCTCTGCACAGTCCCACAAGCATTCATTCATGAATAGATCTGTGTGGTCAGTGATGCTCTGTTTACTGAGGTTAGCTTATTTATTGATTTCCTTGTTGGAAGTTATGGATCAGGCAGCTTGGGCAGTGTTGGTTTTTGGCACTGCAGGATATCTGCTAGTGCAGGGTATAATCAATTATAGCCATGTAGCCATGAGAGCACCCTATCAGCAAACAGCATTGCTGGCAAATAGTACAGGCTTACACTCCATGAATATGCAGGTCATCTGTGACCACACCAGCCAGATTATGCAGGTCTACACATACTTATCAAGGAGCTGTCACAACTCCTACATTCTGGAACAGTCACAGGTACCCTTTTGTTTGGTCAGTGACAAGGGCTACTCTCTCAAATCCTGGGATGTTGCATTTGGCTGGAGCAGATAGACAGGTGCCAGGGCAAGGTACAACACATCCAATGATAGGTGGAGAACAGCACTCCATATGCACAGTAATATTCTGTAAGCACTTGTCTTACATTAACTTCTTGAAGTAACAATGTTTGAACCTTCACTTCAGTAAGGAGGCCATGGATGAGCTATGCTCACTTTTTACATTCATTGCAATTGTTTTCTGGTCATGTGCTCTGTTCCTCCCCTTTAGAACTTGCTATTCTAACCCCTGTTACAATAATACAGAAAATGTCACATTTAACATGTTGTTTTCAGGGTATTTGGTTGCCACTGCTGGCCTTCATACGAACTGCCACTTTTGTTGCCAGTATGAGGCACAGAGTAGGGATTGTTGACGTAGTGTGCTGCCACCAGTCCTCCTTTGTCTGCACTATGTCTCATTATCAGTGGTAGTAGATCAAAGTAACTACTGAGTGAAAAGTGACACTCTTGGATTTAAATACTTCTTGTTGTGGATCTTATTAAGTCTTAGAAAATGAAATTAGCCATTACGTCAGTTACAGGTAAGGCACTCAATATTTTTATCGAAGTTCCTCCACACTAAATGATAGGAGATGACCTATTTAATTAAAAACTGTTCCACTCCCAACCAACAATGCCAATTGGTTAGAATGAGTATATGGAGCACTTATTTGTGCGTTGCTAGAAGTCAGTATCTGATTTTGTTTGTGTGATTTGTGAAGTTGATTATTCTTCACAGGGGAAGCTTTTATGGATTGCAAAGAATGTGCAATCATTATGCTATCCACTCTAAAGTGAATAGTATGGACGGAAATGAGGAAAATCAGGTAGTAAGGACTCCAAATGCATTACCCTTATACCTTACCCTGTCCTAAGATTCTAAATGTTGCCAGCAGCTTCAGAGTAAATCAGTGAATTAGTAAAACAATTTTATAGTTTTCTGTTCATTCACAGGATCTGGGCATCGAGGGCAGTAATGATTGTTCATTCCTACTTGCCCTTAACTGAGTGGCCTGCTGGCCATTTCAAGGAGTAGTTTTAAACCAAGAGCATCTTTCTCTTCCTTCCCTTTTCAGCCTTCCAAAAGGATCATTCCTTCTAAGATACCTGGATCCTCTCCTTCCTTTCCCAAACAATCAGAGGAGGTGCTACACCAGCCCTTTTATTCCTGCCCTTCTCACCATCAAAGTTCCAAAACTATCTAGTCGAAGCAATGTTTTACTTCTTTCAATTTAATACTCTCTATTTGCTGCTCAGAAAGAGGCTTCTCTCCACTAGGGAGATTAAGTGTTGGTTTAGAGTGCCAGCTTTGCAGAACACCTCCGTCAGGTGTGCTTTCACCTTAATTCTCCACTCCACTCTGACCTCAATATCTTCAGCCTCCTACATTGCTCCAGTGAAACTCAGATCAACACCCTGACCTTCAATTAAGCTGTTCACTGCCTTCCAGACTCAGCATTCAGTACAACAACTTCAGATCATAACAATTGCTCCCTCTTTTTTTTACTTTTGGATGGCTCTAGACACAGCTTTAGTTTTTTTACTTGCCCCATTAGTCTGCACCATCACCTCCTATGCCATTTAATCTCTTTTATCTTCCACATTTTCATGGAGTTTGTT